>NC_091051.1:19952036-20565367 GCF_963966145.1 Tenebrio molitor | reverse complement strand
ATACATTCGATTGTATCCGTGGCACCCAATGACACCCACCATGCACAAAATATTAGTCCACCGTGCCCTTGTAATACAGAATGCGCTGCTTCCGATTGGACAACTTTCAGAAGAAGCTGCTGAGGCACGTAATAAACATTTTCGTCTGTACCGACAAAACTTTGCCAGGAAATTTTCTCGGGTGTCGTGCAATCTAGATGTCCTTAACAGGTTACTTTTAAGTTCAGACCCAGTAATAACAGGTATGAGGCTAAAGGAAACAATAGCAATGTTACGTCCTGCGTTACCTTATTTATTCTCACATGCAGAGGAGTCTGATGACGAAGAATCTTCGGAAGAACGACACGTGTCTTCTGATGAAGAAGCATGGCAAGCAGCCTCTTCGGATTAATTTACTAGATGTTTATGATATACGTATTGTCACATACGTTATTGTTTTCGATATGGTTTTAAATATAAGGATCGTTCTGTGTTGTTTTCCTTAAAAAATACATTTACGCCACTTCACATATTAACCCATTTCTCATAAAACTTGTTTACCCCTCATTAAATAAACAATATAATATTGGCCGCCCAGATCACCTAAATACCCCACCGTGCGCCGAGTCGAATACATTCTTTCGGGACAACACGACACCCCAATCACACCCACTTCACCTCAAACGGGTAGTCTCACGTTTTTGTCTTCGTAAGAGACGGACGTGAGTTGTCGAGTGTGCTCCGAGTGATCGTTAAAGCGATTGTTAGGTGTAGGTGTAGGTGTAGTTCCGATCTTGCCCTTGTGAGAGACGGACGTGATTTGTCGAGTGCTCTGAGTGATCGTCAAGGCGATTGTTTGGTGTTAGTTGTGCTGTGCAGCGTTTCTGTGCCGAGACCGGTGTTCAGTCCTCGGTCCGCACGGTTTACGCTTATATGTGCAGTGCTGCGCTCGAGCCCGGTCATCAGTGTTGCCAGCCCTACCGATTCTTCGGTAGATGTACGGATTTTGTAGACTTTCTACCGATGTCATTCCGATCTACCGATTTTGCAATGTAAAATGTATTTTTTTACTGAGTTTTGGAAGAAATTAGAAATATCAAGGCTAGTGGGATCGCCATATGATGGTGGACTACTGCTAACCAAAAATACAGTACCTAGACGATCGCATAAAACACGTTTTTCTTAATTTATTTTCGTGAATTTTTTTATTATTTATAACGCTGCTGCCGTTGGAAAATTAAAGTTTTAAACATATCCAATATTTTTATTTTATTCTATGTTCATCATAAGAGGGTGCCTTTATCTCAAAAACTAGAGTCAATTCGGCAGATATGATAGACTTTTCGTATTCACAAGATTAAAATTACCCAATATCGACTGTCAAACTCCACGCCGCAGAATCAGTGTTCTCCTGTGTAATAGATGAGGCTACAGATAAATCAACAACAAAACATCTATGCTTAGTGACACGTTATTTTGATAGAAAATATAATAATATTGTTGACTGTTTCTTTGCATTAATAGAGGTAAACGATGGCACCGCTGAGAATATACATAAAAATATTGTGAAAAAATGTTCACACCATTTGAAAAGAATTTAAGTGGATTTGCTGCAGTTGGAGCAGGTGTCATGTTTGGTAAAAATAATTCAGTTTCAACAATGTTGACAGAAGATACTGGAGTCAATGATTTTTACACATTTAAATGCATTTGCCATTCGTTTGCTTTGTGCGCTTCATACGCTTGTAAGAAATTGCCAGCTGATTTAGTAGATCTTCTTAGGAATATCTATAACTACATTGCTTCCAGTCCAAAACGAATAGCACTACTCAAGGAGTTCCAAGACTTTCTGGAAACAAAACCACACAGGATGTTACATCCCTCGCAGACCAGATGGTTGTCCATGGAGGCTGTCGTCAAACAACTACTCGAACAATACGAAGCATTGAAGCTTTATTTCATTGATGCGGTTACTAATGATCAATTGGACTCTTCATCCAACATTCTAGAAAAACTAACCGACTTAAGCTATAAAGTTTTCCTTCAATTTTTAGAATTTATTTTACCTGTTTTCAATAATCTAAACAGACAAATGCAATCAGAGAAAGTACAAATCCACGAAATAAAAACATAATGACGCTCACAAAAACAATTTTGGATTGTTACATTAAACACGATCACTTAAGAAAAAAATACTTTAGATAACATACAGTTTAATAACCCTCGCTACTTTGTACCTTTAGAAAATGTATATTTAGGAGTGAATGCTATTAATACCATAAGAAAATTATCTTCTGCCCAACAACATTTTGTGAGAACCAGGTGTTTGGATTTTCTAATAGAAGCTGTGAAGCAAATTAAGCAAAGGTACAAATTTAAGAACAATCCAGCTCAACTCTTTGAACGTTTAGATCCTTCAAAAATTAAAAATAATGAGTTTTATACACTATCTGACTTCCATCGAGATGGAGGAGGTAATCGAGTCTGCACCGGAGCCCCCCTTCAAAGAAGTAAGAGGTAGGTACAGAAAGCGCCGTACCTCTCCTTCCACCCCCCAGGTCCAGACGGTCCGCGCCCTCCAAACCAATGGCGCAACAAAAGCCCCCGGCGGAGAGCAAAATTCCGCCAATCATCATTCGAGACGCGTCAAAGTGGCCGTCAATCTCCAGCGGCGTGCAAGCCAGACGCATCGCCTTCACGAAGGCGAAACCTTGCGTGGATGATATCCGGGTGAATCCGGGTACCTCCGATGATTTCCGGGCCCTGACCCTCCTGCTCGAGGAGTGGAACGTCCCCTTCCACTCTTTCGCTCTCCCCGAAGCGAAAACGCACAGAGCTGTTCTGAGAACCGTCCCTGTCGAGATCGGTCTCGACGATGCTCAATCCGACTTGGTGGACCAAGGCCTGGACCCGATCAAGGTGTCCAGGATGACCTCCACCAGGACAAAGAAGCCCCTGCCACTGGTCCTCGTTGAGGTGCCGAAGGACAAGGCGCAAATTTTCCAATTGAAAACGGTGTGCCACCTTCTCATCTCCGTCGAGCGACCCCACAAAAAGGGGACCCCCAGCCAGTGCCACAAGTGCCAGCGCTTTCATCACTCTAAACGTCACTGTCACGCACAGCCGAAGTGTGTGAAGTGCGGTGAGAGCCACGAGTCTCGGGCCTGTCAAAAGACCCGTGACGCCGCGGCCAAATGCGCCAATTGTGGCGGCCCACACACGGCGAGCTACCGAGGCTGCCCCAGGTTCCCAAGAGAATATGTGGGCAGGAAAACCCCCCGAGAAACCCCTCAAAACCCCCCGAAAAATCGCGGATGCAACTGCAACCAAGAAGCCTGCGACCCAAACCCCCTGAACGGCCCCCCCAAAACAAAATCCCGAGATCAAAAAAGTCGTCTTCGACTTGTTGGACGCGATTCAATCGTCGAGCTCCACCGAGGAGATCCTCAAGAAGGTGCTCGCGATCATCCCCAATCTTCTCTCAAACTGTTAAATGCCAGTGCAAGAGAGGGTTAGGTCGCTGCAGATAGCATTTTTTAATGCGAACGGTTTGCGAGGCCCCCGCAACGAGCAGGAGACCTTCGTAGACGACCACGACCTCGACTTGATTTTGGTCGGAGAGACCAAACTGCAAGCCGGTGTCGCGGACCCCAAAATCAGGGGGATCAGGGCCATCTACGTGCGGAACGCAACCCCACATTATCAGATCACGCTTCCCGTTCTCCAGAACTTGGAAGCCACCGCCGTGAGGATCGAGACCGTGAACGGTCCATTGACGATCATTTCTTGCTACCACCCGCAGCGACTTCTGCTGCGGGAAAATGATCACTGAAATTTTAGATACCGGCACCTCGGTCATCGCGGCTGGTGATTTCAACGCGAAGCACCAAGCCTGGGGGTAACCGTGTGGCCAACCGCAACGGCTGAATTTTGCATGAGCTCGCAGACGCGATCGACCTCCCGGTTGAGGCTCCACCAGACCCAACATACCACTCCCCTCTTGGCCACCGCGCCGACACACTCGAAAATTGCTCTTTTAAAGAACGTCCCCCTCCAAATGAGACTTGACGTGGTGAACGGGCTCAATTCAAGTCACTTGCCCGTGCTGATGCACATCGGTGACGAGGCAAACGACGAGAACTCAAACACACAACTGGCGCCGCCGTCGACAGAACGGAGGCAAACCGGCTTGGCAACGAAGTCAAATGCGCGCTCATCGATCATCGGAATGATCGATGGGAACGGAAACTCGAGTCACTCTCGACGGAGGACGACTCGATCTGGAGAATGGCGAAAGCGCTCCGTTCAGACAAAAAACCAATCCCGCCAATACACAGCACACTCGGGCTCGTCTTCTCGGATGATGAGAAAGCGGAGGCGTTCGCTGATAGTTTGGAGCTGCAGTGCAGACCAAACATCGTGGACGCCGACCTGGACCACATCGAGCAGATTGAGCACGAAGTCGAAATCATTCTTTCGGGACAACACGACACCCCAATGACATCCGCTTCACCGGAGGAAGTCCGAGGAATTATCGGATCTCTGAAGGTGAAAAAGGCACCCGGGCCAGACAAAATTCCCAACACAGCGTTGAAGGCATTGCCGGACAAAGTTGTCGTTGCTTTGACGGCAATAATCAACGCCAGCCTGCGATTCTGCCACTTTCCTTCCCGATGGAAAAGTGCGAATGTCATTTTCATCCCCAAGCCCGGGAAAGATTTACTCTTTCCCCAAAATTATCGCCCCATAGGTCTAATATCGAATGTAGGAAAAGTTCTCGAAAAAACCATTCTGACCCGGCTGGTCAGAGCGACCAATGAGAACCACGTTTTGCCTGACGAACAGTTCGGTTTCCGTCCCAAACACTCCACCGCGGACCAACTCATTCATGTCACTGAATTTATATCGCAAGGTATAAATCAGAAAGAATCAACCGGCGCGATCTTTCCCGACGTGGCCAAAGCCTTCGACACAGTCTGGCATGATGGACTTGTTTACAAGCTCCACACGACTAGCGTGTCATTGGCAATGGAAAAGCGAGCTGGGCAGAAAGACGATGCTCTTCTTCGAGACGACATGCACTTCCCGAGACGGGACCCAACCGGCACATCCTCGAACTGCCGGCGTGGAAGCGACATCGGTCCCCTCAACTCGACACCGGCCCCGAAGTTCGACCGCTCCAGAGGGCCGGTGGTAACAGTCGACCGCGCTGCTTCTGCGTTCGGTCCCCGGTCAGCGCCGCTCACGTAAATATAAACAGTGCAGTGCCCAGCGCCCCAGGGGGGTGAATCAACATAGGACGCATTAAAACCGCGAGCATCAGCGCCATTTGCTCGCCCTGAGACGACTTATAGCCTCAGAAGTTACCACAATGCATAGTTCTCTGTAATACATAATTTTAATATTTTGTTTATGTAATAAAAAAAAAAAACTAGTAAAATAAATATACCTGACACTATAGCAAATATAAAACAGAAGTCTTTACATGGGAGATATTTTAAAGAACTGGAACCAGAAATTAATATTCAGGCTTCTCATGCATGGCTTAAGAAATCAAATATTCACCCTGAGACTGAGGGTTTTATACAGGGTTATTATAAATGTTTGTAGTCCAAGTAGGCCATGAATTTGTGCCGCCTTGTTTCGATTCTGCACTGTATCTAGTGGAATATTGGCACTGTGAGCTCTTGACCAACTGAAACTGTAAAAGTCACTGTTAGTGTCAAATCACTGGTTGCCGCTTTTTATTGTTTGGTTTTACTTCCGAATAAAAATCAATCTTTATTAAGAGCTGTGATTAAGAGTTGAGACCGTTATCTCTGTTAAGACCACAGACGACCATAGCAGACAACGACGAGTATACAACAGCGATCAAGGTTAGGTTAGTAAAATTCCGTAAGTTTCAAGTAAATTTATTTTCGGGTTAATCGTGTTCTCTTCTAAATTCTCTCTTCTAATTGTCAGTTTCTTCTAGACATTTTTTAGGATTGCAATGGGGTACACTGTGGAACAGAATACTTTCATTGTTATTTCATTTTATCGAAATGCTACAAGAGATGAAAATGGAGAATGGTCCTAATTTAGACGTAGAGGAACAATCTTTAATGACCCACATTCGAACGATTGTGGATAGATTTGACAAAACTGGAGATGTTTCGAAGGGAAAGTCATCGGGAAGGCCTCAAGTTAGTGAAGATATTGTTGAAGATTTGAGACAGAGAGTGGAACAAAATCCCAGAACGTTATTGCCGAGACTGTCAGCGCAGTCAGGTGTACCAGTGAGCACATGTCAGAAAATTATGAAGAAAAGAATAAATTTGCACCCTTATAAAGTGTCATTGGTTCAAGAACTGAAACCAGCAGATTATCCACGTCGTGTTGCATATTGCAACTGGTTTTTGAACCACATGAATGACAACAGAACTTTGGATTTGTCATTCTTTTCAGACGAAGCATGGTTTCATCTTTCAGGGTATCTTAATTCACAGAACTGTAGAATTTGGAAAACAGAAAATCCTCATGTCTTCCAAGAAACACCTTTGCATCCCATAAAGGTTGGTGTATGGTTGGCTGTGTCTCGTCGAAGGGTGATTGGCCCAATTTTCTTCCATGACACAATAAATGGTGCGAGGTACAGGGAGCAAATATTGGAAGTTTTTATGAACCAGTTAGATGATGAGGAGCTGCAATTTTGTTATTTCCAACAGGATGGACCTACAGCTCATACCACAAGAGCAAATTTAGCATATTTGGAAGGATTTTATGTGGACCGTATTATAAGTCCAGGACTTAATCCAGAATGGCCTCCTCGTTCTCCTGACCTGACGCCACTTGATTTTTAAAAGATAACGTATATAAACAGCAGTTACATACTTGGGAGGAATTAATGGCTGAAATTACACATCATTGTCAAAATATTGATGCTCGCACATTAGAGAATATTTTTGAAAATAAAAAAAGACGAGTAGCTTTATGCCTACAACAGAATGGAGACCATTTCCAACATCTCTTGTAACTTAAAAGTGTGGAGTGTGTGTGAATAACTTAAGGGGGGAACGCACGAGCAAACATGTCTTTCATACATGTACGCGCGTACATGTTTGTCAAAATCAGCGTCAAACACTACCGACCTACACACGATCAAACATGTCTTAAGACATCATAGTCTAGATATTAATAAACCTGTTCACACGTTTTCTTTGCTGCCTAGAGTAACACGATGTCCGAAGAGTTGTGTTTGATGGCAGTGGCGTGCGCTATTACCATAGTTAAACAAAAATACTGGAAAAATAAAAACCGTCGTAAAAAATGGTCTAAGAATTGGCTTTTAAAACGGGAACAATTACCTCATGGAAACCTACTGGAAGAGTTAAGACTTGCCCCATTACACCATCTAAAATCAGGAACCTCTATAGTAGTGTGTAAGCGGTACGACGTACTGCCCTGAATAAGTCTTTGGCAAACAAGTGCGTTTGGAAAACACACGGTCAATCATGTACGTGCATACATCAACGCACGGACTTGTTTTCAGGCAAAGCCAGGTTGAGAAGTTTGACGGACTTTTTGTATGCGCGTACATGTTTGAAGCGTTTTCGGGCCACCACACGGACGTTCATGTTTGACAAACATGTACGCGCGTACATGTATGAAAGACATGTTTGATCGTGTGTTCCCCCCTTTAAGTGTGCAAACTGTGTGGGAATAACTTATAGTGTAGGGTGTGTGCGAATAATTTAAAAGTGCGAAGTGTGTGTGAACCACTTAAAAGTGCGACGTGTGTGTGAACAACTTAAAAGTGCGAAGTGTGTGTGAATAACTTAACTGTAAAATGTGAAAAAATGATAAAAACCCAAATTTTAAATGAAGTGATATGTGGAAATTTTATTGTTAATATTGTTGGGAAGAATATTTTCGTATCACGCGCGCAATGCCGAAGTGGTACTGGAACTACTGGGTGGTAGTTTCCACTCGTCTACTCTCTAGTTTAGAAGCAGTAGTGCGATGATGCCCGATTCAAGGTTACATGGAACAGGTCCTCTTTGTTTATGTTATTGTTTTAACCCGTATTTAACGTTATTGGTAACTCCCAGAGTGACGAATGAGTATGTTGTTGAGTATTTGCAAGGTTTACATCCAGAGATGACCATTTCCAAGTGCCTGTTACAATGACCCACGAGGGCAGCTGTGACGGTGACGCAACGGCTTGTGTAGGGATAGGCTACACTGCCAGAGTATAACATGAATTACCATGAGGCTGGTAGGTGCCAAACCTCCATTTGTCTACGCTGGATCCAGCGATCGTGAAGATAAAGCCTGAACCAGGGACTGATGGTCCTGTCGTAAGTTCATAACCGGATTGTATTCAACGTTAGGACTAATAAGTATATCTCCTCTTCCATGTTTGTTGCTGATTTCGTTAACGACTATTCGAGATTGGATCAACGCATACACGGAACTTCTCTGATGTCTCCCATCTTGTGTATCCTGCCCCTCAACATTGTAACATTGGAAATCATTTAATGCACATCAACAATAAAACCTTGCTAGACAGTCAAATAGCTTTAATTTGTTGCCATATAACACATAAATAAAATGTCTTTATTCACAAAGATTTCATTCTTTCGTTTTCCATCAACAGTTTTGGAATCTTGTGGTAACATTGATTCCTCAAAACTTATTAAAACAAAAATGATGAGCACCCATTGAATAATTTAACAGCAGCAATTCAGTTCTACACACATGTGGTTGAACACCAGTGGATAAGTTTACAAAACTGAAATAGAGAAAATTAAATTTTATTGTCTGTACGAGATGGATCGAACCATATGAACTTTAAAATTCACTTTGATAACAAATCCCGTCTTGATGGATTTTAGTCACTGTTACTCACGGGATTAAAACGTTGGAATAAACGAATCTTCACTGTTGTGGTTAATAATTCAAAGAATTTTTTGAAGGTAAACATAACCTCCTAATGTCAAGAATAATAATCTACTTCGTATCACTTTCGTATGCAACTATGGAACGGCAAAGGAAAAAATTTCATTTGTTTTCATGGGCTCGTTGACTACAAACATTTATAATAACCCTGTATTTGCTATACAAGATCGTGTTATCAATACAAGAAATTATAAAAAACACATATGCGGTTTACAATCGATCATCGATAAATGTAGGATTTGCGGAACTCAAGGTGAAACCATTGAACACATCATTTCTTCTTGCACCGTTTTGGCTCAAAGCGAATATAAGAAACGTCATGATATATTCACTAAAATTATACACATGAATTTAGCTGTTAAATTCAATTTATTAAAGGATACACAACCACATTACATTTATAAACCAGAAAGTTGTTAAGAAAATGACAATTACAAATTAGATTTTGATCGCACAGTTTTAACTGACATTCACATTCCGCATAACAGACCAGACATTATTATTTTAAATAAACAACAAAAACAAGCATATCTTTTAGATATAGCTGTTCCAAATTCCCATAATACGTATAACACAGACATATAACACAAAAATTAATAAATATTTAGAGCTCTCCGTTGCTATGAGAAATCTTTGGAGTTTAGAAAAAAATTCTATTTTACCACTTATAATTTCAACAACGGGAATAGTTCCGCAATCTCTTTTTAAAAAATTAAAAATTCTGGATTTAGGGAACACATTGGTAGTTGAAATTCAAAAAGGTATAGTTGAATTTTTTTAATAAACAATTGTCAAAACGTTGTCTTGTTGGTATGAGCCATAGACAACACAGTAAACCTATAGAACGCAAACTCCTATGCATTTTATCGTTTTCTTTGGAAACGCACCCACCACAAGCCGTCAGGGGACGCTGCCCTTTTTTAAAAATAAAAATCGCGGAAACTTATGTCAAAATTTAAAAAATATACATTTTGACATATTATGTCATAAATAATAAATCTACTGTTACGAGAATTTGCAGAGTGCAAAGGTATTTAAACCATGTGGAACTCGCCATAGATTTTCAAATCCAACTAAATATCCTGGGCATTTTATGGAATGGATTAAAAACACGGGTAACAAGCAGTTATCAACTTTGTAGTTTGTAGCCTATTAAAGTGTAGGTATAACAGCTACACTGCGTGTGGACTTCATTTTACCAGCAAATACTTCGGCACGAACAATAGATTGCTGAATGTGGCCGTACCCTCGACTCAATACAACTTCCCTCCTTTTCCAGTCCAGACTTACTTCCAGTAATAGTAAAAAAATATTGATAAGTAATTATATTTTAACTGAAAACTATTTTTTATAGAATTTTCATCCGATCTACTAATCTACGATATTTCTACTGAAGATGCTATAAGTAAATTGTGTAAATCCTGTTTTATGTAGTAATGAAGATATAAATTCTTGTGAAAGTTTCAAAAAGAAAATGAGAAAAGCTGAGCATAATCAAAATTATAAAAAGCCAGAATGTTAATCCAAAATTCGGAGCAAAATTTTGAAGGTGAGGAAGCCATAAATCTCTGTTTGTCGCAATTGAGGAAAAGAAATACCAAACCAAAATTTATAAAAATGCAATGGAAATGTATCGAAAAAAATTGAAAATAAAAACTTCAAAATAAATGTAGTCTTTTAATTTCATTAATAAATTATTTTGAAAATTAAAGTAAATTAAAAAGCCAGCATATCCAGCTGGCTGTGTCTTATTTTGCACCTACCACAAGCCAGTAGATGGCGTCAGGACACAAAAAACTATGGGAGTTGGCGTTCTATAGGTTTACTGTGTTGTCTATGGTATGAGCCAAACTGTGATTTTCATGATAATACGATTGGTCACATTGAGTGTCAACATTTTTTTATGTAACTGAGCCTGCGCCCCAACGAGCGAGAGTTTATTTCAAATTCGAAAAGGTTTCTCCTGATTTCTCATTAAATTTGTTTTGAAAATGGATTCACGGAAGAAAGGTACGGGAAGTGAAGTGAACATAACCTTAACCATGATTTGGTGTCAAATTGTTATACAGCTGGTCCTTATGTCCAAATTTTAGGGTGGTACAGTATGGTTTTTTACTTCATTTTGACACTGACAATTGTTTATTAAAAAAATTTCACTATATATTATTATTAGGGTTAGGCGGAAAGTAGTTGGCGCCCCCCACCAGTTCGCTCCAGCGCCGCACCGCTCTTTTTGGCTGCGAGCGTGAACCGTTTGATTATACGAACGCGCTGCACTGGATCGTGATGGTGGGAGGTATTCTTGTCGCTTTCACTATTTTCCGCCCAAGTCTAATTATTATACTCATCGTCATATCGTGAGGAAATTCCTTAACATTGACACAGAACATAATACACAACAAAGAAAAATGCGGAGGCGAGACGCCGGTAATTATGTTGATAAGCACTGCACTATTACTTGATAGTAATATCCGTAATAGTGTATGTACTGCGGCAAAATTGCCGTGCCTCCGGGTGGCGGAGGGACAGTAAAAATTATAGTACAAAACTCAATGCTGTAGATTAATTTTAATTAAAAAGTACATAATAAGGTGCTTTCTTTTTATTTTATATGGGGTAGCGCCATCCATTATTTAGGAAATAAACTAAACCAAAAAAACTGTGTAAAAAACCGAGTCAGCACTTCAGCACCACTTGAAAATTTAAGATCGGTTCAAGAATAGATCGTCCTGTCGTCGTTTTTGTTTAAAACATGAAAATAAAAAAGTGTTGTGTTCCCAATTGTAATAATAAGGATGCTCAAAGGTAGATTGAACAAATGTTTTCATTTACCCATCCACTATCTACTTTGTAAAACAAGCCATAATTATATTGTTTAACCGATTTTTTCTAACATTTTTTCTCGTTACTCGTTTTTGAATAATGATATTAATTGAAGAATTTTTAACAAATTAGACACTCAATTCCCATTTACAAGAAAATAAGAGACATATGGCTGTCAAGAATTGGAAATCCAAAGTTACTTTTAATATCAGATCAACCTAATATCACAAATTACATGGTGTGTGAAACACATTTTCTGGACACTTCTATTCAAGCTAATGGAAAATTAAGAAGATTTTCTCTTCCCACAAAACAACTGTCAAGGAAGTTATATTGATTCAATAAAAAAAAAATATTTTTAATTTTATTCTTAAGATTTCAATGAAGAACCAACTGAAGAAAATAGTTTTGCAAAACCAGAATAACAAGAATTTAAAGTGGTCACTCCCCAAAAAATAAGAGGTAAATCTCTTGACATTTAAAAGAGCTTTGTTGCACTAATAATTTGTTGTTTTTAAACATTTTAGAAGCGTTAAATATACCTACAATTCAGCATGCTGAAGATTTTGTATCTGGTAGCAGCCCTCCTCTAGAAATTACAAAAAAGGAAAAGGCTTATGAAAAAAAAAGAATATTGTTTACAGTTGATTATCAAGAACCAGGTCCATCAACATCAAAGTCACCTCCAGACAGTCAAGCTGCTTCAACATCTTATGAACCTCTCTACAAGAAAGCATTTACTTCTCAGCCCCATGAAACAAGTACAGAAGTGCATCAAGTAAAAATTCAAAGTAAGTTTTTACAATAAAGTTAATAAAATAGTAGGTTTACGTAATAATAATAATAATAAAACTATTTTGCGCATTTTTTCCAAGCTTGTCCAGTGGAAAGAGCCCATTGACTCATATTCGTGTCAAACGACAAGAAGACCTGTCACCTGGTGCAAGAGGCCTTTATCAAGAATTGAAAAAGGTGAAAAGACAATTGCGTCGTGTGAATCTAATTAATATAATAAAAAAGGAAAGTTTTACAAATCTTAAAAAAGGGTACAAATTTATTAAGTTACTTGAAGGATGTCAACGAAATAACGCAAAATTTTATTTTATCTCAAAAACGTAACCAAAAATTAAATCCACGAGGTAGACGATTTTCGCAAGAAGATAAAATTTTGGCTTTATCAATTTTCAAGCAAAGTGGAAAAGGATACAAATATTTATCTAAAATATTCAGTTTGCCATCAAAGAAAACAATAAACAGATTATTAAAACAGATTCCACTAACGCCAGGAATAGATCAACAAATTTTCCATCATCTTAAAAAAGCTGTTAGACAAAAGAAGATTTTAGAAAAATTCTGTGTCATGTTTGACGAGATTGCGTTGGAAACTGGCCTTCAGTATAATGCAGGTTTAGATTGTATTGATGGTTTAGTAGATTTTGGGGCAGGAGATCGGCGATGAAACTTTGCTGATCATGCCTTAGTCTTTATGATAAAAGGCATTTACTCAAATTGGAAACAATCTGTTTGCTACACATTTTGTGAAAGCAGTACGCCAACTGTTGATTTAGTCAAATTGATAAAAGATGTGGTAAGACATGTATGTCAGACAGGTCTGAATATAGTTGCAACAATATGTGATCAGGGGTCAACAAATGTAGCTGCAATCAAAAATTTGATCGCAGATACAAACGCCTATTGTTTGAATAATAACATCCAAAATACATTTCAAGGATATTTAGTAGATGGGAAAGAAGTGGTGCATTTGTACGATGTTCCCCATCTACTAAAAGGAATTAGAAATGCTCTTTTGAAATATGATTTCCGTTTCAAACAAGATGATGTGGTCAAAGAAGCCTCCTGGGATTATTTGATGCAACTATATAGATTGGACCAAAAAATGGGTAAATTTTCTCAATTTTATAATTTAACTGATGAACATGTTTTACCACAAAAAATAAAAAAAAAATGAAAGTAAAAAATTGTACACAAGTTTTTAGTCACACAGTGGCAACTGCCATGAAGGCTAGGGCCATGATCAGCCAAGATTCCAAAAGCTTCCGATACCGCTGATCTTTTCTTATTTTTTGATCAACTTTTTGATAGCTGTAATGGTAATCTTATGAGTCCTCCACCAGGTAAAGAACTACGTGGTGTGGTGAAAAAAGAATCAAAGCATGTTTCTCTCTGGCAAGACTCTATTTCCATTCTAAAAACTGTCCTTTGTTGATCAAAATAATCCTAAATCTGTAGTTACTCCTTCCCTCACAAACTGGATTTTTACTCTCCATGGCTTCTTATACATTTGGAAAAAAAATTAAAAAAAAGCAAATATTTGCCTACTAGATCCTTTAATTAGGATCCCGTAGAAATTGTTTTTCGTGTATTAGAAGCCATGGAGTAAGAAATACACGACCAACTTGTTCTTCCTTTGTTTCTTCTGTGAAAGCTCTTTTAATAAACAATCTCGTTTCACCACATTCCGTAGGATCTAACTGTGAAGAAGACGAATCTTGTGGAGTTTTAGACCCTTTGAAGGATTTGCTAAAAGAAGACTACATAATTCAGCGTAATCTTCCAGAGGTTAAAACTCCTCAATTTTCGTCTTTGACAGAAGAACCAACAGTTACCAGTGCTAATCAAGACTTAGCTACCCCGTATGTTGAAGGTTTTGTAGCCAAAAAAATTCAGAGGAAAGTTACTTGCACGGCGTGCAAAAACATCATGGAAGCAGCAAGTGATTTGCCCCAAAATCTATTAATTAGGCAAAGGGAGTTTCATCGTCTAGTACATCCTTCATGTAACTTTTCAAAGGCTGTCAAACATATTTCTAGTTTAATTTTTTCTCTGATTCCAAAATATTTGCTTTCGTTTGCTATTAAAAAAAATATATATATCGGGAAATAATTAAAGAAGAATTGCCCACATTATTTTGCAACAACCATTTAGATTCAGTTTCACAATTTATTAATATAATTTTAAATATATAGTCGTTTTCAACGACATCCGTGCTGTCAGTGTCATTTTTAATATGTTGGTGCAGATTGTACATACAAATTCATAACCAGGATTCAGAGTATAAGCAAATCCTAGTTAAAAAAAATGTCAAACAAGAAATTGAGGTTATGGTAAAAGAAAATTGCCATTTCGTCAAACATCAACAACAAATAATAAAATTCAGTCTTCAACATGGTGTAAAACATGGTTAAACCAGGTCATCCTCGGAATCCAAATCAGACGACATGTTTTCTTTGATTTGTTTGAAATAATAGAAAATAATTTGAATTTGTCAATTTGTTGCGTCAAGCTAAATTGCCAAATTAGGAAATTCAAAATTACTAAACTGAAACAGCAAGTAATGCCAACATACTGTCATAGTGACAGCACGGATGTCACTGAAAACGACTATAACACTTTTTAATTTCATCAAACGAATAAATAGAATATTAATGGGAAAAGATTTAAGGTATAAAAGCCAAAATATTCTTACAGAAATGGCTTTTATAAAACATTCAAAAAGATGGCATAATCCTAAAAAATTAAAAATATCTCGTGTTTGTTCAGAAATAAAACGGATTCAATTTTATCGCAATTTTGAAATATGATTTTTTTCTGAATAGCATTGTTTATTTTTTTTTGTAAATCATTTAGCTTTGTTTAAAATGGCTTAATTGTGTTTAGATGTTTTTATCTACGATCGTGTAAAAAGTAGGCATTTTTTGCACTAAAAATCGTTGTCCAAGTTGACGTTTAGTGAAACTGACGGAATCGTGCCATAAAACTTTTAGTGCACGCTTTTTCGCTTTTATGGCACACAACTGTCAGAATACAACAATACAATTTGTTGGAAACATTGTTTAGAAGTATGTTGCTAAACGACGTGGTTCTCAAACGACTTTGGTTATTCATGAAATATTGAATCAATGATAATTATTTTATACAAATTTATGTTGAAAGCGGTGTGATGATCTCACGATCGTAGATAAAATGTTTTCATGCCGCCGGCCGTTATCGACGGTTTTGCATGATTCAAAATCCGCCGGGAACGTAAACTTCCCGGCCCAGTACTTACAAAAGTGACCTTGCGAGAGAATGGGCAGGCAGCATTGAACGGACTCCGTTTCGGCGCAGGGACGCGAGGGTCGCGGGTTCGATTCCACTTGTGAAACAAATTTTTTACTTTTTAAAAATGATTTAAATTCGTCGGCATGAAAAATTTTGTGGATTTCACGTCCAGAAAATGTTTTGCGAGTGCTCGTGTTGCTTCGCCTCGGCTGAACCGCCTCGGCTACGCAATATCACTCACACTCGCAAAATATCATTTTCTGGACTTTTGATCCAAATAACTAATGTAAGACATACGTGTAAAAAGTTCTTTTGTTGCACTCACATCTTTTAAAATTCTCCCTCGTACCTCGGTCGTATTTTAAACTCGTTCATGCAATAAAGGAAAACTTTTTACACTTTTATATTAAATAACTATTAAATAATGTTAAGTAAATAATGTACCATCGGTGGACGTTAAAAGTTGGGACACCAAAAATTTTAAATTGTCACTCAAAATAAAAATTGTCAGTTTTTAAAATTAACTCTTTGAACCTAAAAGATGCTAGATCAATTGTGTTATACGGAGTCATTATAAATTATTGTAAACTTCGTCCAGCGAGAGATTGAGAGATTTTAAATTGTATTAATTTAACATAACACAACAAAATGCACTAGAATACATTAATGTTTGTCTCAGTTTTTTATATCCATCGATAGTACATAAAAGTATCGTTTTGACAGCCTTTATGAAATAACAAACTTGCCCAGAATAAGTACATTATTTCGACGAAAAAATTTCGTCCACCCAATTCCTGTCCTTTGATAAAAATTGGGTGTAGTTAGTTTAACCTTTATTGTCATTATGATTGACGTTTGTAAATTAAAATTTGGAATTTATTACTGTCACCCATAAGAACATAATATTTTTGATAGACACAACTTGATTGACTCAATATGTGAAGTGAGCTTATTCGTTCCTAAAGGCTTCTTTACAGCATATGTGAGTGGAATGACAGTTGTGGACGAAATTTTTTGTCCGCCATTGTACAGGTAGTAGAGAGACGGCTTCACTTCAAAAACTTGCGATGTAAATCACTCTTTATTGTCAACGTGACATTCAAAAGTCAAATTTTGAAATTTATTTTCTGTTCACGCCAATCGCATGTCAATTAAAATCGTCTCAAACGGTAAGATTGAGGTTAATAATGTAAAGCCTATTTTACATTTTTTGAGAGTATATTGACAGTGATGCCCCAAATTCCGTGTCTCTAACTGTACATAATCAATAATTGTTTTATGATATTTTTTATTTCATACTGTGCGGTAGATGTTCGATTACATTATCATGTAGGTGCGTTATAATAACAGTATCATAGCCGGGAAGTGACATTGAAAAGTAAAATGTAAAAAAATAATTGCAACGGCCGTTGCCACAGGAAAACACAATAATGTGATTTTTTAATTTTTGATATAAAAAAATGATACAGAACAAACTTCCAGTCCAGTATGAAATAAACTACATTACGATAGATACACGTTTGGTAGTACTTGTAACAGTTACTCGTTTAGACATAAGTTAGTATATATGTACTGTATATAGCTAAATTACTATATTGTTATTAAAACAATTTAAAAGACAATTGTTGCTGTCTTACGTTGATTAGTGTCTTTTTGAGTAAATATACTATCAAAAAAATCCAAACACCAAGAAAAAGTTAACATTTTTTAATAAAACTTAACACAACTGTTCTAATAAGCAAAAATAAAATAAGGTAACAAAGCGAGTTGAATTGGAGAAGTCAAACATGAAATTCAGCTGTTTTTCCGTTAGTAGTGCGTGGGACCTCCTTGCAAATTTACGCACTCTGCCATACGTCTTGGCATGCTCCGAATCAGATTATCAATTTCATATAACCTGAATCTCGTGCCGTAATTGCTGTATAGTCTGGGGACGCCGTGCTAAATTTTTAATCTTTGTCCTATCTTATCCCACACATGTTCGATGGGTGACAAATCCGGTGAACGTGGCGGCCAAGGCAACAAGTTAACATTGGCGTGTTCCAGATACTCTAAAGAAACACGTGCAATGTGTGGTCGAGCATTGTCTTGTTGGTAAAGACCGTTTGGAATGTCTTGAACATACGGAACAAGAACAGGTTGTAGAGTGCATTTCAACGAGAGGTACACGTCTATAAACTTGCGCAGAAATCTGTTTCGGTCTACGGTGGCGTGGCTTACCTAGACAGTAGCGGCGTTAGTTTGTACTTTCCAGGGAATTTTCTAATTTCATTTCAACAGCTGATTTTTCGCCATTTTGTCGCAAATCACAGCCAGGTTATTGTTCTTCACCGTCTTCTCTTTTATGTCATACAACTTGATTTCTAATCCCGGTTCTGAAAATCTGATATTTCCCGTGTTGTGAAAGTAAAAACAAAAATAAAACTGGACTACGCCAATGCACTCGATTTTGGGTCGCCCTTCCCCTACATCTGGCGCATCTCGGTAGCCACGCCTGTGTACCTCTCGTTGAAATGCACTCTAGCACCTCTTGAACATATCGCCGGGCATTCATTGAACCCTGAATAAAAATGAGAGGAGACTTGCTCCCGTAACAAATCGCCCTCCAAATCATTACGCCTACGGTACGAGCCACATGCCGTTCAACAGAATAAGCTGAATTGCGCCGTTCTCCACGTAATCTTCTGACCCTCTGTCGTCCGTCATGCATTCCCAAACAGAATCTGGATTCGTCCGAGAAAACGACCACGTTCCATTCCAGTTGATTCTTTCTCTAGCCTTTGACGACGATGTTCACGGGTCAAAGGTAGAACCAAATGAGGACGGTAACTGTGGAGGCCCCAAAATCTTATTCGACGATAAATCGTTGGCATAGAAATTAGTCGACCCATTACATTGTACCAAGCTATAGCTACCGAGCTTGTGGACATGTGGCGATCTCTGAATGCTAAAAATCTTAAGTGCCGATCTTGTCTGTCTGTGGTTCGTTTAGGACGTCCAGAACCTTGAGCACGACTATCTCTGTTTTCTACTGACCACGCTTGCCAACACTTCATCACAGTAGATACAGAACGGTTCATTATTCCAGAAATTTGTCTGTATGAGCAACCGGCCTCTTTAAGCCCGACAATTCGGCCTCTCTCAAAGGGGGTTAATTGGCGAAAAGCTTGATGTCTTCTTCTTGGAGGCATTGCCTCACACTTCTACGACTAGATTAGAACGATTTCAACCAATGATAACAATCAAAAACAAGGCCAAAAAAAATGGTAATCATTTAAAGCAAAAGAAGTTAAGTTAATCGGATTTGATTCTAACTTTGTAGGATATGTATCTAGCCTGACAGCAAAACGTCTAGCAAGTTTTATCAAAAAATTCTGTCATTTTCATGGTGTCCGGGTTTTTTGGATAGTTAGTATATTTTTGTCATAATACATTTTTTTAACAATTATTACAGGATATTTTCTTTTATGTTCGACTTGAATTAATTATGTATTATCACTGGTGGCGCTCTCCATTTTAAAAAAGAGGGGGATAAGACAAAAATATTGGAATTCAAATCATGTCACGGTATGTCATACAAATAATTTGGCATAAGTCTAACATTGTAAAAAATTATGATGAGATTGTGCAGTGTTTCTACATGTTATCGTCCAGTTGCAACCCCGGATTTCCTAATCCGGGAAAATATCCGGAGCGTTTTAGTGATTGGTTGAAGCGGATAGCCGATAGATAATACTCAATTAATAACATTAGATACTTGGAAAGTATACAATCACCACACTGTATGCGGTCTGCACTTCGAGAATCATTAGTTTGCTGCAAATAATAAATTGAAAAATACCGCTGTACCCACTTTAAGAATTCCATATATAGTTGAATTTTTTTAATAAACAATTGTCCAAACGTTGTCTTGTTGGTATGAGCCAAACTGTGATTTTCATGATAATACGACTGGTCACATTGAGTGTCAACATTTTTTTATGTAACTGAGCCTGTGCCCTAACGAGCGAGAGTTTATTTCAAATTCGAAAAGGTTTCTCCTGATTTCTCATTAAATTTGTTTTGAAAATGAATTCACGGAAGAAAGGTACGGGAAGTAAAGTGAGCATAACCTGAACCATGATTTGGTGTCAAATTGTTATACAGCTGGTCCATATGTCCAAATTTTAGGGTGATACAGTATGGTTTTTTACTTCATTTTGACACTGACAATTGCTTATTAAAAAAATTTCACTATAGTAAGTTTAATGATATTTACATAAAATGTCATGTATACATTTTGCTTTTTTAGAGCAAACATCAAAAGACCAACTATTTCATCTGCAAGATGAAGTAATTTTTTGGACGCATGGTGATGGCACCAAACGCTTTAAACTTCAATTTCCGAGGGCCCCATACTTTTTTTTTGGTTAATTTCGAATTAGGTTTTAGTGTTACAGCTTCCTGCATAGTCATCAAATTGCAATTTATTTTATTATTTATAAATTTTCAAATAAAAAAAGGACCTTGCCTTCATCTGTTGTGGTTTTAAAGATATCAAATCAGGTAAACCCCACCCTTAAACACTGGATGTTCAAAAAAAGGATACTTGTTTTCACAACACTACAGCACTTTGATTGCTATACAGAGTACTGCGTATTGCTTTTACTAATAAACGTATCGATACATTTTTAAAGCTTTTATTACAAATTTAGGATCTCATCCTGTGTCAGTTCCTCCCTTATGCATTTTCCTTTAAACTTAATGTTTCTGTTTGGTAAATGACTTGTTGGCCCCTGGTAACTTATTTGCTAGCTGGGTCAGCGAATCTTTGTATTTATTTATATATTAAGTCCATTTGGGTTATCCTCTGCAACCATGAAAATTTTATTCCATTCTAGGAAATTTACCATTTTCTTGTTGAACTTTTTTCACAGGTGACAATCTTTGTGATGTGCTCACTTATTCTAATGCTGACACGAGTCACATTATCCAACAACACAATATATTCAGAAAAATACTAAATTCGAATTAAAACAATTTGAGGTTATGTCTGATATTTTGAAGCAATTGAAGTTGAAGTTGAAGTTGAAGTTGGTTTTTTTTTTTTGGTTTTTAAAGCTATTGACAGAACACCTTACCTATTATGTTTCTTATTTTATACTTTTATTATTTTTATTATTTTGCTACTGCATGCAGTTAACACTTGCAGTTAGTAATTCAATAAATATTAAATATTTGACATGGACATAACCACAGGACATAACCAACAACAGAAAAAAAGACGTTTGTCATTCGTTGTCCTTGACTTTTAGTTCAAATAATCGTCACTTGAAGTCTCTACTGTACGTACGATTTTTTTAAATGTCAAGAACAATTTTTCTTACGGAGAAATCATCGAGTGGGACGGCCATAATAAGCGCTTAGCGTTTTGATACAGTTGGCCATGAAAAAACTATGGGGTTTGCATTCTAGATTATACTTATTTTTTCTATGTTCTCATTCTTATACCATGGCCTACTAAATCTGAACTGCGCTGCGCTTATTACGGCCGTAACAAACTAGCTGAATGATTGATTCGGCTAACCTCAAAAAATCTACCATAGACAACACAGTAAACCTATAGAACGCAAACTCCCATAGTTTTTTGTGTCCCGACGCCATCTACTGGCTTGTGGTAGGTGCAAAATAAGACACAGCCAGCTGGATATCCTGGCTTTTTTATTTATTTTAATTTTCAAATAATTTATTTATGAAATTAAAAGACTACGAGTACATTTATTTTGAAGTTTTTATTTTCAAATTTTTTCGATACATTTTCATTGCATTTTTATAAATTTTGGTTTGGTATTTCTTTTCCTCAATTGCGACAAACAGAGATTTATGGCTTCCTCACCTTCAAAATTTTGCTCTTTATTTTGACATCGAATTTTGCATGTAACGTTTTCGGTACATTGCAGCCCCTAGTTGCAGCCCGAATTTTGGATTAACATTCTGCCTTTTTATAATTTTAAATATGCTCAGCTTTTCTCATTTTCTTTTTGAAACTTCCACAAGAATTTATATCTTCATTACTACATAAAACAGGATTTACACAATTTACTTATAGCGTCTTCAGTAGAAATATCGTAGATCAGTAGATCGGATGAAAATTCTATAAAAAATAGTTTTCAGTTAAAATATAATTATCAATATTTTTTTACTATTACTAGAAGTAAGTCTGGACTGGAAAAGGAGGGAAGTTGTATCGAGGGTATCTACGGCCATATTCGTTCGTGCCGAAGTCTTTGCTGGTAAAATGAAGTCCACACACAGTGTAGCTGTTATACCTACACTTTCATAGGCTCCAAAGTTGATAACTGCTTGTTACCCGTCTTTTAATCCATTCCATAAAACGCCCAGGATATTTAATTGGATTTGGAAATCTATGGCGAGTTCCACATGGTTTATAATTCCTTTGCAGGGTGCAAAGTCGCACAATAGTAAATTTATTACTTATGACTTGATATGTCAAAATATAATTTTTTACATTTTGGCATAAGTTTCCGCGATTTTTATTTTTATAAAACGGCAGCGTCCCCTGACGGCTTGTGGTGGGTGCGTTTCCAAAAAAATGGGGAAAATGCATAGGAGTTTGCGTTCTATAGGTTTACTGTGTTGTCTATGAAATCTACCCTTAACTAGCGCCATCTCTTTAAAGATATTAAACTACAAATCAACTAAATTGCCACAATTATTTAAATTTCCTTGAATTTCATCAAGGTTGAAGTACTAACATGGGAAAATATTGCGTTAGTTATTTTCAAATTCCCAGCAACCTCCAAACCATCCAAAATTGATAAAATTATGAAAAAAAAAACTAAATGAAACATTTCACTGTGATACATGTCTCTTCTTTATTATCTACAGCAACTCCAGGACCCTTGTTACGATTAGTTTGGCTTCAAGACCGTCGACCGTGAGATCTGTAAAGTGGGGCTTTTAAAAAACCTTGTCAACCACTGGTTACTACTTTGCATCCAATTTAATACAGAATTCCATATTTACCTGTGATAAACACAAAGATAAAATTTGTAAAGTTATTATCCAATTAGTAATGAAACCAATTTTAAACATTTGTTAAAAAAAAAACAGATTACATAAAAACGAAATCCATTCAGAATAAACTCACAAGTAGGAAGGTTTTAAAATTATAAACTTACGAGAGAGGTATTCTCTTCCTGCAGATAGATAGTTTTACTTTTAATTTTTTTACTGTGCTCTATCATTATCCATTTTCGGATTTTGCAATTCCACTTTATATATGTATAAATATTATGTTTCATAATTTGATTATTGTAATTATTAGGTACTCTTACGTTCATGAAACGTATTCGCGAATATTTATTTTGCGTCAAAATGACAAAATAGAAAATGTTAACCTAACAAAATAAACACGTTATGTGATTGGATTGAATAATTCAAATTACATTTTCCTTTTATATTTCGCTAACAGATGGAGTTGGTTAAGGGTAAATTCAAGGTTGGTAGAACTGACTAATTTGTATAATAGGTTGCCTCGTTGAAAATTGGGGGGTGGGGGGGAAAGTAACTCGTGACGTAAAATCAACCCAGAAATTTTGGGTGTTCGAATAGAACCCAAGGTTTATAAGGTCCGTGGAGTTTATTGGGTGGCTTTTTGGGCTTTATTCTAGCGAGGGAACACCTAATGCATGATCGACAGACTCTGTCGTAAAAGTTTAGTACACTGTGTCGTCACGAGTAACTTTTGCGGGGGGAAAAAATTCAAACTATTGCTTTAAATGGCAACGAAGCACCCTATTATACAAATTAGTCAGTTCTACCAACCTTGGGTAAATTTTTTGAGGTTAGCGGAATCAATTGCTCCATTGAAAATCCGAGCTTTGTTACGGCCGTAATAAGCGCAGCGCAGTTCAGATTTAGTAGGCCATGCTTATACATTGGTCTGGTCTGTTGCCTGGCTAAATGTTTTGGCTCAGGGCGGATAGATGGCTCTGAAACTGGTTCTCATTTAAGGTACTATATCTTTAGAAGGTAGCGCCATTCCGCTCCACAATTTTTTGCCTGGAAATTAAAAGAGAGGACATTATTGGTAAATCCCGTAAGTGTGACAAAGATAGAAGTATACACAATTTTAAGGGATGTTTGTATCGAGTCAGACAGATTCTATCTTTGTCACACTCACAGGATTTATCGATCTCTTTTAATTTCCAGTCAAAAAATTGTGGAGCGAAATGGCGCTACCTTCTAAAGATATAGTATAGTGAATCCAGCCATAGATTCAACTTTTTCAAATATCGTGAAAAAAAGAAACTTCCCTAGACATTAACAATGTATATCAATAGGAACATTGGGTTGATGCGCTTTAACGTTGGCAGTGTTCGCGCCTTTTTTATTCCTACACCCTACACGGTTCCGACCTGTCAGGTGCCTGTCAGCGTGTGTTTGTAGGACGTCAAAGTGTTATAAAATAAACTATTTAATTAAGAATCTTTCGAAGGAAAAACTTTCTTTAAACAATGAGTGGCCTAAGTGATATAACAAATACCGTTCAGTCAAAGGTAAGATTCTTGGTTTTTCGTTTGATTTTAATGAACTGTTTGATAGGCCAAGAGAAGCTATATTATTGTCGCTGGTAATGTGACAGCACAAAAGATGATTGCCAATGCATACACCTATTTTAAGGAAAGAAATTTGTGTTTGGGATCTGCTGTTGAGGTACTGTTGATGAGAGAAGAAAGGGTGCTTTATTCAATGAGATTCTTTTTTTCTTAATTTATGAGTTTATTTTGCATGTAGATTTCTGGGGCCATTATTTTAGGAAATTACGTGTGTAGAACTAATAATTTTTAATTGTACAAAAGCATGTGACGTTGGATACTTTAGGCCAGGAGCTCACTTCAAAATTTATCTACCATTACAAACGTTCAAATCTTGCAATACTTTTGAAAACATTGGGTTTCACTTATCGTAAAGACGACAATAGGCGTGCATTAATGGAGAAGCCACATGTTACGTTACTGAGAAAAAAGTTTTTGAAAGACTACATGGACAATTTAAACTCCTCTGATCCTAGACCTTGTGTTTATTTGGATGAAACGTGGGTATTTGCTAATGGCACAGTAAGGCAAGATGAAGATGTACGATCAGTAAAAAAGATAACAGGGGAAGGAGGTACAGACTAGTGTAGTCAACTTATATGAAATTACGTTTAATTGTAAAATACGAAATTTTAGATCGATACATTGTCGTTAATGCGGGTAATTCTCATGGTTTTATTGAAGGAGCAGGACTCATCTTCAAAAGCAAAAAAAATTCACTGGATTACCATTCAGAAATGAATGCAGAAACTTTTGAAGAGTGGTTGCAAGATAAATTATTACCTGCTTTCACGGAACCATCAATAATTGTTCTGGACAACGCCAGTTACCATAGTCGCTTGGTGGAAAAGAAACCAACTTGTGCATGGAGAAAAGCTCATTTACAGACCTGGCTTCAAAATAACAATATCCATTTTTCTGAGACAGATAAAAAGGACACCTTATTAAAATTATGCAGACAAAATTATAAAAGTCCTGTCTACGTAGTGGATCGTGTTATTCATGAGGCTGGTCATAAACCATTACGTTTGCCTCCATATCATTGTATTTTTAACCCGATTGAAATGGTATGGAGTCAAACCAAGCGAACATATGACAGTGAGGTTTTGAAGAACAAAAATCCAATTTTGGCGTGGAGGACAGCTTTAGAAGGGGTCTCTGCAGAGCAATGGACACATTACATAGGTCATACCAATAAAATTATAAGACAATATTTTGAAAAAGAGGTATATACGTCTGTTGAGGAGCTGGTGATTAATGTTGACATTGAAAGTGACGACAGTGATAGTGATTTGAGTTTTCACCTAGGTAATGACTAGTTATTTAAAGGGTTTGGTTTATTTGCAGATGTAGCGTTTTGAAGACGAGATGGGGGGGACATTCAACCCCTGGTAAGTGACAGTATTATAGGTACATGACTAAAATAGATGGTCAAATCATGCGTTTTTTCCATGTTTACGTTTACCCCATTTTGAGTGAAAATCCATTATGAACAGGGTTCTGACCTGTGTTAGTTTCTTGTCCCAGGTGAGATAAAAATAAAAATGTAGAAATAAACATGTTTTGTCGTTATTTTATTTTCCTGGCCCAAAACTAATTCATGTCAACGTAGGTTAATATTTTAAAACATTCATGTGACATTATAAATTTATTATCATATATAAATTTTTTAGTCTACATCTTACGTTGTTAATGTTAATTATTATCCTAGGGCACTTTTCTTTCGAATTCGTTATTAGAATTTACGAAGAATATGTCATCCACGTCTCCTACATTTATTCTGAGACATCCTAAATAAAATCTTAATTCAACGCGTGTATGAAGACTTCATTTTGTAATTTAGTAACATTGTGGGATATTTTAAATTTGCCGCGGAACTATTTTCTTCGCGTAGTACGGGAGTCGTGAAATAAATACTTGACTGTCAACAATCTATCACTGGATAGACTATACCTTATTCTCATTCTTATACAAAGAGTGGCCTATCCACAGACCATCACAGACCATCAACAGAATTAAGACTTTTAAAACCCGTATAAAACATGGGAGACACTGACAACACTAGCGCGTTAGGCCAAACTAAATTACCGAATTTACTCGTTAATCCGATCGAGAATTTCCGTTTAAAAAGAAGGTTGATTTGAATATTAATTAATAATGTCATCAGTAATTTAGAATTTTCTAATTTCTGTCAAGGTTTAGTCAATAAATTCTACAGGTGGTCCCGATATAACCTGCCAAAAAAATTCTGGGTCATTAGAAGGATCTAACAAGTCCAAAAAAACCCATTTTCATTAGGTCCAAAACAATGGGGATAAATTAATCCCTATCCACACCCATTCGACGCTGCTGACCACAAAAATACGTACCTACTCAGGAGTTAATTGTTGGTGTTGGTAAGGATGACAGTATCTAAGCAACATAGGTACCTGAATCGTTTATGACAAATCTCAAATCTGAGAAACTAAATCAAATTAATGACATTTATTGAAACGCTGTACACTGTGTGCGTTAATTTAGATACAAAAGCTGATTTTGTAGACTGAGATGAATGAGTAATAAAGTGGTGTTCCTCAATGTGTAAATAAATGTAGAGGTAGTGTGTGCAAAATTGTGGAAGAACTGTGTAATAAGAGTATTGTCTTAATTGTGGTTAAATAGCCAAAATAATGTATTGAATAAATTTATTTACACTTTACATATTCGTACTTTCAACTCAAACTGAGAATATCTACTAACTAATGAAAGGTAAACTAGACTAGAAAAATTATTTTATAATAAATGTTCTGTGTTCAGTCCGTTGGCATTTAAGAACATTTGAGTATGCCGGTACCAATTTTCATAAACAGAATTCAGCATTTCTGGGTTTTTACGAATCTGGTTCGCAGGGTCTCCTATGCGTTCCCGAAGTTGGTCTTCTGTATTTATTTCAACTTCCTACACCAAATCTTTCGTGTGGCCCCAAAAATTAAAATCCAGAGGGGTTAAATGGAGGATCGGGGACGCCATCGTATTGGAATCAGTCAGAACCAACCTCACATAAATGCAGATGTAGCTCCACAAAAGTACAACGGGACGGAAGGACTCCTTCAGGAAAACGCTCGCCGTATGGTCGCCTTGCCGGTCTTGAATTACCACGTGTGTCGCCATAGAGTAAATGTAAATCGGCGTATTCTTGTTTTGTGAATTTCATAGAATTTCATAACTTTTTGAAGGATTCGCAAATTTAAAATTAAACTTGACAAATGTCATAGGTGTTACAGGTACCGTTGCTAAAGCAATTGCAGCCAAGCAACCAGAATTACCTTTTTAAACTCGATTAACTCATTAGCGTAGGTACAGCAAATTTTGACCAAATTTTCAATTATTTTTATCTCGAAAACGAAAAGACTTTTATTAGAAACATTTTTTGTGTATGAGCTCTACTCATCATCACCTATTACTGGATTTCTTCTGACAGGTTATATCGGGACCACCTGTATAAATTGTTCTACAAAATAAATTACTCCAAACCAGTATCTTGAGATAATTTTTCGTTATCTTTTTATTTGGTAAGTTATCTTTTTCTTTTTGAAAAAGTACGAAATATGGTTTTTCAGATCGCAATTTTTATTTAATTTATTTGGATATGGAAAAAATTAAATATAAATGCTTTGTAAACAAGATAGGCGATAAAAAATAAACATTTTAAATTTCCAAAATTAGAAGAACAAAGGAAACGATGGATAGAAACTTTAGGTAAATGTTGCACCACCCTTCAAAACAGATACCTAATGCCTTTATTTGCGAGAAACGTTTTAGCAACAATTTCTTTACTCAAAAAACAAAACTCAATAAATACTCCCTGCCGTCGATTTTTCTTCGTGAAGACAAACAAACTTCAATAAACAGACCAGCTGAACAAATTGAAAATTCTACGATTACTGAAAATCCCACTGTAGAGAATCTAATCCTTCCTGTTATGCCCAAAGCCCAAAATAGATACCCAACAAAATCTTCTGGTGTGTTGCAAGTACCTACTTGAATGCAAGAAAGTTAGTAGTCTTACTTCAAAAGGTAGAAACATTTATTAAGTACATGGACCGAAATCAGCGAAAAACAATTTCAAAATTAAAACATCTTTTGCACGATTCTAAAAATATCCAGAAATTTTAAAAGATAACGCAAAATCAAATTATTAAACTAGATCTACCCTTCAATTCAGTTTCACTCGCCTTTTAAACTAGCCCACTCATGCCCAAAAAAACCTAATTTACACATAAACAAGTTTAATGAACTACTAATTTGTTGTATATGTTAGAATTTGTATTAAAATGTTCAATAGTTACTTAGTCGTTTTTATTTTTTTTAAATAAGTATCAATTTAAATTAAACTGAAAAAAAATAGGCAACTATACTTGGGCCAACCAACAGATATAGTAATAAAACCGCCCCCTAGTGCCCGCGTATTTTAAATTGCAGCTTCCAATTGGCTTATTCAAAACGTGCGCAAATTCTCGAAAGCCTGATGTACATCCACAAAAATTACTTGACGGCAACCGGCATCTCATTCGTTTTAACCTCGCTTCGGGAGTTTGACCACGTGTTTATGTTTGTTTGTTTTTCTTGGCGTTTTTCGATTTGTGTTACAAAATAGTTTTTTTTCAAAACTTTTGTTTCTCTATTTGAATGACAAATGGCAAAGAACCTGCTTCATTGTGAAACAGGCTTCGGCGTATATCGTTCTACGCAACTAGGCCACATCCCCTTTTTTTTATTACTATATCTGTTGGTTGGCCCAAGTATAGGTATACAGAAACAAGTCAGATATGCAACTTGTTATACATTAGTTTGGCCTAACGCTCGGGCAGCGCCACTTGAGCGCGTCCTCGAAAATGTAATCCCACTTGACAGTCTTACTATAGTTCAATTGTCTGTGGGCCTATCCGTATTAGTAATCCGTGCAGCGCCCGCTCATTTCAGGGGTAGGGCACTCTATTAGACGACCTTGAATCAAGTTTAATATTGTAGCAGCCAGCTACCAATTATGCGCCTGCTGAGTAGGCGAGCAGCTATACGGTTGTGCGCCGATCCAGCTAAAAGCCATTATGACATGCGCAATGTACTTCTAGAATTATTGCACCATGTTGTGTTCTGTTTAGTTTTTGTATTCTGTACTGCAACTGTAAAATATGTAAATATAATTGTTTAACCGAACTGTGGCCGTGATTTTGAACCGAACGGACGAAAGTCTCCCTCTACAATATTTTTCGGCCACTACAGATGGCGCTCAGATCAGAAAAAAAAATAAAAGATTTGCTACTACCAACACAAATTAGTAATTCCTATGGTTGGTCATCCTGGTTAAATCCCCAATAGCATTCACTTTCCTAGTAATTCCCAGAAAAGTGTTGCGACGCATGACGCAATCTAGTGGATAGTCGAAAAATATAAGTAGATTTTGTGTTTTTGTGTTCAATTTTTAAGTACTTTTGGACAATTTGTAAAAAAAATGAAGCTGTGTTGTGTACCCGGATGTGAAAATATTCCAAATCGCAGGTAGGCTGTAAAAATTAAACTTTTAAACTTTGATAATAATAATCAATCAATGTTTCCGAAAAATCAAAATTTATATTTAATTATTTATATTATGTTTGTTTCTCAGGCTTTAAGGAATCTTCCAAGACAAGAAGACTGCTTCAGTCACCCTCAGGAAGAACATAAATATGTTACTCCTGAAAAAATCAAGGCCGTCTGAATCAAAAAGCTACGCTTATAAGCCTAGCTTTTTGATTCAAAAAGCTACGCTTATAAGCCTAGCTTTTTGATTCAGATGGCTTTGGAAAAAATATAAGGTAAACTCCATCCATTTTCAATATACACAACTAAATCTACTGATTTTAGTAACTTTTTTCTATTATAAATGCAATGTCACAAATAATAATTCAGGTTATGTGTATTTGAAGAGGTTATAATGTACGATTATTGTCATTTTTGACAAATCTCTAATCGGGTCCCGTAATCAAGCAAAGTAAACTAGTTTTGAATATTTTACTTAAAATAGGGTATCTACAGGTTAATATTAAATATCGTCATTGAAACAGATTTTAACGAAAATATTTCAGAGCAGGACACAGAGTGAAAGCATGATACATTAGAAATGAACCCTGTTAAGTCAAGTCTAGAGCCCGGCGGTCTTGTAATTAAAAAAAGCGCACAACGGCGCAAATATTTCTTCACTATTCCATCGTGCGTCGTTTCCAGGGACAGTGCCTGTGCCCCCAACCCAGAAATTACTCCGTAGTTTTCTTTTAGATATCTGTAGGAGATTGAAGCTAACATTTTAATAGATCAATTTAAATTAAAAGTGGATTTATCAACTTACGGCAAAAATCTCCCCAGCCATTCGGTAAACTGGCATCTTCCCCAAATTTGGACCATTTATTTCCCAAATGTTTTTAAAACACCGGTGAACACTTTGTTTTGTCTCCAAAGTGGGGCATTTCCTCTTTATAACTCTGCCTGTGGCCTACACGAAATCGCTACTTAATCGTATTTTTTTCAATAATTATAATCTGACAGTGCCAAATTTTTTGACAAATTCAAAACGTCTGCTTTGAATGGTCAATATTAGAAAAAATAAAACACTTTCATTGCAATACAAAAAAAGAAAATTCCCTAACAGTAATGTATATTGAAAATGGATGGAGTTTAGGTCTGTTTTTATGTAATAGTTCAAATACCTAATTGATACTTATTTTAATTTAGATGCGCTTCGAGCACCGCCGCGCCTAATTTCGTGCCGGCTCTGCAGCCGACAACTAACCCATGAGTGAGGGCTCCCCCTGTAAATGAAACAACTACGACTCCCAACCCACAAAACGACGAGGCCGCGAGCGCCACCAGTCTTTTTGCGAAACTCAAAAAATTAAATGACAAAATTAATATTAGAGAGGCAATCCGGGCCATTAAAGATCTTAACGCGATGCTTTCCTCGGCGAAAACCAAGAAACAGAAGTTCAATGCTATGCTAGAGTTCTCGACGAAGATAAACGACTACGACCTTTAATCTAACAATCGCGACGTGGAACGCCAACGGCGTCAGGGGCGGCGAGGAGACGCTGACTGACTTCTTAAAATCCCACGAGGTCGACGTGATGGCAGTCAGTGAAACCAAGCTACAACTTAGGGACTACATGACGTACACACTTGACAGACCCGACGCGGCGGAGTCGCGTTGTTAATCCATAAAAACGTCCCTCATGCAAAAATTAAGACCAAGATCGACACCTCCGTCGAGGTAATCGGTGTCAGACTAGTCGACGGCACACATGTCTTTGCGGCTTATAATAGACCCTCCAACAGGCTCGCCTGGAGAGACCTACGTAACATTTTCTAAACGGCGAGCACAGTGATCGTTGCGGGAGATTCTAACTGTAAACATCCTTCGTGGAACTGCAATCGCAGCAACCCCAACGGTACTCTACTCAAAGATTTCGCGGACGACTACATACGAATACATAGTACGGACGAACCGACACTTTTACGCAAACGTACACGACCTCACGACCTACATCTAGACGAAATACAACTGACCGAAGAACAAAAACACGTTACAGACACGGTTGAAGCGTTTGACAGGACGGACTTTACCTGTGACGGGACGTACTTAAAGGAGTTCAGGACCAGCCCCAGCGAGCTGAAGGAGACAATTAAAAAGTTGCCAAATAATAAAGCGCCCGGTGAAGACGAGATCCGAAACATGGTAATTAAGAACTTGGCAAATAAAGCAAAAGTGCAGTTTCACTACATAATCAACGCCGTGATAGAACTGCAATACTTTCCCCACTTCCCCAGGCCTGGAAGAACGCTATCATCATTCCAATACCTAAAGCGGGCAAAAAATCTGACCCGGGGAACTTTAGACCCATCAGCCTCCTGAACACCCTAAGTAAACTGACAGAAAAAATATTACACGAACGACTGACGAGACTCGACAAAAAACTCAAACTGACAAGGGACGAGCAGTTCGGTTTCCGACCGCGTCACGACACCAGCCAGCAGGTAGTGAGAATCGTGACCGACACCACATACATCTACAACAAAGACAAGGTGACATCTATGGCGCTTCTGAACATCCAGAAGGTGTTCGACCGCGTGTGGGTGCAAGGATTGGTCTTCAAGATAATCGAAAAGAAAATACCGGTTAACTTCGGCAAGTTGTTAAAGTTCTCCCATTCTACCATTGTATAAACGTTAACAACACCGACAATAGGTTTAAACCGCAAGTACAACCCCTAATCGTAAATTCGTCCAAGTACTACCCTGTAAACTGACAGGTATAGAACGAAAATGATGATTGACAGGGGTCTGTTTATGTCGCGTATCGGCATCTCAACAGGCGTAACAATTACTATTGCCCTGCCATAAAACCGCTGCAGCTCGTATGTGACCGGCAGAACACTGCAAGTAAAGGTAAATCGGACGTTGTCCGAAAAGATGCCAATCAAGGCGGGGGTCCCGCAAGGCTCCATTCTCAGGCCCAAACTTTTTTCAATCTTCATTAATGACGTCGCGGCCTTCGCGAGGACCAGCCTTGCACTCTACGCCGACGACACGGCAAATTACGCACACTCTTTCAGCGCCGAGGTGGCAACCAGACAAGTACAAATCCAGGTGAACCTGTTGGAAAAATATTTCGAGAAGTGGCTAATCCAAATCAACCTGGCCAAGATTGAGGCAATACTTTTCGCGAAAAAATCCACTGAAAGTCAAAAATCGGAAAGTATTGACTCAGCCTTCGGTCAAGTACCTGGGCGTACACCTAGACACTAGACTGACGTACCATACGCACATTGACAGGACTTTCACCAGGGGCGTTATTCACAACCACTCGTAATATTCGATGGTTCCTGAAAGAATTCGCTCACGAACGAGCGCGTCCCAACGTATACGTTCATTTTCTTGTATTCTCAAACACTCGTTTATTTCATTCGTTGCTTTATAATATGCGAGCGAATACGCGCAGAAAAGCAATCTGGCAACGTAGAATTAACAAAATACTATTCAGTTGGCGTGTTGAAAAAAGTGTATCTCCATGGAAACGACCGCTGTTTGTCAAAATGCTTCATTGTTGATGTCATTATTTGGTACAATTTGGAAGATTTTAATACAAAAATGGCCCAAAAACCAAAACGAGGCTCACCTATAAGTGAAGAACAAAAAAAAAAATGTTAATTGATTATTTGGATGAGCACCCAGATTTAAAGACGGGAAAATTTTCATCCAAGTTCACACACCAAGACAGTATGAAGCTCTGGCAGGATATTGGAGTACATTTAAATTCTATCCCGGGGTCCAGAAAAGACTGGAGGGATTGGCGTAAAGTAGGTCCACATGCATTCTCTGTTTAACTAATTCTTCATTAATTTGTTATAAATTAAAGACATGGCAAGACATGCATTCACGTTCAAAGAAAAAAAGTGCCATTATTAAAAACCATTGCAAGCAGACGGGCGGAGGTGGTCCTTGTGAGGTGTTAAATGAAATTGAAGAGAGAATCGCGCAATCTATTTCAAAAACTGCTATTTCTGGCTTGGAAATTGAAGTCACAGACACTAGAGATAGACTTTCCGGAGTGGGACCTTGCTTCAGAGGCAGCTCCTGCAGCTGTTCCAGAAATAGAACAACCTCAAGGAACAGTGGAAGCAGTTAATGTAAACATTAAAGTTTAAAATAATTTGAAGAAAAGAAAAAATAAGAAAAATACTGAAAAAATCAGCATGGAGAAATTATGCAAGCAAAAAATATTGATTAAGAAAAAATATTATGCAATGAAAATAAAATTACTGAACAAACAAGTTAATGCCATTCAACAAATTTACATAATTTAGCTGAGTTAAAAAGCTATTTATGTAATAAAAATTAAATAATATCTACTATAGGGCATTCATTTTAAACGTTGGGTAAAGTTGTAAACTCAAAACACCATAAATTACGAAAGCGGCAAATTTTCATTGTATCGGTACCGTACAGTAGGAATCCCTCTGTTCATATAAAACTGGTACCACGTCGTACTTTCACCATCTTATCGACGAGCAAAAGAAAGAGACGTTAAAATATCCACAAGTAAAAAAAAATAAAACACATTTTGTAATCAGTGACCAAAAAAATGTAAAGAGATATTGTTGATTTTAAATAATGTATTTGACAAATAAGATTACTTAATAAAGAAATAAGAGTAATTAGTAAAGTATCCATTACATGTATCTTTTAAAGTAAAAAATAAATAATAAAATACGTAAACAAATAAAAAATTAATCGTCATCTGAATCAAATTCACTAGATAATTCACCAGTATAGGCAACAAATATTAATGGTTTCACTTGGTCTTCTAAAAGTTGATCTCGATCCCATTCTTTAATTTTGGACCCGAATATATTGAACACACTTTTAGATTCACTGAGTTTCGGACAAGTGTTAAAGCAGGCAAGTTTTATGACAAAACCCAACATTTAAAATGAATGCACTATAGTTGAATGTTTGTGCATCTTCTGTTCATTTCGTTAATATTACATTTTTTGCAAATTTATAAATTTATTTTTTTATTGTTTACAAACAAATAAATAGTACTCCTATTTCTATTTTATTATAAACGATTCATAACAAAATTCCGCACTCTACGTCCTGCTACAAGATCTGGATTAACTCTCCCTCTGACTTCATCAGCTGGTCCATCAGCATTATTTTCATTATCATGAAATCCCAAATCGAAATTATTTTGGTATCCCGAAATGTCTTCATCTTCCAAATTGATTTCAATACACATATTATGTAATACAGTGCATGCTTTTATAATTTTACAAGCTTTAATGGGATGGTAATGTAAGATACGGTCTTTTAACAAACATCTCCATCTCATTTTTAGCTCCCCATTGCATCGTTCTATTAAGGAACGAGTTTGTTAATGTCTGGAATTGTATTCTGCTTCTAAAGTGCCAAGATCAGGATTTCCTCTAAAAAGTGTCAATAACCATGGTCTTAGAGGGTATCCTGAATCGCCCAACAAAAAGAAACAACGTTGTGTTCTGTGATACAAATTGTGTAAGACAATATTACATCGAGAATTCTGCCAAATGAAACTATCGTGTGTAGAGCCCGGATGGTTAGCAAAAACATTCAAAATTCTCACGTCCAAGTCGCAGATTAACTGTACATTAATTGAATGTTTTCTATTTACATATAAATGTTCATCTTCACTAGGCGGCACTATTGCGACATGTGTGCAATCTATTAACCCAATAACGCCAGGAAAATTAAATTTTTCAAAAAACATTTGTTTTCAGTTTTCACATTCTACTATTGTTCTGGGAAATTTAACCCACAGATTGAAGATTTCTTCTCGATTTAAAGCGTTTATTACCTCCTCAATGCAGCGACAAGCTGAAGATTGGCTTACGGCAGCGTAACTGCGTATTCCTACATCTTTCTGGTAACTACCTGATGCATAAAATCTTAGAGCTGTTAAAACCTAATGACAAATAAAAAATAGGGAATGTTTCGTATTGTTAAAGACAATTTTTAACTTACTTTTGTTTGCTTATCAATTGCATTGTTAGATATGGTGGGACTTAAATATGGATCCAAAATATTTGTTAGATTTCGAACCATATCTTTGGTTAATCGGTAGTACTTTTTGAAATTCGATTCACTTAATTCAAATGGGTCAATTTGACGAGTCAGTCTTCGTCTTATGTTATACTGATGTTGAAATTGTTCTTCTAAATTATTAACTATGTTTAAATAAACAATTTCATCAAAATTTGCCATTCTATATTGCAATGTGCCTATTACTGTCACTTCACTTTAGAACAAATTGTGAAGAATTGACAGGTCCAAGTAATAAATTTAATGTGGAACGAATAATTGATTTCACTCGTTGTCGAACTAATAGCTTACGGACGAGTGATTGAACGAACGAGTGTTTCAGAATAAGAAATATGTATTTCATTCGTTCGTAACGCCTTGAACGAATACGTTCGAGTTAAGCGAATGGTTTAGAATAACCCCCCAGGGCGAAAGCGACTCTAAACGCCCTTTACCCACTCTTTAGCAAAAACAGCAAACTGACGACAGGTAACAAACTAAAACTGTACAAGACGATCGTACGCCCGGTACCCCGGTACTAACGTATGCAGCGCCGGTCTGGTGCAGCATCACTAAGACTACAATGATCAAGCCGCAAAGGTTTCAGAATAAGTGTCTTCGACTAATCACGAACTCGGGGCGTTACACCAGAATTAAGGATCTGCACGACATCGCAAAAATAGAAATGCTGAGGGACCACGTCGACAGACTGTCCACCAGCTTCTACCTAAACCGACTCGGACACAACCCCCTGACGAGACAGGTAACAAATACACATAACTTACTTTGTTCTAGACTGAAGCACAAACTGCCGTACACGACATTAAACTTGAACGATGACAAAGACTAAAACAAACGACGCTGACAATTACAGGACAAAGACGCACTCTAGGTAATAAAACAAAAACCAAAACGCTAACCGGGGAAAGCATCTCGAAACCCGGAGTCAACGGAGGGAGCACGCGGGACGACTGCTGGCGGTCGCGGGTCTGTGGGCGCCCCCGCCCTGCAATTAGACTTGCAAAAATAAACAAATAATTATAGTTAGCCAAATGTATAAAACCGTAAATTATCTTAAAACAAAATGATGTTATGTAAATAAATATAATGATGGCAAAGCCTCTACGGAGGCACAAACCTCAACTTGTAATAGCAATAACAAAACAAACCAGACACTGGCCCACCGCCATCTACCATCCACAGGCCAACCCCGCCGAGAGAAGGAACCAAGAGCTGAAAAAGCTGATGAGGATCCTGACACAAGAACCGACGCCGAAGCCCTGGGACGAGACGATACCCAAGGGCCTCTTCAATCTCAGGAAAAGACGAAACGCTGCGACGGGCCAGTCACCCAGTGAGCTCCTTCTGGGATTCGAGATCACGCGTCCTGGTCAATGGGACATGAACAACCAAGCTGTCCAGACAACCACCGAGGAACGACAACAGCTGGCCGAAGAATATTTGGCAAGATACAGGCGTCGCTACGACGAACGCAACCGCCAACCCCCCACGTACGAGATCGGCGACCAAGCACCAGCACCAAAAATCCAGCGTCATCGCCAGAGAGGAGTCGGAACGCAGGTCGAGCCAGGAGACGAGCACCCAATCCAGGTCACAGTGGGACGCATCGACGAAGGCGACCAAACCGAATTCGACAACGCCACACTGCACCGCATTCGCGCCAGGCAGCAGGAACGACGCCAGGAGAGGCGCCGTGGACAGGAAGCATCCACGTCGCAACCTGACGCACCTCCCGAATCCAGAACGACAACTCCCGAACCGGAACAAAGGTCAGAATCACCGACCAACCCAGAGGGAGGCTTTGGGTGAAAGGAGGGACAACGACACGCAAACGGATGGGGGGCGCAGACAGGATATCCGCGCCACCACCTCCAACAACCTTGGGCAGCAACTCCCGCGTCAGATCGGAGGAGACGCCGAACAAACGCGGAAGGGAACCACAAGGGCAAATTGTGTCGATCGGGACCAAAATCGAGCCTCCAAAAGGGGGGAGCGTGATACCGCGCTTCGCGATTAAGTCCCGATTTTGTAAATACTGTACATAAATGTAAATAAAGAACACGTAGGTTAAGTTAGTTAAGTTAGTTAAGTTAGATAAGTTAGGTTAAGTTTGTAAATATAGTTAGGTTTTTTTCTTTTGTGAGCCGGCCGGGGCGAGGTGTTGTCGACGAGGAGACCTGTCCTATAGTACGCGCGCGCGGCTGTTCCGCCGGCTTTATAGGCACAGGTTTTCAATCGGCTGCGCCACCAAAGTTTCCGGCCGGACCAATCAGGAGCCGTCCTTGGCGCCTCGGCCCTCAGCCGGGCGCATATAAATATGGGGGCTCATTTTTTGTGAACTCACTCCTGATCAGACCGTGAAGGAGGCAATAATAAAAAACTCTAGACTATCTTGAGCTTTTATTACCGAGAGGTCCCTGCGTTGGCACTATCGCCCAACCACCTCTCGCTTCGCCAAAAAAACTCTGACATCGTCTTCTTCGATAAACCGAGGGGTCCCTGTGCTGGCATAATCGACCAGCCACCCCTCACACCAGCCGCCGTCAGCAAGGGGTCCCTGCGCTGGCACCATCGTCCAGCCACCCCTCGTCTGACCGCTCCAGCTCGTCACCGTCGTCGCTTCTAGACGCTCGGTGGCCCCGAGTGGGTTCCATCGTCCCGTGGCGCTTCGCCCCCTTGGCGCTTCGCCCCCCCTTGGCGCTTCGCCCCCTTGGAGTCTCGCCCCCTTGGCGCTTCGCCCCCCTTGGAGCTTTGCCCCTTGGCGCTCCGCCCCCCTTGGCACTCCGCCCCGGCGAGGAGGACGTCCCCCCGTAACACCAGCTGTTACGTGTCAGTCTCGACCGACGCCGCCGTAGTCCTAGCTGGACTGCTCCCCTCGGACTTAGAGATCGAAAAAGCCAACACACTTAGAGCGCTAAAGAGAGAGAGATTATTTGTTTCAGGGAGAGCTAATTACCACGGTCATGTTCGACTCCATACCACACGCCGCACTATATTTACAACTGCGCGCCGAGGACATCTGGCAGACACGCTGGGACAGCTCCACCAAAGGCCGCATCACGTACGGTTTCCTTCCTGCTGTCACTACCGACAGCGCCACCCTTCCCGTTCTGGACTTCGTGCGGGCGCAAATCCTCACCGGCCACGGCGAATTCGGCTGTCACTTTCACCGAATCGGTAAGGCAGACATCGATCTCTGTGAGACCTGCCGCGACGCTACAGACGATGCGATTCATCGAATCTTGGACTGCCCAAAATACCTTAGCGCACAAGAATTAATAAATGAGGAGATCCGATCCTGGCCTCCTCAGCTGACGGATATCCCCGCCCTCATCAATAACGACATCTTTGCTGAGCTCGCGACACCAACCCCGTCAAACCTGCTCCTAGGAACTGAGTAGTTGCCGCACAATCTGATGGAACAACCAGCGCGGTTATGTTACGCCTTGCTGCTTAGGCCACCAACAGCCCGACTACAATGAACTGTGGGAAGTGATAAGAAACAACAGTGTAAACAAGTATGAGTGCCAAAGCAGTGCAATTACAGACGGCAACTCTCCGCAACCCACAGTGCTCTAGCTATATAAGACAAAGTGCAAAATTGAACGGTTTCAGCACCGGCAACTTACCCGATGCAACATAGTCAACAATGATAATAACCTGTTGGATATAGATAGTATTAGTTGTAAATTATTAGACCTAGTTCATGACGTGTACTGCACTTCCGGATTCTCCTGGAAGCAGTGCCAACCCACTTTTGTTCATATACGCAAAAATTGTAAAAAAAAAGCTGGCAACAATCCTGTAACAATAACTTTTAGAAAATCCATTTACCCAATTTGGTACAAAATTTAGTGTTCAATAAATGTGCCCCTGGGCGCCTCTTTTTTGACCTCTTCGCCGAAACCCTCCAAAACATCCACACAATACCTCAAAACTCAAAACTTCACCTCCACATCAATCAACTCAAAAACACCAAAGCCCCCGGTCCCGACAAAATAAAACCCATCCTTCTTAAACAACTTACCAGGCGCTATTTACAATCTACAACAACTGCCTCAATACCTTGTACTTTCCCAAATCCTGGAAAACCGCTTCCACCATAATGATCCCTAAACCCGGAAAAGATCTTCACAACCCTCTCTCATACCGCCCCCCGCGGCCCCCGACCTAAGCGGCCCCTGTGAAGTAAACTGTTGCAGGGTCCAAAAACGCGACAAAAAGCTTCGCTGACACAGCGGCGTCCAAGAAGCACGCGGGCCCAGCCCAAACCCCCAGACCTACCACCGCACAAAAAAATTCCACAGCCGAGAAAATCATCACGGAAGTTCTCCTGGCAATTCAGACCTCGACTTCCACCGAGCAGATTCTCGCGAAAGTTCTCGCACTCATTCTAAAAGTTCTGACATAAATGCCAGTACAAATTTCACAGGTAAAGTCGCAGCAGATAACATTCTTTAAGGGTCCTCATCTCGAAGTAAAAACTCACGTTTCGAGGAATTTGGGTTGCATACTTTGAATCTATCATGACAGCTGAACCTTCTCAGCGGGAGTTACCTGACGGTCACAAAGTGCAGTGCGCTGGGCGGTCTTAAGGCTCTCTATCAGTACCGAAAATGTATACGAGAAAACACCCATTTTTTACCGATAAATAACATCTTTAATCTTCAATTCTAAAGGGAGATGGATATTTATACAGGATGACAAAGGTGTTTTCTATGTCAGGACAGGTTAATTATTTTTAAATTTTGATCCGAACGCCTTAAAAAACACAATAATTGAAAAACTTTTCATACATTTTTCTCCAAACCTATTTCTTTGCCAATCTTCAGACTTACACCAAAATGACGAGCATCTTGCGAACTAGGTAGGTGTGTGTTTACTTTTTTAGTAAATGGAATATAATTCTCTCTATTTAAAAATAATGAATCGAAGCAACGTAACTTTTGCATCGAAAAATTCCTCTTCGAGGGGTGATTTATAAGCCCTCATAATTTATATTGCCCCCCTGGAGAGCGGTCGGACTCGCCGCCTCGCTACTGCTTTAAATAGACACAGACCTAGGTACCAATTCTGTTTGCCGATTTTGTCTACAAATACTTCGACTGCGTCTTTAAAATTTAATTTCATACTGTCCGGTAGATGTTCGATTACATTATCAATAGAGCATTAAGCATTAAAAATCGGTAAAATAGGCAGGGAAAAAGGCATTAAAAATTCGAAGATAAACATTGACAATTAAATGTTGCTATAAGTATTATTGTTTCAGTGATTCACTGTACATTATAGAAAAAAAAAACATCATTTACAACAATCAAATACATTTTCTCAAAATTCACTGATTTTTGACAGATCTTACAAAAAAACAACACGAAAGCATCACTTGAAAAAATAAGACTTCTAAAGTTCCGCACAAATTTATTTAATTTGTCGGTAACTTTCGACATTATGACAGAAACGATTCTTATTGTAAAAAAATTGAAAGTGAACGAATATCACAGAAAGAAAGTAATTTCCAGGTAAAACGAGATAAAAGCAGAAAGGGGGATTTAAGTTACACTGTGGATTATAGGAAAACTCGAGTCAGGTAATGTAGATACCGTAATGGGATAGGATTTTCTATGAACTGTAGGTAAAGTTAGTTCGTTGCTGCTATGTATTCCATGAAAAACAAAATTTATGTCAAAATTGGCAGTTATATAAGCCAAATGGGCTTTTTTTAGGAAATGATCAATTTGAGTCCGGTAGGTGAGTTACAACAGGGAAGCAATACTTACCAGACTGTTTTATTTTTATAAATCAAATCTGACAGTGAAAAGTTAAAAAGTCAAAAAATATTCGGTCATTGTTGTAACATAACATATTTAGCCGTGACAACCAAAAACAAGATAGTGGAACGTATTGATATGAAAATACAGGGTGTTTCTGAAATAAGTACATTAATTTTAACTGGTAATAGAACTCATCAAAAGGAACAACTTTTCTCTCTGCCATTTTGGCGAAAAACGTTGCGTAGTGGCTTAGGAAAGATTTTCCTAAAACCGTTCATATCTCCAAAACTAAGCTACCTAAAAACCTGAAACAACCAGATTCTTACGAAGTGGATTTTTTGCTATACGGGTAGATTTCTTTGAATTTTGATTTCTGCGTTAAAACACGTTTTCTGGATGAAAATGGACATTTTTTTCATATTAGCGCTGATCTCAATTAGCCATTGCAGTATTTAGTGGCGTAGGGCTATTTTAGTGAAAAATCTCTCCAATTTTTTTTTGGAATTAAACATCGTTTTTCGGCAAAATGGTAGATAGAAAAGTTGTTCCTTTTGACGAGTTCTATTACCAGTTAAAATTAATGTACTTATTTCTGTTACACGTTGTATGTAACTTGTGTTTCAACCTATGTTTATTGGGGCGTGGAGTTCGAGTATCGACATACAATTTCGGATTCATGGATAACTTGATTACAAATTAATTTGATCGCTCTTTATAAGATCACAAAATTCCAAATATATAATTCTTCTCGGAAGTTTTCCTAATCTGCCGTGTCCAAATTACCTGCCCCCTGGCTGTTTCGGCTAGCTAAAGGATCATTATTGGACGACACCGTTATTCATCCCCATTTCAGGTACAATCTTGAATATAAATTTGCTGTGTTTGTTTATACATATTTCTATTTATTTTGACTGCGTCCTAGTGACTAGAAGTTGAGTTATTATCCGAGTGCGTTTTAAAAATGGGTGTCCATGGTAAGAATAAGATTTCTACAAACGGTTACCGGAAAAGTATAAAACGTAGAATGAAGGCAATACGTAATAAGAGGTAAATATAATGAATATAATTTCTTTTTCAATTTTACTCTGCCTTACTTTTCGCAACTGTACGACACTTGCAATCTGCAGCTATGTTACTCGTATTTATTACAATTATGTTATTGTTACATGTTATTCTTATGCTTTTTTAGATCAAACAGTACTTTTCAATTGTTTCATTGCCAACAGACTCAGTCATTGTTGATCACGCTGTACAAAGACAAAAGCAAATAAGAATTAGTTAATTACTTTAATTTAAGCAGTAAAAAAACGTAACAGTGCTTTTGAAATCAACAATGCCGAAACGGACAACAAAACTAAAAAATTATAATCAAGGTTCGCGCAGGGCAAGCAACAATATCATATGCGTAAGATTACTACTGGCGGGAATTAATCTGCACTGTGTTGTTTTGGAACTCGTAATGTAAAGTAGGTACGGTGTTTACCTGCATGTCACTATTTACAAAACATAATTACAGAGCCAAAAATAATGTATATTTATTTAATTGTGAAAATAAACTGATTTATAATTTCAAATTTTTTTATTTTCTTACTTATAAATTTAAATCATATTCTGGGGAATCCGACGGAAATTTCGTAAAGCGGCTCGGGATTTAGAAACAGGGCAGAGTAGCAGGTAGTCTCCTTTGGGCGAAGTGCTCCTCTTCACACTAGGAGGTAACAAATACTAATCCCCTCATTATTAGCACTGCATGGTAGTGCCTGTCGTAAAACGGTCAGCAGGTGTTGTATGGTTGGTTGTATAGTTACGAAATAGATATTTTCGTTGGGTGATGGGCACCCTTAAACGGCCTACACACGATACGATCTGTCGTACTACAGATCGTACGACACGTCTTTCAGATTGTCGTTTCAACCGTCGTTCGGCTATTTTGCCTCCACACGTGCGGGTGAAATCGTTCAGATTTTATTAGTTTGCCATCGAACATTTTACGAAGAACATGACACCTCCGAAGAAGATTGTCTCACTTGTGGCCTTATTAATATTAGGCAATAAGGAAAAACAGGAAAACGTGAAGAAGAAAAAACGGTGCAAAATAGTATATTAAAATACATATAAGTTGCAGAAGGCATCTATTCAAGCACGAATTTGAAATTGAGTGCTTGATGGATCTTTCAAGGACGAGTTTCTCCTTACAGAATTTTCAATTGACGATTAATTTTTTGATATAAATCTTAAGTGATTCAACGTTTTAAAAAGGCTTGTAAAAATTACGTTTTTACGACTTGGGTTATTGCATTAATGGGATTTTACTCTTCACCGTCTAAAATATCTGCATTTTAAATTTCACAAAAATCCGTTGGAAAATAACCGAGATATTAGACTCGAAAATCTTGGCTGGGACACTCTGTATAAATCCCAATTTATTTATTTTTTTAATAAATTGAGCTTATGAGTGGGCCAGTTTAAAGGCCCACGAGTTCACACAGGAGAAAATTCTTAAATTCTGACAGTGTCAAAAAAAAAGTTATTTAAACTTACGGGCGCCAAAAAAATTTTGTATGCAACTCGTTAGTAAAGTATTTTTTTTTACTCAGCGGATTTGCGCAGTCGCTTCGCTCGAATGGCAATTTCCTTCTCGTAAAAAAGGTATTACTTTACTCACTTGTTACATAAATAACTATTTGAGTACTTCTGGTTGAATTTCGCGTAATTTGTTTAACAGTAATTCCTAGCTCGCGGGTCTTTTGTGTTTGTTTGCATAATCTTTGGATTTGACTTATCACAAAGACAGCTGCTCGCGATAGATTTCGATAAATTCTTCTAAAAGTCTCTTTACATTACAGACGATTTTTACCCATTAATTCACTGACTTTTTTGTATTATCGTCTTGAATATCGTACGACGCGTTTGAAGCCCGCCTACACACGTTCCAACTTGTCAGTCGTCCAACCTGTAGTACGACAGATTTTATTGCAAGCCAAACTACCATCCAATCCAACCCCGTCGTTCTACAGGTCGTACGATAGGCCTACACACGATCCAACCATCGTTCCAACCGTAGCTTCAAACGTTGTTGAACGATCTGTAGTACGACAGACCGTATCGTGTGTAGGCCGTTTTACAGGTAGTTTGATTGTAAAATGCAAATATTCTTGGCGAGAAATATTATTTCTTTAGTTTTGGAGATATCTCATAGTTTCTACTAGACAGTGGTCTAGTGGTAGAGGTACAGGTAAAATTATGAAAACTTATGGGACAATGATTATTTTCGGATCACAGGCTAAGAATTTAAATAATAATAGATTTCAAAAATTTGAAGCAGATAATATGAAAATGAATAGATTAGAAATCAATTAAATTACTTCTCAGGAACGAATATTATAAAGACGATGTGCCGTATGATTTCCCTTTCATTAAAGTTAAAGAACGTCGTTAAATTGTTTTGTCTCTGTCTAACATAGTGCTTGGCATATACTCTCACTTTGTCTAATCAATTATTTAGCTAATGAAAAGCTTAACGAATGGGAAATCATACGGCCCACTAAAGTTATGTTTTTTTTTTAAATGGAACCTATTCAGTTTGATTTCATTTTTGGATTCTATGATAAATTATGAATCACATCTATAGAGGTCGTTTTTACTTATTTGCCGTCGCTTTTGATCTGTGGCGCTTTTTTTTACCAGAATTGCAGGGGTCCGTTTGAAAATTTGTACCTTCCAAATCATTGCACATAAATTAAAATGATTGACGCTATTTGATTCCTGAATCGCTATTTGATTCCTGAATGTTTGCCACATCTGTTGAGTGTTTGTTTACTCAACAGCAGTTTTAAACATTACAAACTAAAAATGTCAAAAACTCATTTTTTTTCAAATGGCACCCCGTATTTATTATTGCATTGGTCGAATTTTTTTTAACAAGCTTGTCTTTAGCGGAAAATTTGCTCTCAATTTAGTGATTTTAGGATAGCACCCTAGATTTTCACATTCGACCATACAAACCCTATACCGTTGAAAAGCTTGACATTTTTAGTTTTTTATGTTTAAAAAATCGTAGTAAAATATCCGTTTCCAGCAAGTGATCAAACAATTGAAGAAGCTATCAAAGCGAAAAAGATTGGCTATTGTACAATCGATCCCACTGAATATGCAGGCGAGAGTGATAAAAGAATTACATATATTGAAATCTACACAATCATCTTTATATGTATCAAGTGGAAGGCCAGTTACATATTACAAAGCGGAAACAGTGTTATTTTGTCGTCTACACAAAAAGATTTGAAGAATGGGATAGTCTAAAAAGATGATGACTTTTGGAGCAAATATATGGTACAACAATTAGAAATTTTTTATCTGGGCGCTTTGTTACCTGAAATAATAATTGATTCCAGGCGTACCAAAAATAGGCCTGTTAGATGCATATTAAAAAAGACCTATAACAGCAATGATTAATAACATGCAACTATTTCTAAATTACGCGTATTCAGCATTAATTAAATTAAAGGCCAGTTTATAGAAACGCAAACATAACAAATATCGTTCAATTATTTCGTCAAACTACATATTTAAAGGTTTAGCCTTTGAAACCTTAGGCCCTTGGTGCAAAGAAACAATAGATTTCATTAATGTCATCGGAGACCGACTTATCGCGGAATCAGGGGATTCAAAATCTAAGAAATTCCTTTTTGAGAGGATTTCCCTTGCGTGGAAACGCTGCAAGCATTCGGGGCACTTTTCCAGATTCCGCATTATTATCGGAAATTTTCGCATTGTAAATTAAAAATGTTATTTTATGTTAAATTTTAATAAATAAGTTTATAGAAAAAGAACTAAATATTTAATTCGAATTAAATTTTAATGCGCAATTAACCCATGAAACCGAGACTTCGATTGGTTGAATCTGATCACGTGTTCTGTTACTGACCCTAAAACCTCTGTAATTTTTAGTATTTTATATTTTATACCGGGTGTATTATGAAAAATCTTTGGTGCTATAACTTCCTTATTTTTTATCCGATTTTAATAAATGATACGTCAAACAAAATCGCTTTAGAAACACTATAGCCCGACATGCTATGATTTTTTTTGACATTACCTATATTCTTTGACAGACCGCAGCTAACTTTGTTTTTTTAAGTTGCACGGTATATTTTTTTATTTTTATTCTGATAGATGTTTATCTTCTGAATACACAAACATTAAAATCAAAAATCAAAAATTTGTTTTTAATAAAAAAAAAATAGAATTTACAAAAAATTTTATTTTCTTCTTTTTGTTTCTATGCATGAGCATGGTTGTTTAGATTTTCATATTCAAAATAAAAATCTCTATAAAAGTGAGCAAAAAAAAGTTAATAGTGCAATTTGGAAAAAAAAGTTGACTATCATCTGTCAAAAACAGAAGTCAAGAACAAATATTGGAACACAATTCAAATTGTAGCCCATTTAAAACGATTTTGTTGGACACATCATTTATCAAAATCGTATGAAAAATAAGGAAGTTACAGCACCAAAGATTTTTCATAATACACCCGGTATATTTTTTGACAGACGATAATTAAATTTTATCGTCGTGTATAAAGTTCAACATTTTTTTACAGCATTGTGGATTAGGTATACCTATCAGGGAAACCACGTTAAAAAAACGCGCCTTTTATTCTACCTCTGTGGTGGTGTGGAAAAGAATAAATAACAAAGAATAAAGAGGTATTTGGCTAAAGTATAACTTGTATTCGAAGTAATACCATCAGGTAGTAAAATGGAAATTAGCTCGGGGCAGAGAAGTCGGCCGGCCCCTTGGTCCTAGTCCCAGCTCAACTAATGGGTGCTGTAAATCATGGGCTGCTGATATTGTTGGTTGCCATCATCACACTTTCGTGCAATGAGTTTCATTTTTTATTGTGCCTCGTAAGTCAGAATTTAACCGATTTCAAGAAAAACTAAGATTTCTCTGCATTAGATTATACATTCATGATTACAATGAGCTACTTTAGAACTCAAACAAGTTAAAAATGAGACCGCTAGGAGTAATTTTAAAATTACAATTGTTTAATCGTAACGACCAATTTATTGCCTTAATCGAAAAATCAAGATTTCTCTGCAATTGATTATGTCAAAAGAAATCGATAGAACCGTCGAGCAGCTTTTCAACTTCAAATTTGAAGTTTTTAGGAGTAATTTGCGTTTACATTGCTTTAGTATAGGGCTACGATTTCGAGATGAGGACAATTAATGCACGCAGTCTGGGAACGTCCCGCAACGAGCTGGATGTTTTCGCAGACAGTCAGGACCTCGACGTCATTTTGGTCAACCAGACCTTCTTGCACGCCGGCGACACGGACCCCAAAATTCGGGGTTACGTCTTGTACCGCAACGACCGCAATGACGGTGCTGGAGCAGGAACAGCCACTTACGTTCGCCGTACGCTGCCACACTATCCGAATGCGCTTCCCGCTCTCCGGAACCTGGAAGCCACCGCCGTGACAATCGAGACCGCTAACGGTCCATTGACACTCATTTCCTGTTATCACAAGCCGCAGGATCAGCTTCAGGAGAACGACATCACAATTTTAGATACCGGCGCCTCGGTCATCGCCACAGGTGACTTCAATTCGAAGCACTTGACCTGGGGCAGCCGAGAAACCAACCGAAACGGCTGAATTCTTTTCGACTTCGCGGACGAGACCGACTTCCTAATTAAGGCTCCTCCAGAGCCAACATATTATGACACGCGCGGCTACCGCGCCAACATCATCGACATTGCACTTACCAAAAATGTGCCTTTTCAAATCCGATTACACGTTTCAATAGTATTAAATTCAGACCACATGCCCGTGCTGATGCACATCGGTGACGAGGCAAACGGCGCCAGTTCAAACATAACATGCTCTCGAGGACAAAATCAAAACTGCCATGACAGACTCAACTCGAATTCGGGTCGAGCCGCGACGAAAAAAACTTTGCCACAACAGATCGTCGATCTAATTCGCCCAAAAAATCGTGCCAGGCGCCTTGCCTTTCGGACTGGCGATTCTGCCACTTTCCGTCCCGATGGAAAAACGCGACACTCATTTTTATCCCAAAGCCCGGGAAGGATTCCAAACTTCCCCAAAATTATCGCCCCATCAGTCTCCTGTCAAGCATTGAAAAAGTTCTCGAAAATTGGACAATCATCTCAGCTTCATCCCTCAAGTTGAGCACGCGAAAACACGCGCTTTGATCGTTCGAGGGCAACTTCGCTGGTTTGTCGGCGAAGTAAGATGTCCACCAAGAACAAAGTCACAATCTACCGCAACTCCAAGTCGTGCAGAATCATGGAGGTAGTATTAAAATTCATACTAAAACCACTCACACGTAAAGCCGAAAGTAAAATAACTGAAATGCCCAAATTCCCCAAATTACTCTTGTTGAGCACGCCACTGAAAAGATTCGAGCAGTGGGCCAACAGTATCCAGTAACGCTGGCGGGTAGTTCGAGAAGAGTCATAAAGTGGTACTAGAGAGTGACCGACTGGTACCGCATCAAAAGCATTGACGGTATAGGGAATGCCAAGGGGGAATGCTCCGTCCTTATAATACTAGGTCCATGTGCAGAATAAATTTCTCCGCGCGGCAAGCATTACGCTTGTCGCCCATTGAGCTGAATCAAATCGAACCGAATCGAACCGCAAAAATTCGGAACAAACAAATTACATGTTAATTTTAAATCACAGTTCGCACATTTGTCCGAATCGAACCGAACCGAACCGGATCGAACTATATTAATTCAGCTGGATCGCTTGTTTGAGCGACCCAGCCGAATAATTCGGAAGCGAATTTATTATTTTGTCAACTTTCATTGAGTTTCGGAAACTTCTATAAACAAATCAAAACGTGTATTTCACGTGTCTCCCATTTTTGCTCAATAAAGTAAATTGTCTGTTCATTATGGATGAAGAAAACTTAATTTTAGAAGAAGTGAAAAAGTATGAAGAACTTTATAATACTGGTGACAAACATTACCACACTCAACGAAGGACAGCTGAACCATTTGCTGGTGATCCTTTGCGGGAATTGCCAGAAAGACAATTTGTCAAGCTGTTTCGGGTGTCCAAGGATTTATTTAATTTTATTGTGACTGTTGTAGAATCTTATATGCGTCCAAAAAGCAGACCCAGTGATTTGTCTATCCATACTCGAGTAATTAAGTCAATAAGGTTTTTTTTCGTCTGCATTTCGTTTTATGTTTTAAATTTAGGTGTTAGAAGCACTACGCTTCTATGCTGCAGGCAGCTATCAGGCTGATGTTGGATACAATTGCTTCGTAGGCATTTCTCAACAAAGTGTGAGTAACGCATTTCACGAAGTAACAGAAGCCTTGAACCAGCCTCAAATACTAAATACTTATATTAAGTTTCCTAACAATTTGGAAGCCCTTAGATAGAGATGTTGGAGCAAATCCAGAATTAGAAGCTGGGCGTAACAATAGGTCAAGATTAATTAGAACTAAGTTTCAGAATGAACAATTTGGTCTTACTTGTACGTTATGAACAAGATTTGTTTGATTCTAGCATTGATTATTCATAACAAAGCTTTTTTCCTTTTGAAAGTTTGTGGTCATTAAATAAGAATAAACTAAGTACCTAATACGAGTAGATTTCAAAATTATATTTTAAGGAATTAAAGAAAAACAACTACAGCTACAACTTTCGTAAAGCAAATGGATTGGCTATGGTTTGAAAACTTTCAGCCATTGACCTTATTATAGCCAATTTTTCTTAACGGTATTTTTCTTGCATTTCTAATTTTTTTTTCACAATATTTTTCACGCATATCTAATTTTTTTTTTCAAATATTTTGCACGTTCAGCGTATGCGTTTTGTTTTGAATTTCTTTTTCTAATCGTTCTATTTACAGGTGGAGTTTCTACTGGTCGAGTATTTTGGAGGGACGTGCGTGGAGATCGACGAGGAGAAGGATTTGAAGCTGAAGAACTATGAAGGATGGCCAGAACCGAGAGCATTAAAAACAGTTACTTCGGGGGCAACAATTATTTAAAACAAGCGATTATTATTATTATTTGGACAAGTTGACCAACAGGATGTCTCAATTACAGGTCAACCAAGTAAAAGACAAAGCAAAAACAAAACATAAAAGAAACAAAACGATCAAACCACCAAACAGTCATTAAGAATCAATGGAACTATTCCAACCCATACCAAGCAACTAGCATCCTATTGCAGGTCTCTAATGAGAGGGTTGAAATAGCACCTCTTAATAACATCGATGCCACAACAAAATATGTCCACCATATCCTCAATGTTCTGATAATTGATCATCATCCGGACGACCGGCGATGAGAGTCCAGTATTTGTACGTCTGGTCGGAAGAAAGAAAGTGTTTTTCGTGCGACAAGCTGAACGATTTACCTTAAAAGTAACTTGCGACAACAAATCTGAACAGTCAACAAGGCCTTGGATCAATTTGAGCAGGAAAACCACTGAGTGTTCAGCACGCCTCGACAGTAGTGATGACATTCCGAGTTGTCCCAAAAAAAGATCATTGGGATAGCCTCTGGGTGGGTAACTACCAGTTAATATATGTACCCCGTTCTTCAAGAATCTGCGCTGAAAGCGCTCTAGAGAGGATATGTGTGTACTGTACATAGGTGACTAAACTATAGAAGTGAACTCCAAGCGAGATCGAATGTAGGTGAAGTAGAGCAGCTTTAGCGTCTCAACATCCGAAAATTCTCTGCCGTTTCTCAAAACGAATCCGAAAGACTTAAAAGAGGAGTTGACGATTCACTCGATATGGTTAATGAACGACAGTCTGGAGTCAAAAACAACACCAAGATCCCGAACTGAATTACTGGGTGGAAGTGTTGTACCGTTGATGCTATAATTGAACAAGAGAGGTTTTCTTAGTGAAACTGACCACCTTGCACTTGGTGCAGTTCAGTTCAGTTCAGTCGTAGAGCGTCATCATGGCAACCAATCATGAAGTAAACCTTCATGTCATCGGCAAAAAGCAAACATGACAAGTCCAAAGTTTCCACAATGTCATTTATAATCAATTCACTTTTGTAATGACGAACTAGAGTTACTAAATTTAGTAACTTTTGTCTTGTGAACACATCTTTTTACCGTGAATTTGGGCTTTTAAAAAGTTAGGTTATGGGTCATGTCATTTGTTCTGCCAAAACTGGTCCCAATCAAAGTATAGTGAAATTAAACTTGTTTAATTATTTTGAAAAAAAGCAAAGTTGCACTAAACAAATACGAAAAGGCAGTTGAACGTAACAATGAAATAATTTTGCATTTTGCTACTCATCCTCGTCATCGTCGCTGTTTTCTAAGTCCGAATCGGAATCTTCAAAAAAATTAACAATAATTGGGGATATGTCATGGATGGTAAAGTTGCCCATAAGCCTTGTTCTTGTTTTTCATTTAAAATTTTGTACATACTTCTGGGACTGAAGCCTGTACAGCACTTAGGGAGAGTTTTAGTTTAGATTAGGATTTACCGAAAAAACATCCGCCACTGCTTCTACAATTTTGCACTTTACGTATTTACGTTTCCATTATCTCCATGAGTAATTTCTTTTATTTTGTTGAAAGCCTTTAAAATGTGCTGATTCGTCTGCATGCTTATTCATGCTTTACTCCGTTTTGTAAATTTATTCATTTTAGCAGTGACAATACTGACAATAAATATGACAATTTAAATCATTGCCAACTGTCGAATTTTCAGTTATTTTGTAAAAAAATCTAACAAAAAAAAAGTTCCAGTTAGTTCATCATTACAAAAATGAATGCATTATATATACCATTCACGATGTTTTGGCATAAGGGGAGGCTATGATTTCATTTTTTAACGTTGGATACATGTTTGATTTCTGTCATCTCTGCTGTCACGAAAGTGCCTGACATGCGGACCTATCAAAATGAACGTAACATGTTGCCGAATTTACCGTAATCATAATTAAGCGACTTTAAGACGTATTGATGGTGTTTGTATTAGACTGCAGAACATATTTTCAGTAAGTTATAATGAAGTCAAGTTTTTTTTGTGTATAAATTGATTCGTAGGTGAGTACAAGAAAAAAATGTAACACGGATAGTGAAGGAAGAAACAACGACCCAATTGAAATGGCACAGGGGTTTTGTAAGACCTATTATAACTTCCCGATAGAGTTGTGAATTTATGGCTTGAGTCTATTTTGAAATGCACTCCCGAAATTTGCCAATATTTTTGTAGATATTGGAAAGAACTTATTTCGGAAGATTGGGCAAAATTAATGTGAAATCTTTCATTTGAAAACGTTTTTCCTTTAATAATTTCATTAGGAGAATCTGACTCGGAATTTGATTGGGATTTTGAAGCAGGTAATGATGATCCAGAATTTTCTAATGAAATTATGGAAGTTGAATAGTTTTGTTCTTTTTTGTCATAGACGATGGATGTGTAAATATTTTGCAGAAAGATTCGAATAAAGTAAGGCTTAATAAGTAGGTACAAGATTTTATACAATCTAGTTCTAGGAATGTTTTGGTTAAAATGAAAAATTCATTGAGAAGTTACTAACTGGTTGGTTAAGACACTGTATAGGTGGGTTATCTAAGTGGTGCATAAATTAACAGGAGCCACTTCGTCTTTCGGTCCCGGTCCCTACTATTCTGAAGTTTGTTCAAGTCAGTTTCCTGTTTTGGTAAATTGGATTAAAAATGTGTGAGTATTGTTATATTGCAAACTAGTAAAACTGACAACAATGCACTTGACAATGACGCAGTTTATAACCTCAAACTTAGAAAAACATAACCTAATTCAACAGACAGCTTTACTGCCAACTTAAATGCACTTTTTCCATGGCCTCCCCTTATGCCAAAACATCGTGAATGGCATATATACAGAGTGATCAACAAGAATCCAAATCAGAGCAAGCGTTGCAAGTTATCGGTCACGTCGTAGCAAAATCATATGCACATAAGCGGTGAAAACATGGGCGTAGACAATTTATGGTCTCAAACGCTATTTAATAAAAAATGATACCTTATGAATTTTAGACGTTGGAATTATAATTGTGCATTTTATTATTATTATAAGATAAGGGAAACAATTTATAAGATTAACAAGGGCAACATTTTACATTTGTAAGAGTAAGTAAATTATCATCTTTATTGCCAAACGCGACGCCACTGGTACGGAGATGCTTCGTTGAAATGTCACATTTCAAAATCCAAGGTTGTTGTTGACAATTTAAGTGATTTAACCTAGAAAACAAATCTTCGATTTCGGCAAAGTTTACAGACGTTTATTGAAGTTGTAAGCAATAATTATCCCAGAATAAGTTGTAAAATGGGTTTTACCATTAAAGAGAAGGCATTTTTATTAGATTATTTTCGAAAGAGGGTGAAACAAGAAAATGAAGACTGGCCTTACTTTGTACCCCCTTACACCGAAGAATTTCAAGCCAGATGTCCGAACCTGATGGTATTGGTTATCAACAAGTTTATCAATGTCTTAAAATTATAGTGCCTAATTTTAGCACATCATAATCCATCATTAAGAAGAAGTCAGGTCAGTCCTTAGTTCAAATTTTAGAAATGGTGCAAAATGTTCGACAAATTATCAAGGAACATCCCTCAACTTTCATAAGGCGTTTAAGACAGCAAGTTAAATTGTGTTATGGCACTTATCAGAAAATTTTTAAGAAGGATATTAATTTGTTTCCCTTTGTGTGTTGCAAGAAATAAAACCCACACATTACCTTAAACAAATTGACAGATTCATAACGGTTTTTGAAATTATGAGAGGCGAGTTTGATTCTGTCTGGACCACAATGGAGAACATTTTGAGCAGTTTTTGTGAAAACTTATTTTTTGACCTTGGAGTAATTTAAATGTTTTAAACATTGCTAGAAAAATACGAGTAAGTTCTCAATTACCCAAAAATGAGAGAATAATAACTTTTACACTTACAGAAAATAACAAAACAAAGAATTGTGAAAAATAATAATTTTTAAAATTTTGTAACTCAAGATTGTGCCTTATGAAGGAATTTTGTGTAACTGTGTGTTTTTTCCCTAATCAATAATAAATAATAATTAATTATAACTTGCTTTTAAATCTATTATTCATGAATTACAAAAAATTTATAAAGGCAATTAATAATAGATTTTTGAGAGGTAGGCAACCAACAAAACGAGTGTTTACAGCAAGTAAATAAAAGCGGCTGATCCATGATAGAAATACGTTTCGATAAAACAAAAGATGAGGTAGCACTCTTGATTTGGTTTCTTGTTGATCACTCTGTACATATAAATGTTGAAAAACAGCGAACCCAAAACTGATCCCTGCGGAACTCCGGAATCCCGCCTAAAAAAGTAAGATGTGAAACCATTCAAGTATACATATAAATACCGGTCCTGTAAGTATGACTGAAGGAGTAACCGCAGATTATCTGAGAAACCAAAGGAATCGAGTTTTTTTAACAAAATATCGTGATCTATGCTATCAAATGCACTCGAAAAGTCCGTATAAACCACATCTACCTACCGTCGTTCATTCAGAGCACCACTAAGAAATTCAGTGATGGTACACATATTTGTTACAGACTCCCAACAAATCCATGCTGACAGCAGGATATCATTGGATGCACATTAAACTTAAAAAATTAAACAGTAGATGCTCAAAGCCTTTCGCAAAGTTAGGGATAATTGAGACAGGCCGGTAGTTAGATATGTATTTCCTTACACCCTTCTTGTAGATCGGACAAATTCTAGAATATTTCCATTTTACCGGAAATTGACAGGACTTCAGAATTAAATTGAAAATTATTGTTAACGGTTGTACACAGGTACAATGGCCAGCAAAAAAAATTAGCCATCATTTAAATGTCAGTGTCAAAAAAGCATTAATTACACATTTGGATTTTGACGTAACACAAAAGTGATGGCTAATTTTTTTTGCCGGCCATTGTACAGTCCCATATCAGGAATGCCGGCACCTGATCATAACCCTGGGTCATATTCGATTTCATCCTCTAATTCCAAGCGCTTTATGTGCTGCTTGATGCCGCAAAAAAAACATCCAACACATTTATCAAAGTTCCTCAGTGCTATGTTGCACACACCGCACGCCAGCATCCTTTAAAGGATCACAGAGTCTATTAGAAGAACCAAAGGCAAACAAATACAGGGTCTCTATAAATAATTGTCGGGTCCAGCCAGCCATGGAAACTTGTCAAATTTTGAATGTGCCGCTTTGTTCGGCAAATAATGAATGTCACATTTTCAGGTTAGGTTGTTGGCTTTTAACCAGAGACAAGTTTCAACTGTGCTTTACTCTTGCTAACATTAATGTATTTATCATTTAATATCAACACCAACAGAGGAACAGTTATTACCCCCATCGTTCGGCCACACACTGTACAGGAATTGGTATGAGAACAAATCCAAACGGATAAATATTGAGAACACCTTGTCCCCGTATACCACAATACAATACTTGATACTGCCTTTTTGTCTGCTTTAGTGCTTTCACATTTCTTGTTTTATGCTAGTGGTAAATACGACCTCGACTAAATTGTCGAATATGGTATTGACTCCCATTTTTTCTTCCAATATAAATAACAATGTTTTTCATAACAAATAAGTCTTACTGGTTTTTCAATAAAATCAAATGTATTCAACAACATAATTTACAGCACTAAATAGCGATAACAAATAGGTACTGTTTTATAAAATAGATTGAGAATGTCCCCCATTAACTTCTAAACACTTGACAATTCTTCATTTATTTTCAAAAATATTTTGCAGCATTTCTTAGTTAAGGGCACAGCAACACTGCTATCCACAGTTCCACACACCAATTTTCAAAACATGTAAAGGAGTCTCTACAAATTGGTGTGGATTCTCAGCACTCCAAATTATGAAATTGAGGTGATTTTCAAACTGAATACATTATTAAACACAACTTTGATAATCTACAGGTTGGAGTTCTTGTACAACACTAATTTTATAAAGATGCTGTTGTAGCCTATTTTTAATGATTTTGTGACAAGTGCATCGTGGTACACCAGATTGTTGAGATAAAGAGGCTATGGATATCTGCCGGGTCTTTTCCACCATTTCTTTCAAATCCTCGAGTATTTCATCAGATACTGGTGGTCATCCTAATGATTTACCCTTGCTAATTGTTCTGATCGTTAAAAATCTGTTCACAATGTTGTTCAGATATTTTGATGGAATTCATTTTTACAAACAGATAATTCCCCATTACTAAACCTTCCATTTCGAAAGTAAAAAACACCAATGAACGTGTTCTGTTCAACAGACTACACCATTGTAAAGAAAATAAAGCTAAAATAAAACATAAACATTAAAGCATATAGTATTTTTATCTTCCTAAGGAATTTTGGCTTAAGTCATAAATAAACCGAACAAAGACCCTACTTAAAGAAATTTATTGTGATATTGTACCTGTCAATCACTAGCCGGCCTCGGAGAAAAAAATTACCTGGGGTAAAGTAACGCTTAAGGTATAAGATTATATGGCCCTTTAAAAGTATTTGACCGGAGATAAACGTCCCTTTTGTCGCAATTGCAGTAGGCGGTCAGCCCAACCATAAATCATGCTTCAAGCAATTCTCTGTTGTGAATTCCAGAGCCGGCCTCAAAACAAATGCGTACCGATGAAATTATATTTATTTATTAAATATTACAATACTATTACAAATCATCTTTACTGTTTTCAAGACACAAAGTACTAAAGGGAATTTCGTTACAATCACAAAATTTACAATAAACATCAAAAACATGTTCTATCACAAATTTTTAATCCCTGCCCTGACTCAAGGAAAAGGGATGCAGCTGCACGAGCCGAGACGACCATCTCAACGCCAATATTGGTTTCCATTATTGGGATAATTTTAGTGCTGCCATATAATCTTATACCTTAAGCGTTACTTTAGTACTCAAAATATTTGTCGGAGACCCTCTAGTGATTGACAGGCACAATATGACAATAAATTTCTTTAAGTAGGGTCTTTGTTCGGTTTATTTAGGGTTTAAGTCAGAATTCCTTAGGAAGTTACAAGCACTATAACCTCACAAATTTTGCCAGTGTATTTACCTCTAAAAGCGGACGTACTTGCAATTTTTTGTGAAAAATACAGATTTTTGGTGTATATTAACTGTGATTAACTGCGATAAAACGGATATAAGGAACCAAAACTCGACTGACAAGCGCAAACGAAACGTCAGTCACTAATGTCAGAAGTGACCGTGAAAACGAACTAGAATTTGGCATCGGTTTCAAAAAAGCGGAACAGTAAAATTTTTTTCCAAGGCTGGCTTGACCAGACGATCATTTATAGAGACCCTGTATAATCGCTAAATGAAATCACAATAGATTAGAAAACTCAAGAGAGCAGAGCGTGAACACAACCGCGCACCTCACACGAAAAGGAGTTAGGAGTACTATGGCGGACAAAAAATTTTGAACGATCAAATTTTGGCATATCAAAAAATGTCATTGTAAGCTGCCCTTTACTGTTATTATGACGTTTATAAATTAAATCGAAAAATTGACGGTTTGAAGTAAACGTCTATCAAGTTTATAATAATAATTTAGTGATACAATGCCAGCCGTATCTGAATTTACTAAAGCCAAAATAGTAACCCTTCACCAGAGGGTATATCGTATGAGTAAATTTCGACGAATTTAAGGTTATCGAAGGGCACTATCCATGCCATTATGCGGAAGTGGCAACACACTGGGACGGTGGTCCGGCGTCCAGGTTCTGGAAGAAGGCGGGTGTCTTCCGTGGAACAGAACGAGGCACCCCCGAACTATCATCGAAATCTGTGCCTGTCCATGAGGAATAGATTGCTCTTGGTGGTACAACAAAATGGAGCAATGATCAAATATTGACTTCTTCAGTTTTACTTGTAAGGTTTTTTTTAATTTTAAATTTAATAAATAAATGTTATAATTTGTTAGTATTGTGGATTGATCTCTACTTTGAATTTTTTGATATTTGCGTACCAAAATACAACCTGTTGGGTCGTTCTGTCTTGACGTAAATAGAACTAAATTTGGTTTCATCTATGATGAAGACATTCCTGATTTTGTGTTGATGCTAAACCTCTAAGAACTAGATAGGTACGTATTTACATTCTGCACCACTCGATAGCCTAGGGGCTGCAGCGACTTTCGCAATTTCGAAGGCAAAGACGAAACGATTAAGATTCATCCACGTTCACCATTCGTGAGCCGACATAGGCACACCAAAATTTTTGTGTTAATCTATGATTGACTAATCTGTCACTGGTGACATGACAAGAAAGGCAAAAATAAAAAATGAGGTTAGTTGACCATAGTACCTGTTATGTTATGTTTGGTAAATGTCAAATTTGTATATTTAGTTATATTCAACTTTGCATGTATATTATCTAAAATAACGAATATGAAAATTTACCTTTTTCCACGCTTTCCACTCTTTTCGTGGCCCTATGGTACTATTGAGCGTCCCCCCTGTAATTTCCACAAAGCTTCTCCATCTTTTTTGGAGAAGCTTGCCCGACCTTGAATTTGACAATTCATATCTATAATGGATGTCCTGTAGAGAACTTCTTGGAGATGATTTTCAAAGCATACCTATTTTTTTTGTAATTTTTTACAAATCCTTTTAGACCAAATTTCTCAACTTACATTGATATGCAAAAAAACAGTGTGTACAAATAATTATTTTGAAATTTGTCCGAATTTTCCAACTTGCCTTTGTAATTGTCCCGAACTTTTTTTTTCCGAAAACTTTTCCCATAACGAACAAAATGAATTGTTTTAATTTAATTTGATTTAATTTTTCTCCAAATCTTCCAGATTTTTCTTTCAATTGAAAACATTCAATTGAGCTAAATATTTCGATCCCGGGAGCATATTGAACAAAAAAAAAAAAAAAAGAATCAATGAAATATGTCGTTCCTATCGTCAGTTATGATCGCGAGTGCATAAAAAAATTATAACTTGCAGTTTATCCGAATTTTTCGACTTCCTTCGGAATTGTCCCAAATTTTTTTGCTGAAAACTTTTCAGAATGAAGCGATTTTTTAAAAAGCTTAGCCAGTCGCCCCATGAGATACGTTAATGTTTGACAAAAAATATAGTAGCATACCTTCACACATCAAACTGTGGAAAAATAACGTAAGTGTGTTTAGCGATCTTTACCATTGGTTAGCCAATTACTACCCAACAGCCTGAAACGATCCGGATTAAAATTTGACGGCGGAACGCAACTAGTATGTGACCGTTCGCACAAATCAGAACCCAATAACGGACTTCAATGATAAAAAATGTTTTTGTCTAAAATTTCATGATTTTCTTTGCTCATGGGAAACGACGATCTTGAATCTTTAAAAAAGGGTCACATTGGTAAATTAACTCCTGATACATTTTTTTTAAAGCAAAGTACCAAAACATTAATTAGTCTAATACATTAGTATGTAAAGTCCATTCAAAAATCAAAAAACCACCAACGTCGCATTTTCCTTGATAATTAGAATTACTATCGGCAACGCTGTTTAGTGTAAAATTTAGTGAGAATTGTAATTTTGAGGATGTGTTTATTAAATGTCTTGTTTTTCTGGGCATGTTTAAGTAAAAATAAAAAGAATCAATAAATAAATGAAACGTGCTGCTAATAAAACAATATGAATTGAATTCAAAGCAATTGAATTTTATCTTGAATCAAATAAATGTCATAATTTTTTACAGTTACCAACATAGTATGAAAAAATATCTACCTAGGGTTTTTTAAATTTTACCAACCTAAAGCAACAGGTGGTGGTTTTTTGATTTTTGAATGGACTTTACATACAGTATTTATTTGAAACCCAGGTAATTAAATACCTGTTATATATTAGGAATGTTCAAACTGGCAAATTAGAAAGACGTTTTGGAAAATACAGACAACTGAACGGTTCACATTTCCATATTTCTGTGACACAAGTTCTAGAATCGAAAAAAAAATAAAAGACTTCTCAACGATTTGCAATAATACGATAACGGATGTACTATTGGGAGCATAGAATTTCGGGCAGCAATTTATACGTCATTTTAAAAAACCCAATATAATTAGTCTAAGCTTTGTTGTCATAAATGTCATAATAATTAATTTTGATTGAACTTCTAAATAAACTGTCACAATTATTTTACATTTTAGTTATTGATTTTCAAAGTTTAATAAAAGTCTGTTCAGTTTTCAGAAAATCACATCTTAGCACTTGCAACTTTTCAGGATTGATGAATACAATTTGTCAAAATGACATGTGACAATAATAGATATTAAAATGAGGTTATTAATACGTCTAGCACCTAGAGCCTATTTCACATCTTATATCAGTCAAATTTCAGTCAAGTCTGCCCGAAATTCCGTGCTTCCAATAGTACGTTACCGGAACAAACTCTGTGAAAAGAACTGAAATATATTCAAATTTACTTCTTTAAAAAAAATTGAAAAATACCCGCAAATTTGCATGCCAATTACCTGAAAACTGGGAAAATTGGGTTACTTACCGATCTTGCATTCCGACGCCGATTCCAGGTGGACAGTATGATCATCACCAAGCAGCTGAAAAAAAAATTCAAAATTATAATATTTTGAGATATTAGTACTTTGTGTTATTAGAATTAAAAGAGGTCCTTTTTTGGCGGCCAATTGGTTTGCATAGCGAGGCGAACCGTAGCGTAGCCCAGCTAGTCCAAAGACTTGGGAAACCTTGCTTACTAATTAATTCACTATGAAAAAATTCTTTATACTGAGGTTTGTATGCATTTTTTAAATCTAAAAATAATTGCATTCACACAGACTGTTCCCATAACTTGTAACAAAACAAACGTGTATTGTTTGTTAATGGAACACATGTATATTGTACTACCTTTTACTCGCGGCTTCGCCCGCAAATTTTTTACGTGAAAATACCGGGATATCAAAAATTATCTTGGTCAAAGGTGGTCATGGATTTTTAAATAATTGTCGAAGCATTTGTGTCAATCATTTTTTGAATGTCAAAATCTGAATTTTTATGCATGCCTTACAAATTGTGTTGGTGTGTTTGACGAAACTGGCTCTGCGACTCAAAAAAAAAACATGGAACAAAACCCTACAAAACACACGATATAATAAGTTGAGACGGATGTTTTCCAATCCATGACCACCTTTGACCAAGATAATGATATCCTCGTACAATCGGCAACGTCATGCGTTCAAATGAAAACCTGGGCTGAGTAGTTGTTGAAAAAGTAAACCATTTAGAACAGTGTAATGTTTCAATTTCCCGCCGTTTGACACGAATACCAATTGTTTAATTGTTTATGTTTAATCCTCACATAATTGAATATATGGGGTGATCCAATTTTTTTTTAAAGTGCTCTAGCAACTTTATTTCTTGTCCGATTTCAATAAGCGATATATCAAATGAAAAGGCGTTTAAGGGACTATGAACTGCCATATAATATTTAATTTTTAAAGAAGCAGTTTAAGTGGGGTGATATTTAACTTTCTTATTTTAAATTGTGACATATGTTTTTCATTACTTATTTTTAAACTCACTATTTTTCTAAACATTGCTGTATAAAAATATTATTTGTTTATTGAAAAGTTTTGAAGAAATAGAAATGTTTAATAAATAATAATTGAGACATTTTAATGAAAAAGCAAATAAAATCTAGTTTATGGTTATGCTTTTTAATGAATGTAATGAGTGAAAGAAATTAAAAATTGTCAAATTGACAGGAGCATAAAATAACCACAATGTAACCAAGAATAAATAAACGTGCCGTTTATTTTTTTGTTTTTTTCTGTTTCTGTCGTTTTAGTAGAGAGAAAGCAAGGAAGGATAACCTCGGGAGGAACTCGTCGGTTGATAAGGGTTGTGCAGGTAAAGAAGTGACCGCCGGGAGGAACTCGGATACGCCCAAAAACACGTACCGTTTAAAATTTTGGTTAACTTGTAAATTTTGGTTAGGTAACTCAAAAGTTAACCCACGACTGAAATACCGGGCCTTAGCAGTACGTTGTTAACTAGTCATTAAAATATCAGGTAAAAATGTTTTTAAAAAATCAATCTTCTTTTTTGTGGAAGATATGGACTTATTTGTTTCACTAAGGCCCGGTTGTATAAAGCGATGTCAATTCGTTGTTAAAGTTAACACGATGTTAACTAAGCTTTCTGCAACCGGGCCTAAATGTGGCAACATTTTAAAAATATGTATCCTAAGGGCTCCCACACACTAGCAACTTTTGTTATAGGCAACTAAATAACAAGTGTTCAATTGAGTTGTTCATCAAGTTAGCTATGACTGTATTTTTTAAGAGACAACAACATCGTAAATTAAGTTGGTTAGACAAAGATTGCGACAAAAATCAAAGCCAATTTGATATTGAATGTTAGCTTAGTCACCGAAAAGAACGAGCACCGCTCACTGGCAACTTAATATGTAGTTGCTTATACAGATCAGTTTTAACACAGGGATTTTGTAGAAAAAAGCAACTAAACAATCGCCGGGTGCAAGGCGCTACGTTAGAACAAACCTGGTTCGTTTACCGCCAACAGTTTCCTTGTAAAATAGGACAAGTTATTAGTAGAGCGTGGATTTCTAGATATTATGCCATACGTGATTTTTAATAGCAGGGTAATTTTAAGTTCATATACCGGGTGATTCAGATTGGTATTCGCGCCCCTACATCTTTTTTGTTTTAAGAAAAAATTATAGCAAACCATATATATTTGTAAATCGCTTGTGAAACTACAATAGATGATGTTGTCAAATCTTCTCTACGATGACATATGTCAAAGTTTAAGACAGTCAACTTTTTTTTTTAAATTGTACACCATACATTTCTTAGCCTATTCTTGTAAAGCTTTTTTTTCTACATTTGAATGTGTAAAAAAAGTTGACACTTACATCAGAAAAAAATCGAGAAAAAAAACTATGATTTAATTTATTCGAAAGCGTTATATTCTAAAAAGAGCTAGTTAGCCAAACATTTGTAAATTCGCATTGTGTTGGTTCCTTGAATGTCACTATTTACAAGACTACCACGTATCCAAAAAATAAAATTATTTGACCTTGTTTGTTTTCAGCCTCGGGTGCGCCTCGGCCAGAAAACTGAGACTCGGACGAAATACCAAATCCATACTGAATTTACTGCTAAATTTGCGTTATGTTGGTTCCCTGCATCTCACTATTTTAAGAATTACATAGCTAAAAAATAAAATTATTTGACCGTGAAATACCCAATCCATCCTGAATTTATTTTATTCGAATATTAGAATTTAGACATTCGAATTTTAATAGTCAGCTATTCAAATATTCGAATAATTCGAATATGATTCCCAAGACTCATCATGTCATTCATGCACTATCAAAATTCAACTACGTACATACATACATATTTTCATCGTGTATGCATTCAAAGCGGTATAGTCAGGAAGAAGTTAGGTTTCGAAGCCAGATGTTATCATCGTTATTTATTTAAATGTAGGTTATAACATAGCTATTTATTTAAATGTAGGTACTTTAATAATTGACGCTATTAATGTCAAAATTCAATTGTCTCCATGGCTAACTAGCTTTTTTTAGAAAATAACACTTTCGAATAAATTAAATCATTTTATTTTTTTTCTCGATTTTTTTCTGTCAACTTTTTTTAAACATTCAAATGTAGAAAAAAAAGCTTTACAAGAATAGGCTAAGAAATGTCATCTACTGTAGTTTCATAAGCAATTTACAAATATACAGGTGTCTCAAAAATGGCGCCCAATCTCCTAAGGATCTTAAAGAATAGTCTGGGAAGGTAAATCTCAATACAAAATTTGATCGGACCAACAGATTTTGTATAACTTGCTCTTAAATATAGTAATTTCAAAGAGATGCATCTCCTTTATTACCAAATTTTACAGCTGAATTATAAATTACTTTACAATGTTACTTTTTCCAAGACCCCTTTAGGTAGTGGAACAACACCGAAGTCATTCTTTTTAGAGTAATGACCTACCAAAATACGCTAAAATAACAGTGGCAACATTGACCTCAAAAGAGAATTGGATTAGTTGATTGTGCATACCAACCAATGTTGCCAAATTTGTTTATTTTAAAATATGCATAACTTAGAAAATAGCCAAAGGTAAAAAAATTCACAACGAAATTGAACTCAACTCTTCAAATAGTTTAACCCTCAAAAGATTGGGCGCCATTTTTGAGACAACCTGTATATGGTTTGCTATACTTTTTTCTTAAAATAAAAAAGATATAGGGGGGCAAATACCAATCTGAATCACCCGGTGTATATCATTTGTAATAAATGGAATCATTTGATGAATTTTTTTTTGTGCCTATTTGCTTATTTTTCATTTTTATGCATATTATTTTTTTTGGTACTTTTTATGTGCTTATTTTAATAATTTTGTTGCACATTTAGGCAAAATCGATAAATTAACCTCAGTTTCAGGAAAGGCAGTTTTGCCATTTTTTTTTGTTCTACTCATATTTAGATGCTTATTTTAATAATAATTTCGTTGCATATTTACACAGTAAAAACGATAAATTATACCCGGTTTCAGGAAAGGCAGTTTTGCCAGCCGAAGGTGTTCTTAGAAATGTTGGGAAGCTTCTTTCAATATGTCGATGAGCGTGCGCTGACTTTTGTATCGATGAGGCCGCTTTTTTAATCTTTTTCATTTTCCATGTCTAAAATTAAACCTACCGTGGACAAATTATACAAGGCCATTCGGAGTGAAATTAGTATTTTGTAGATTAATTGCGAAAAAAGTACAATAAAACGCAGAACTTAAAAACAAAAACTGCAATTCACCAACAAAATTTACGAAAAGTGAGACAAGTATTCAACAAACGTTGTTAGAATCCATAACTGCTGCACACATATTTCTTCCAATATACCCCTTACACAACTAAATGACACGATATTTGAATTTTTTTACAAAAATACACCAGCAGGCACATTCTCGCAGAATCAACTATTCAAAAGAATTATGTAGATCTAGTGTACAAAGATGTATGTACTTGCTTCTTGGTGAAATTAAGAAGACAGTGGAAAATACGAGATGAAGGATTTAAACTTTTACTATAAATATCTTAAATTTTAAAGGGTTTTTTTTGGATGGCAATGTTATTTCTAAATTTAAATATGCTCCAATTACTAGTGTAAAAGTAGAACGAAGTTTCTCTCCATTTAAAAATATGTTAATCATTCAATAATTAGTTCTTTCAAAAACAAAAAATAATTTAATTGTAAATTAATAGGCATTTTTGTAGTATTTTTTTATAAAAATATTATATTAAATTAATTGAATGGTTTTTATGAATATTTTGTTCAAATCTGACAAACTGTGTCGTTTGTATTTTGCTAAATATTTAACCACTCATAACTTTATAATAAGCTTATTTCAGTTTTCATGCCATTTTATATGCTTTTTTTACAAATTTTTAAAACTTTTTTAAGCGCTTATTTTGGAATTCTTTATGCTTAAAAATCCGCGCTCTAGTTATTAGTTGCTTCGATTTAAAAATCGCCCGTAGGCGAGGTTACATTGCACCCCAAAAGCTACTAGTGCGCAGGGGTCTAATAGTCTGGAAATATTTCATTTTTGTTGTATCCATGGAAATAAAAAAGAAAAATCAAAGCCATGTTGTCATACGTTATTTGAGGTAAAACCGACGTAAAATCACTTCTTGCAAATACTGGAAATAATGAAGTAAATAATTGTAAACCTGATCACAATCATACTGAATTATTATGCCACTGGCTAGTAAAAGACAAATAGTAAGATCTTTTTTAATATTTAAAATAAACGAGATCAAAGCTGTACCTTTTGAGTCCCCATATCTTCAAATCTATTAGGTATAGAATTTTTCAATTATTTTTCTCATTATTTTCTAACGTGAGTTGATCATTGCCCCCGTTGAGTTGTTCCAAAAAAAAAAGGTTACAAACCTTTATCCTAAAATACATTTATCCAGAGATCAAATAAATACACCCTTTTCACGTGAAAAAGGTTGAATAAGCCTAATTGACAATTGGAGTAGGTACACTTTTATGAATGACTTCAAATACATATGATACTAACTCAAACATTATCAAAATCTAAGTACAATCGCGGCCATCCAAAAGTGAACGATAGCTTGCGAAAATTTCCGTATTTTTCGTTACATTAAATCAGGCTGTATTCATTGGCGTTCGTGCAGCAGGCGTTACTATTTTAATAATAAAAAGTTGTAATAAATAATGTTTAATAAAAATGAGACTGAGAAGTAATTAATACATTATTAAAGTGAAAGTAAACTTTAGTAAAGAAACCTTTCCAATACCTATTCGCATGGGCCTCTCAAGCCTGTTTTCTTGCCAACCCCTCTTTATATTGAAGATGCAATGTAATTCTCTCGCCACAGCAGCCAACGACCAATTTTCTTCTAGCTTTACAATAGCCCTAGCTGTCTGCATCGGAGTGAGATGTGGCATTTAAAAAAAAAATAGTTTTAATAATTTTTTTATCGCTAGTGTCAAACTTTGACATTTAAGGACGCCTATGATTTAAAGTAAAAATCAAACTATAAAAAAAAACGTTCACTTTTGGATGGCCGCGATAGTACTTAAGAAATCAACTTGTTTTGTTTATTTTTTTACATAAGTATCGGGTGTTTTTTTAAATTTCACCTGACAGCAGGCGTTGAAGAGTCGATTGTAACGCACTATACGGATAACGGATCAGCTGTTTAAATCTTACGTTTTACACGAGTGGTGTGTTCACAGTCGACTCTTCAACTCCTACTTTGAGGTGAAATTTTAAAAAACAACCGATAGAATTGCTTAAGAAATTGATTGTAAAAAAATTAAATTAAATTCCTATCACCAAATTCCTTTTGTACAATTTAATGAAAAAGCAGCTTTGCTAACAATATCGCGCGTTCAAATAAAATCCTGGGTTGAGTGGGCGTTGGAAAATTAGACCGTTTAGAACAGTGTAATGTTTGAATTTCCCGCGGTTTGACACGAATGACATTTGTTTTTGTTTAATAGGGAACATGAACATGTTTGTTTTTAGCAAATGGTGCTCTTAGATATTTGCTTCAAGAATAGCAATCGTTAAATTATTCTATTTTTAATGTAAAACATTGCAAAGAAAAAAAAAGAAAGATTTTTAGCTCTAAATTTTAGGTTACCTATAGTGAATTTTTTTTAATAAACAATTGTCAGTGTCAAAATGAAGTAAAAAACCATACTGTACCACCCTAAAATTTGTACATATGGACCAGCTGTATAACAATTTGACACCAAATCATGGTTAAGGTTATGTTCACTTCACTTCCCGTCCCTTTCTTCCGTGAATTCATTTTCAAAACAAACTTAATGAGAAATCAGGAGAAACCTTTTCGAATTTGAAATAAACTCTCGCTCGTTCGGGCGCAGGCTCAGTTACATAAAAAAATGTTGACACTGAATGTGGCCAATCGTATTATCATGAAAATCACAGTTTGGCTCATACCAACAAGACAACGTTTTGACAATTGTTTATTAAAAAAATTCAACTATATCAACATGCTCCAATTAACCTACGCTTTAAAACAGCACAAGAATTGACGGTTTCCAACCCCTTGGCAGCCCGGGATTTTATTTGAATTCGCATAAATGTTGTGAAAGCCGTGAACGTGGATAAGCCGTGAATAAGATAATTTACAAATTACAAATAAACACTCAGGGGTAAATTCACGATGAGTTTCGTGAACGTTAACGAAACTGCAAATACAACGCTTCAACAATTCAGTTGTCGTGGTTTTCAATTTGCAATGTCTTATCGAGCCTTATCGAGCCCTTAATAAATAAATTACAATTGACAAATTTATTAAAATTTAACATAAAATAACATTTTTAATTTACAATGCGAAAATTTCCGATAATAATGCGGAATCTGGAAAAGTGCCCCGAATGCTTGCAGCGTTTCCACGTTGAATGGCAAGGGAAATCCTCTCAAAAAGGAATTTCTTAGATTTTGAATCCCCTGATTCCGCGATAAGACGGTCTCCGATGACATTAATAAAATAATTACAATTGTTTTAATATTGTTAAAACGATTTAATTTAAAATTTATTTTTGGAAAAGTACTCATTGTTAGCTGAAAAAAAAGTTCCCAATCAGTCGAATAACAATGTAAAAAAAAACGCCGAAAACCGAACGAATTTTATTTGGAACTAGCTGACCCGGCGAACTTCGTACCGCCTCAGAATCAATAAATGTTGTGTTAACTTATTAGCTGAATTGAATTAAGTTTTTTTATTAAGATAAAATGAATAATCAAAATGAAGGAGATTATTGGTATTCACGTATGGTATCACATGTGCAAATGTGATTAACTCCGATGAATTTACGACAATTCATTGATAGAGTACTGAAAAATTAAGTTTTTTCGGTAAATTCATTTGCAAGAAATGAGAGTATAATGAGCAGTAGAGCAAATTGCTGTGTCCCGAGTTGTAACTAACTATACAGTGAATTTTTTATCAATGAACCATAGGAATTGACATGGTGTAAACTTTATTTCATGTCCGAAAAATAATTTTGAAATTAGCAATTGTCGCGAAATAAAGTTTATACTTTATACAATGTAAATCTCTATGGTTCATTGATAAAAAAATTCACTGTATAAAAATAATCCAGAATTAACAATCGCCATAAACGGATTGAATATTTTAATGAGTTTGGTTGGGATGCAGTCAACATCTGATGGGAAGAAAATATGGAAAATTAAATTAAAAATTGGAAAGAGAATTACTAAGCATATGCGTGTTTGTTGGAAACATTTTGTAGATGAAGATTTTGTTCCACTGGTTTGTTGGTTTGATGGTTTGGACGAACTGTTCACTTGTTTGATAGTTTCAAGGTTAGGTATACCGCACAGCAATAAATGTTCAACCCTAAAACAGCTTCCCCCGTGACGTAGCATTACTTGGAGTAGCATTTAAATAATTACAGACAGTTGACGTACTTAAATGCATAATTAATTATATACAGATGCGATACACTGAATATGTGAATAAGCCCATTTCTAGCGTTAGCCATGACATAGCAGCGGGTATGTTCGCAATTTCTGCAGGGATGTTAGCCTTGTAGGGTCCTTTGATGGTTGATATAAACGCGAGATTAAAAAAAAAAACACAAACAAAATTGCAATGGGACAAATCGGGCGAGCGGGCTCTCTACTACAAATTGCCCCTTATTGAGGTGAGACTCCAGTTCTTCGTCTTGTCACACTCCCGGTTTGTCTGAAATCATGGTCTAAACGTAGTGACCCATGTAACAATTGATTTCTGGTTCGCGACACGACCCAACATTGAAGCGATTTCGGAAGGGTTGCGATCACAGAAAATCAGTTTGAAAAGTAGACCTCAACGGCAAACGCAGGCTTTCCACTCTTCTAACGCATGATGGCAGCTTACAGGGGGATAGGGAACAAATCTTTAAAACCACGGCTTTCGAATGAGACCACCCCCGCCCCATTACGACCCCTACAGTCTGAATAGCGCGCATTTCAAAAAAGGAAGTTATGTTGTCGCACCCTGTACAATGCAAAAGTACGTGTTGCTGATCACCATTGATCACACTTGGTGTTAAAACTCAGCTGACGTTAAATCTCAATTAAGTTCAAATTGTCGATGCGCGCACAATGACAGATTGTGACAGATGACATAACCTTTCAAAATGAATTTTCTTCATAATTTTTTTTTCGTTAGTTATTCCATGTTTTAATACTTATTCTGCTAATCGGGGCGGAGACAAATCCAACAATATAAAGATCATAAAAATCTGTCCAGCCGTTCTTGAGTTATAAATAGCGTAACTAACCCGACTTTGTTTTATATACCGGGTGTAGAATTGGTTTACGAGACATAGGATTTTACATGTAAAAATAAAGAGTTGTTAGTTAAAATGAAAGTTAGAGAGAATTAAAAATACTGTCTAATTCCACTCTTTGTTTTTTTCTAACATCTTGTGGTACTGAAAGAAAAGCAAGAAAGGAGTTAACACAAAAATACTAAAAAGTAGCATTAGCCATGAAATTTGACTTTTAAAATACTATGTATTTGTCGGATGGTTTCTCTATTATTTAATTGTCTTTTAATTTGCCCTTCAAATGAAGTCGTACAGGACTACAGGATGAATGAAAAGGTATCTTCCATTAAATGCTCAAACTTCTCTACAATTCTTCCAATTGTTTCTGTGGCAGGAATTGATCGGTCTAGGAAACCTGAAGCAAATGTTGCTTGGAAGTTGCTTAAAAAAGATCCTCCATAATAACATTAAAGAAAGAAATACAATTTCATGCTTAGTAGTACTTTTTACTGTTTTGTGTCAACTTTTTTCTTGCCTTTCTTTCAGTACCACAAGATGTTAGAAAAAAAGTAAGACTAAAATTAGACAGTAATTTTAATTCTCTCCAACTTTCATTTTAACTATTTTGCCGTAAAATTATTAGGGGAGCCAATAATTGAAACTCTTTATTTTTACATGTAAAATCCTATGTCTCGTAAACCAATTCTACACCCGGTATATAGATTATGAATAAAAAAATTATGAAGAAACTATCTCAGTAACAACAAAAAAAATATATTGCTCATTGATGTTGTATGATTTATACTCGTATTACAATAATGCCGAGACGATGTGTGTGTGTGTGCTCGCACCCCTCCTCCAAGAACTAGTTTTTTGTTTGTTGTTTGTCTGTTTTAAAATTTCGCGATTTCTTACCACCCAACAAGTTCCCTTTGACCTTCATACAAGAAGTCCCGATTTAAATGTTAGAATAAGATTATGGCCCGGTTTATTCACCTTCAAGTAACTTTATTTCAACGGTAATTAATTACCATGAATCTACGAGTACCAATAGCAGATTCTAAATCATAGCAACTACTGGCCAGATAAATTTACTTGAAGGTGAATAAACCTGGCCTAAGAATAACAAGTTACAAAAATTCAATTGGCTCGTTATAAATAATTTCGTTTTTGTATTGCAGGATGGTATAATGTATCAACAAAAGTCCTTAATGATTAACCAGTTACGTGTACAGAATTTTATTTAAAAAAAAAGTAATAAAATTGCAAGTGCAAGCACGGTTCGTGAAGCAGAGGCGACTGCGCATCCAAATTGTATAAAAAGAGAGCTCGGTTCCTTCATGGTTCCTTCTCTCTGATAATTTCTTACTGGCCCTTCGATAATAAATGACGTCAAAAGAAGGACAACGACATACCTAAGTTTATTGCTTTCTCTTTCTACGCTTTCTCGCTCGCGCAGCCTACATTAGCAATCCAATGTCCATCTAGATGTCGATGGTGTAATACACAAAACTTTTTCGGTCGACAATTTATTTAAAGCAAAATATAATAATTTTTGTTAAAATGTTACCGGATAGAGAATTTATTTTTCTTCCATTGGCAACATAAAGGCTCCAACAAGCGACTGTCACGCCAAAAGTTAATCAATTCCACAAAAAAATATTCAAAACCGTTGTCGTTCTTTCTATTATTCCTAACCCAGGCTTGATACATTAATATTTCACACTCTAAAAATTGTAGGTACAAAAATTCAACGCCATTGACACTTTGTGCTGCCAACCTAAAATCTTTGATTAAAAATTCCTGTTTCGATTTTTTTGCCTAGGCACGGAAATGCTATTTTCAAGACGATTTAGACGAATGGAAAATCAGTTTTTCTAGACGGAAGCCGAAAAAATACTTTTCTGTCGACGTTCTATAACAACTTTAGCGTTCTAGAACGCTAAAATATTTTCTGTCGAGTTTATCGTTAGCAACGAGAAAACACAACGTACTGTCTTGAAAACAGACGTGGTAAACGAGCAAATAAAGTTGAATTGCGCAAAAAATAAGTTTACAACCCGGTTCCGAAATATCTACCTATAACCTGATCAAACCGGTTTATTCTGCCGAACAAACCTCATCCTAAACTGGATGTTTGAATGGCAAGTTTCATTATGTATTATAGTCTTTGCCAAAACCAAATAAACACCAAGACTGCATTCTATCTTCTACCCAGAAAATCAACCGCCAACGTTGTGTACTTACATTTGATTGGTCTGGCATCCTAGTAAAATCAAAATTGCCATTAACGGTAGGTACATTTAGTGTAATTTTGTTTTCACTAACTTCATTCAACAGGTGGTGGTTATTTGGGTTTGGCACAGCCTATAGTTTTAAGCTGCATACAACGTTACCGAAAAATGCTTACAAAATATTTCAGAATTATTACACTCTAAATAGGTATTCGATTTAGATACCTTCACGATAAAAACAAAATAAAAAGAATTACTTACCAGGTGATGTCTTCACCCGTGAAAAGAAACTAGGTTAAGGACACGGAAAGACACATGGGGATTTCCGTTTGTCATTCAAAGCATCAAAGCAACTGATATTTCATATTGTTCACTTGAAAACGGAATCAAAAGTCGAACCACTCGAACACTAGACAGACATACACATTTCGACACGATTGCAATAATAAAATAGCGAAAGGCGAAGGCGCGAACTCGCGAAGGCGGGAGAAGTAGTAAAGTGCACCGAAGTGAAGTCGACAAGATGGAAGGGGATGCGTAATGGTCACAATTGGCGGATGCCACGCAGATATGCCAAAAAAGTCTGTCGACGTAAGGACGCAAGCACCGTACAATACAGCGTGTTATTGAAATTCGTTAAGGGCAGGAGCGTAGCCAGGGGAGGGCCTCGGTGGGCCTGGCCCATCCCAAAATTTGCCGGCCCACCTGTGTGCCCTCGTTAAGGAAACTAAGAAAATATTTTTGAATTAAATAAATGTTAAAAAAAAAAAATTTTAGAACAAGAAATATAAGTACCTAATCTGAAAAGTAACAATATCCTTTACATACTTAAACATTTTTGCCCATAAAAATACTTGAGTCATTAAATCAGACCTGCCCGTCCAAGCTATCGACAACGTTATCATTATCAACTGCTTAGTCGTCAAAAAACAATCATATGGGTTAATTCCCGGTTCAGCTTTCAGTTTCTTTCTTTCGTCTTTACCGTCTGGTTTTATAATTGACATTTTATTTTGTGGACTGTGGTACTGTGTTACTGATTAAAATGAGTGGTAAAAGAACAATACAAGATTTTTTTTCGTCACATAAGAAGCAAAAAAAAAGTGAAGAATCGTCAGAGGAACCATCAACAAGTACAAAAGTTACTGAAAATCAGCCTCCTGGCTTTGAAATACTGGTTGAAAGCGCCGAAACTGAAGTTGCCCTTGGGTCCAGTCCTCAATGTACACCAGATCTTCAACTTGAAAGTAACGTCTTATCAGACTCAGAGTCCGACCCTGGTGGAGATGATGAAAAATCTCCCGAATTTAACGAATGGTTGTTGGACAAAAATAAGCAAAGTGAAAAAGAAAAGCCATCGATTCACAAACAACCTCCAGGACCAGGAGATATTTCACAAAATGTTACTGATGGACCCACGCAACCAATCTTGAAGTTATTTCCGAGAACGAAATTTAATGATAAATTTAGACAATTTAATAGTTCATGGTACTCTACCCTAGCTGGTTGGAATATAGTGTATTAAATGACGGTGCGTTTTGTTTTGTGTGCCGACATTTTTCAGTAAATCCTAGTCAAGTGTTTACTAGTGTTGGTTTTAAAAATTGGAAAAGAGCTTTAGAGAAAGAATCTGGATTTAAACAGCATGAAACTAGCTCCGAGCACAGAAACTGTCATCTAAAATGGATTAACTATAGTCAGGTAAAGTCAAATCCAAGAATATCTGTGGCCAGTCAGATTAATGAAGCTCATTTGGCTCTAGTAAAAGAGAATCGTGAATATTTAGGAATCGTCATTGATATTTTAATGTATACTGCCACACAAAATATTGCACAAAGGGGACATCGTGAAACCGGGGAAACTTTTTGGAATTATTAAAACTTTTTTCGAAATACAATCCCATTATTAAAAAAAATTAGATGAAGATCTACCCCAAAACGCAAAGTATACAAGCCCGCAAATTCAAAATGAAATTTTATATATATGTTCTAAAATGGTTTTAGACCAAATAAGTGCTGAAGTTAATCAGGCTACATGCTTCGCTGTAGTGTGTGACGAAACAAAAGACATTTCCAAAACAGAACAAATTTCGGTAGTGTTACGTTATTATTTAAAAGGAACTATTTATGAACGATTTATAGGATACAAAGCCGCTAAAGATTTGAACGCTCAAGCACTGCTAACTTATCTTAAAGAACTATTAATTCGATGTAAAATAGATTTACAAAATTGTGTTGCTCAAACATATGATGGAGCAAATGTGATGAGTGGTCGCTTAAATGGGGTTCAAAAACTTTTCCGTGATGAAGTTCCAAAAGCTGTGTATGTGCATTGTTTCAATCATCGTATAAATTTAACTACTGTGGATATTTGCAAAAGCCTAGCCCACGGAAAGACATTTTTTGATCTCTTAGAAGCAGTTTACGTTTTCATATCTGGCTCTGCAGTTCATTCCAAATTTATAGAAACCCAAGTGCTTTTAAATCCCAAAAGAAAACCTATTGAATTAAAAAAAATTTGTTACACACGATGGACAGCACAAGTTCAAGCATGTTCTGCATTTAAACAACTAATTACTGAAATACTTGTATTTTTAAATAAATTAATCGTGGATAAAAGTGATCGGGCACCAGAGGCAAGCGGATTTTTATATCAAATAAATTTCAATTTTATTTTCAACTAGCTGACCCGGCGAACTTCGTACCGCCTCAGAATCAATAAATGTTGTGTTAACTTATTAGCTGAATTGAATTAAGTTTTTTTATTAAGATAAAATGAATAATCAAAATGAAGGAGATTATTGGTATTCACGTCACGTGATGTGCAAATGTGATTAACTCCGATGAATTTACGACAATTCATTGATAGAGTACTGAAAAATTAAGTTTTTTCGGTAAATTCATTTGCAAGAAGTGAGAGTATAATGAGCAGTAGAGCATATGCATGTTTGTTGGAAACATTTTGTAGATGAAGATTTTGTTCCACTGGTTTGTTGGTTTGATGGTTTGGACACTTGTTTGATAGTTTCAAGGTTAGGTATGCCGCACAGCAATAAATGTTCAACCCTAAAACAGCTTCCCCCGTGACGTAGCATTACTTGGAGTAGCATTTAAATAATTACAGACAGTTGACGTACTTAAATGCATAATTAGTTATATACAGGTGCGATACACTGAATATGTGAATAAGCCCATTTCTAGCGTTAGCCATGACATAGCAGCGGGTATGTTCGCAATTTCTGCAGGGATGTTAGCCTTGTAGGGTCCTTTGATGGTTGATATAAACGCGAGATTAAAAAAAAAAAACAAACAAAATTGCAAGGGGACAAATCGGGCGAGCGGGCTCTCTACTACAAATTGCCCCTTATTGAGGTGAGACTCCAGTTCTTCGTCTTGTCACACTCCCGGTTTGTCTGAAATTATGGTCTAAACGTAGTGACCCATGTAACAATTGATTTCTGGTTCGCGACACGACCCAACATTGAAGCGATTTCGGAAGGGTTGCGATCACAGAAAATCAGTTTGAAAAGTAGACCTCAACGGCAAACGCAGGCTTTCGACTCTTCTAACGCATGATGGCAGCTGACAGGGGGATAGGGAACAAATCTTTAAAACCACGGCTTTCGAATGAGACCACCCCCGCCCCATTACGACCCCTACAGTCTGAATAGCGCGCATTTCAAAAAAGGAAGTTATGTTGTCGCACCCTGTACAATGCAAAAGTACGTGTTGTTGATCACCATTGATCACACTTGGTGTTAAAACTCAGCTGACGTTAAATCTCAATTAAGTTCAAATTGTCGATGCGCGCACAATAACAGATTGTAACAGATGACATAACCTTTCAAAATGAATTTTCTTCATAATTTTTTTTTCGTTAGTTATTCCATGTTTTAATAGTTATTCTGCTAATCGGGGCGGAGACAAATCCAACAATATAAAGATCATAAAAATCTGTCCAGCCGTTCTTGAGTTATAAATAGCGTAACTAACCCGACTTTGTTTTATATATATAGATTTAAGATTTATATGTGTATGTATGAAAATATTTTAAAATTACTAAAAGGGGTGAGTGACTATTTTCAAAAGGTGTCTTCCAATCTAACAGAGGCGAATATTCTTTTAAAATCTACACAAGACACTTTGAAGGCAATGCGCCAAAATGACAAACAGTTTGCATTATTATATTCAGAGAGCGTTAAAATTTGTGAAGATAACAACATCGAAATACCAAGTAAGGACACAAAGCCATCCAGAAGAATTAAAAAGATTCCAAAGCGCCTAGAACAATATCTCATCACATCAGAACTCGGTATTCAAGAAGAAGAAATGCTTGAAGATTCTCATTTTAAGACAGGAATATTTTTCCCCACATTAGACTTAATTTTGCGCGCCATGGATGATCGCTTCAATAAATGCGAACATATTATCAACGCTGTCAGTGTTTTTCATCCAGAAAGTTCTGTGTTTTTAAAATACGAGTGTGTGGAACCTCTTGCTGCCCATTATGAAATAAATTTGGAAGCCCTTAAAGCAGAACTTATCATTTTGCCACAAACAATCGAGCGCTTTGAAAGTGAAAAAAATGTTAAAATTACAAACATTTTGCAATTTTTAGATATGCTAGAAGTTTATAAAATAGTTTTTCAACAAGAGTATCAACTAACAGTAATCTCAGTGACAATACCAGTTTCTAGTGCCGGTTGTGAGAGAACATTTTCCTGTTTGAGGAGACTTAAAACATATATTCGGAACAAAATGACTGATGAAAGACTTGATCATCTGGCAATAATAAATATTGAACATTCTACCGCAAAAGCTCTAAACACGGATGAAATTATCAACAAATTTGACGACAGTCATAATAACAGAAAAATTGCTTTACACTAAGGTAAGTTTTTTGTGTGTTTTATGCCTTCATTAAGCAGCCCACCCAAAAAAATTGTTGGCCCACCTGTGGCCCACCTAATATTAGCAACCTGGCTACGCTCCTGGTTAAGGGGCCTCATCTCCAAATCGTAGCCCTATACTAAACCAATGTAAACGCAAATTACTCCTAAAAACTTCAAATTTGAAGTTGAAAAGCTGCTCGACAGTTCTATCGATTCCTTTTGACATAATCAATTGCAGAGAAATCTTAATTTTTCGATTAAGGCAATAAATTGGTCGTTACGATTAAACAATTGCAATTTCAAAATTACTCCTAGCGGTCTCATTTTTAACTTGTTTGAGTTCTAAAGTAGCTCATTGTAATCATGAATGTGTAATCTAATGCAGAGAAATCTTCGTTTTTCTTGAAATTGGTTGTATTCTGACTTACGAGGCAAAATAAAAAACGAAACTCATTGTTCGGAAGTGTGATGATGGCAACCAACAATATCAGCAGCCCATGATTTACAGCACCCATTAGATATTAGTTATTTCTTTATTCTTTATTATTTATTCTTTTCCACACCACCATAGAGATAGAATAAAAGGGGCGTTTTTTTAACGCGGTTTCCCCGATAGGCATACGCATAATCCACAATGCTGTACAAAATAAAATTTAACTATCGGCTGCCAAAAAATACTGGGTGCCCCAAAATTCGCGGAACAACGTAGTAGTACGTTGTTAAGTAGTCATTAAGAGATCAGGTAAAAATGTTAAAAAAAATCAATCTTGTTTTTTGTAGAAGATATGGACCTATTCGTTACACTAAATGTGGCAACATTTCAAAACATTCTATGCATCCTAATAGTCTGCAAATCACGGCCTCCTAGATTCATAAGAGACTCGTCTCTTATTCGGCCTGTCGCATTCGATAAATGTCTGTTTTTGAAAATTCCCCATAGAGAAAATAAAATACTATAGAATGAAAAGTCCCTAATAAATTTTTGGAAAATTGTTTAGCGCACCCTCACCACACCGCAAGAGGGCGCAAATGTTTTAAAAAGTCAAAACTTTAAAATCAAAGTAATCTCAATAATCAAAAAATCAGTCAAAGCAGTGTCAATCTTTATGTCACTATCTTCTAATTCAAAATGAGGCTGTCTCACGTTCACATATAATGTACAGCGTGATCAACAAGGACTGAAGCTGTTGGCAGCAAATGACAGCAAAATATTCCCAAAGTATGAAAATTTTTTGTGCGTCAGTGTTGGCACCCGCTGCAAGTTGTGAACGTCAAAAAATTTAGGTTATGTTACGAGTTGGTGGTTTTAAAACACGATACGTACAAAACGACAAAAAACAGTATAAAAGTAATTAGCTGTACCTACTTAATTTAATGGCTCACTGTTTCGATATTCATAAAAGCGACAGGCCGTGCCCGCATGCCCGTCCTGAGAAAGAGAAACATGTTTTATGCGTTATTATTTTCGAGTTGAAAGTCTGCGGGATGCAGGGATTGGATCCGGGAACATTTGAAAGGGTGGAACTTGAATTTCTTCTTTAAAATGGTTAGGCAACTTCCATATGACAAGCCTGTAAAGTAAGGAAAAGGAATGACAGGATTTTTAATGGTAAGGATTATTAGGCCCTGCATTAAACGTGCCCTACAAAGAACTTTGGATGCGTGTGTTTTAGATAAGAATCACCTGTTTGGAGTTAAAGCTTTCGCACTGACTTTCGAGGGCTTTGTTCATTCTACCTCGAATATTCTCAACTAACTACATCTTCTGTAAGTGTTCTACCAGTAGGTTTTGCCTTTTTCACATCACCTGTTTGTAGGTAACGTTGCACCAATCTCGTGCAATGCTGCGTAAACGCAACTAAGATAACAACTGGCTCGGGGAACATTGAAATTGGTGAAATGCATCGTCCGTGCTCCGTGGAATATTGCCAACCGTTAGCAGCATTAACATTTCAAGTCCGAAAGTACGCCATAGTCATACCAATAAAAATGTCTTGCTCTAGTGTAAAAACCATTTTAATTAATAAATTGATACAAAAATGACACTTCATTTTGAAGTTTGAATTTGCCCGTCAAAATTGACAACTGAAAATGTAATGCTACCAACTTCACTGAAATTTTCATCATGTTGTCATTGTTGCCAACAGCTTCAGTCCTTGTTGATCACTCTGTAGTACCGCTGCTAAGATTGCTAAATTTGTTGTTGAGAGAATCAAGCAAAATTTGTATAGAAAACAATCAACAAATTAAAAGAAAAATAATACTTCAAGACCAAGAGATTACACCATTGTTTGATACACCTCATCTTATTAAAGGAATTAGAAATTATAGGATAACAAAAGATTTGGTTTGGGAAGTAAACGAAGAAATTTTAAGTGTGAAATTGGACTATTGTATAGTAAAGGTTTATCTTTATGATTCAGCGTGGGGCGAATTAAGAGCCCTCCACAAAATTACGGACATGCAGATAAGATCCAAAAAATGTCCTATGCAGCTCAAGTTTTGAATCGTCATAATCATGATTAATTCAACTATCACGCTATTAGTTAACTGTGGTAATTTCTAATAACAATTGTTGTTAATAATCTAATATATATTTTAACTAACAGGTAGAACAAACCTAAATGATGAAGACTTGGGAACTGCAAAAACAATAACTTTTTTGACAAACTCTTTGATAATAATCTGGAGGGAGGGACATTTCGCCCACGTTGCGAGAAACCTCTTGCTTGTGGAGTTTACAAAAATCCGGGGCACACAAAATGTTGGCAGGAAGCAGCCCTACACTTAAGCAATATGTACCTACTTTGGAAACATTTTTGAATTAAAAAAACAGCACTTCCTTCCATAAAAAAAATTGAATGAAAACATTGGAAGGATTTTTGGATGTATACTAAAATTTAGCAGAAAGTGGCAAGTGTGAGTTTTTTAGAGTTTGTAAAAAATGTTAATAAGATTAATGATATTTTCAAAATTATATTCAGTAACATAATTTCGGCCGATAATATTAAAAGCAAAATTTTAACTGTAATTCAAACATAAGTACCTAATGTTAATTTTCCGTTCAAAATAAAATTGAAGATGAAATTATTGGTAAAATAATTCATTTAACCACATTTACATTAAGAGGTAAAATTTAATTTTAAGTGGTAGGATACGAGAACGGTAACATTTAGGAATAATATTTATAAAAATGAAGCAGAACTGTATCAAAAACGGTTGAAAATAAAATATCGAAAGTATTGCTGGCGTTTTAATTTGTTGTGAAAATTTGCGATGATAAAAAAAATTAAAGGAAAGGTAAACTCATCCAGTAGGCTGTGATTTTGCACCCTCACCAAGATAATAGATGGCGGTAAACGCTTTGTGTCCAAAAAATGTATAGGGAGTTTGCGTTCTATATGTTCTTATTTTGTCTATGAAATTCCCCGTATAGTATGTCCATCTAGCGACTTTAATGTGATCCATATATTAGTATATGCAACTAAAAATACGTATGAATAATGACATTTTATATAATAAATTGTCAATTTGAAAAACTAAGTGCAGTTGAAACTTTAAAAAATGCCACAAACAAAGAAAAAATGTTGTATTAGTTCACGACATAAAGTTAACACTTCTTATCATAATCTACCCAATGATATCACTTTAAATGCGGCATGGAAGACACTCGAAGACAGGACTGAGAGATCATATCATGAGTGCCGCAGAATATGCAAGTAGTAAAATTTTACCAACATTCCGAAATTTAAAGACCAATGTAAATATTTCAGTCACCTTGCAAGATAGTTCTCAGGAAAAACTAGAAAAATTGTCTTCTTTTAGTTATTTGCCAAGTACTAATTTTCAAATTGAGACGGCGGCAACAGCTTTTTAATGTGGCTACTTAATTATGAAAATAACGAAGGCAATCCATGGATGTGATTATTGCTTGTCACATTTACAAGATTCAAATTCGAAAAAGAAAATCCCGTTACTGGAATTAATTTATTACTAAGATAGAGGGAAGGCTAAGTTACCCCAATGATCAATTTGTGGGTCTAGTATAGTTTGGGAATGAGAAATTGGAATTTTAGCTTCTTCACTTGCATCTTGCAATGGGTTTTGGGTAGGTTAAACATTATAGATAATAATGAAGATTTACGACTATGAGCAGTTCATTCCAGGAGGGACAAACAATCTGCATTTTGCCGATATTCGGCATCCCTTTTTAGTAACTAGCAATATTATAATCTTTACAATTTACCCTAAACCCATTGCAAGTGAAGAAACTTAAAGTCCAATTTCTCGTTCGCAAACTATACAATTTACAATAATTTCAATAATAGTAGAAATTCAACCAAGCATTCCAAAGGAAAATATAAATTTTGTTTTGAAGAATATGTTGGCCTCATATCTTTCGGGAAATCCACTAATTCATTGTCCTGTTCATGGTAAAATGTGAGTGAGACACTTATTTAAAAATTAGAACTTCCTGTCATTGTAAATTTTTGTAACTTGCACTCAGACAAATAACAAAAAATAATAAAAAAGAAATTTGTTGAAATTAAATTTACCGTTCACAAAAAATGTTTTTGATTTGAGATTTTGAAAAAGTGTCAGATGTATGTGTGCGTTAAAACTGTTGAAAAACCTCTAAAAATGTTGAAAACACCTCTATAAAACAATAATTTCCTGCAAGGCAGGCAACCAGTACAACACATAAGCCCCGTATTGTGGCGCACCCTATAAAACAAAAATAATGCTTAGAACTACGAATGCGGCAGGCCGGATAAGAGACGAGTCTCTTATGAATCTAGGAGGCCGTGCTGCAAATATTTCATTTTTGTTGTATCCTTGGAAACGAGAGGAAAAAATCTAAGCCGTGTTGCCGTACGCTATTTGAGGTAAAACGAACATAAAATTACTACTTGGAAATGCTGGAAATAATGAAGAAAATAATTGCAAACCTGATCACAATCATTCAAAATTATTAGGCCACTGGCTAGTAAAAGACAAATAGTCAAAATCTTTTTTATTATTTAAAATAAATGAGATCAAAGCTGCACCTTCTGGGCTCCCATATCTTCAAATCTAAGAGGTATATAATTTTTTCATTATTTTTCTCGTTATTTTCTAACATGAATTGACATTGCCTCATTGAGTTGTTTCGCGAATTTTGGGGCACCCAGTATATAAAACATAATAAATACTAAAAATTACGGAAGTTTTAATTTAATTAATATCATAACAGATCAGACATTATTATTTTAAATAAACAAGAAAAGCAAGCATATCTTTTAGATATAGCTGTTCCAAATTCACACAATATAACACAGACATATAACACAAAAATTAATAAATATTTAGAGCTCTCCGTTGCTATGAGAAAACTTTGGTGTTTAGAAAAAATTTCGATTTTACCACTTGAAATTTCAGCAACGAGAATAGTACCGCAGTCTCTTTTTAAAAATTACATACTTTGCGACTTGATAACGATGCATAAATGTCACGTTTTTTTGACGGTTGTAAAAAAATAATTTTTTAAATGTACAGATGATAATTAGATACCACCCCTGCAATGCAGTCTAATCCCCAACCCTTTACTACCTGCATCCAAGATTAGGATATTTTGGGTACCGGGAAGAACTCGTCTCCGCCGGGCACACAGTTAGAAGTGTTTATAAATTCTATCATATGAGATTGTTTTCAATTTTCTAACATCATTTGTTTTGAAGATACAAGGCTAACTTGATTTTTTTTAAATGGCATGTGTAGTCAATTTTAATATTTTTGAAAGAGTATTTTTTTGTGAATTCAGTGATGTGACACATGCTGACATCGCCACCATTTTCAAAATCTTTTTAGCATAAAAATTATGTATTTTTGGAGTTTAAACTTTTTATTTATTTTTTTATTAAAATGTATTATGTTCCAGTTAAATCTCTTATTTTTACACTTATTATTGACTTTTATTTTAATTTATTTTTCAGTCAAAATACAAACGGGAAACAACTAACGATAGCTAAAGACAACATTTCCAAGGCTAACTAAATTTTACATTTTTAAACATTTTATTAATTCAATAATTCAATAGTTTTGTACACAAAGTAATCCTAGCTCCAATTATACATCCCACACCAGATAGAGAGTTGTAATTCGATTTATAGGAACGTTTGGACTACGCAACGTCAACTACGACTGTTATGTCGGATACCCCATCACTATCTAGTTCTAGAGTCAAGTTTGTACCCATTTGCGATTACGTAATTATCTAGTAACTTCACGTATATTTGAGCTAGGATGAGAAAAAAATTTGAATTGATCAAAAATAAATAAACGTATTGTCCAATTTTTACCCTTTTGAGGTGACGTCACGATTTCCTTACTCGCTTCTTTTCTTTGAAATGACAGAAACAGAAAAAAACAAAAAAAAGCGGTACGTTTATTTATTGTTGGTTACTTTGTGGTTATTTTATGCTCCTGTTAATTTGACAATTTTTAATTTCTTTCACTTATTACATTGATTACAAACATAACCTTTCGAAGTAATTGTCAACAAATTTGAAACATAATAGTTATTTATGATCAATTAAAGTTTGTTTCTGATCCTAGCTTAAATATATTTATTTTTCACTTTAGTATAATTGCATGATAACTCCTAGGATACGAAATACGTAAACATGTCCATAACAACCGGGGAATAAAACAGGGCGTAATAAGAATAAGCGGGCGTAATGAATTCATAATGCCCTCATCAATTCATAATTGCAAAGATGCCAATTTTTTTTTTTTTTAAAGAACACGTATAATAAAAAATAAAATCTTGTATGCACCACGGCGTCACCGAATGATTACGCCCATCGAACGATATCCACCTCTCGGGCTAAGCCCTCGAGCTGGATTCATCGTTCTCCGGGCGTAATCATCGTTGTAACGCCCTTGGTGCATAAATAGCTAGTACGTGAAGTTACTAAATAATGACGTCATCGCAAATGGGTAAAAATTGGACCTACCGCTTTTTTGTTTTTTTTTTGTTTCTGTCGTTTCATAAAGCGTGGAAGGAAATCGTGACGTCACCTCAAAAGGGTAAAAATTGGACTAAGTATACGAGTAACTACTTCCCCAGCTTCTCATTCAGTGATTAAAACCTCGTTATCAAAGGATCGATTTCTAATCTATTCATTTTCATATGTATAATCTGCTTCAAATTTTTGAAATCTATTATTATTTAAATTCATAGCCTGTGGTCCGAAAATAATCATTGTCCCACAATTTTACCTGTACCTCTACCACTAGACCGCTACCTAGTAGAAACTATAAGATATCTCCAAAACTAAAGAAATAATATTTCTCGCCAAGAATATTTGCATTTTACAATCAATCTACCTGGAAGACCGCTCTCAGCGCACTGCACTTTGTGACCGTAAGGTAACTCCCGCTGAGAAGGTTCAGCTGTCAACATTTACAGAGTATGCAACCCAAATTCCTCGAAACTGGAATTTTTATTTTGAGATGAGGACCCTTAAGGGTAGGGTTTACCTGATGAAAATTTCAGAATTCGTGTATATTGGGTTGCATTATTTGAAATGTTTGAAATGAAATAAACGGCTTTTCAGTTGGCCTACTTTTACCTGAAATGCGTAATAGTCGGAGAGCTGATGACGAATTTAGGGAAGGTATTTTAGGCAGTCAGAAATATAAAAGATTGTACTATGTATTTGAATCTTAGTGAATCTGGAATCGAGAGTCGCTAAGGGCGTTTGCGGTTATTTTACTACTGCGCAGCACATGGCATTTGCAAAAAATTAATCCCAAAAAACATAGTTTAGGCAACTTGAAATTATATTATTTTTTTAATTTAACATTTATAGATTACAGAAATAAAAATGCCAGATTATTTGGACAGTTTTAAAGTACAGCCCGACTGCCTCAAAGTAATTTTTTTAGTGTACGCAAATTTGAAATTTTTATGGCAGATTTATTAATTGATATTAAAAATATGTGCAACAAAGCCATATAGTCCAGTCAATTATAAACATAAAAAAGGATCCCACCTTGCAAAAGGTCATGTAGTTCTGATTTTTTAATATGTTGTTTGGATCACAGCCAAGAGTAAAACACCAAATTTGCAACTTCGAAAGACTTGTACGCGCTGCGTGGTAGCCAAAGAATAGCAGAATTTTTGCACTATTTTCAGTTTTTGCTCAATATCTCCTAAGATATTAGTCTCACAGAAAAAATTGAAGTTACCTTTTTTAAACTAGATTAAATTCGCTACAGTTTGAGGCCCATGCAAACTTTGTGCATGCAGCAGTTTCCGAGATAGAGCTCTTCAAAAATTGGGTATTTTTTCCAAGAAGTGAAAATTTTTTGTTTACGTCTCTTATTTTATTAAATATGGTCAAAAATACTCGCCCCATGAGAAAAGTCGTGGGCAATGAACTTGAAGTGTATTTATTTAGCTTTAAATTGAGATCTGACGGGCAGCTGCAGGTCCAATGCTTCCCTCAAAAGTGGCATATAACCGAAAACCTCGAAAGATGGAATTTGGGAAAAATAAATGAAAACAAGTTTTCAGCGCATCAAACATCACGTATAGGGCCTAAACCGATCAAATAAGTTATTTTAACGTAATTTAGTATGTGTGGTTAACAACTTGAAGAGAGTCTGTAAAGTTGGTGGAGAAATACTGCCCTCAGCCCCAGACTTGTTCTGGTCCTGATTGTATGGAAAATCATCGAACACCCCAAGTATGCTCGTTTGGAACGGGTTCATGAAGCAGGTGACAAGTGGTCGTGATTTTGATCGACCAAGAATTATTTTCCTCTCATTCATTGGCGCGATTTAATTTGAACTCCAGCGGGTACATGTCCTGGCATATACAAGTATGTTTATCATGAACCCCATTTTTACGGTCCACTGTGCTAGCTCACTGCTGGAGATTCCAGGCAGATGTGCCAATCCACCGTAGCTTTTCATAAACCACATCAGCAATGAAATCTGACCATAGGCCGGGCCAAAATTTATCGGATCGGCGGATTGTAAAATTTTGTTCTATGAATATCTTAAACTCAGTTGGATCCATCCGCTGTTCTAGAGCCATCATATCTTGCAAATATAAGTGGGCACTCTTTGTGAAGAAATAGTGACCAACTGAATGAAAACAACGTAGCATTTTATCGATAGTATACAGGTGAAGGTTCTTAATCACCCTGACGCTCTGCCTGGATGAATAGTTTTACGGGAGTAGACGTGTGAAAATATTGGTCCCACAGCTTTGATTACCTTCCAAATTATGCAATGCAGTTTTGAATTTGGCTCTTAGGCTTTGGTAAGTCATATTTTCCTTTACAAACAAGATGAGAGACCTCTCACTCTCACGTAGCTTATTCTCAGTTTCGGCCCTTTCTTTCCCAGTCAATTCTACCTCATCCAAAATAATGCCAGCCAATATCAGATTAGTCAAAATGTGTGCTCGTACAGCTCATGAATAGGCATGACCATTCAGCATCTTGTCCAGGCCTGTGATCTGTATAAATAGTCATAAATAGTGCCTTCAAGCAACTCCCTGCCATTATTGCAGCAACACAACCCATGAATGACATGAGGAGATGGAACTCTCCAAGCCTCACAACCACGTAGCTTAAGTCAGAATGTTGGCCACCCTCAACAATATCTCTGGCCTTAAAGAACAGTGGTGGAACAGTGATCAAAAGTAACAAAGCAGGTTTTTTGAAAATGACCTTTACTTATCTCATTGGCTCAAAAGGTGATATGAACACTGTATCGTAATCAGTAGGTGGGGTGCGGATAAATGAGAGGAAAATAATTTTTGACCCATAAAAATCAAGACCACTTGTCTGTCACCTGCTTAATGAACCCGTTCCAAAGGAGCATAATTAGGCTAGTTGATGATTTTCCATACAATCAAAACAAGTCTGGCGCTGACGGCAGTATTTCTCCACCGACTTCACAGACTCCCTTCAAGTTGTTAACCACACATACTAAATTACGTTAAAATAACTTATTTGATCGGTTTAGGCCCTATACGTAATGTTTGATGCGACGAAAACTTGTTTTAATTAATTTTTCCCAAATTCCCTTTTTCGAGGTTTTCGGTTATATGCCACTTTTTAGAGAAGCATTTGACCTGCAGCTGCCCATCAGATCTCAGTTTAAAGCTAAATAAATACGCTTCAAGTTCATTGCCCTTGACTTTTCTCATGGGGCGAGTATTTTTGACGATATTTAATAAAAAGAGAAACAAACAAAAAAAATTCACTTCTTGGAAAAAATACCCAATTTTTGAAGAGCTGTATCTCGGAAACCGCTGGACGCACAAAGTTTGCTTAGGCCTCAAACTGAAGTGGATTTAATCTAGTTTAAAAAAGATAACTAAAACTTTTTCTGTTAGACTCATATCTTAAGAGATATTGAGCAAAAACTGAAAATAGTGCGAAAATGTTGCTGTTCTTCGGCTACCACGCAGCGCGCACAAGTCTTTCGAAGTTGCAAATTTGGTTTTTTACACTTGGCTGAGATCCAAAGAACATATTAAAAAATTAGAACTACATGACCTCTTGCAAGGTCGAATGTTTATATTGACTGGACTAATACGAATACGAGGGTTTTAAATAATTACCCGACGCGAATAAACATTTTAAAATTTTTAAATAGGTGCGACAAAAAAGTCTTATGCGTATACATAGGTCCGAGAGAGATAGTTTATCGACGTCTGCCAGCATTAGCTAAGGCGAAGGCCCCGGCTCGCACAACTTTTAACATTCAACCCGATAATGTGGTCCAATTTTTCTGTCGCTTTGTTTTGTCACAGAATTTCGAATGGATGATTTTTCTGAATACAAAATTTCTTTTATCTAATCCCGTGGGATAAATGACACTTATCCCACTCATTTGAGTGGAATAAGGAACTTCATTACCGGACGCATTTCATTACTCCACTCAGTGGGATAAATGACCTTCATTACCCCACTCAGTGGGATAAGTAAGTCATTATTCCACTGAGTGGTGTAATGAAACTGGCGGAAATAAATAAGATTTACCTTTTTTTTTAAATTCGGGGCGGCCTTAGATAAAATTTTGTACATAACACGTGGGCTAAAGCATATTACAGGAAGCTCGTGTGATTACAGATGAACTCGGGCTAACGCCCTCGTCATCTGCAATCTTCACACTCGAATCCTGTAATATTGCTTTTATCCCACTAATTGTGTAAATAACTATTACCGTATTTGTAGTGTCAGTATCCCGAATTAATGGTTTATGGGATAACGGGAACGGGTTTATTGGCCGTCGTCTGTGTCGACATTTCTACCTGACAGAAATGCATCCATTTTGTGACCATAACTTCTGCTCGAAGGACCCCCGGCAAATTCATTGACACCCGTCAAAATTTACAGAGTATACAACCCACATTCCCCGAAACTGGAATTTTATTTTATTCCACTGGAGCCTTAAGAAAATTTAAACGGTGATGGAACTCATCAAAACAAATTACTTTTCTATTTACCATTTTTTCGAAAACTCAAATTTATACTTACATTTATTTTCACCGTATTCCGTGTCATCGAGTCGTTTATGGATGGCACGGTGGAAAATCAGCGGCTTCGTACAAAAAAGGTTAACGCAAAAAAAGTAAATACGGCAAAAACCCAGGCGGATAGGTCTTGCAAAAATTTACTGACACAATTTAGTCACGTCCTTCACCTGCATGCGGCCGTGTTTACAATTTATTGGAAAGTGAATTTCCCGTAATTATAGTCAAAAATGGTGCAGTACACTAATCCGGAGTTAACAGACATGGTGCTGATCTACGGGGAAGCTTTATCCAATGCTGGTGCAGCCAGGCGTTTGTACATGGAGAGATTTCCCGGTCGCCAAGTTCCCTGTGAACGTACCTACCTTTGTGAATGCTGTCCAGCATTTAAGGGATTATGGTACTTTTAGCCCTGTCAACCGAAATCGAGCCCGTTCAAGATCTCGGCGTGTCTTGAACTTGGAGCCTGAGAATCTGCAAGCTGTTGAGGAAGAACCGAATGTTAGTTGCCGACGACTTGCATTACGAATGGGTGTTTCCAGATTCACAATTTGGAGAACGCTGCACGAACAAGGATTACATCCTTATCATCTTCAACGTGTCCAACACTTAAAGCCAGAAGATCCACCACGTCGAATTGCATTTTGTCAATGGCTTCTTCAAAAAATCGACGAAGAACCCAATTTTTTAAGCATCGTCGTAACCACAGATGAAGCAGGTTTTGCTGGAGATGGAGTTTTCAATTCGCATAATACCCACATCTGGTCAGAATAAAATCCACACCAAATCCGAGAACGTAGGTTCCAACGTGTGGGCAGGTAAAATTGCGAATCGTTTGATCCGGCCACATGTGTTACCTCCACATTTAAATGGTGAAGGATATTTAAATTTTTTACAAAATGAGCTGAGTGACCTTTTGGATGACGTGCCGTTGCAAGTTCGGAGGGATATGTGGTACTACATGACGGAGCGCCCGCTCATAGTGCACGAGGTGTTAAAAATTGGTTGGACGCTAATTTAGAAAATCGGTGGATAGGTCGTAATAGACCAGTTTTATGGGCAGCTCGTTCACCGGACTTAAATCCTTGTGACTTTTTTTCTACGGGGCCATTTAAAACAGATTGTGTACGAGACTCCAGTTAACACCGTCGAAGAATTAACTGTTCGTGTGAATAACGCTGCCGAGTTAATTCGACGAAATTCCGACATTTTGGTGAGAACTCAAGCTCCTATGGCTCGAAGGGCACAAGCGTGCATCGATAACGGAGGGCGTCATTTCGAACATTTAAGTTGAATGTTACTGCCATTGATCAAGTGTAGTGCGTAACTTGAATGTCACTCTCACTTACTACGAATAAAGAATTGGTTGTTGCTTGATTATCTAAGTTTTTATCTTCTTTCGCTTTTAATGTACGCAGGGAGACATTGGCGGGTACTAGAATTTACGATCAAACTAATTAAAATATTATCTGGGTTTATAGTTTATTTTTTTTAAGAACGAAGCGTTGCGGGAGATAGGGATTAAAATTGACAAATCAGATTACCCTATTGTGCACCACGTGACAAGCCTTATTTACATTGAACTATAATTACCAAATTATTTTTAAAAATATCTAATCTTTGACATTATTTTTGAAATATGTCATAATTTTTGCGTCACCGTCAAATTCTCGTGCACAAAGTTAAAGTGTCGTTTGTTGGTGCACGATTTCAGCATTTTCGGTGTAGCATAATGGCAGAACAACAACCTGGTTCTGTTGTAACAAAAATCGAGAGGAAAGCCAGTTAGCAGTGGTCAGAAAATAATGATACATAATATCTACGCGAAATGAAGCGCTCTCCAAAACAGAAATGATAAAAAGGGTGTCTGAAGCAGCGGGAATTGGTCTGACATTAGTTTGGCAAACCATTAAGGAAATGGAAGAAACTCATGCAGTGAAATCGCCACCAAGGAAACGGAATCGCAAAATACTTTTTGATGAAGGTCTGGCAGAGGTAGGTAACAGCCCAAAAGTGGCAAAATTGCATAGTTCATGATAGGTCATGTACTTCGTCAAGAAAAGGACATGTATCAATTAGATAATATTGCAGACGAAATGGAAAAGGAATTCACCGTCAACACAGGCTCGAGTGACGAATCAGATGATCTTGAGTGGGAATTAGAAACAGGAGATGTTTCGACCGAGAAGGATGTCCTTACTGATTACGTACAATCGCGGCCATCCAAAAGTGAACGATAGCTTGCGAAAATTTCCGTATTTTTCGTTAGATTAAATTAGGCTTTGTTCATTGGCGTTCGTGTATCAGGAAGATGCAAGTCTTACTGCAATGTAATTCCTTTGCCACAGCAGCCAACGACCAATTTTATTCTTGCTTTGGAATAGCTCTAGGGGTCTGAATCGGAGTGAGATGTCGTGGCATTTAAAAAAAAATAGTTTCAATCATTTTTTTAACGCTAGTGTCAAACTGTGACATTTTAGAACGCCTATGATTTCAAGTAAAAATCAAACTATGAAATAAAAACGTTCACTTTTGGATGGCCGCGATAGTACTCGTAGGTAATTCAACTTGATGGTGTATTTTTCCACTGAATAAGTTGTGGATTATTATCTTCGACCACTCCTAATGAATGCAAGTTTTCACTGCATTTGTAACAAAGGATTAGGTTGTTGTTCAGTTTATTATGTATTCCAAAAGAAAATTTAAGAGTCTTTTTTATGTTCTTGTTTTATTTTCAAGTAAACGTAAGATTCATCGAATGTTGTTCTTGTTCTTAATTGAATTTGTAGACAATAATTTATAATAAAATGCCAAAAAACAAATAACATTGAAATTTTCTTCGTTTTTAAAATTACCCCTCTACTATAGGCAACCAATTTTGCACAGTTCTAAGAATTGTATTGTGTAAATGGGGCGGCCGATGCTGATGCCACCTACTTCGTTCTTAAAAAAAACACACTATAGAAAGATTTTTCGAAAAAATGGTAAACAGAAAAGTAATTTGTTTTGATGAGTTCTATCACCGTTTAAATTTTCTTAACGCATTTCAATAACATACCGTACTCGTATAATGTACCGAACAAGTTTTGTTTGGAAAAACGAATTAAAATTATAATTCGTGGAATAATGACCAAATGATGAAATGTACTATTCCGGACACGGAATCTTGGCCAACATTTTTTTGACATTTCTAAAAAAAATGATGTAAACCAATCATTAGCGTCATTAATAAATGATAATTATTAAAAATCACTTTGAAGTTTTTATTCTGACATCAAAAAAGCAAGGAAATGGTATTACCGAGTCAAAAGTTGGGTTATATTCAATAAAGGCCAGTTCACACATATTTGTCAGTTAAATGTCAGTTATGGCCAAGATTCCGTGTCCGGAATAGTACTATGGCGGCCAAAAAATTTTAGCCGTCACTATCTTGAGATTCATGTAAAGTGCAAATAAACCTTTAGGAACTGTAACCCCGCTTTCGATTCTTGTCATTTTATATGTTATTCTGGCAATCAGTTTAAATTGTTAAAAAGCTCAGATATTCCAAAAATCCGACATGAATGAACAAAATTAGAGCAGTCATACATAGATGACCTGAGGAAAACGTCTGTGTAGTAGAAAATGACAAAATAATTTCTAGTTTTGAAATTTACCACCCAAAATATAAACTCTGTCCACTCATAGATTGCTTGACATAAATGTTACTAAAAATGTTCACTCTACGGTACAAAAATAGATCCGGCGCGAAATTTAAAAAAATGGAAAGAGCAGGTTTAGACGAGATGTTTTATTATTATTCTGCATGTTTGCACTTAGGAAAGACGAAAGACGAAAGAAAACTTCAGTACAGTAGGAGTAATATATTAGGTTTTATTAATACAGGGTATTTCACGGCTAATAATGTGCCCGACGGAATAAAATAAAATACATTTTCGAATTTCCGAAAAAGCTGGCTACTGAAATTAAAATATCCAGCTTTTTTCGGAAATGGCTAAACACAAGCAAGAGATTATTTAATATGTACTCCTATTTAATGCATGAACAAAAATTACCTCAGTATCATTTTCGATGTTTGTAATTAGATTCTTGAGGAACGCACTCACTTCACAAATTTAAATAAATGGCAACGGAACAGATCAAAACAGCACCACGATCAAAACTAATAAGTAATAACTTTTAAAACCAGAGAATCGCAAAACAAAGCTCTAAAGATGAAAAATCGCAAATCTAAATGCTTAAACCACTTTGACAGAACTGACAATTTCTAATTTGAAATGTCATATAATTTATTTTTCGCGTGGGTTTCATAACAACCAATGAGAGTCAGTGGCGTGAATACTTCAAGATATTACCAACACAATCTATGATACTTTCTTAATATTTTAATGTTATGGTTTGGGGATTTTGTTATCTAAGGAAATTTAAAAAAATGCATTCTATCAGTGGACGTAGTCTACCAATCATAATCATCATCTAATCATAATGACAATAAAGTATGACTTACAATTTTTTTTTGAAGTGACAGAAATTGACGGCTAAAATTTTTTGGCCGCCATAGTACTATCGCGGCCAAAATACTTTGGTCGTCAATGTGACATAAATGATATTCAATTGTAAAGCAAGCTTTAGGATGTTTAACCTTATTTTTTATCGTTGTCAAAATTATTTTTTCTACTTCCTTCTCTAAAGTGTCACATTTTGCACTGACAAATAGTGTATAAAATGTCACTTTAAAAACGATTGTTCATTATCATTAGTCACAACTTGGTGTCCATTCGGGCGTTTTCGGGATATTAAACACGCTCGAAGTTTCTTTAAACACGGCTTGAATTTTTTGGACATATTTAGCTCTAGATCAAGTTCGTATTTTGACGCTTATCAGTTTCGCATCCGGCGTGAAAGAAAACGTCATTGCAGTGGAATAATTCGTTGTATTTTTCAAATATGGACCTGAAGCCACCAACAGTTTGTATCCTGAGAAATATACAGGTGTCCCAGAGTTGAGAAAAAGCCCCATAACTTATTTGTTATTAAAGATACCAACTTTTTCTTTATTCTAGATGATAGCTACGCTTCTACTGCATATTCGGAAAATATTGCGGTATATATACAGAGTGTCCCAATATTATAAAAACACTAAAGTTATGTTTTTTTAAATGGAAACTACCCAGTTTGATTTTATTTTTGAACTCTATGATAAATTATGAATCAAATTTATACAGGTCGTTTTTTATTTATCTGCCATCGTTTTTGATCAGTGGCGCTTTTTTTACCAGAATTTGGAATTGCAGGGGTCCCTTCGAAAATTCGTACCTTCCAAATCGTTGCACATAAATTAAAACGATTGACGCTGTTTGATTTCTGAATGTTTGCTGCATCTGCTGAGTGTTTACTCAACAACCTGCTTAGTCGCATATGCCTACTGCGATTTTTTAAACATAACGAATTATAAATGTCAAAAACTCATTTTTTTCAAATGGCACCCCGTATTTATTATTGCACTGGTCGAAAGCTTTTTTGACAAGCTTTTGAACAATATAAGGTTTGTATAGTCGAATCTGAAAATCTAGGGTGCTATCTTAAAATCGCTAAATTTGATGCAATTTTTCCGTTAAAAACACAATACAAAAATCTAGTAGGCCTAACAAAAGCTAATCACACAATATGGTCAGTCCATAAAGATGAATCAAGCAACAAAACAGTGTTTAACAATTAAACATTTCATTATTTTAGTGATTTTAAGATAGCACCCTAAATAGTGCAGGGGTCCCTTCGAAAATTCGTACCATCCAAATCGTTGCACATAAATTAAAACAATCGACACTGTTTGATTCCTGAATGTTTGCCGCATCTGTTAAGTGTTTACTCAATAATGTGCTTGGTCGCATATGCCTACTGCGATTTTTTAAATATAACAAACTAAAAATGTCAAAAACAATTTTTTTTTCAAATGGCACCCTGCATTTATTATTGCACTGGTCGAAAGCTTTTTTGACAAGCTTTCCAACTGTATATGGTTTGTATAGCCGAATGTGAAAATCTAGGGTGCTACTTAAAAACACTAAAAATCACTAAAATAATTAAATGTTTAATTGTTAAACACTGTTTTTTTGGTTGATTCATCTTTATGGAGTGACCATATTGTGTGATTATCTTTTGTTAGGCCTAATAGATTTTTGTATTGTCTTTTTAACAGAAAAATTGCACCAAATTTAGCGACTTTAGAATAGCACCCTAGATTTTCAGATTCGACTATACAAACCTTATATTGTTCAAAAGCTTGTCAAAAAAGCTTTCCACCAGTGCAATAATAAATACGGGGTGTCATTTGAAAAAAATGAGTTTTTGACATTTTTAGTTCGTTATGTTTAAAAAATCGCAGTAGGCATATGCGACTAAGCAGGTTGTTGAGTAAACACTCAGCAGATGCAGCAAACATTTAGAAATCAAACAGCGTCAATCATTTTAATTCTGGTAAAAAAAGCGCCACTGATCAAAAACGATGGCAGGTAAGTAAAAACGACCTGTATAAATTTGATTCATAATTTAGCATAGAGTTCAAAAATAAAATCAAACTGGGTAGTTTCCATTTAAAAAAAACATAACTTTAGTGTTTTTATAATATTGGGACACTCTGTATATATACCTACCGCAATATTTTCCGAATATGCAGTAGAAGCGTAGCTATCATCTAGAATAAAGAAAAAGTTGATAGCTTTAATAACAAACAAGTTATGGAGCTTTTTCGCAACTCTGGGACACCCTGTATATATTCTTATTTGGTATGTTCATTTAGTTTGTATGTTTAAATTAACGTTTAATAAAAAAGTTGCTTGTTTCGTTTGTGTGTTCCATTTGTTAATTTGGTCGTAGAAAAAGTATAGTATTCAACTCGTTTATAAACTTCTCTAGACACTTGTTTATTAAACACTCGCTCCGCTACGCTTCGCTCGTGCCTAACATAAAACGCGTGTCTAAAGTGCCGTTTATAAATCTTGTTGCATAATATACTATTAATCTATCAGTGTCATACAGGTGGGGTAAATCCCAGCTGCGGAGGCAGGGTTCAAAAGCAAAAGATCAACATGGTCGCGATTTAGACAACCTTCAGAAGCAAGTAAGACGATTCTATATTTATCAAAAACTGAAGGTGCCATATTTTTGACAAGAATAATTTGAAATTGTCATGTATATTGACATTAATACTTGATTTACATTTGAAGTGTCAAAAAGTGACGACCAAAGTATTTTGGCCGCGATAGTACCTATGTCTCGCCCGATCGAATGTGCACCCGCACGGAAAACAAGTTTTTTTTTATTGTTTTGCAAAATGCCTATTATTTATGAAATTATTAATGCAAGAAGTTGCTATTTCAATTTTAACTAGATCTTCAATTTTCATTTAAGGCTGTCACTGTAATGAATAATGATGTGTAACTTAAATTAAATTTAGGAAGCCCGACCAAAAAAAAAATTTGGATATTAAAAAACAATTTTGTTCCGTTAACCTAGATTTACTAATATCGTACCTTCAAATAAATTCGTAATTAGAGTAGGTTGTGATTTATAGTGTCCCAAAAAAAATACGAGTCCATAGCTCCCTTATTTATTGGAGGATTTTAATTATCTATATATCAAATTAAATTGTTGTTAATTGACTACAAAATGACCTACCAAATTCACGTATGGCTCCAAGGGCTTCAAGAAAAAACTGTCAAAAAAAAATTTTCAAATGGGATTGCATACTTTTTTTTACTAATTCTGGTAGATTTTTATTCTGAAAACAACAATGTATCACAAGTATTACTTCACATAAAAAATAATAGTAACTTTTGAAACAAATGACGAACACCAAGAGAGAAGCTATCAAAAAGGATTGCGTTACAATGAAATAACCAAATTAAGTTAGTTGGAAGAACAAATGACAAAAAATAATAACATGTGGGATTGCGTAGATATGCCGCCAATGTTTAGCGCAAAATGGAACATGACGATAATAGAGTTTTTTTGTTGTATTTTTGGTACGTAAAGGCTGTTTGACACGATGCTAAATTTTGTAGAAAATTTGTGACAAAATGAGAGAGACCCTCGATCAGGACCAATAAACGATCAGGATCATAGTCTGTCTGTGTCATTTTTACAGAATTTTCTGTCGTGTCATACTAGCTTAAGTGTACCTATACTTGTGATATACTGTTGTTTTTAGAATAAAAATTTCTATCAGAATTACTCTAAAAAAAAGTATGATAATGATAATGATAATGATAAGAAAAAATAATAGAAATATTTATACCGCATTCATAGACTACAAAAAAGCCTATGATTCAGTACCACATTCATGGTTAATTAAAATTCTTAAAATTTATAAAATTAATTTGGATTTGATTAACTTTTTATCTCATGTTATGACATTTTGGAGAACTACTTTAAATTTATCAATAAACAATACTAAATTAAAATCCGAGCCTATTCAAATTAAACGGAGAATTTATCAAGGAGATTCTTTAAGTCCTTTATGGTTTTGTCTAGGCATTAATCCTTTGACAAATCTATTAAATAGCACTGGATATGGTTTCAATATTAGACTTAATAATACCACACTATCCAAATTAAATCACCTTCTTTATATGGATGACATAAAACTTTATGCATCAAAAAAGAATCACATTTTATCTTTACTAACAATAACTGAAAATTTCTCAAATGATATTGGGATGAGTTTTGGTATTGATAAGTGTAAAATGCAATCAATATGTCGCGGTCATTACGAACATTTAGAATATATAACTCAAGAAGGAGAAATCATTAAGAATTTAAATAAATGAGAATTTTATAAATATTTAGGTATTAATCAATCAAATCATATTCAACACTCAATTATAAAAGAAAATTTAGAAAAGCAATTTTATTTAAGAATTAAATCTATTTTAAAATCAAAATTAAACGGTAATAATTTAATTAAAGCAGTTAATACATATGCTGTTCCATTTAGTCGAGTCAATGAAGGTTTTTACTTCTTAATCCTCAGAAACAGCTCCGATTTTGATGATTTTTTTTTTAAATGTGTGTATTTATATATTATTTGAAATCAGAAACATTTTGTTTGGGGCACGTAAATATTTATATTGTTTAAACAATAATTTGCTATTTATGAAAAAAATTCCGTTTTCCACGATATTTATTTCAAAGATTTTTTTAATATGGAAACTGAAGTATGAAGAGTAGTTGTTAAGTTAAAATTTCTAGTAAAAAAACAATTTTTACAACAAAAAACAATAAAAATGCAACATAAAACCAAATTCAGAGAACATTTTTTACCCATTCGTGTCTTTCTGAACAGCTTAAACAATGACACAGTTGAATCAAACAGTGTAGTTGTTTTTAAAAATGAATTACAAAAATATCCTCTGGAAATTCATAGCCATAATTACAATTAAGTAGTGCTTATAGGCGGCCCGGCCGCGACTGGAACGGAGCAAACAGTGAAATACATCTGTTGGAAATCCAACACTAAAGCTTGCTAAGTTAATTTCTGGGAATAAAACAGGCTAATGCCTCTATTCCTCCTTCGTATCCCACCTCCACCCGGCGGCACGGCAATTTTGCCGGAGTACATACACTATTACGGATAATACTATCAAGTAATAGTGCAGTGCTTATCAACATAATTACCGGCGTCTCGCCTCCACATTTTGACTTTTTTGTGTTTTATGTTCTGTGTCAATGTTAAGGAATTTCCTCACGATATGACATGAGTATAATAATATACCTTTTTGAATTTCAACTACCAATGAGTTCCCTAAATCCAGAATTTTTAAATTTTTAAAAAGAGATTGCGGAACTATTCCCGTTGCTGAAATTATAAGTGGTAAAATAGAATTTTTTTCTAAACTCCAAAGATTTCTCATAGCAACGGAGAGCTCTAAATATTTATTAATTTTTGTATTATATGTCTGTGTTCTATTATGGGAATTTGGAACGGCTATATCTAAAAGATATGCTTGCTTTTGTTGTTTATTTAAAATAATAATGTCTGGTCTGTTATGCTGAATGTGAATGTCAGTTAAAACTGTGCGATCAAAATATAATTTGTAATTGTCATTTTCTAAACAACTTTCTGGTTTATAAATGTAATGTGGTTGTGTATCCTTTAATAAATTGAATTTAACAGCTAAATTCATGTGCATAATTTTAGCGAATATATCATGACGTTTCTCATATTCGCTTTGAGCCAAAACGGTGCAAGAAGAAATGATGTGTTCAATGGTTTCCCCTTCAGTTCCGCAAATCCTACATTTATCGATGATCGATTGTAAACCGCATATGTGTTTTTTATAATTTCTTGTATTGATAGCACGATCTTGTATTGCAAATATAAAACCCTCAGTCTCAGGGTGAATATTTGATTTCTTAAGCCATGCATGAGAAGCCTGAATATTAATTTTTGGTTGTTCCAGTTCTTTAAAATATCTCCCATGTAAAGACTTCTGTTTTATATTTGCTATAGTGTCAGGTATATGTGGCTCAACAATATCTAAAATTATATTATCACTTAAATTTAAAGGTGTGTAACCTTTATCCGCTGAAACCAAAGCATTACTTATTTCTTTGTTTTTATTTTGTGTTTTTTGTTTTGCTATCTTGAAAAAAATGCCTAAAATTAAACCTACCGTGGACAAATTATACAAGGCCATTCGGAGTGAAATTAGTATTTTGTAGATTAATTGCGAAAAAAGTACAATAAAACGCAGAACTTAAAAACAAAAACTGCAATTCACCAACAAAATTTACGAAAAGTGAGACAAGTATTCAACAAACGTTGTTAGAATCCATAACTGCTGCACACATATTTCTTCCAATATACCCCTTACACAACTAAATGACACCATATTTGATTTTTTTTTACAAAAATACACCAGCAGGCACATTCTCGCAGAATCAACTATTCAAAAGAATTATGTAGATCTAGTGTACAAAGATGTATGTACTTGCTTCTTGGTGAAATTAAGAAGACAGTAGAAAATACGAGATGAAGGATTTAAACTTTTACTACAAATATCTTAAATTTTAAAGGTTTTCTTTCGGATGGCAATGTTATTTCTAAATTTAAATATGCTCCAATTACTAGTGTAAAAGTAGAACGAAGTTTTTCTCCATTTAAAAATATGTTAAGTAATCATTCAATAATTAGTTCTTTCAAAAACAAAAAATAATTTAATTGTAAATTAATAGGCATTTTTGTAGTATTTTCCTATAAAAATATTATATTAAATTAATTGAATGGTTTTTATGAATATTTTGTTCAAATCTGACAAACTGTGTCGTTTGTATTTTGCTAAATATTTAACCACTCATAACTTTATAATAAGCTTATTTCAGTTTTCATGCCATTTTATATGTATGCTTTTTTACAAATTTAAACCTTTTTTAAGCGCTCATTTTGGAATTTTTTATGCTTAAAAATCCGCGCTCTAGTTATTAGTTGCTTCGATTTAAAAATCGCCCGTACGCTAGGTTACATTTAGTTATGTGTGTTCAATTTTTGTGATTAAATAGTTGCACCCCAAAAGCTGCTAGTGCGCAGGGGTCTAATAGTCTGGAAATATTTCATTTTTGTTGTATCCATGGAAATAAAAAAGAAAAATCAAAGCCATGTTGTCATACGTTATTTGAGGTAAAACCGACGTAAAATCACTTCTTACAAATACTGGAAATAATGAAGTAAATAATTGTAAACCTGATCACAATCATTCTGAATTATTATGCCACTGGTTAGTAAAAGACAAATATGTAGTAAGATCAATTTTTTCTAAACACCAAAGATTTCTCATAGCAACGGAGAGTTCTAAATATTTATTAATTTTTGTATTATATGTCTGTGTTATATTGTGTGAATTTGGAACAGCTATATCTTAAAGATATGCTTGCTTTTGTTGTTTATTTAAAATAATAATGTCTGGTCTGTTATGCTGAATATGAATGTCAGTTAAAACTGTACGATCAAAATATAATTTGTAATTGTCATTTTCCAAACAACTTTCGGGTTTATAAATATAATGTGGTTGTGTATCCTTTAATAAGTTGAATTTAACTGCTAAATTCATGTGTATAATTTTTGCGAATATATCATGACGTTTTTTATATTCGCTTTGAGCCAAAACGGTGCAAGAAGAAATGATGTGTTCAATTATTTCCTCTTCAGTTCCGCAAATCCTACATTTATCAATGATCGATTGTAAACCGCATATGTGTTTTTTATAATTTCTTGTATTGATAGCACGATCTTGTATTGCAAATATAAAACCCTCAGTCTCAGGATGAATATTTGATTTTTTAAGCCATGCATGAGAAGCTTGAATATTAATTTCTGGCTGTTCTAGCTCTTTAAAATATCTCCCATGTAAAGACTTTTGTTTTATATTTGCTATAGTGTCAGGTATATTTGGCTCAACAATATCTGAAATTACATTATCACTGAAATTTAAAGGTGTGTAACCTTTATCCGCTGAAACCAAAGCATTAAAAAAAGTGTTATCACGAGCTCTATTGAGAAAATAATTTTTTAGTGAAGCAATTTGATTGTGTTGTAGAATTTCTAGATTTGAAAAACCCCTACCACCATTTTCGCGTGGTAAATTAAATCTTTCAACAGCAGATTTGGGGTGATGTTTACAAAATTTTGTAAAGAGAACTCTAGTTTGAATATTTATATTCTGTAAATTAGTTTTGGACCATTTTATAACACCAAAAGAATAGGTCAACAATGGAACAGCATATGTATTAACTGCTTTAATTAAATTATTACCGTTTAATTTTGATTTTAAAATAGATTTAATTCTTAAATAAAATTGTTTTTCTAAATTTTCTTTTATAATTGAATGTTGAATATGATTTGATTGATTAATACCTAAATATTTATAAAATTCTCCTTTATTTAAATTTTTAATGATTTCTCCTTCTTTAGTTATATTTAATATTTAATAATATTTAATTTTCGTAATGACCACGACATATTGATTGCGTTTTACACTTATCAATACCAAAACTCATCCCAATATCATTTGAGAAATTTTCAGTTATTGTTAGTAAAGATAAAATGTGATTCTTTTTAGATGCATAAAGTTTTATGTCATCCATATAAAGAAGGTGATTTAATTTGGATAGTGTGGTATTATTAACTCTAATATTGAAACCATATCCAGTGCTATTTAATAGATTTGTCAAAGGATTGATGGCTAGACAAAACCATAAAGGACTTAAAGAATCTCCTTGATAAATTCCCCGTTTAATTTGAATAGGCTCGGATTTTAATTTAGTATTGTTTATTGATAAATTTAAAGTAGTTTTCCAAAATGTCATAACATGTGATAAAAAGTTAATCAAATCCAAATTAATTTTATAAATTTTAAGAATTTTAATTAACCATGAATGTGGTACTGAATCATAGGCTTTTTTGTAGTCTATGAATGCGGTACAAATATTTCTATTATTTTTTCTAGCTTGTTCCATTATTACCGTATCTATTATGAGTTGTTCTTTACAACCAAAACACTCCTTAACACAACCTTTTTGTTCTTCATTAAGTATATTTAATTTTTGACAATGGTCGTAAATTATTACTTTAATGCAAGATGTCATAATTTTATAAATTGTAGGCAGACATGTGATTGGCCTATATTTTGATGGATTTTTAGTATCGGAATCTTTTGGTTTCAGATATGTTATACCATGGGCCAAAAACTCTGGAAATGTGTTAGGTTCTCTAATAAATCCGTTAAAGTGATTAATTAATTAATTTTTTTCTTTTATTGAAAATGATTTTCACGACATTTTATACACAAGTGGAATATTCGTGAAAACATTTTGTTGAGGAGAGAAAATTCCTAGAAATTTATTTTCGCAAAATCCATTTGATGCTGGTACGTATTGTTTCTTTCCTGGTTTTAATTTACGTAATTTTACACCTTCCATGGGAGCGTTATAAGCGGGAAATTGGAGTGTTACAACGAATAAAACAGTTCTTCCATGTTGGAATGTCCACCACCAATAGAGATAATTCCCCATACAGCACTATCGACCACTGCTAGTTGATTTTTTTAGTTTTCTAGAGATCTAATCTCTCTAAGAAAATGCTGACCATCAATTAAAAATCGGTCTGTTATGGTGTTAATAACAGGATCTCGACTGGGATCGTCGGAGGCAACCTCAACTTCTAAGTTATCATTACTAAAATAGTGTGAATAGAAGTCTCACATATACTTTTGTGACTGCTCAAATTCCTTGTTTGTAACTCTTGATCAGTGCCAGACATGTGCGGGCGGTTCGATCAAAGAGAAAACGTATATTACTGTTTGGGACACTATTTTCTAACGAAAAAATTAAATAAAAATCGATTAAGCATTAGTAAATATGGCTTTATCGTCGCTGTTGACCACTTTTTGATTTTTTTTGTTTTTAAAAAAAATACAATGAAAAATTTTTTAAAGGAAGAAAAAATAAAAAAAGTAAAACGTTGCCACAATTTTCAATGATGTTTTAAAGACATTGCCCTTTTCAGATTACAAATTTTTCGCTTGGTTTAGCTAAAAACAGCTAAGTAAATCCCGCGCCATCTGTTGACCGAGAATCTCACTATACTTGGGCCAACCAACAGATATACACTCACCGGCAAAAAAAACAGAACACTAATTAGTCAACAACAAATTATTCCCATAATACCTATTTTGATGTATTTTGACCAGGAGGCGATGATAGCAAACATAACCTTGCACATTAGCATAGGCTATTTTATTAGCAATTTCGCATAAAAACAAATTTTTTGCTTAAAAACCTTCTTTTCTTAAATTTACCATTTTTATAATAATCAAGCAACCTGGTTAGATTTTTATAACTTTTGTAATTTTTTATTGTTGTTAACTTGGAATTTAAGTGCAGAACGTAAAAAAATGTCTCTAGCTGGTGTAAATATTGCCAGAGCAGTAGCTTTGGTTGAAGACTGTTGTTGTTTCCGTTATGCAGCTAATGCTATTGAGGCTCCTCTTGCTAGTCGTCACCGAGCTGTTAGAAGGTTTCAAAAGACTGATTGAAAAAGAGCAACCACATACCGCGACGATAGATTTTTAAATAATAATGGTGTTCCGCTTTTTCTGCCGGTGAGTGTAGTAATTAAAAAAAAGGGATGTGGCCTAGTTGCGTAGAACGATACACGCCGAAGCCTGTTTCACAATGAAGCAGGTTCTTTGCCATTTGTCATTCTTATGTCTTGAAAAAAATATATTTTGTAATACAAATCGAAAAATGCCAAGGAAAACAAACAAACATAAACACGTGGTCAAACTCTCGAAGCGAGGTTAAAACGAATGCGATGCCGGATGCCGACAAGTAATTTTTGTGGATGTACATCAGGCTTTCGAAAATCTGCGCACGTTTTGAATAAGCCAATTGGAAGCTGCTATTTAAAATACGCGGGCACTAGGGGGCGGTTTTATTACTATATCTGTTGGTTGGCCCAAGTATAAAACCTCATCCCGATTCGCCTTAATATTTCACACCACGACCTGCTGTATAATAACCGGCCTGTTCATATCATTAAAAAAGCATTGCGAAAATGTTTCCGAGAAAGAGCCAATTTTCGCCGATGAGGGCGCCACAGTACGGGCGCTTCTAAAGAATAAAAAATCGGAAAAACATGTTTAGATACGATTTTAGAGTTAAGATTGAGTACAGTAAGTTAATATTTTCTTTCTAAAACAATACTGAACACAATTGTATTTTTGTGTTTTTGATTTTAATTTCGAATGTCATTTGAACGAGAAAAACTCTCGGTGACAAAAACTTAAGATGAATAATATCCCCAAAAAGCGCCCGTACACTAGCGCTCTGCGGGGATCACTCAAATTACACTTTTGAACAGGCCGGTTATAATACAGTAGGTCGTGTTTCACACTTTAAAAATTGTAGGCACAAAAATTCCACGACATTGACACTTTGTGCTGCCAACCTAAAATCTTTGAGTAAAAATTCCTGTTTGGATGTTTCGATTTTTTTGCCTAGGCACGGAAATGCTATTTTCCAGACGATTTAGACGAATGGAAAATCCGTTTTTCTAGACGGAGGCCGAAAAAATACTTTTCTGTCGACGGTCTCTAACAACTTTAGCGTTCTAGAACGCTAAAATATTTTCTGTCGAGTTTATCGTTAGCAACGAGAAAACACGACATACTGTCTTGAAAACAGACGTGGTAAATGAGCAAATAGTTCAATGGCGCAAAAAATAAGTTTCCAACCCGGTTCCGAAATATCTACCTATAACCTGATCAAACCGGTTTATTCTGCCGAACATACCTCATCCTAAACTACATGTTTGAATGGCAGGTTTCATTATGTATTATAGTCTGCCAAAACCAAATAAACACCAAGACTGCATTTCTACCTTCTACCCAGAAAATCAACCGCCAACGTTGTGTACTTACATTTGATTGGTCTAGTGTAATTTTGTTTTCACTAACTTAATTCAACAGGTGGTGGTTATTTGGGTTTGGCACAGCCTATAGTTTTAAGTTGCATAGAACGTTGCCGAAAAATGCTTACAAAATCTTTCAAAATTATTACACCCTAAATAGGTATTCGATTTAGATACCTTCACGATAAAAACAAAATAAAAAGAATTACTTACCACGTGATGTCTTCACCCGTGAAAAGAAACTAGGTTAAGGACACGGAAAGACACATGAGAATTGCCGTTTCTCATTCAAAGCATCAAAGCAACTGATATTTCATATTGTTCACTTGAAAACGGAATCAAAAGTCGAACCACTCGAACACTAGACACACATACACATTTCGACACAATTGCAATTATAAAATAGCGAAGGCGCGAAGGCGGGAGAAGTAGTAAAAAGTAAAGGGCAGCGAAGTGAAGTCGACAAAATGGAAGGGGATGCGTAATGGTCACAATTGGCGGATGCCACGCAGATATGCCAAAAAAGTCTGTCGACGCAAGGACGCAAGCACCGTACAATACAGCGTGTTATTAAAATACGTTAAGGGTAGGGTTACCTGATGAAAATTTCAGAATTCGTGTATATTGGGTTGCATTATTTGAAATGTTTGAAATGAAATAAACGGCTTTTCAATTGGCCTACTTTTACCTGAAATGCGTAATAGTCGGAGAGCTGATGACGAATTTAGGAAAGGTATTTTAGGCAGTCAGAAATATAAAAAATTGTTCTATGTATTTGAATCTTAGTGAATCTGGAATCGAGAGTCGCTAAGGGCGTTTGCGGTTATTTTACTACTGCGCAGCACATGACATTTGCAAAAAATTAATCCCAAAAATAGTTATTTATAAACTAGTTTGTTAATGAAGGCGATTAATAATCGAAACTGTTTAAAGCACGAACGAGCGTAGCGAGTGAGTGCCTTTAATAGTTGAGATTATTAATCGCCCATTAACAAACGAGTTGATTACAAAAAATTTTCGTTGACCGCAATTTTTGTTTTTTTTTTGTGACAAAATTTCAAATTAAAGTGAAATCAAAACCAATTTCAGCTTTTTTCGATAAAGATGAGACACCTTATAAAAGACCTTCATCTTTTTTTTCTCCTCGGGGTAGGCTATTTTAGAATTTTTCAACACTTTCTATACTCTTTTCCACAAAGAGTGTCAGAAGACATCAACTCCATTCACATTCAATTTCACGTAAAAATCACGTTTGCTAAAAAAAACCTAGTTACCATTCAAAAATATGAGATGCGAGTTATAACAAAAAAGGTCGCCATTGTGAAAAAGTGAATTGCAAATAGTGAAGTTATGGAACTAGAAAACCCTTCTGCATTACCTGCTGCAGTAATGGCCAGTGCCGACGCATGTTCCAGTTTACTACCGGCAAAAAGTCTAGAGCTGTACGAAAAAACCTATAATGAATTTGAAACCTGGTGCACTGAACAACAAATAACAAATTACACGGAGCCTGTCTTTCTGGCGTACTTTTTAAATATTGCTCAAAGAGGCTTAATAGCGAGTCTCTGGCCAAAATTCTCAATGCTGAAATCAACTCTTTATGTGAAGAAAAATATCGACATAGGAAAATTTAACAAATTGATAATGTATATTAAAAGACAAACTGAAGGACACGTTCCAAAAAAATCTAAAGTTTTAGAAAAAGAGCAGGTGTAAAAATTCATTCTTGACGCTCCTAATAATTTGTTCTTAATGACCAAGGTAAGCAAAGAGTTTAAATTAAAATGTGTACTAGCAAACCACTTTATATTATAGGTCGCACTAATTTTTGGAATAGCTGGCGCGTTAAGGAAGCATGAACTTCTGGAGTTACAAACCAATAATGTTGAAGACCTAAAATCAAAATTTCTAATCACTATCCCAGGATCAAAAACAAAAACAAAGGAGAAAAGAATTTTTACGGTTGTGGATAAAGATCAAAATACATTCTTAAAATTAATCAGACAATATATAACACTGAGGGGGAGATTCACGAAACTTTGCAAAATTGCAAATCGTTGACGAAACGGCAAATGCTTCAACAATGTCAGTTGTCATGGTTTTGAATTTGCAACGCCTTATCGAGCCTTACCGAGTTTCGTGAATGACCCCCTGAGACCACAGCATACAAAACACACATGATTCTTTGTATTTTATCAAAACAATAAATGCTCTACAAATCCTGTGGCCATCAACACATTTGCCAAAATACCATGTACAGTTGCACAATTTCTCAAACTGGATCAGCCACAGCTATATACAGGACATTGCTTCCGCAGATCTTCTGCCTCAATATTGTCAGATTCAGGGGCAGATTTTGCAGCAATAAAGAGACTCGGGGGGTGGAAATCAACCAGTGTTGCGGAGGCATACATTGAAGATTCAATCCAGAACAAAGTAAACATTGCTAAACAATTATTTTGCACAAACGAGAAAACCTCTTCTTCCAAAGCCCCAGGTGATATCAACATAACCTCAAACAACTTTGAAAACGTCCAAAATGATTTGAACCTGAATATAAATCCTGACGTTCACAGCACAAACAATTTATCTGTTCCTTCCTTAACTTTAAATAGTTGTAATATTAAATATTTTGTAATGAATAATCAAAAATAATTATGTATTAAAATGTACGATGTTAGAGTTATTGAGTCATTTTCATTTTTCATTGGTTTTTTATGCGTATATCTGGTTGCCTGTATCAAAACGTCAAAATCGCAAAATCGTTGATTAATGAAGAATAGTGTATTAATGAGGTCCATTAATACACTATAATTTAGACAAAAGAATTCATTAATATTGAAATTAACAAGCGGTCAACGAAAAACATACTTTAGGCAACTTGAAATTATATTATTTTTTTGGTTTAATATTTATAGATTACAGAAATAAAAATGCCAGATTATTTGGACGGTTTTAAAGTACAGCCCGACTGCCTCAAAGTCATTTTTTTAGTGTACTATGGCGGACAAAAAATTTTGAACGATTTGTTATTCCTTTGACATATAAATGTAAAACTGGCTTTATGGTCAACTAACCTCATTTTTTATTTTTGCCTTTCTTGTCATGTCACCAGTGACAGATTAGTCAATCATAGATTAACACAAAAATTTTGGTGTGTCTAATTCGGCTCACGAATGGTGAACGTGGATGAATCTTAATCGTTTCGTCTTTGCCGTCGAAATTGCGAAAGTCGCTGCAGCCCCTAGGCTATCGAGTGGTGTAGAATGTAGATACGTAGCTATCTAGTTCTTAGAGGTTTAGCATCAACATAAAATCAGGCATGTCTTCATCATAGATGAAACCAAATTTAGTTCTATTTACGTCAAGACAGAACGACCCAACAGGTTGTATTTTGGTACGCAAATATCAAAAAATTCAAAGTACAGATCAATCCACAGTACTAACAAATTATAACATTTATTTATTAAACTTAAAATTAAAAGTTTAAAATTAAAAAAAACTTTACAACTAAAACTGAAGAAGTCAATATTTGATCATTGCTCCATTTTGTTGTACAACCAAGAGCAATCTATTCCTCATGGACAGGCACATATTTCGGTGATAGTTCGGGGGTGCCTCGTTCTGTTCCACGGAAGACACCCGCCTTCTTCCAGAACCTGGACGCCGAACCACCGTCCCGGTGTGTTCCCACTACCGCATAATGGCATGGATAGTGCCCTTCGATAACCCTAAATTCGTCGAAATTTGCCCATACGACATACCTACCCCTCTGGTGAAAGATTACTATTTTGGCTTTAGTAAATTCAGATACGGCTGGCATTGTATCAGTAAATTATTATTATAAACTTGAGAGACGTTTACTTCAAACCGTCAATTTTTTGATTTAATTTATAAACGTCATAATGACAGTAAAGGGCAGCTTACATTGACATTTTTTGATATGCCAAAATTTGATCGTTCAAAATTTTTTGTCCGCCATAGTACGCAAAAAATATAGGTACGGTCGGTGGACAAATAAAACTGGGACACTTAAAATTTAATCTGTGTAAATCAGACCATTGAATTGTCAATATATTTGTCAGTGTCTATACAATATGTCATACCAAAGTTAACCTATTTGTGATAAAGCCGTAATTAAACGATGCAAATTTGTAAATTTTGACTAATGTGATTGTCATTTTTGTCCCAGTTTTATTTGTCCATCGACTGTACTTTAGGCAGTCTGAAATTTTTATGGCAGATTTATTAATTGATATTAAAAATATGTGCAACAAAGCCAGACGAATACGAGGGTTTTAAATAATTACCCGACGCGAATAAACATTTTAAATTTTTTAAATAGGTGCGACAAAAACGTCTTATGCGAATACATAGGTCCGAGAGAGATAGTTTATCGACGTCTGCCAGCTAAGGCGAAGGCCCCGGCTCGCACAACTTTTAACATTCAACCCGATAATGTGCTCCAATTTTTCTGTCGCTTCGTTTTGTCACAGAATTTCGAATGGATGATTTTTCTGAATACAAAATTTCTTTTTTCTATTATTGATTCAAAAAATTGAAATTCACGCATAGTTATCGGTGCCTGAAGTGGGTCATTTTCTAACGTGTATTTCTTTTTGCATTGTTAGTAAGATCGAAACCATAGAAACCATACAAAACAGTGTGTGAAATGCGATTTCATGCACACGACTATTTCTGTGTTTCACTTCACGCACTGTATTTTATTAGTTACCTAGCAACATGGTCACTGCATTGAAACTTCAGAGTTCCTTCAAAAATTTGAATTTTTAATTTCAATTTTTTGAATCAATTATAGAAAAAATATTGTTTATATTTCGTGCGTGAAGATGTTTTTGTGCATTCAAAGGCTTATACTGCCTCGACCTTCGTCTCGGCGTAAAAGACCTTTTCATGCACAAAAAACACTCTCTTCACGCACTTAATATAAAAATAACTATTTTTGTTCGACACTGTCAGAATTTGAGAATTTTCTCCAATGTGAACGGATTTTGATAAATGTCACAACTTGTCAAAACGAAACGTCAAGCTAATTTTAAAGGTTTTAAGCGATCTGGAGCCTTTAAGGGGCTCGTCGAACAAAAAAACGTTGTATTCAACTCGTTCGTGTGTAAATTGGGCCTTTTTTGGCACTCGTGGGCCTTTAAAACGCTCGTTTCACTCGCGTTTTAAAATGGCACAGTTTTATGTTTGAAGCTATGGTGACTATATTTTTTGTTAAACATTAACGTATTTCACGGGGCTACTGTCTCAGTTTTTTGAAAAATCGCTTCATTCTTTTTAAAAAAGTTAATAACGTTTTGCAGTAATTCTCCTTATTTTTGCTATTTAAAAAGTGCATTGGATTCAGAAGAACGTATCTCATTGGGCTACTGTCTCAGTTTTTGGAAAAACAAATTAGATTGGAAGCAGAAAAATAAACAAAAGCCTCAACAAAACGCGTAAAATTCGGTTATTAGGCAGTCCACTATACTTCCCAACTACCTGCAGCCCCTGGAGGTCGTAAACTCGGGTTGACATAATCACTACTTAACGCCCGGAATGCAACTTTTGTTGGGAAGATACTTGCACTGGGCTCACGGGACACCCTCGGGGCAGGCCCGGCGTGCCGCGATGGTCAACTTATGAATCCCATTTTTAAAATATACCTGAAAGGAGATAGCCGGATTGCCGCGGTGCGGTATCATAACCTTTTTATGTTTTTAACAAAGTAAACCAATCACTAATTCTAATAATAGCGAGTAATTAAAATACCTAATACCTACATATAACACTTTTTTTAATCGAGCACCAATTATACAGGTGTCCAAAAAAAAGACGAGACCATAGCTCCCTTATTTATCGGACGATTTTAATTATCTATACACCAAATTAATTTGTTGTGAGTAGTCTACAAAATGGCCTACTAAATTCACGTAAAGCCCTAACGACTTCAAGGTTAAACTGTCAAATATTTTTTGTCTTTTTCTCTGATATTGTTATTATAACTTACTTACCGGACTCAAATTGATGATGCAATTGAACATCTACCGGATAGTATGAAATAAAAATTTAAACTATGTACCGGGTGTCCCATCACTTATGACAAGCACGAAAATGACTTTAAAACTAAATTATATTTATATGAAAGTATTATAGATGCATAAATACTGTTCACCGCCACAAAAATTGGATATTACTTTTTTGTTAAAATTAATTACCTAGGTACAGCAGTCAAAAAACTATCACTTTAAAAATTAAATTTTGTTCGATGCAGTTCAAATTTGGTACACGTTATGAAACCATAATACATAGAGAAATAAAATCCGTGATTAGAATTTAATGAAAATGTTTTGATGTAAAGATATTTGGTTTATTTAATTTGGGGCGTTTTACTTTATGAAAATGGATTGAAAAAAATTAAATTAAGAAACCTAAGTTAAAATAGGTATATCATCTAATTATTATTATTAACCTAAAAACTATATAATCTCAGAATGTGACACTCAAAATGCAATCACAAAACGGAAAATATTTATCCCAATTATACATTCATAAAGTTTTCTGTTCCCATCCATTCCAATATCGAACCCGGTATCGATCGTTTGGGCCAAACTACCTGCGTCTAGTAACGTCGAGTAAACGGCCAAGCTGTAGGTAATTAGTTGTTCTCAGTAACGATTGAATATAGAATATTAAAACCCCTACTAATTTATACAGAAACTATAATTTTTTCCAATAAATGTCTAAATGATTCTGCCAACACAGGCCTCCGTCTGGAAAAGATCACTATCCCTGGTACCAACCTGACACTCTATTGTGACACAACAACCAGTGAACCACGTCCCTTTGTCACACCAACCCTCCGACGTCCCGTCTTCAACTCGTTGCATAACCTCTCTCATCCAGGCATTCGTGCCACTACAAAGCTTGTTACAGATCGTTTTGTATGGCCCAACATCAAGAGAGATTGTCGCCAGTGGACCCGCACATGCACCCAATGCCAGCGAACTAAGATTTGGCGTCACAATTCGCCTCCTCTCGGACGCTTCGCACCCCCCAATCACCGCTTCGAGCACGTGCACATCGACATAGTAGGCCCCCTACCTCCTTCCAACGGGTACCGCTATCTGCTGACGTGCATCGACCGCTTCACCAGGTGGCCCGAAGCATTCCCCTTGACCAACATCGACGCTGCTTCCGTCGCACAAACATTTGTAGCAGACTGGATCTCCAGGTTCGGTACGCCTCTTCGCCTCACCAACGACCAGGGCCGCCAATTCGAATCCGAACTCTTTCGCTGCCTCAACAAGATATGTGGTACTACCCAGTTCCGTACCACCGCATATCACCCAGCGGCCAACGGACTAGTTGAGCGACTCCACCGTCAACTAAAGGCTTCCCTCACTTGCCACGCCGAAACCTGGACAGAAGCGCTTCCCCTCGTTCTGTTGGGCCTCCGCACCGCGTGGCGTGATGACCTACAAGCCACAACAGCCGAGTTAATCTACGGTCAAACCCTTCGTCTGCCTGGAGAATTCTTCAACCCTAGCAAATCACGCCTCAGCGACCCTGAATTTATTCAACAATTCAGAAAATTGATGAACGACCTCCGTCCAACACCAACAAGCAGTCACGGAAACAAACAAATTTTCACTTTCCGCAACTTGGAAACCTGCAGCCACGTCTTCTTACGCCACGACGCAGTCAAACCTCCTCTTCAACCGGCGTACGACGGACCCTACAAAGTTCTCCGCCGTGATCACAGAACTTTCCGCCTGCTCCTCAACGGTCGTCCGACCTCCGTCTCGACAGATCGTCTCAAACCCGCATACGTCGCCAATGAAGACCCACCACAACCCACCATCACTCCACCAAACACAGCAACAAACACAACAGATACCAACACCAAACAAACGCGATCTGGACGCAACATCCAACGCCCTGTCCGCTTCTGCGACCATCCCGCTGGAAGGGGGATGATGTAGCGACCTGTTGGAAGCCAGTCACTGCAACCAACAATACATCACAACCACCAATAGATCTATCGGCAGATTTCCCAACGATCGCCTAAAGATGGCATCACCAGCTACCGGCTACGAGCCTTAGACGATCCCAATGGAACTTCCACCAGCATCAGCAATCACCGATAGATGGCGACCCAAACCTCCGACTACCGCTCTGTGAGGCACCAGGAGGAATCAAATTCCACCCCAGCATCACACCCGGCAGTTCGGTTTAGCAGTTCAGTTCCCGTCCTAGTGAACCAAGTGTAACGCAACAAGTTCACAAATAAAATAATACAACCATTTAAACCAAATCTAAAAAAATAGGCCAGCCAGTATAACCTCTTCCGTAATTTTTTCACATTATTTTCTGATTTCCATTTACAAAAATGGCTGAATTGTTTTTGATTCCTTTCACCACAGACTTGCTAGCTATTAATTCAGCACAGGCTTCTGCAGATTTTCTTACAATTTCTGGAGGATTTGCTTTAGAAGTCATTTTGACGCACAAAATTATTTCAACAAAATAACAATTGCCAAACAGCCGTTGCTAATCATGTTCCAAAAATGTGACTAGATTTGGAGCTTTTGTTGAATTATTTTGAAATTAATTTCAATGTTTCTTTCAAACGAAATTTAAGGCAGGTGAAATAAAATACATAACGACATTCGTCCGTGAACTCTTTTTACAGTACTCGTTTCGAGTTTCAAGACTCGGCTCCTTCGTCGCCTCGTCCTTAAACGTCTAACTCGTACTGTAAACTATGAGTTCCCGGACTTATAACGTTAATTACTATTACCGTATTTGTAGTGTCAGTATTCCGAAATAATGGTTTATGGGATAACGGGAACGGGTTTATTGGCCGTCGTCTGTGTCGACATTTCTACCTGACAGAAATGCATCCATTTTGTGACCATAACTTCTGCTTGAAGGACCCCCGGCAAATTGATTGACACCCGTCAAAATTTACAGAGTATGCAACCCACATTCCCCGAAACTGGAATTTTATTTTATTCCACTGGAGGCTTAAGAAAATATAAACGGTGATAGAACTCATCAAAACAAATTACTTTTCTATTTACCATCTTTTCGTAAACTTAAATTTATACTTTTATTTATTATTTATTATTTTCACCGTATTCCGTGTCATCGAGTCGTTTATGGATGGCACGGTGGAAAATCAGCGGCTTCGTACGAAAAAGGTTAACGCAAAAAAAGTCAATACGGCAAAAACCCAGGGGGATAGGTCTTGCAGAAACTTACTGACACAATTTAGTCACGTCCTTCACCTGCATGCGGCCGTGTTTCCAATTTATTGGAAAGTGAATTTCCCGTAATTATCGTCAAAAATGGTGCAGTACGAGTATACTAATCCGGAGTTAACAGACATGGTGCTGATCTACGGGGAAGCTTTATCGAATGCTGGTGCAGCCAGGCGTTTGTACATGGAGAGATTTCCCGGTCGCCAAGTTCCCTGTGAACGTACCTTTGTGAATGCTGTCCAGCATTTAAGGGATTATGGTACTTTTAGTCCTGTCAACCGAAATCGAGGCCGTTCAAGATCTCGGCGTGTCTTGGACTTGGAGCCTGAAAATCTGCAAGCTGTTGAAGAAGAACCGAATGTTAGTTGCCGACGATTTGCATTACGAATGGGTGTTTCCAATTTCACAATTTGGAGAACGCTGCACGAACAAGGATTACATCCTTATCATTTTCAACGTGTCCAACACTTAAAACCAGAAGATCCACGTCGAATTGCATTTTGACAATGGCTTCTTCAAAAAATCGACGAAGAACCCAATTTTTTAAGCATCATCTTAACCACAGATGAAGCAGGATTTACTCGAGATGGAGTTTTCAATTCGCATAATACCCACATCTGGTCAGAAGAAAATCCACACCAAATCCGAGAACGTGGTTTCCAACAAAGATTTTCGATTAACGTGTGGGCAGGTAAAATTGCGAATCGTTTGATCCGGCCACATGTCTTACCTCCACATTTACTTAAATGGTGAAGGATATTTAAATTTTTTACAAAATGAGCTGAGTGACCTTTTGGATGACGTGCCGTTGCAAGTTCGGAGGGATATGTGGTACTTACATGACGGAGCGCCCGCTCATAGTGCACGAGGTGTTAAAAATTGGTTGGACGCTAATTTAGAAAATCGGTGGATAGGTCGCAATGGACCAGTTTTATGGCCAGCTCGTTCACCGGATTTAAATCCTTGTGACTTTTTTTCTATGGGGCCATTTAAAACAGATTGTGTATGAGACTCCAGTTAACACCGTTCGTGTGTGTGAATAATGCTGCATCGATAACGGAGGGCGTCATTTCGAACATTTAATTTGAATGTTACTGCCATTGATCAAGTGTGGTGCGTAACTTGAATGTCACTCTCACTTACTACGAATAAAGAATTGGTTTTTGCTTGATTATCTAAGTTTTTATCTTCTTTCGCTTTTAATGTACGCAGGGAGACATTGGCGGGTACTAGAATTTACGATCAAACTAATTTAAATTTTATCTGGGTTTAGAAAGATTTTTCGAAAAAATGGTAAATAGAAAAGTAATTTGTTTTGATGAGTTCTATCACCGTTTAAATTTTCTTAACGCATTTCAATAACATACTGTATAATTAACGAAAATCAAATGTACCGAACAAGTTTTGTTTGGAAAAACGAATTAAAATTATAATTCGTGGAATAATGACCAAATGATGAAATGTACTATGGCGGCCAAAAAATTTTAGCCGCCACTAAAGTCTATTTTTTCCTGCATGGCCCAGTACAACTTACACCGCTAAAATTTTGAAAATTTGCAGGATGTTGCAAACACATTGTATAACTGGTTGTTGGTTTCAGGGGGTTAAAATAGTAATGTGAAAAATAATAAAAATGAAGAGTTTCAAGCATTAAAGCAACAAGAAATTCATTATTGATTAAAAAAAACTTTTACATTCAGACAAACGGACAACCGATTCAAATTATTTTATGTCACTATTATCAGATATGTTCATATCTGAACTATCATCAGAGGAATCTTGTAAATTTATAATTAATGGTTCCATAACAGTTTCCATTAAGCCATCCAAGTTCCACATTTTGTCTTCTTCTTTAATTACATGTTGCACGCACTTTTCCCATCTCTCTGGTGTTACATTCTGGATACCTTTCTCTAGCAACAATCTAACGTCTTCCAACTTAAATGTTTTGTTGTTAGCAGCCACATAACCTTTTACTTGAGCCCAAATCATTTCTATTGGATTGAGTTCGCGGTGGTAGGGAGGAGTTCTCAGAATTTTGACGTTATGCGCTGCTGCTAATTCCTCAACTGCATAAAGTGGCTGGACTGGCTTATGAAGAGATGTCAAATCTAACAGTTCACATTTGAGTAAATTATTTTCAAAAGGAATTTGTTTTATTTCCAAAAATTCTTTAATTTGTTCTTTTCGCCATGCTGAAGTTGGCCATTTTTCTAAAACTCTACTATGGTATGGAGCATTATCTAATACTACTACTGAGTTCTGAGGAATCAAACTTAAGATTTTAATGAACCAAGCTTCGAATTTTTCAGAATTCATCTCGGCGTGATAATCTCCACATTTAATTCCTTCAAAAACTAACAACCCCTTGTTAACAAAACCTTTCTCGTTTCCAATGTGTACCACTATTAGACGTTTTCCTCTTCCGCTAGGATTTTTTAACCCGACTGACAAATCTTGGTTAAACAGCTCTCTTTTGCTCATTACGTTCTGATCTACCCATATTTTAGATCTGACATGACCCGAGTTCACCCATGTTTCGTCTAAATAATATATGTTTTTTTTTTGCTTTCGCAATTCTTTTATTTGACGTAAATATTTTCTTCTCCACATTACAATGTCCTCTCTATTTAATAATATACTTTTCCTACCTCTCTTGATAAATCTGTTAATTGTAAAGATTACGCTTTTAATTAATCAAAATCTCATTTTGTTGTCTACTCACGTGAAATTTAGAGATTTTAACATCTTATACACTGCGCCGCAAAATTATCGTATAAAGTAAAAATGAACCGTAGTTTTTTGTATTTTACTTCTTCTGCGATTTCCTTACGCTGAATCTCTTATTTTATGGTATTTCTTTTGTTTAGTAGCAAAAATCGCCATGTTCATAACTTCTAAAGTTGTTTATTATGAAAAGTTTGTATTAGTGTTATTGGTCAATTTCGTAAAGCATTTTGATTGTGGATTTGAGAGACGGTTAGTAAGAAGTTTTGGTTCCTTCAGTCATAAATTTCGAAAATGAATCCCTACGAACGTTTAAGTTGACATACAACAGCCGAACAATGTGCACAAATTGTTGTACTAGCCGAAGACAGTATTAATCAACAAGATATTGCAAATGGTCTTGATCTGCACTAGTCAACGGTATCTAGAGTTTTGCGTCGTTTCCACGAGACAGGAGAATACTCTAGAAGACCTGGACAAGGATGCAGACGAACAACAACAGCTCAACGGGATCGTTTTCTGCTTTTACAGTCGTTGAGACACAGGACTCTGACTGCTCCAGCTTTGCAAGTTATGACTTTAGGAAGATATCAATTCCAAATTAGTGCAAATACTGTTAGAAGAAGACTTGCTGAACACGATTTAAGGCCCAGGATACCAGCAAGGGGCCCACAGTTAACAGCGACTCACCGAAGAGTACGATTGCTGTTTACCCAAAATCACGTTGATTGGGAATTGGATCAATGGAGGTTAGTAATGTTCTCTGACGAGTCCAGATTTTGCCTGGATCAAAGTGACAGACGTGTCCGGGTGAACCGATGCTCAGGAGAGCGATATGCTCAATGTAACATTATCCCGAAAGTCAATTTTGGAAGAGGTTCCGTTATGGTTTGAGCAGGTGTCACTTTCGACACTCGCACAGAGTTGGTGGTGCTAGAAAGAGGAAACCAAAATACGGCGACGTACATTACCAATATTCTGGAACCTCATATTGTCCCATTCCGACCATTTATTGGGATGACTTTATTTTTATGCATGATAATGGTCGACCGCACGTTGCGGGAATAGTGCAGCATTATTTCCGTGAGGTCGAAATTGGGCAAATGCAATGGCCAGCAAGGAGTTCAGATCTAAACCTCATCGAGTAATTGTGGGATCCTACAGATAAAAGAGTTAGAAGGTTACCAAATCCACCAACAACTCTTCATCAGCTGTCTTTGGGTCTAACTCAAGTTTGAGAAGAAATTAAGCAAAGAGTTATACAAAACCTCATTTTAAGCATGAGACAATGCTGTGCAGCTGTAATAAAGCGACGGTGTGCCAACACGCACTATTAAATGTTAAATTTCTTTGTTTTCTCCGAATTTGAATTTTTTAATTTTTTTGTTTTCTTGATTTCTTTGTTGTGTTCTGATTATTATAGTGTTTACTTTTATAAATCTACTTCTTTAATACTTTACATTTCGAAATGTTATAACTGGAAATAAATTTGGCTCAAAAACACGAGGTTTGAAATTATGCGTTAATTTTGCGGCGCAGTGTATAATTTGGATCTACTCATTTTTGGAATTTCTTCATTTTGTTGTATCTTGGCATGAATCAAATTTAGTGTTGGGGGAAGATTATCGAAAAAGAACTGGTGTACAGTTCGTCGTATTAAATACTTTTGATGTTCCTCTAAAATTAAAAGATCTTCACGTTGAGGTACTTTCGGTGGTCTAAGGGTGCCAGTGTTTTTTTCCTCGGCCAAAACTCTTTTAACTGTTCGCACAGAACGACACATTAGATAAGTACGAGTATTTCTGTTGGTCTTCATTAATATAGAGAATAAAAGATATGTTACCTGTGTATTCGCAACACTTGCTTAATAAAACAGTTTTGTTAAACTGAGGATGATCGTGTTCTAGTCCTTTAAGGACATTAAGAATCATCAGTTTCTCATTAACGGTAAGTTTGCCTTTGATCTTTTCACTCATTTTTAAAAAACAGAAATGACATGTGACGGATACATCCCGTGCTAGCAGGATTAATGTATTGTTTTATTGTAAAATTACCGATTTTTAACTAATCCTATTGGCTTATTTCAAATTTCCCGCCACGGCTTGGGCCTTGCAGGAAAAAACAGACTTCTTGACATTCATGTAAAGTGTAAATAAACCTTTAGGAACTGTAACCCCACTTTCGATTCTTGTCATTTTATATGTTATTCTGGCAATCAGTTTAAATTGTTAAAAAGCTCAGATATTCCAAAAATCCGACATGAATGAACAAAATTAGAGCAGTCATACATAGATGACCTGAGGAAAACGTCTGTGTAGTAGAAAATGACAAAATAATTTCTAGTTTTGAAATTTACCACCCAAAATATAAACTCTGTCCACTCATAGATTGCTTGACATGAATGTTACTAAAAATGTTCACTCTACGGTACAAAAATAGATCCGGCGCGAAATTTTAAAAAATGGAAAGAGCAGGTTTAGACGAGTTGTTTTATTATTATTCTGCATGTTTGCACTTAGGAAAGACGAAAGACGAAAGAAAACTTCAGTACAGTAGGAGTAATATATTAGGTTTTATTAATACAGGGTATTTCACGAGTAATAATGTGCCCGACGGAATAAAATAAAATACATTTTCGAATTTCCGAAAAAGCTGGCTACTGAAATTAAAATATCCAGCTTTTTTCGGAAATGGCTAAACACAAGCAAGAGATTATTTAATATGTACTCCTATTTAATGCATGAACAAAGATTACCTCAGTATCATTTTCGATGTTTGTAATTAAAAAAATTTACAAAAAATCGCAACGGAACAGATCAAAACAGCACCACGATCAAAACTAATAACTTTTAAAACCAGAGAATCGCAAAACAAAGCTCTAAAGATGAAAACTCGCAAATCTAAATGCTTAAACCACTTTGACAAAACTGGCAATTTCTAATTTGAAATGTCATATAATTTATTTTTCGCGTGGGTTTCATAACAACCAATGAGAGTCAGTCGCGCGAATACTTCAAGATATTACCAATACAATCTATGATACTTTATTTTTCACTTTAATATAATTGAATGGTAACTCCTAGGATACGAAATACGTAAACATGTCCATAACAACCGGGGAATAAAACAGGGCGTAATAAGAATAAGCGGGCGTAATGAATTCATAACGCCCTCATCAATTCATAATTGCAAAGACGCCAAATTTTATTTTTTTTTAAAGAACACGTATAGTGAAAAATAAAATCTTGTATGCACCACGGCGTCACCGAAGCCCGATCAAAAAAAAAATTGGATATTAAAAGACAATTTTGTTCCGTTAACCTATGTAGATTAGTAATATCGTACCTTCAAATAAATTCGTAATTAGAGTAGGCTGTGATTTATAGTGTATAATGGCCTACCAAATTCACGTATGGCTCCAAGGGCTTCAAGACAAAACTGTCAAAAAAAAATTTTTCAAATGGGATTACATACTTTTTTTTTACTAATTCTGATAGATTTTTATTCTGAAAACAACAATGTATCACAAGTATTACTTCACATAAAAAATAATAGTAACTTTTGAAACAAATGACGAACACCAAGAGAGAAGCTATCAAAAAGGATTGCGTTACAATGAAATAACCAAATTAAGTTAGTTGGAAGAGCAAATGATAAATAATAACATGCCAATGTTTAGCGCAAAATGGAACATGACGATAATAGCGTTTTTATTTTTTGTTGTTGTTGTTTGTATTTTTGGTACGTAAAGCATGACCAACTTCATTAAACTATGTTATGGCCATTCCAATTCCATTAAAATGCGCTTCGTATGAAGTATGTTATGGATAGTCATAGACAACACAGTAAACCTCCACATTTTGACTTTTTTGTGTTTTATGTTCTGTGTCAATGTTAAGGAATTTCCTCACGATATCACATGAGTATAATAATATACCTTTTTGAATTTCAACTACCAATGTGTTCGCTAAATCCAGAATTTTTAAATTTTTAAAAGAGATTGCGGAACTATTCCCGTTGCTGAAATTATACGTGGTAAAATAGTATTTTTTTCTAAACTCCAAAGATTTCTCATAGCAACGGAGAGCTCTAAATATTTCTTAATTTTTGTGTTATATGTCTGTGTTATATTATGGGAATTTGGAACAGCTATATCTAAAAGATATGCTTGATTTTGTTGTTTATTTAAAATAATAATGTCTGGTCCGTTATGCTGAATGTGAATGTCAGTTAAAACTGTGCGATCAAAATATAATTTGTAATTGTCATTTTCTAAACAACTTTCTGGTTTATAAATGTAATGTGGTTGTGTATCCTTTAATAAATTGAATTTAAGGATGAACTGGAGTAACAATCTCAGCAAAAAGTTGCGGAATTCTTATAATGCTATGAAACGTTTATTACGAGAAATTAATATTTGAAAAAATAGTTTTTAATTTTTGTATACGAATTGTAATGAGTTGCAAGTAAATTTTGTGTTTATTTTCTTGATATTTAGATAATTACTTACATGTGATTTTACAATCTTTTGACTAAGACTGTACGTGAAAGTAAACAAAAGCACACTGAATTTCAATTTTCATTGATTTCTGTTAAAGTTCTTAACGTAACTGTAGTAAAACGTGCGATATGAGTGTAATGTTGCATACCGACGTCAATTATATGCATTTTGTTCACTTTTATTGTAATTAAATCAGATACATAACCTCAAAAACCGTGTTTTTACACATGTAATTAGCGATTACAAGGAAAATCCTCGACCAACTTTTTTTGTAAATTCATTAGAAAATTCTACGATATCGATACTTTATGTGTGAAAAATTTTAGAAAAATTGGCCTTTTTGAAATATGTTTTTTATCAATTTTTATGCGACCATTGCTCCATTTCTCATAAGAACACGTGTAAAATATCCCGAAATTTTAAAAGGTAATAACTTTAAAATTCCTCGATCAAATTTTTTTAAATTTAGCAAAGTACTTTAGAATGGATGAAAGGACTATTGTACCAATTTTAAGCAAATTTCGCCATTTTTCAATGTTACTCCAGTTCATCCTTAACAGCTAAATTCATGTGCATAATTTTAGCGAATACCTATATCATGACGTTTCTTATATTCGCTTTGAGCCAAAACGGTGCAGGAAGAAATGATGTGTTCAATGGTTTTTCCTTCAGTTCCGCAAATCCTACATTTATTGATGACCGATTGTAAACCGCATATGTGTTTTTTATAATTTCTTGTATTGATAACACGATCTTGTATTGCAAATATAAAACCCTTTGATTTCTTAAGCCATGCATGAGAAGCCTGAATATTAATTTCTGGTTGTTCCAGTTCTTTAAAATATCTCCCATGTAAAGACTCCTGTTTTATATTTGCTATAGTGTCAGGTATATTTGGCTCAACAATATCTAAAATTATATTATCACTTAAATTTAAAGGTGTGTAACCTTTATCCGCTGAAACCAAAGCATTAAAAAAAGTAACGAAGCATTTTAACCTATAGTTAACTTTAACTGGCGTTGGTGAATCCGGCCCTTAATTCATTAAATTACAGGGTGCTCATTTTATCTCTTCCCGCCTTGCGGTTTAGCAATAGGCAACACATAATACATTGCATAATACATATCTTGGTGGAAATTATTAATTTTTTAAAATAAGAAACATAGTTAGCCAAAGTGAAACATTTAACATATTAAATGTTTCACTTTGGCTAACTATGTTTCTTAATGTGGCATACACAAAGCGACATAACGTCAACCTCATAAACTCAACCGCAAAATTAACCGGACATTTAATTTTCGTCTCCCCAATTTGCGAAAACGGTCTGTATATTAATTTCATACAGGGTTATTCACGAGAGGGGTAGGTACTTCTGAATTTTTATTTTGCCGCAACCAACAATACCAACGGCAGTAACTACTAAATCAAATGTGTTATTTCTTTTAAATTACAAATCAGAGTAAGTTGGATAGATTTGTCAGAAATGTCAAACTGGCAAATAACCTATATTTAATCAAAATTCAACAAATTAATTAACAAATTAAGTTAATGTAAAAGGTGTTCGAAGTGTCTACTATCGGCTTGTAAACATCCGCAGCGCGACAGAATTATTTCCACATCCTCCATAAATGAGGTGCATGTCAGTCTTTTCGTCGTTATTGTAAAAGCAAATTTTTCGAATTGACAAAGATTTTTTGCTTTAACGTCAAAGAGACAGGACTAAGAGCCATCGTGGATTCAATTATAATCATTTTCAAAATTTGAAATCAAGATATTGTTGCAATGTGTATAATGGGTTGCGGCAAAAAAAATCAGAAATACCCCTCTCGTGAATAACCCTGTATAGATATATTCATATGCATAAACATTTAAAAGAAAGAAATGTTCAAGTTTTTTGGGCTTTCCCTTATCACGAGGAGTAGTTTTTGTACCGATGATTTAGATAGCCTAGAATCGGCAATGTTTTACTTGTTTTACAAAGCCCTTCAATTCGTTTTCATAGCTGTTTCTGGTGTGTTTCTTTGCTTATTCGAAACACAGAATTGTTGTAAAAGCGTTTTATTGTGTAATGAGTTCCGACGAAGTCGCTCAAGCTGTTGCTCTACATAATGATGGACGCGGCATCCGATATATCGCTAACTTGCTTGGCATCCCTCGAAGCACGGTATCTGATGCGATACAAAGATTCAGGGAAACTGGTTCTTACGCAAGAAGACTGGACAAGGAAGACGACGAGCAACAAATGCAGTGGAAGACCGATTTCTTCGACTACAAAGTCTGCGAGAACGGACGCTTCCTGCAACAGCTTTGAGTAGGAGACTGGCAGATGTTCATGGTACCGTGATTTCATCCGGTACTGTATTAAGAAGGTTGAGGAAACACAATCTAACATCTCATCCAGCTGCTACTGGCCCTAGGTTGAACACAGAGCATCGCAGGTAGCGGTTGGAATTTGCTCGAATGCATGCCGACTGGGGTATGGACGAATGGCGCCGGGTTCTCTTTACAGATGAATCACGTTTCACGCAGTGGCAGTATTCACCTGATCTTCGCCAAAGAGTGTTTAGACGACCGGGAGAACGCTATGCTCAATGCTGCTTTGCGTCTAAAGTACCCTTTGGTGGTGGAGGTGTGATGATATGGGGAGGCATTTCTTTGGCAGGTTGTACGGCTCTTGTAACTTTGCGGAGAGGTAGCATTAACGCTGACAGGTACATCCGTATCCGTGAGTGTTTAGAAGAGCATGTGGTACCTTTTGCGCCATTTGTAGGAGTAGATTTTCTCCTAATGCACGACAATGCGCGACCGCAGGTAGCCCAGATCACGCGTCAGTATCTTCATGATGTTGGTATTCAGGTATTACGGTGGCCACCCATGAGCCCTGACTTAAACTCCATTGAGCATCTATGGGACAACCTAGGCAGAAGCATTAGACAGAACTATGGCGAGTTCCATACAGTAGTTCAGCTGGAACAGGCGCTACTGCATGAATGGGAGGTGATACCCCAGGATGAGATTGTGGCTTTGATTACAAGTACCTATGCCAGGACGACTAAGAGCTGTCATTCAAGCTCGAGGAGGAAATACTCGATATTGAGGCTCTTTCTTCAACAGTTTTCTAATTATTCTTTTCGTCGTCTTTTAATTTTTTAAACAAAGGTGCTTTTTGTTTAGTTTGAAATCAAATTTTAATTTATTTTGTACAAAATGTTTATAATTAAACATTATTAGTTGCAATTATTTTTATTTACATTTTTGTTATCGATATTTTTCTGAAAAACCTCGTGTCCGGTTAATTTTGCGGTTGAGTGTAGTACTTTTAATCCTATCAACCGCGATCGAGACTGTTCAAGATCTCGCCGTGTTTTGGACTTGGAGCCTGAAATTCTGCAAACCCGAGAACGTGTTTTCCAACAAAGATTTTCGATTAACGTGGTCGGGAATAATTGATAATAATTTGATCGAGCCACATGTCTTACCTCAAGATTTAAATGGTGAAGAATATTTAATTTCTTTTACAAAACGTGCTAAATGTCCTTTTGGATGACGTGCCGTTCCTAGTTCGGTAGGATATGTGATGGAACGCCCGCTCACAGTCCACAGGATGTTCAAATTTGGTTGTACGCTAATTTAGAAAATCGGTGTATATGTCGTAATGGAACCAGTTTTAGGGTTAGCAGGTTCGCTGGACTTAAACCCCTGTGACTTTTTTTTATGGGACCAAATTGTGTATGAAATTACTGTTAACGTTAACACCATCGAAGAATTAGCTGTCGAGTCAATTCGACAAAATTCTGACATGTTGGTAAGAACTCAAGCTTCTATAGCTCGAAGGGCACAAGAGCGTGCATCGATAGCGGAGGGCGTCATTTCGAGCCTTTAATTTAAAGGTTAATGCCCTTGATCATGTGGTGCGTAACTTCAATGTCACTCTCACTACGAATAAAGAATTGGTTTTTGCTTGATTATCCATTTTTTTTTATCTCCTTTCGCTCTTAATGTACGCGCGGACACATTGCCGGGTACCAGAATTTACGATCAAACTAATTAAAATTTTATCTGTGTTTAGAAAGATTTAGAAAAAATGGTAAATAGAAAAGTACCTAATTTGTTTTGACTTTTGATACGTTCTAGTTCTGTTTACATTTTCTCAACGCATTTCAATAACAGTCTGTATACCTAATATCATCGCGTTGTGATCAACAGATCTATTTTATTGGTTGCGTAGGTACTCGCAGAAACAATATCTATACTTACTCAGTTGATTTGTAAACCATTGCATCCAATATTTTTAGAGGTAGGTAGGTACTGCTATTTGGAAGTTAAAGCTTAATTTTGCTTAAACTGCCGATGTAGTTTGCCTGAACCTCCTTAAATAGCTGCCATTTCTCGAACAAAATTTGTTTAAAATATTTTATATTTACAAACAATCAACTGACAAAAAATATGAAAAAGTTACACTGAAACAACGCTGCTGCAACCGTGAGTTCTCGACCCAGTTCGATTTCAGTAAAGACAACATTGAAGGTTTTAACGTTTTAACGGAATATACCGGATGTTATGGAAGTCCACGTAATAAATTTAATCATAAATAAAACTTTAAAATAAACATTTTTCACATATTGATCTCTTTTTAATCGAATATTTTTTTACATTTTTCTAACCCCTAATTTGACACTTCGCTTATGGGATGGTTAATCATCAATTGAAACGAATTATCAGTTATCAGTGGATGTGTAAACACATAAGCGGGTATGAATTTGAGGGTTCAAATCATATTTAATTTTTACTCCTATTGGTGGTTAAATTTATTACGTGGACTTCCATAACACCCGGTATACCTCAAATCGTTGTCTTTGTCACAACATTCATAGTTTGAAACTTTTCACACTGAAGTTATTATATGAATGTATAGTATGTACTATAAAATGGAACAATCTTTTTATAGATTATAGATATTTCACGTTATTGAATAGGTTAGGTCAGAGTAGTTATGTAATCTTGATTCGTTAAGTACAATGATCTTACAATTTACGCTAGATGCGCCGTAGCTGGGTCGGGCAATGCGATGAAGTGATTTCAACCATAAGAGTGAGAAGGAGCATATGAATGAATAACAGGTTCAACAAAGAGAGGCTGACTGGTACCACGTGACTGTTGGCAACTTTCTGAACTTATACATTGGCTCTTATGGGGAAATTAATAAGAATTCTTACTAATTTGTGTAAGACTTGATTTTTGCCCAAGGGCGTTATCCCTCAATATTTGATAATTAATCGATCAGACTCATCGGTACACATTAAATTAGACAATCTCAGCTACAGTCATACGATAATCTACAATCGGACTCACCTCCACCTCATTCAGTCATTCAAAGGGTAAAGCACAGGTCCGGACTCGGGTTTGCTCAATGGGACGGTACAAACATGTAAATGATAAACACCTGACACATCTGTCGCGAATCAAGGTCATACAGTGACTCACCCGGGGGATTCCTCCCCCTAGCTTCTATCATGATGAGGGGCTCGAACCACGGGCGTCGTCTTCAGAGCGCTACGTTCCGGGATTGCGTTGGATGTTCTAGTAGCACCTGTAATAGCCCCGTGTGCAGTTTGGGGTGCATAGCCCGCCCGCAGTCTCCACAGAGGAAGACCGCCACGGCCAGAGTATGAGCCTACAACCCATTTCCATACGTCACTATGCCCCCTCAGTACCTGGGAACCGGGATGACCTCATAACCTTTTGACCAGCAACGTATGATCGGTGCATTTGGTTGCCACCACCAGCCATCTCTACGAGACGCGCCCGGTCAACGGCCTAGCCGTGTCATGAGCCAAAGGTGCCCCACCCGGACATCCGGTGCTCAGGAATCATACCATGGTATAGGGAGGTTTTACGCATTAAGGTACTGATTTATAGCCCAGGTTGCCCAAACCTGCTATCACCCAGTTACCAACACACCTGGTAACTGTATCTCTATTCACTACACCACTTCCGGGTCACAATTATTCACCTGCCGTCACTCTCGTACCTACTCGTACCTTGAACAGCCCGTCGGTCGCAGCTGCCAAGCGACACTGCCTCTGTCTCGCCTGTGGAACTCTTAAAAATCACCCCCGAGTCAAGGACCTTTCAGAACATAATTTATGAGCCACATGTTTGGGGTGGAAGAGGTAGTTTTTCTGTTGCGTTTTTAAAATTCTCTTACATTTGTAATAAAACAACTACTATTGAAATTGAATCAAGTTTATTAGTACATTATGAAAGGATTAATAAATTATTAATACTTCTTAGTGGCAGAAACGTTTATTTTTTAGAGTAAAGTAACAAACATCTAAGAATATAATTATAATATACATTTTGCTGATGCTGAAACAAAATTGACTTTGAATAGTGATGTCTGATACGTTTTTTAACCTCATTGATTTGCATATTCTTATGATGTATTCTGATAGTAAAATAATATTTACTTTAACATTAAATTCAATAATTGTAATAAATTATTATTGACCTAATCTTGGTCTAAAATATGAACATTTAATTCAGGAAAGTAATTTTTATATTTTTTTGTTAAATAACTTGTCTTATAAGAACGTTTCCACTTTCCAGCGAAATTTTTATTACCTACTTTTAAAAATCATTTCTGCGATCTTGCATATTTCTACAACAGAGACAAACAGTTTAATTAAACCTCCCCGATCTTTTCGACTTATTAGTCTGGAAATTGAATTTTGGTTTACTAGTTGAGAACATTCTGCACAATTAATTTTATTTTTCAGATTAGTAAATATAATTAATCAACTTAATAAGTACATAACATTTTTGTTTTACAATACAAAAATCTCCGACAATAATGCAGAATCTGGAAAAGTGCCCCGAATGCTTGTAGCGTTTTAATTTTTTAATTTTCTTGCTATGTAGCCACAAATGTAGGTAATAACATCGTCAGTATAGTCAGTGTATTCTGAAATCCTTTTGACCTAATTGCGCAAAAAAGGTTTCAATATCTTCACTTAATTTGTACGTTAATAAATACAACAAAAAATTATTTTTTTTCGATGATACCTGCCTTTCAATAATGATTTCTACTGAAAGTATGTTAATTATTATTAGTCCAATAAAGCCAGTTTTTCTCTTACTAAAAACCATTTTTCCACCCGACAGATTTTTCAAATTTATGATGCAGTTTTCAGCTTCGGCAAAGAATGCCTTAGTAATTTGTAGAAGAAATATTCACCTCTGACAGACATTTTTTGAAAGGATTCGTACTGAGTGAATTTCGCGTACCTATTATGTAGGTAGGGCCGGATTCACCAACGCCAGTTAAAGTTAACTGTGGGTTAAAATATACGAAAACATTGTTATAACAATAGGTAACTAAAGGAACGAAGCATTTAAATCTACATTTAACTTTAACTAGCGTTAGTGAATCCGCCCCGACGCCCGAATAATTTATCAATTGTGCGGCAAAAGTTTACTGTTGCATCTGTATTATTTCTAAAAGATGGGTGTTTTACTGTTAAAGCGATTACAATGCTTATTACACCTCGTTAAGAATAAGGAACACGCAGTTACTGCAGAAGTGCAGAATGTTTTGCCAACAGTCGGCTGACTTTTATTCGCTGTCTCACTTGTATGTAGAAGTCAATGCCTCTCACTCTACGGCGCGTCTAGTTAGATATAACGTCATTGGTTAAGTATGATTCAGGTTCTAATCGTCATCGTCAAGTCATGTCAGCACACACTTGCGACCTTGCGTCCTCAAGTGGACACACAAAACCACTGTAATTTACATTTGTGAAATGTTATTCCTATAGTTGAATTTTCGGTACCTACAATAACTGGCAACCGTCGAAAGTAGTACTTATCGGCTGATTGATAAGAGTAGGCATACATTTACCACAAATATCCTTGAAACATATCATCTAACATAAATGTCTACCTAAAACTGTCAGAATGTGTTTTTGCGGTTAGAATGGAACATTCGGTAGGTAAGTTTATTGTTATATGTAATACATAACTTCTATTTATTAAATATGCATATGCACTAAACTAGGTATTAAATGTTAATAGGTATGTAGTATTAAGTAACAGATTGAATAAAATAATAACTTGAGAAATTGTACTATTGTGGAGTCGTACTTCCATATAGGTATTAACATTGTTTTCGAATTAGATAAAATAGATAGTCTCGAAGAAATCTTTAAGAAAATTATTTTCGAAAGAATAAAAACCAGCTGCTACTACCGTGAGATCATTTAAATTTATAATTAAAGCAGGCCATGACTTTAAAATTATATTGGCAGCACCGTTGAGACGTTCATTTGGTTTGTCAAAGTGACGCTTCAAAATTCAATACAAAATATGAAACGGCCAGTTAATAACAGTTGTATCGAACACTCGGCTTGGATGCAACTGTTAACTTTAAAGTCATATCCTACTTTACTTATAAATTCAAATGAACTGACAGTATTGTATTGTAATTATATTAACAAAACTGAAAACTTATTAAATAAATGTTTTTTTCTAATTTTGACATACATATAAAGTGACACTTTTCAAAATTAATTGACGTTTGGAAACGTCACACTTTTCGTAACTGGTTACGAAAAGTAAAATCTTTCCTAACCGGTTAGGAAAATTTTATTGTATCACCAGTTGACACTGTCATATATTTTGTTTTTAAGCAAAATAACCGTGCCTACTTACCTACTTGATATTTTAACACAATGATAATTTATTATTAATGAAATTCATTACTTCGTTTAACGTTTGAAGAAACTTTTTTTTTTGTCGAAATTAGAAAAAATCTTGTATGTAACACGTTTGGAAATGCAATTTTGTGTAACTCGTGTGATTTTGCGGGATCTCGCTGCGCTCGTCCCGCAAATATTCCACTCGTTACACAAAATAACGCATTTCCTAACTGGTTACATAAATAGCTAATGTTTAAACGGAACAAAGTAGGGACGGTGATAAAATCTTAACCTTTTATTGCTCAGTGGGTATCTGTCGATGCAATATCAATTCAAATTTCAAAGGTATAGTATACTTACGTAGGTACTAATTTTGAAGGGTTTAAATAGCACTTATAATAGCACTTAAATCAAAAAAATAAAGCAAATAATGGAAGATTAAAAATTAAATCATGTCAAACCATTGTAACCCAATTGTGATAAACCAAGTGGGCAATTCAAAAATCCCACCAAGCGGCCATCCTTTTTTCTCTACCAACATAAGCAATGAAAATAAAACCCGCGAAAATTCAAAAAAAATGGCCAAGAGCGCGTGATCGTACCTCGTTAATTTCCCTACGTTATGGGATTTTTTTAATACAAATTAAACATTACCAGAATCGTTCCAACAGGGTTTGTGAACCACACAAAAGAGTGCAAATAAAACAACACAATAATTAAAACCAGCTATTTATTCAATGTTATGATTTTTGTTAACGCCGGGTAAAATGAATAATAAACGTCTCGGGAGAAGGCACCCAAGTCTCCCCAAATGTGAGAAGACTACTCATTTATAACTCTAGGAAAATGGTGAGCTCTGGCCATTCCCCTAGACCCCCGAATGAGGCTCCGCTAAAAACCTCTCCTGAAAATACGAACAAATCCGAAGTGACCACGTGAACGGGACAGTTATTGTAAGTTGAGCAAACCTGATTTCATAAACAACGCAATTCAAAATTCAGAAAAAACAGAAGGGTCATGTACGTTACAAACAAAACAGTTACTTCGGACCGTTCGAGCGGGAGCGGGCACTAGACGAGAACTTTAGCATGTTTTTTTTTCCAAGTTAATTTACAATGTGCGGCAGGCAGATACGCTATAGAAGAAGCGAGTGGTTTTGTGTGGTCCGGTGGTCTGTGGCACCTATCCTTACGACTTTAACATTTCCCGTCTACCCGTGATTTAGTGCTAAGGGAAAAGTCCTAACTGCTTTACGTTAAATCAAATCAAATTGATGTACTCTAAGTTCATCGGTTGAGTTGAATATGACTATTTCAAAGCAAAAACAAACGACGCTTGTCAAGTACCACAAACTTAGGGAACAGATCACCATTCCGGAAGTTTGTGCCAAGGAACTCGGATTCAACTTATACCATGAGCGACGTTGCGGACCAGCATTCAGCAAGCCCCGCCAAGCGTTATGGTTTTCGGGTCTCTCTTGGGGCGCAACATGTTAAACGAGGGGTCGCGGGGTCGTGTTCAACGATTGGATGTTAGGAGAAACTAAACCCCTCAAACAGAGAGAGACCCTCGCGATTAGGAAGAATTGACATTCACAGCAACTGGAAAATGCAAACGAAACCGCGACAAAACTTTGTTGACGGAGTAACCTAAGAACACGTTCAGTTTGGGATGGAAAAGTGGTAACAACCAATAACACATACATAAAAATTTAAAACCACAGTCCGGTCGACCCTAGCTTAGTTGAGCCGGTTTATCGACGTAAGGTGGCGCCCTGAATAATATGTAGGGCGCCAGGACCTAAACGATGGAAATAACTAAATGTAGAAGATCCCTGGATAAGGAAAAGCCCGCGCAGATACCTGAAATATAAACCCAATTGGTTGCTACCGGGATGGAAAGTGGAAACTTTAAAATTTTGATTAAAATGTTAAGCAATAAATAGATACTTGTTACACCAAAAGCGTCACTCGGAATAATTAAAAAGGGGATAAAAAATGAGGGAGTGCGCTTATAAAAAGTGAAAGCCACAGACGCACGCTAAAACTTGGTGTCCTTTTCTTTTAGGAAAGTTAGTGAATTGTAAAACCTGATTTGACAACAAAAAGAAAACGTGATCCGTACAATTTTATAAAATTTGCAAAGCTAGAACCAAGCTGCCTTACGCTCCTTCGCAAGCTTATAAATGTTAAAAGCGTAATACATGGGGAGGGTCGAGATAATTGTGGATTTTTTTTAAAACATGGTGGAAGTATCACAAACCCACGTGCGACCTATCTGTGTCTTATTATTGTTACACTACATTTCGCGCGAAACAGAAATAATTTTAATACCCCAAACACATACCCACCTAGTCCAAAAACAGAAGCTGGACAGCAACATTTAGCACAGTTCAATAAAAAAAAAACAACTAAAATCGCACAATTAAAACACAGAAGAAATACACAGTACTTCTGCACTCCTCTGCAGTCAAGACAAAAAGTATTCCCCCAAAAGAAAACGTGCCGTTCATCCCCTGTCGACTTTCACACCCGCCCCTAGCGGTCGCTGGCGGTACCGACATCGGTACGATCATGGCTTTTGTTGGCGGTTGGTTTGAATTCAAAAGCGGGTATCTCACAATGTTCAGTTAAAAAAAATCTGATCTAAGGGAAGATTATTGCAGTAACCTCCCCACAAGAAATAAGTTCTATGTACATGCGATTTTACGCAAATAAAAACTGGGAATTTTATGTAATGTAATACATATTTCAATAGATACCTACTTACTTCGAAAAAAATAGAAATTTAAAAACAATTAAACGGACAAACATTTAAAGGTTAAATATTCCTCTCCATCTTGTTACAATAACACTTTAAAAGCGATCCACTCGAAAATTATTTTCAAATTTTTTTTTAAGTTTCAAAAACAAATGTACTTAACAGCAACATGTTCGATACAAAAGGCCATACAAAATTCAGAATTGAGTTTCATGTAAAACTTTTCATTAGGATTGATAATATCATATGCAGAAAAGCAAAGTCTGAAATGTTTTTCTCTCTTATCGGAAATTATCCAATATGTACTATTCCGGACACGGAATCTTGGCCAACATTTTTTAGACATTTCTAAAAAAATTATGTAAACCAGTCCTTAGTGTCATTAATAAATGACAATTATTAAAAATGACTTTGACGTTTTTCTTGTGACATCAAAAAAGCAGGGAAATGGCATTATCGAGTCAAAAGTTGGGTTATATTCAATAAAGGCCAGTTCACACATATTTGTCAGTTAAATGTCAGTCGTGGCCAAGATTCCGTGTCCGGAATAGTACTACCTTTTGAAAAGCCTTACGCTGCATCACCAAAACTCTTGACTGAACTAAGATGCCGGCTTGACTTATTCCTCAATTAACCAATATAAGTAAAATATTGCTATGGACAACCATACATGATTTCCAATTCTCATATACATACTCGTATAATATACCAAGGGCCAGATATATTGCCGGAAATTTTTTCGAGCAGTCCTGACACACGAGTGTTTGTAGCAAGAAAATTACACGAGGGCGCCAGCCCGAGGGTAATTTTGAGCGACAAACACGAGTGTTGGACTGCAAGAAAAAAATTCTGGCGATATACAGGGTGCGTCTGCTTAAACTTTATATTTGAATATCTTCGTTATTTTAAATGTCTGCTCAATGATATTTAGTCTTAATTAAGGCTGCATTGCCCTCTTTACATAGGCACTAAAAAAATTAACAAGGATCTGGACAGAAGAGGAATATTCAAGAAAAAAATTAATGAAAAAAAAATATTTTCAGCATTTTCTAACATTATAACTTTTACCATGCATATCAAATGTTTCTATGTAGATTTTCTGCCTAATAATCATCCTAGTGCTTATTATTGACGAATAAATTAATGTTAAATAAAGACAATTTCCAGACTTCATTCACCAGTGTGTATTTACGTAAAAAAATACTTTACGGCTTACTGATTTACAAAAAAAAAAACATAATTAATTTATTATTTGACAACGTCAAAGTAAAAAAGTTCGTGAAATCTTTGAAATAATCTTTTATACAAGATGTCGTTCTCGCAGCAAGAGAAAATTAATATTATTTTTACGTATGGAAAGTGTCACCGGTGCTATCGAGCCACAGTAAGAATTCTTCAGGCCCGTCAAGAAAATGATAAATTTTCCGAAATGAATATCAGATAAATTGTAAAGCTGTTTGAAGATACTGGCAGTGTTAAAGAATTGCCACGAGTAAGGGATGCACTTACAAAAAATATTAGCTTTCAAAATGCCGTTGTTGATTAGGTAACTGAAAATCCACACACAAGCACAAGAGCAGTAGCGGCTACACTGAATGTCTCACAAAGCACGATTATTAGAACTTTAAAGTCTTTGAAATTTCATCCATATGAAATGATCCTGCAACAAGAACTTTACTGAGGAGTTTTTATTCCAGAATTGAAAGGTGTGTGGAAGTTAATGGTCGAAATAAATTTTGAGCATCTAATTTAGTTATGTATAATTATTTTGAGGACATTTTTTAAATTTTCTGTGCTGCTAATTGTGTTACATTGTTGAATTTATTGCAGATATTTAAATTGTTATTATTTAGTATGTGTTTAAATTATTTATTCACCTTCACCCCCTCTTTAAGCTTGACGCTTACTTTAAAATAGTTTAGTAAATTTTTCCAGAGAAGACTGATCCCTAGGATGCAGACGTACTATGGCGGACAATAAATTTAGGCCGGCAAATTTCTGACATTTCAAAAATGTCAATGCAAGCGACCATTTATTGTCATTATGACTGATGTGTCAGTTTGTCAAACTGAAGGTTTTCAAGCTGTTTGGCGTTTCCTTTCGTCTTTTTCGTAACTTACAGATCATGACGCACTAGCATAACTGATTTGTAGTAGCACTTCTCTCTGGTGCTCGCTTCTTTTCTCAATTTTAATTTTGATTATCGCTGTCACGATGACAAGAATGACAAAAATCGAAAATGGGGTTAGTTGAACATAATGCCAGCTTCACATTTTGATGTCAACTCAATGACAGGCCGGCCTAAATTTATTGTCCGCCATAGTACCTACACCGGAGTTTGTACATACATACCCATTTGAATTTGTATTGTGTTTTACCGAATAGTTCAGTAGTAAAAGAATTTCAAATAAGGTAACAATGCCCCGTCAAATTGACGTATCTAAATTATTTGCTGAAAAATGAGTCATCTGTGAAACAAATTCGTAACAACTTTTTACGCATAAACTCTGTTTTGAACACAGCTGGAAAATTAGTTCTTTTTAACACTAATTTATTGCGTAGTCATCAGTAAAAGTGTAATAAAAACAATACAGGGAGATACAGAGGCCACAGCTGAATATGTTATACTCCGTAATCTGAGAAAAAGCCAAAAAAAAAATTTTACTGCGGTTATTTTTCAAATAACTCTGTATCCTTGCAGGTTTCGTTAACTTTTGTTAAGCACATGTCAAGAGGTCATTAAGAAATATAATATTGCTAAATATTGTTTACCTTAATTGATAATTAAAAAAGATATTCGGATATAAAGTTTTAGTAGACGCACCCTGTATATCTGTTCCGAGGTATATTCGGAAGAGAATCGCCCGAAAAAACTTTTCCCTAAGTAAATTATATCGGAAATTTTCCCTAGGGAGTTGTGATTTGTCAATATAAATCATGTGACATTTGAGGGCGATTCTCGACTGTAATTACACGAGAGGTCTTTTTTTGTCCGGATAAAATTGAATTTTTTTACGATAATTTACCAAAAAGAAACCAAATTAGAGTTTAAAAAATGAAATTTTATCCTGGACGAAAAAAACCTCGAGCGTAATTCGATGAGATAATTTAATGAATATATAATAGGTAGGTAATTATGAAAAATTGAATTGGCCATTTTGCACGTCAATGTTTAAGATTGTTGGTTCGTTATCATAACAACAAACAATAATCAGGTTCGAAAGAGTTTGGCATGGAAGTTTAAGCACATTTTATCCAGATGCAAAGTTAGGGCTAACTTTATCCGATGTCAAAGTGACAAATACATCGCGGCTTATGGGATTTTTTATACATGAATTAAATTATCATATATAATATACCAATGGACAGATATATTGCCGGAAATTTTTTCGAGCAGTCCTCACACACGAGCGTTTGTAGCAAGAAAATTACACGAGGGCGCCAGCCCAAGGGTAGTTTTGAGCGACAAACAGGAGTGTTGGACTGCAAGAAAAAATGTCTGGCAATATATATCTGTCCCGAGGTATATTTGACAGAGAATTGCCCGAATTTTTTTTTCCCTAGGTCAATTATATCGGAAATTTTCCCTAGGGAAAATATCCGCTTAATTAAATTGTGATTGGTTGCTATTCAAACAATTCGGAGTTGTGATTTGTCAATATAAATCATGTGACATTTGAGGGCGATTCTCAAAATAATTTTTCAAATTAAGTTTTTATTTTTTTTATTTCTTGTTGCCTTCAGAAGCTAGTTTTTATTGAAGCCACTTAGAACTCCTTTTCAAATTTATACTTGTCTCTTTTTCTTTCTGTTTTTGTCATTCCTCACTCAAAAAATCTGTACCTACATACATAATGTATTAAAGTATTTTCTCTAGAATTTTCTCTAATCGGGCTTAGATTATTATGATTATACACATGGTTTTTCTTTTTGTAGCAAAAATATTTTACTTGTTAGTTATTTGTTATAGCACTAATATTTATCGTAAATTAACTCGCATGTTTATTTTCTGTTCATTTATCAATTGTTATTTCTTTTTTGATTATTTTTTTAAATTTATTTTAGGCCTCAAAAACCAGGGACAATATGTCAACTTTTCACAATTATTCAGTAAGTATATACAGGGTTATTATAAATGATTGTCCCACCGCAGTTGACATTGGTGACGTAGTTGAATGTGCCGCAAGCCTCATAAGATAAGTGAGACTAGTATCGCTGATAGGTGGCGATACTGGCGGTAGTGGAAATCTGTCTACTATAGGGCATTCATTTTAAATGTTGGGTAAAGTTGTAAACTCAAAACACCATAAATTACGAAAGCGGCAAATTTTCATTGTATCGGTACCGTAAAGTAAGAATCCCTCTGTTCATATAAAACTGGTACCACATCGTACTTTCACCATCTTATCGACGAGCAAAAGAAAGAGACGTTAAAATATCCACAAGTAAAAAAAAAATTAAAACACACTTTGTGATCAGTGACCAGAAAAATGTAAAGAGATTGTTGATTTTAAATAATGTATTTAACAAATAAGATTACTAAATAAAGAAATAAGAGTAATTAGCAAAGTATCCATTACATGTATATTTTAAAGTAAGTAAGAAATAAATAATAAAATACGTAAACAAATAAAAAATTAATCGTCATCTGAATCAAATTCACTAGATGATTCACCAGTATTGGCAACAAATATTAATGGTTCCACTTGGTTTTCTAAAAGTTGATCTCGATCCCACCATTCTTTAATTTCGGACCCGAATATATTGAACACACTTTTAGATTCACTGAGTTTCGGACAAGTGTCAAAGCAGGCAAGTTTTATTACAAAACCCAACATTTAAAATGAATGCCCTATAGTTTGTTTAACGTTGCGAGGCTGGCGGTACATCCACTGTATTTTGTCATGTGTAGGTACCTATTTAGTAAACAAGCGACAAATAACAGTTTTCTAAAATTGAAATATGGAATACTTACCGAGAAAGGTTATTTCAAATTGTTAATGGGTAGATAGTTTGATAATAAAAAATATTTAATTACCCTAACTACAACTATTAATTACAATTCCGTATCTGCAAAAAAAAACAAGAAAATCTTACTTTTTCTAGAAATTTCAGTAATTTTTTTCATTTTGTGTAAATCTTTATTAGGTACACATCTTTGTAGTATTTTTAAATTTGTTCTTTATTATCTTCCAGTTTATGCTGTCGCTAGGTACATGTTTTAAATATGTTTGCACACTCTTCAAATCTGGAGATTATAATTTGTTTTGCAAGTTTAATTTCATTTCAAACCGATATAAAAACAAAATTTTAAACAATTAATTTATGTTTGCAGAAGTTCAAAAAACGGCGGGGTACGACAGACAAAGGTAAAGACTACGAAAACTTAATAGTAGCTAATTTTGCATTAAAACTAATATCAAATGACAACATAAAAAACTTCACAATATCGTCAAACGATGCTGATTTTGGTGATTTTGACGATGTAGTTCTTGACATTGAGTTCAATGACAACAGTGTGGAAAAATATGCCTTACAATTGAAACATGTAAATACACAAAAACCTGTAATATTACAACATTTAACAGCACAAAGTGGGGACCTTGCCTTAAAAAAGTATTTTAAATCTTTCCAAGAAATTGAAAAATTAGCTTGTGGCCATAAATTAATCCTTTATACTAATCGCATCTTTGACTCTGCTGAAGAAATACTTATTGAATATGTCGATGAAGAATGTTTTGATCTTAAAATAATTAAATGTGAAGCAATATCACTCCTTAACACTTCCAACAGGTCCAATTGTTGTTACAAATTTGACGTAGTAGAGAAAGATATTCCAGTTTCCAGAAAATACAAGATATTTTTTGAAAATTTTTTTATGTACACTAATCAAAGTAATGTGGAACAAGTTAAAAAAGCCGCTAATAAGATTTTTCAAGAAAAATTCGCTTGTGATAAAAAAGATTCAAATACTTATTTCAATGTTATTTCGGAATGGAGTGGATGTGAAGGGGAAAAAGACAAATTAAATAAAGTATTCGTACAGCGCGTAATAGCCCTTCAGTTAATGTCTTCGTCAATTAAACCATTGTCTTTTGGTCCCGTCAGTGAAAAAATGAAACTGTTGCGGAAAATAATTACTTCATTTGGTGTCACTGTATGTGGGGAAAGTGCATATGAATATGTACAGCCAATCTGGGGAGATGTTAGGAATGAATTATCAGATAGCAAAGTTATTAGAAGATTAATACAAAATTATCAAATTACCGATAGAGCTATCTCTGACTTAACCGATAAAGACTGGAGTATATTACTTTGGTTAATAGATAAGGCTCCATTAATTTTAATTGAGAACAAATCCACTTATAAAGCAATAGAATTATGTCAAAGCGGAAAATTTGTTATACTTGGAAAAGGTCCGTCAAAAGGGGAATTAAAAAATCGTTCAATATTTAGAACTCTCTTGGATGTAGATGCTAGAGAAGAAGCATATAAATATATTTTAGCAAAATTTATGTGGTCGATACAGGAGAAGAAAGAAACGAGTATTGGACAACTTCTTGAACAGAATGAAAAACTTCGTGAAACTGTGACCACAAATGAGTTACTAGAAATGGCCAATCGAACATATTACATTTATGACAAAAAACAAACAAATCCGGAACCTTACATTACAAAATTTCTATCACTAAATATTATTGATTTTAAATACTTGGAAACAATTGACAGTAGCACGTTAATCGTAATCAGCAATGTCAGCGAAGAAGAAAAAATTAATAATCACCTAAAAAATTTCAATTTGATTCCAATCGATAAATACCTAAAAACGAAAAAATTCGAACATTTTAGCGGCATAGTTGAATATGCAGATAACGAGATATTAAAGAATTTCGATTATAAGGAACGGAAAAATATTTACATCAGTGAAACGGAGTGTTCTCAGGAAAACGTCTGTAAATTATGTGAACAAAATGAAAGTATCAAAATATGGCATCATTTCAGAATAACCAGTGAGAAAAAATTACAATGGATTCAAAGCAACAAAATAACCGATTTGGATCACTACCGCATCAATGATTACTTTGTGGAAGAAAGGGCATTTTATAAAGTAGAGTCTAATAACAATGTGAATATTATAAATGGCAAGCCAGGCATAGGAAAATCGGTGCTGCTGAATAACCTCAGAAACAACATTTCCTTAAAATATTGCACAGTACTTCTAACTTCCAAAGAAATTTCCTCTTTCTGTGATCAGGCTCAAAATATTGCTAGTACCGACACATTTACAAAATATATTCTGGAATCAAAATATAAAAAATACAAAACATTCGATAAAAACTGTCTCCTACACTTAATAGAAAAAGGTGAAGTTGTCTATCTATGGGACGGCTTAGATGAAATTGGTGGTAACAATTTAAAAACTATTACAACACTTATACACAAGCTGTCCCAAAATAGTTTGATGCAGTGGATTGCTTGTCGACCCCATTTAACAGAAAATTTAGAGAGGGAATTCAATGTGCTATCGAGAACTATTAGTCACATCAATGATGAACAGCAAACTTTCTACATGAAAAACAGACTGACGTCTCTTGGTCTTAATGAAACTCTCAGCGAGATCATTGACATGATTAAAACTAAAATTATGTTTCCTGAATCTAATGATATTTTGGGAATCCCAATACAAATTTTTATGTTTACCGAGCTATTTCTAAACAATCCAAAAAAATATCAAGATTTATTAAAGGGAATTTTCTCGTTGGCTGACTTGTACCATTACTTTATACAGGAAAAATTTAACATTTACTACAAAGATAAGGCTAATATGTCTGTTGACAATAAGAATGCTGAGGACATACTTGAGGAAAACAAAATCAACAGACTTAACGATTACGAGAAAGCAGCTCTAACAGCGTTATTCGACAGCGAATTTTTGAAACAAGAAAATATTAACTGCGACAAATTCTTAGACAAAATAAAGGCAAAAAACGATCCTTGTGGCTTTATTACGGAAATTAGTGAAAATGGACAACCGAATTTTGTTCATATTTCCTACGCTGAATATTTCGCTGCAGTTTATTTTTCAAAATATTATCGGCGCATCTCTACTTTTAAAAACATTATTTTCAAGGAAAAATATACCAACATACGGTTCTTCTTCGATTTGATTTTAGCCAAGAATTCACCCATTCATGTAGCTGTTTTATATAAAAATTTACATGCATTAAAAAATCACATAGACAAAATCAAGTGTAAAGATTTAGGTGGAAGAAACGTTTTACATTTAGCTTGTTCCTGGGGAGAAAGATTCCCAATTTTAAATGTGATCAGAAATAATGGAAATTATGTAATAAATTGTGAAAATGATCAATTAGGGAAGCCGGAAAATTTAGAATACAGAAACATCTTGGAGTATTTACTTGATAAAATTGATGTTAACGAAACTGACGACCTGTTCAAGATAAATGCGCTGTTATATGCCGAAAGATGTAATTGTTTATTTGCAATAGCATATATTGAAGTAAAACAAAGAACAGGATTTTTAGAACAAAAAGATGAAAGCTTTATTTGCAGCATTTTGTATTATTCTGTGAAATTTGGGTACGCCGAATTTGTTGGTCTAGTTGGAGACAAAAAATATGTGGTGAAAAAGGAAGACCTCACGATGTTGCATGTAGCGGTAGAAGAATCTCGTAATAACTGTTTAGAAAAACTGCTTTTGGAAGACTTAAACAGAAACGAACTAAACAGTCAAGATCTTCTTGGTCGTACGCCTATTTTTTTGGCGTGTGATCAAGGAAATAAAAAAATTGTTCAATTATTAATTCAATCCAAGGCCAATATAAACATTGCTGACAATAATCGCTGGACACCACTCCATTCAGCTTGCCACAAAGGACATAAAGAAATTGTTCAAAAGTTAATTGAATCCGAAGCCCGTGTCAACAAAGTTAGTAACAACGGATCGACACCGCTTCATTTAGCCGCTCAAAAAGGTCATGAAAAAATTGTTGAATTGCTAATCAAAAGCAAAGTCAATTTTGATATCCAAGATAACAGTGGCAGAACACCCCTATATTTGGCCTCAAAAAACGGACACGAGAAAGTTGTTCGACTGTTGCTTAAGAAGAAGGCAAACTTCAGAATAGTTGATCAAGATGGCTGGACTCCAGTCCATTCTGCTGCCTACAACGGTCATGACAAAGTTGTCGAAGTACTGCTTAATTTTGAAACTAATACCGACCTCACTACTACCGATTTTAAATCCACACCCCTTCATTTAGCTACCCAAAATGGGCACAAAAAGGTTGTGCAGTTGTTAATTAAACACAACGCCAGGATCGACGTGTGTAACAAAAAGGGTTCCACACCACTCTATTTAGCTTGCAAGAATGGACATGACAAACTTGTTCAACTATTTCTTAAGCAGAAGGCTGATTATAATGTGGTCGATGAAGACAAGTGGACTCCACTTCATACGGCTTCATACAACGGGCACAAAAAAATTGTACAAATATTAATTAATTTTAATGTCACCATTGACGTTGTTACCAACCTGGGATCAACTCCACTGTATTTAGCTGCCCAGAATGACCATGAAAATATTGTGGAACTTCTGATTAAACACAACGCCAACATTAGTGCGAAAGATAAAGACGATTGGACACCGCTTCATATAGCTTCCAAGAATGGACAAGTCAATATTATTAACTTGTTAATCGAACACGGTGCCCAGCTTGAAGCAAAAGACAAAGATGGCTGGTCCCCGCTTTATGTGGCTTGCAAATACGGCCATAAAAATGTTGTCAAATTATTAATTGAACATAACGCCGACATCAACACCAAAGATAAGGACGGCTGGTCGCTGCTTCATACGGCCTCTTACAACGAACATAAAAATATTGCTCAGCTGTTAACTACGTTGGGTAATCAAGTCAATGTTGTTACTAATCGCAAAGCAACCCCACTTCACTTAGCTGCCCAGAAAGGACACGAGAGCGTTGCCGAATTTTTAATTGAGCACAACGCTAATCTTAACGCGCAAGATAATTTCGGTCGAGTACCACTTTATTTGGCTGCCAAGAATGGCCACGAAAACATTGTTAAATTATTAACTAAACATAAAGCGGCTCTTGACGTGAGAGATAACGACGGATGGACCCCACTCCATACAGCTGCCTTCAACGGTCATAAAAAAATTGTTCTGTTGTTAGCCGGATTCCCTGACAGCGTCAACGTTACTACAAAGCTCGGAACGACACCTCTTCATTTAGCTGCTCAAAAAGGGCACACAAATGTAGTTGAAGTATTAATCCAACAGGATGCAAATATCAATGCACAAGATAAAAATGGTATCTCGCCACTTTATTTAGCATCCAAAAATGGACACAAAAATGTTGTTAAATTGTTAATGCAATACAATGCTGACCATGCCGCGGCAGATAAAGATGGATGGTCACCACTTTATGTGGCTTGTAAAAACGGACATCAAAAAGTTGTTAAATTACTAATTGAGAACAACGCTAATGTTGATGTCAGAGATAACGATGGCTGGACACTGCTTCATACAGCTTCTTACAACGAACACAAAGACATTCTTCAACTGCTAATTACATTGACCGATAGCATCAATGTTGCTACTAAGCTTGGAACGATGCCGCTTCACTTAGCTGCACAAAGAGGACACGAAAATATTGTCAGATTATTAACTGAACACGGTGCGAATCTCGATGCGAAAGATAAATATGGTCGAATACCGCTTTATTTAGCTTCCAAGAATGGACATGAAAAAGTTGTTAAAGTATTAACTGAACGTAAAGTGAACATTGACGTGAAAGATAACGATGGTTGGACGTCACTTCATACGGCTGCTTACAACGGTCATAAAACAGTTGTTCAATTATTACTTACATTCACCGATAACGTTGACGTCACCACTAATGTCGGTTCGACATCTCTTCATCTAGCCACTCAAAACGGACACGAGAACATTGCTAAACTGTTACTCGAACAAAACGCGAACCCTGACGCAAAAAGTAATGATGAGTGCACACCGCTGTATTTTGCGTGCAAGAAAGGATACCGAAAGCTTGTTGAGTTGTTCCTTAAAAGAAGCGTCAACTTTGAAGTGACCACTAAAGATGGTTGGACACCGCTTCATTCAGCGTCTTTCGAGGGGCATGACAAAATTGTTCAGTTGTTAATTAATTTTGGAGCCAGCATTGGTGTCGTCACCAATTTGGGATCGACGCCACTTCACTTTGCTGCTCAGCAAGGGCATCAAGCTACTGTTCAACTGTTAAGACAAAACAATGCTGGCTTAGAAGTACGTGACGAAAATGGTTTGACACCGTTTCATTTGGCTTCCCAGAATGGATACACAGAAATTGTTGAATTTTTAGTTCGATCAAAAGTCCGCACTGATGTTATTAACAATCTTATGTCTACACCACTGCATTTAGCTTCCCAAAATGGACACGAGGAAGTTGTTCAACTGTTCATTAAATACGAAATAGATTTGGAAACAGTTGATGCAAATGGTCTGACACCACTTCATTTAGCGTCGCATAATGGCCACGAAGACGTTGTTTGCTTGTTAATTCAGTCCAAAGCTAACCTTGACGCTGCTACTAATCTTGGATCGACACCACTCCATTTGGCTTCCGAAAACGGCCACGAAAAAATTGTTGAAATGTTGATTCAATGCAAAATCAACTTTGAAGTTCCAGATAAAAATGGTTTAACACCTCTTCACTTAGCTTCCCAGAACGGGCATAAAACAGTAGTCCAAACGTTAATCAAATACAAAGCCAACTGCGAAGTAACTGATAAAAACGGATTGACTCCTCTTCATTTAGCTTCTCAAAATGGACATGACGAAATTGTTCAAAAATTAATTCAAAATAAAGTCAACTTAGAAGCAACAGATAAAAATGCTTTAAGACCACTTCATTTAGCTTCCCAAAACGGACACGAAGAAGTTGTTCAGTTACTAATTCAGTCGAAAGCTAACACAGATGTCGTTACTAACTTTGGTTCGACTCCACTTCATTTAGCTTCCGAGAACGGTCACGAAGATATTGCTCAATTGTTTATTTTATGCAAAGCTAATATCGAAGCGTCTGATAAAAATGGTCTGAGACCACTTCATCTAGCTTCCCTAAATGGTCACAAAAAAATTGTTCAAATGCTAATTAAAGGCAAAGCTCACGTTGAAGTAGCTGATAACAATGGTTTCACACCGCTTCATTTGGCTTCTCAGAATGGGCACGAAGAAGTTGTTCTGATGTTAGTTCAGTCAAAAGCTTCTCTAAATGTTGTTACCAATTACGGATCGACACCGCTTCATTTAGCGTCCAAGAAGGGACATAAAGAAGTAGTTCAGCATTTAATTGAGTGCGGGGCAGGCTTCAAATTTCTCGATAAAAATGGATTAACACCACTTTGTTTGGCTGACAAGAATGGACAAGAAGAAATTGCTCAAATGTTAAGAAAACGTACTGAAACCATGGCCAATGTTAACATTGCTGATCAAAGTTTCTAAACATGGTTTAACTTAATGACTAATGACTATTATAGAAATTTCTGCCCTACTATTCATTTTTATTTAAATAAATATTTAAGCTCCTCCAACAAAAAAAAAAAAAACAGGTTAAATAAAGATATCTTCCATAAAATTTAATTGTACTTCAATACCTATTACTAATGTTGATAAATATTCAAAGAGAAGTCCATTTAAAGTGGCTGTGATTAAAATTTTAATTGTAACATTTAGCATTATATGTAAGTGTGTACATTTTACACTATTGTGTAGATATACACCGTGTTTTGACAAAAAGTAGTTTGGACATCCCTGATTTTTTTTAAGTTCCCCTTTTTCATACAATTGTGTAAAAGCTCTCCAGTGATTGTGTTAGTAGTTAGTTAGGGGTGTCCAAAACTAGTTCCCATTGTGAAATGTATTTTGTGTTGCGTTTAGACTTCGTCTGGCTGGTACTCTTACGTGAAACACATTGTATAATCATTTTTAAAATGTTTCAAAAACTTATTATAACCGTGTAAATAAATATATAGGGTAATCTGTGATATGTATCCAAATGGTTCTCTTTTCATCATTGTTAACTAAATTTTATATTAAGAACATTATGGAATACATACTTAACACGAATAATGATTTTTGTGCATACAGTGAGTTTTTTTTAAGACTGGTCATAGGGTTTTACATGCTAATTTTTCAACCCCCTGTTAATTTTTATTTTTGTGAAAATTACAAAGCTTAGCGTTGTTTTTAGATTAAACAGTAATATTGTTTCAATATATTATCATATCCCACAATTTTACTACAAAACTAGGTCGAATATTTTCATGAGCATAAAAGTTAACAGGGGTTGAAAAATTTGCATGTAAAACCCTAGTCTTAAAAAAACTCACTGTATATTGTTTCTTAATTTCAGACTGTAAAAACTTAGTTCTGTTATATTAACTAAACTGAAACCTGCAGTTCTAAATTTAAAAAAATATAGTTTAATTCTATAGCTCAAATTGATTAATTGTGTCACATTTTTTAAGTTATAAAAATTAATTCAACAGTTTTCGTTGTCACAAAGTATAATTTATGTTATTTCGTTATAAACCGTGGTGAAAATGGCAGTAGCAATAATTTTATTATTATTATACAATAATTAAAAGTTGTCAGCATGAAAGGGCTCAGGAAATAAATTACATTCGGTAACTTTTTTACTGTTCTATCTATACAGGGTGTTGAGAGGAGATGGAACACGAGTAAACGGGAGAGAAAGCTGTTATTACCAATTTATATAGGTGTATATATTTTTTTTGGCACATTCGCGGAATTAAAATTTTGGGCAGCATTTTTCTGTCACTTCAACAAAATCTCTGTAAACCACCTTTTACTATCATCATGACTGACATTCAAAAATTAAAGTTTTCTGTGTCGGTCACGCAGCCAGTTTTTGAATTTTGAGTTAATTGCGCTGACTGTAATTAAATCATCGTTTCCACTTGCTACATACCCGTTATTATGCTATAGGTAAATCACTATTTATTAATACCAATAAATCAAAATGACAAAATTTGACAAGAGTAAAACATGAGGTTATACTATGGCGGACAATAAATTTAGGCCGGCCTGTCATTGGCTTGACATCAAAATGTGAAGCTGGCATTATGTTCAACTAACCCCATTTTCGATTTTTGTCATGCTTGTCATCCTGACACCGATAATCAAAATTTAAATTGGGAAAAGAAGCGTGCAGCAGAGTGAAGTGCTACTACAAATCAGTTATGTTAGGGCGTCATGATCTGTAAGTTACGAAAAGGGCGAAGGAAACGCCAAACAGCTTGAAAACCTTCAGTTTGACAAACTGACATATCAGTCATAATGACAATAAATGGTCGCTTGCATTGACTTTTTTGAAATGTCAGAAATTTGCCGGCCTAAATTTATTGTCCGCCATAGTACCTATTAACGTAAAGGTTGTTTTAGAGTTTACTGTATGACTGTATGGAAATTACAATACTGCCCGAAATTTTAATTCCGCAACTCTACTAGACCATGATCTCTCCTTGCAGAATTGCGATACAAAATTTCTAGGGCCCCTCATATTAGATTACGAACTAATGGTTCACACCATCCTTGATAAGTACGGTCATTGTTATCGTACAAATTATCTGAAAAACATTTTTTCAGGATCAAGACAAATGTAAGTTAAACTTATTAGGCGATTCTTCTTCTGTCATAAATTATCTATTCCTATAACTTTTTAATTTTATGTTCAAAATATTTATAGTGTTATCTACACTCACGATAATTTCAATTCTGAGTTGACATCAACATTAAATCTAAAAGCACCACGTGGTGAGTTTGTTTTCTAAGAGTCATCCTTACATTCTCCATCAACTGCTGACGCACGTAAAGGAAGAACTACCTATATAAACACACCGTCCCAACGTATGACTGCCAAAAACGTCAGCCATGGTCGCTTCAAAAACGAGAGCCTTGAATGCCCAATATCTCAAAATTAGAATTGTGTACTTACCTACTCAGATCCTGCGAGACACTCCAAAACGATAGGTACAACTCGTTGTGTTGTGACTGTGAACTCAAGACACTACTGGGGAAGAAAGAAGTGACGTAGAAAATGAATTGTATTGTATGAGAACATCAGAGAGAAAACGAAGACGACGAAATTGAGATTGTCTATTGAAGACATTTTGTGATGAGAAGATATGTCATAATTTGGAATAAATGAAACGTGACGGGTTCGTTTTCTACGAGGCATCCTTACATTCTTCAATAACTGCTAACGCACGTAAAGGAAGAACTACATGAACAGCCGGTCTCAACGTATGACTGTCAAAATTGTCAGCCATGGTTGAGTCAATATCTCAAAAATGGAATTGTAAACTCAAATCCTGCGAGACGCTCCAAAACGATACAAGTAGGTGTGTTGTAATTGTGAACTCAATACACTACTGGGGAAGAAAGAAGAGACGTAGAAATTGAGATTGTATATTGAAGACCTTTTGTGATGAGAAGAATATTTATTGTTTGGAATAAATGAAGCGTGCCACAACTAATAAATTTTACACGTTCATGGAATAGGAAGTACTTACGATTACAATAAGTGGCAAACGAAAGTACCGAGGTAGAGCGATCCAACGTAGCGATGGTACATATACCTAACAATCTAACTCAGACTCGGCGTAATCGGGAGTGTAGCTAACAATGGTTTACTAAATAAGTATAAACAGAGACTTATGCGATCTTCCTTTAAAACGTTTTACGCAACTGACAATTGGTTTTTGTACATTTTTTCATAATCTAAAATCGGCATTATGTCCCTGTTTATTTATTGTAAGTTTTTATTTTATTGCAAGAAACATTCATGTCTTCCAAGAATTTATATGTTAGAAATATGTAGGTAACCTATAAATATAAGTATAGAAATATATGCATAAATAATGTAACATAATATATTATTTTTTTTATTTTGTAATAAATTTTAAATTTTTTGAGCATTTCTCCCTTATAACCACCAAACCATTGTTTTACTATCGACATGTTTCATTTCTGAGATTAGTAAATTTCAATATTACTTTTCCAGTGAGCGTTTCGTTGTTTCAACCTTTTGATTAATTTGCTTCTAATTTCGAAACGATTAAGTGTTATCATTAGTTTTTTTGCTTATTCTGTGGTTATCAATGAAAAAAATAGTAAAGCATTTATTCAATTTGGTCCCTTTTATCTGTGTTCAGGCACTTCTTCATCTGTCGGAAAGTTGGTCACTGTGTCATACTGTGAGTACTCAATACAGCTGAGTACCTAAGTAATTATAATAATTTATTAAGTAAAAAAAAAAACATTTTATTTGAAGAATAATTCCATTTCTACATACAATAGATGTATTGATATGTAATTATTATACAGTACAAAATTAGTGTGGTGGTGGTGGAACAGGTAAAACTGCACCCATCAACGGTGGCGGTGGTGGAATGGCATTAAACATAGGTGGTCTCGGTGGCGGTGGCACTGGAATCATCGGCGGAGGTGGTACTCCTCCCATCATATTCCCGGGTCTCGCAATAATTGTCGTCGGTTTCTTTGCTTCATTCTTAAAAGCAAATTGCAGGAAAAATTGCTTTGTATCTCGATTCCAATGTGTCCAGAACTTATTATCTGTTTTTTCTACTTCTCTGCTGGGTACCTTAAATGCAATGGTCTCATATGGCTCTGCAGCAAACAGCAAGTATTGCCATTTACGATCTGGAGGTTCTATTTTCTGCTCATAAGCAGACATAAACCTGTGACGAGGCATCACATTGTCAGTAATTTCTGGATAATCAATTTGGAATAACAAGCTCTGTTGACCTGTTTCTGGATCTCTCTGTTTTGTCACTCGATAACCAGGACGTCCAATTTTGACGAATTTTTTCGGTTCCACTCTAGGTTTCTCTGGTTGTAGAAGAGTTGGGGCATCTTTGGCTTCTTTAGCAGCTCTTCGGGCCAAATTTGCCTGATGTTTCTTGCCTTGAGTGTGAGCAAGATAACTACCTTCATTATTGTGTAACGTTAAACACAGTTTGCACTCATATGACCCTAAGTGGTTTTTCATAAAGTAAGGATCTTTTTGAAGATCTATAGTTTCTAACGCCAATTGCCGGAGACGCTCTCGGCGATCTCTGTTGGTTTCTGACCAAGAGGCGACTCCGCCGCCACCGGTTTTTCCTCCAGGGCGATTTTGAAAATCCATTATTTAAGCTTATTAGTTCAACACGATTAATACAAAACAATATATTACTACACAATTAAAAGTATTATAAACTTTACAGAACTTTTGACATTTGTCAGCGTTTCTCGATCTCAATAGTAACTTATTGATTGCCAACCTTAGAATTTATTTCCAGACACAATTTTGTAATAAAATCATTTTTTATATTTTAATGTCTTATATCTATTCTAAGTAAATATAGAAACTAATTGCATTAAATAACAATCACTTATTTCATAATTACAATGATTGTAAGCAAACGCTTAAGAGAATCAGTGTCTGTAACTAAATGTTGGTAGCCTTGTGTAACCAAATATAAACAGTTGGCGAGGTTGGCCTTTCCGAACTTGTTCTGTTCTCGGCAACATGGTAAGCGAGGTGTAATTTCTCTTTTGAAACATTTTTGAAAAATCTGAATCATCCATTTACCAGCATCTATTCCATTACTTTACTGAGTAATGTTAGGATAGCGTTTGTTCGATTTTATAAATATTTATAGGCCATTCGAGTATTATTTGTGTTTACAATTAATTTTGTGGTTATGTTGTAGTCGACTCATAAGAAAAAGACAAGAAAGTTAAGGGGGCACGTGAGCCATGGACATGGCCGCATTGGTAAGTAAACATTAGTTTGTATGTTACGTAAATAACATTATGATGATACATGAACGGGCGGTATGATTTAACTTTGATTAATGTTCTTATGCTGAATGATTTCCCACTCTGTTTTATGTAACATATTTGTAGTAGAGAGCTAACAGGAATTTTATTACAGGCAAACACAGAAAGCATCCAGGAGGTCGCGGTAATGCTGGTGGTATGCACCATCACAGAATAAACTTCGACAAGTACCATCCAGGTTACTTCGGAAAGGTTTGTTCTTATTCCTCTATTGATGAACCATTGATTTATAGTTGATTTTAGTTGGGAATGAGGAATTATCATTTACGGCGTAATTCTAAATGGGCCCCTGCTATCAATTTAGACAAATTGTGGACTCTTGTTAGTGAGCAGACAAGGTCAAAATACCAGAATCATCCTGAAGGCAAAGCTCCAGTTATTGACATTGTCAAAGCTGTAAGTTGTTTTATGTTCAATATCAACATGTATTTAAATATTTAATGATGATATATGAACGGGCGGTCTTAAAATAATGCTGATGGTTCATTTTGACTGATCACATTTGTAATTAGATTTATTTAGTAATTTTTTTATTATGGTGTTTAATTTTGTTTTTTGTTATAGGGATATTACAAATTGTTGGGTAAAGGTCGCCTGCCTAACCAACCTGTCATTGTTAAAGCCAAGTTTTTCTCTAAATCGGCAGAAGATAAGATTAAAGCTGTTGGGGGAGCTTGCGTTTTGTCAGCTTAATTTGTAATATTAAATAAAAAACTTTCTATAAATTATATATGGTTTTAATTGCATTCATTAAGTAATAATCGTAAGTAATTACTATTCCGGACATGGAATCTTGGCCACAACTGACATTTAACTGACAAATATGTGTGAACTGGCCTTCATTGAATATTACCCAACTTTTGACTTGATAATGCTATTTCCCTGCTTTTTTGATGTCACAATAAAAACTTCAATATGATTTTTATTAATTGTCTTGATTTTTTTTTAAAATGTCAAAAAAAATGTTGGCCAAGGTTCCGTATCCGGAATAGTATAATTGATTTCATATAAATGTTCATCAAGTGAGCTGTGCATTTGTAAAAGCACCTTTAATTTAGTTACATTACAAAAGTCACATTTATGAAGGTCATGTCCAATAAATCTTTACTTGGTAAAAATACAAAGACAATAACAAATAAGAATTACTTTAATTTAAGCAGTAAAAAGACGTAACATTGCTTTTGAAATCAGCAAAGTTAAAATGGACAAAAACTAAAAAATTAGTCAAATCGAGTTCGCGCAGAGCAAGCAACTTTGAAAGTTAAAGTCACTAGCTTTAGCTTTACTACCAACAGAAAATCAGATTTTCATGGCTTGCTTAGATGCACATTTATATGAAATTGAGTATACATGAGCGGTCTTTTTTATCCGGATAAATTTTTTTTTTGCGATAATTTAGTTGCTTATTTATAATTTATTCAATCAAAATAGATTGTAATACCGTGTGAGCAACAATTACTGATTGAGTTGGCAATAAATTCTGGTGACTTTTATGTCATGTTCTAACGAGAAAACCATTTTATTAATAAAAGATTACACAAACCAAGGCGTTTAAATTTGAAATGTATGCCAGCTGTCAATAATGTCAAAAAAACAAACCGAAATACAGGGTGAGCAACAATAACTGTTACAGTTGGCAAAAAAAAATTACATAAAATTTTCAAGACTGTGAATTGTACCTACTTCGGTTTGTTTTATTGACAATATTGACACCTGGTATACATTTCAAATTTAAACGTCTTGGTTTTTGTAATCTTTTATTAATAAAATGGTTTTCTCGTTGGAACATGACATAAAAGTCACCAAAAATCACCAGAATTTATTGCCAACTCAATCAGTACTTGTTGCTCACCCGGTAGATACAATTCGCAGTCTTGAAAATTTCATGTAAAATTTGTTATTGCCAACTGAAACAGTTATTGTTGCTCACCCTGTATAATAACACATGAAAAATAAAAATTTAAACAAGAACAAAATTTTAAAGCAAGCATAAATGTCAATGTCACAATCTCAATCATCTATTTCATCAGAAAATATTGTTTTATCACAAACTAATGATGGTTCAAAATGTAAAATATGCAACAAGATATTGAAAAATAATGCAGGAGTTAAAATTCACATGAGTAAAAGTCATTCTCATGTTGTATCCTTGTTTCCGCCTCTTCCATGTGCCCCGTCAACATCGAATGGATTTACTGGTTTAAGATCCAATTTAGGCAAATTCTTTAGACCTCAATATAGATACAGCGAAGTTGAAAGCGATGAAGATGTACCACTTTCGCAGGATAATTTTGAAATTGAGTCAAGCTTGCCCAAAGTTGTCAAACCTTTTTCAAATTTGGAAAACTCACAAACGTCTTCTATTACAGAACAGCCATTTACGAAAATTGCGTGCCCATTTTCACCTTTACACCTATTTAAAGACGAGAAACGCATTAGAACACATGTCGGAAAATATTGCGACAAACAAGTTGATATCAGTCATATTAATCTGTCAAGAAGATCGATTCAAGACAAATTAATAAATTTACATAGCAAAATCCATACCTACTCTGAGAAGAATTCCGAAAGGAGCCCGAAATCAATCTGCAGATAAACTGTCGTCTGTAATTCACGAGTGCATCAACTCCAACTCTATTCTGGCTTGGGAAAATTTATTTGTTTTTGCTTATATATCTTTTAACTTAAACGGATCGAAAATCAAAAATTTAACGTCGAAAATTAAGGATAATATTGCCAACTTCAATTTACCGTCATCGATTACAAAGGTAACTGGTTCAAGTACATTTCAAAAAAGAATAGAAGGAAAAGTGAATGATTTTGACATTAGAGGAGCAGTTAAAATTTTAAGTTCTGATGACAAACTTGCTCCTTTTGATGACGTCACCTTCAATGTCTCAAAAACGAAACATCCAACACCGTCTCGTCCTCTTTCATTTCCGGAGCCACCTCTGAACAACATTCCTGTCTTATCCGTGAACGAGTCAGATGTTTTAAGAGGTATTAATTCATTCTATCGCGGTTCAGCACTAGGAATCGATGGTATGAGACCTCAATTTTTGAAGGATATGGTCTCTTTTTCTGCTGGAGAAGCTGGTAAACGTGCCCTCACAGCCATTACAAAATTATGTAACTTTATTCTTGCTGGTAAGATTAATGAAGAAGTTCTTGCCAAATTTTTTGGAGCTTCCCTCTGCGCTCTTTCAAAAAAAGACGGTGGTTTGAGACCAATAGCAATTGGTTTTGGAGTAGCAACAAAAAAAGGTTCCGAAACGGCTATCCACACAGTTCGTACTTATCTCAATCTTCCTGAAAATAATGATACAATTATGCTGAAGACTGATTTTGCGAATGCATTTAATTCCGTAGAAAGAGATAAAATGCTTTTACAAATTAAAGAAAATTTTCCTATCCTTTATCCATTTATGAATCAAAGTTACAGATTACCTTCATCTCTTTTTTTTGGAGATAAAATCATATCTTCAGAAGTTGGTGTTCAACATGGTGATACCTGTGATCCAATGGCGTTTAGTGTTTCAATTCAACCTTTGGTAACGATAATGATATAGGAGCTGAACATTTGGTATTTGGATGATGCCACTCTTGCAGATACCCCAGAAATTGTTTTAAATGACCTTCGTAATCTGATTGAATTAGCAGCTGAAATTGGTTTGAAAGTTAACACAGATAAATGTGAAATTTTCTTCAATTCAAAGAATGAAGATACGTCTATCATTCAGCAATTTGAAAAAATTTGTCCAGGAATTAGAATAGTATCGTCTAACGACTTACAGTTACTGGAAGCTCCAATTTTTGAAGAGGCGTATATTCAACAATTCAGGATTAAAGAACAAAAAATTAAGTTACTTATCTCTCGCCTTGACCACCTCAACCCTCATGTGGCGTATTTTTTATTGAAGAACTGCCTCTTTATACCAAGACTAACTTATTTTATCCGTACTTGTGCGCTTTGGAAATTTCCGTCGCCTCACGTGCATTCTTAACATTAATATCAATGATATCCAATGGCTGCAAGCAACTCTCTCTGTTTCTAAAGGTGGTTTGCGAATTCGCAGAATTTCAGATGTGTGCCTGATAGCATTTCTGAGTTCAGCCTATGGCGTTCAGAATGGAATGTCTTCATTACTCCCTACTAAGGACATTCCGATTCAAGTTCACCTCCTGGATACAGCCTTGGAAGAATGGTCATCAATTAATTCTGTATTTCCATCGACTAGACATATTCAGAAATGCTGGGATAACATTAACCTAACAAGAATTATCACAAGTGAACTTCAATTTAATACAGTTACAGACATAGCTCGCTTTAAAGCGCTTCAGTGCAATGAATCTGGATCTTGGTTAGATGCCATTCCTTCAAAAAATATTGGTACCTTTTTGGATTTGCAAGTTTTTCAACTTTGCGTAGATCTTCGACTTGGCTGCGATCTATTTGAAAATCACATTTGCAACTGCCGCACATTTGTCAATGCTCAAGGAGTTCATGGTCTAAGCTGTAGGTACTAAAAGCAAAGGAAGGCTCCCAACGCATAGTGAACTTAATTGTATTTTTCAAAGAGTTTTATCATCAATTCATATCCCAGCTACACTTGAACCTACGAATCTTTCACGTGACGATGGTAAGAGACCAGATGGCGCCACGCCTAGATGCGCCACGCTCACCCTTTGGTCAAAGGGCCAACGTCTCATTTGGGACGTAACTTGTGTTGATACACTTGCCCATTCATATCTTTCACAGACTTCCGTAGAAGCTGGGGCAGCAGCAGAAATTGCTTGCCGTAAAAAACATGAAAAATATAAAATATTAAAATCTGCAAATTTTATTTTCAAGGCACTTGCCTTCGAAACACTGGGTCTTTGGTGCGAAGAAACTAGATCTTTTATCAACACTATCAGCTCTAAGTTGGTTAAAGAAACTAGCAACGTCAGAGCAAAACAATTTCTTCGTCAAAGACTTTCTTTGGCCGTTCAACGGGGCAATGCAGCAAGCATTCGCGGCACCCTTCCTCACAGAACACCTAAGATAAGAACTGATTTCCCTATGTTAAAGGTTGGCAACGGAAAATACAGCGCTCCTGGTAGTCCAGTGGCAAACTAAATGACCGCGGGAAAAATTTGAACGCAACCGTCTTTATAGTGCTCCCTTTTTCAGATATAAGTTTTTTTTAGTTGTCAAGATATTAAAGTGAAAAAAGTAAATTTGGTTTTAAAATAACCAAATATACTTTTTCACTTTAAAATATTAACAATTTTAATAGTAGGAAAATAAAATTAAACACAAATATATTTATTAGTTATATATTGAACGAAAAACCGACACAAATAAGAAAAAAATGTAACAAGATAAAACTCTAAAAATTCAAGAAAACAGATAAACAACAAATTAACATTCACTTGAAAAAAGTAAAAAACAAATCACAGTACTATTTACATTTCAGTCTTGATATCCGTCGGATAGTGCGGAATACTTCTACTGGCGAATTTACGCTTGTTTGTCAAAACTTCACTTTCACCTGTTCCACAATAATTATGGTCTTGAAGATGAAAACTGGAAATGCTGTCCATTATTTCACTATCTTGAGAATGTGAGGAAGGTTTTTGATCCAAACCTTTGCAAACCGCGGTCAATGTTGTAGACTGATGACATCAACAACTACAAAATCTTCATTTGCAGAATGGTCGTAAGGTTTTGGTACAGAACCGGTGTTTAAACGATCCTTTCTTTCATTCACAAAACTATTGCCTCAAAATGATGTTCACAAATTTTCCATGCACCAGTTGTTGGATTCTGGATATTTACAAGAATACTTCTTTCGGCTAACAACTCCCACGACTGAAAAACTTTAGTTTACACAGTTTACATATCAAGTATGGCACTAATCCGCACTAACCTAAACGAAAACTTTCGGGAAATTTGCCAAGCATCCTTGGCATAACCCAAAACAAAACACACAAGATGGATGCTAGTTCGCAAACCCGCAAAGGCGCAAGCTCACAAGAGTCACTAAATGACAAGAATGACATTTGTCTGCGCGGTCTATTCAAAATTCCCCCCTTTGCTTCACGCCCCGCCGGTGGCACCCACACTTTTTCCGCTGCCATTTTGCCAATGCCAGTTTCACCCCCCTGCCCTTCCTCATATCACCTCATTGGATGAAATTTTTTTAATTTAATTTAGTTGCTTGGTAAATTGACGACACAAACCACATAAGTACGATGAAAAAAACGAGTCCGAAGGAGATAATTTAATGAATAATAAAAAATAATAGGTAATAATGAAAAATTGAATTGGCCATTTTGCACTTCAATTTATTACAAGCTGTGTCAATGTTTAAGATTGTTGATTCGTTATCATAACAACAAACAATAATCAGGTTCGAAAAAGTTTGCCACATTTTATTGTTTTCAATTGTCATAAATTTTCATTTTTCTCCTTTGTAAACTCCCTCTTAGCTGCCCTAAAGTAAAATGAGCAGCAAGCCCAATTTATACAGAAACCCGTTGTATAAATAACTATTATTAAAGTAATATATGGGGTTTCGATGTTTTACATCTTCTCCGATTCTTCCTTGGGAAATTTTCGACGTTGTGGTGGTGCAACTCATACAGTTGGCTTAAAAAAAAAACGGGAAATGAAATTTGACCTAATGTGAATTGGAAATTTAATTTTTCCATTTATGTCAATTTGTGTCTGTTTGACAGTAGTATTTCTGACACATAAGTGCAGTTTTTTAACCTAAATTCTAAAAGGCCGTTTCAAACTATAAAAATTTAATAAAATCTGACGGAACTTTTTCTGACAGTTCCCGTTTTTTTTTGAAGCTAACCGTACTGTCGCGAGCAATAAATTTTGGTCGTCAATGTCAAAATTTTTTACGATATTTACGACTGTTTTATATACAATGGAACATTTTCGATTGCGTCAAGGAATGACCTTGACGACCAAAATTTATTGCTTGCGACTGTACCTTAATGTAAACTTTCGCCCTTATTTGCTGGTTGCCGCTTTCCCTCGGATGATATTTTGGCGGAAAAATACAAAATAAAAGTAAATATAATGAGAAAAGAAATATTTATTGCTCTTACATTGCGTTTTGTTTTTAATTTCCAATTCTCGCCCTTTAGTGACACATTCGACACAACAAACGAGAATGCTAAAATACAGTACAGCCGACACCGTGATCAACATTGGCTGATCTATGAATGTCTGCATCTGTTGGTGACAATGAAAATTTGAATAGGTAATTTTGGTACCCCTGTAATCTAAACGTATTTCTGGTTCTTCTTCTGGTTGTCAGCTTTGACAGATTTGACAGGCAAATTTCAAATTTATCATCAAAGGTTCATTTTGATAACATTTTATTTGTGAAAATGGTTTTTACACTGGCACACGACATTTATGCATTCAACCAATTTCGGGGCATGTTCCCTGAAGAAGTTGTCAGCTTGCTTCACATAATATAAAAAGTTGCAAAAAACCACTTTGCATTTGCAACAGCATTTTTATGGCATTAGTCATTTGAAATTACTTTGAGGCTAGGGCCACACTACAGACTAAATAATTGGCCGATAATTTAGTCCGATTGGGTAGATTCCGCGCACACCAGGCAAACCAAGGCAAACTAAATTATTATAAATTATTTGGTTGGCTGTCGGTGCGCAGACAGGCGACTATTAATCGGTCGACTGCTTATGCACAGTTGATAAAATCTAAGCGATATTAATTAAATATGAGATTTGACATATAGTCTGTCTCAATTCTAAATTTCCACCAACACTGCATTCTACATTGGAAATACAACCGACAACACTGTTTGGTGAAAAATGTGTCAGATTGTATTTGTTAGGTTATCTGTCAATTTCCGTTTTTACAGCTCAAAATTTCAGAATAAAGGAACATAACGAAAACATTTTTTAAAATGCAGCAAGTGAGTAGGTAAAAAATAAAATTATAAAAGCAAAATAAACTTATGAACTAAATTTAATGTTTTCGAATCATGTTTATAAAATAATTATATTGCCAACTTTGGTAATCAGAATCCCCACTTTAGAAATATTTTGATTTTACCAACATAATTCAACAGGTGGTGGAAATTTAGAATTGAGATAAACTATAGGTTGAAAATATCCTTTGGTTCAATATACGGGGTGATCAAGAAGGACTGTTTAAGTTGGTAATACTGGATCGTATTTTAAATCGTATAACAGGAGTAACTTCCGGTTGTTGGTGGCTTCTCGTTGTTAATGCTATACCTATATCAGATATTTGTAAAATAAACCAATAAAACATATCCAGTTGCAGTATTATAAATAACCGAATTAAAAAATTTTCTTAATTGTACTGCCAACTTAAACAGTCCTTCTTGATCACCCGGTATTTTATTACTTTCATAATCATAAATTAAAAGTCAAAATTTTAGCACTGCAGAGAGCCACTGCACGCATAATATGTGTGGACTATCCAGTCGGTGAATGTGCGCACTCGCATAGTAGACTAGACTATGCTCTATCAATAGTTGGCCAACTTTCTTGTTGAAAGGGAATCGGGAAGTCCTTGCAACTATTTTTCGATCAATCTGTCGGCCGACTACAATCGCTTTAGTGTGCGCACTCACATAAGTCCCCATACTTATTAAGAACCAACTAAATTGTCGGCCGATGAAAAATCTGTAGTGTGGCCCTAGCCTAAAACTGTACTTACTTATATGGAAAATATTCAACCGAAACAATGATCCCTTTCTGGCCCTATTTGGTTCAAAAATATGAAAAAAATGCTGTTGCAGATGACAAGTGGTTTTTTGCAACTTGAGTCAACTATAAGATAACAAAATTTTTACACTGTCATTTAGACAATTAAAAGGGCTATCATTATCAAGAAAAAAAATAGGGGCATTTTTTAAATATTTCTGAACAAAATAAAGGCCCAAAGGAACCAGAAACTCATAGTTTGGATTGAATATTTTCCATATAAGTACAGTTTTAAAGTAATTTGAAATGACGAATGCCATAAAAGTGCTGTTGCAAATCACAAGTGTGTCTTTGCAACCTGTACCCACTTTACCTAAACTCGGTATTATATCTATCAAAGTGTAGTTCAAAGAGTATCTTATACCTTATACTCTTCAGTGTAGTTCTGTTATTTTGTGAAATTTCTGTAAATTCATATTGATGAAGTAAAGCTTCTTAACGTTATTATTACCCATAATCTTCCAATATTATTATTATAATACTAGTGAATAGTGAATTATTTAGTGATGTGTTCGCAACTTCGTCATTTGTTTTGAATTTTGAATGTTTGACACTTTTGAGTTTTGACAGACAGTAGTGGGGATAGCGTCAAACAACCTTACCGTTATTTTGTGGTTAATTTCAAATGTGGAAAAAGTTATAACAAATTAAGAAATACATAGTAAACAAAATGTCGAGAAAAGATATCCAAAACATTTTCGAAAAAGTGCAAAACACATCGTCATGTCATCGAAAGTATGTTCGAGTCTTAAAGGAACTATATAAAAAGGTAAGTGTTAACTGTTATTAACTGGAATAATTACAATTATTTTCACCCTCAAATAATGTGGTATACCAATAATGTTAAATTGAAACAGACGGAGTAGAATTATTTCGTTAGGTATTACTTTTTGTTTACATAACTTTAAAATTATCTTTCTAATATCGTTTTCATAAGAAAAGGAATGATTCGGTAGAAAATAATGTAAGAACATGTTTAGACTCCAGTGGACACATTTCTCCAAGTCTTTTTGGAATTCCTGAAAATAATAGTTCGACAGGGCTCTGAAAGTAGTGTGTACACAAAGAGAGCTTTAAACTTCGCTTCACTTTTTTGTGCTGACCTCACCCTGAAAGAAGAAAAAGAAAGTGAGTCCCATGATTTTCTCGCCGCTGTCATTGAGAAAACACTTGAGGTATAAACAAATCCATCATTTTTGAGTAGATTAGTTATTATAGCTTAACCAACAACAAACTTATTGATCAAATTCTTTATCAAAATAGCCTTTTTTGTTGGTCAAATTGATATGAGTGACTATTTATGAATAATTCTGGTTAATTCTAGTGGAGTTGTTTGAACGTGTACGATCTCAGATACAATTCTTGTTACTTTATTGCAATTGTCTTGCAAGACATTGGAGAAGACGTTCAACTAGAAATCAATTTAATTGATGAAATACAGAAAGTCATGCTGGAACGGATGCAGGCAAGCTCCACCAATAATGTAAAATGTTTGTTATGAAATTCATTTTTAGGAACCTAAAATACCGATTAGACTGGAGGCGATGGCTGCTTTGGTGCGATTGCAAGATCCTCAAAATTTTGAATGTCCTGTGATAAATGCTTACGTACAAGCATTGTCCAGTGGAAGCTCAATTGTATTTGTTGCAATAGTTTACTTGCTTATTTATCACTTTGATTGGATTTTAGATTAGGAAAGAGGCGACTTCACGAATAGCTCCAAATATGTTTACTCTGGGTAAAATAAAAGACCGAATTCGAGACGTAGATCCGTCTGTTCGCTCAGTCGCGTTTCATAAATGTGCAGATATAGGACCTTCAAATTTCAAAATTGCGCATAAGCACATGATATTGTTGTGTGGTTTTAAAGAGACAAATGACAAAGTGAAGACTACATTTTATGATTATCTGTTACCTAAATGGTTGACTGCGTATAGAGGCAATTATTTAAATTTTGTGGGTGCATTAAAACTAGTAGCAGATGAAGAGGATATTAACAAGATGACATATTTATGCAAAGAGTTGATTAGGGAATTTTACAAGTAATTATAGAATTCTACTTGCACAGATGAAAATCTTTTTTTTTTTTTTATTGTAGTAAACATTCAGTCATTGAATTAATAGCAGCTCTACCTATCAACAAGGACAAACTAGTCGATGTTGGCAATTTATCAAATGATGTAACATTATTTTGGAACATCCTTGTTGAATTATTGAGACAATCTGGTAATATGGATGAGCATTTGGATAGCATTTTACCTGAACTGACACCATTTTGTCACTATATTGAGCGGTAATAAATCTTATTGTACAACTTGCTGGTGCTAATAAATGGCTTTTAGAGTAATTAAAACCAAAGCATCGGAAAAAATGGATGAATGGAAATTTTTCGAGTATCAGTTTGATCTCTTGAACCTTTTTGAAATCGCAGAGAACTACGACTTTTCAGACGAAGTAAGTTGCAATTGCCAAAATTGAGACTTCGTTACTTGTCTTCATTGCAGGTTGGCAGGCGTACAATGCAATCCCTCGCAACAACAGTTTTACAAAATAACAATTTTACTATAAAACTTACAAAGAAATTGGTTTCGGTTGCACAAAAGTGCAGCAGCAACATTGAATTCTTCACATGCGACATGTGTCAGTTGATCTCTGACGTCAGGGAACCCCTTGTAGAGGAACCCATGTCTCAGGACCACCAGCGAGAACGCGATTTTAAGGTAAGATTGCCAACAATGTTCTTAAAATTATGGTCAGAAAGAGGAGAGCGTCTAAAATTAACAGTGGCTCCTAAAGCAAGAGCGTTATTACATCTACAAAAGGAAAATTAATTCGTAGTGTGTTGAATGACATATTTAGTGTCAAAGAACACACCGTTAATAATAATTGTTTGATAAAGATTGCTCAACGAGAAATTTTGAGATTTCAAAGAGCTAGTTTCTAATAGAAAAATAAAAATTGTTCTGTCAACCAGAGTTTGACCGTTTTCATTTCAGGTTATATCATTTATTCCTTTTAAAAGATTTATTTATGCTCGTACATATATTTTGTTTTGTTGTACAGGTGGCGGAGCTGAGAGTGAAGATAAACATCCTAAGAGAGAAACAAAATGAAGCTGTTAACCAACGCGACTATCAGACAGCTCAGATTTTGGATAACGAACTGGTCAGCTGCAACAAACAGCTGGAGGAACTACAGAACCAAACGAGCACCCAAATGATTCGGATGCGGAGGCCAGACAACGAAACGTTGTGTTGTTGTCTGGATATTCTGGCTAGTGTCTTAGAGTTGCCTGTTGTGGACAAGTTGACACCGTCTTTGGTGACGTGCAGGGATCACTTTCTGGTGCCGTTGATCAGCAGTCAAAGTGCAGAGTCTCACTGGAGGGTGCTCAAATGTTTGGCCTTGTTTTCGGTAATCGACAAAGCGACTGCAGAGGAGTACGCCAAAGTCATCTGCATTCCGGTAATGTACATTTATAAAAACAAACATAAACATATCATGGGTCTGTCACAATAGTGTTAATGTTAGTGGTAATGTTATAATCAGAGACCGGCGAAAAAGGGTTTTCGCCTCCCACCAGTCCGCTCCAGCGCCGCACCGCTATCTTTTCGCTGCGAGCGTGAACGCCGTGAACCGTGGATCGTTTTATTATATTAAGATCGTGATGGTGGGAGGTATTCTTTACGCTTTCATTATTTTCCGCCAAAGGGCCAGATTTCAAGTCATGGTGGTGCAGCGCAAAAGTGTGTCTATCTTTGTCCTATACATTGATCACCAATATGCGTCATCTTTCTCAAACTTGTAATTTTACGCCGTTACCATGACAATAGAATTTACGACCGTTGCAGGTCAACTTGAAATCGGCCTCTAAGTCTACAAAGTTATAATGTTAGTAGAGATGGAGATGGTTGATGATAACGAAGATGTTGAAATTGAACCAGAAAATTTCTGGATTTAATTTTAATAACAACTAAGATCGTTAATGACATTAACATCACCATCACCATTATTATGAACGGTTAAACGTTTCACTAATGTTCGTAAGATTAACATTCTGACTATAATAACATTAACATTAACACAACATTGTGACAGATACTTTATTTGCCATACACTGCATGGTTCACATTGAATAATCTGGGAAATATCGTTATTTCCGCGAGTTCTTTCTTTTCTTCCTTATATGGAACCAGAAAGGCCTCCCGATTTCATGGTAATGTGTAGAGAGGGAATCCCCAAAGATTATAGTCGTGGTGGGCGTGGAAGAACCCAAAGTTAAAATTTATTTAATTGATAATGGTATTATACATACAAGTAATTATTTTAACAGTTCATGTCAAGAAACATTTTTCTCTATATTCCCGTCTTAAGTAGTTAATAATCCTGATAAGTAAGTTCATTCCACAGATTGCAACGTACCGAACGGTTCCGATGAACAACGTTTCGGCTCTTATTCAGTCGGTCTGCGGCGTAACAGACATAATCTCGCTGTACGGTGTCGAGATTGTAAGTCAAAACGAAGAGACCGACAATACAACACTTAATCAAAATATGACGAAACGCAAGCTGTATTCTACCGACAGCGAAGATGACATGACAAATGGGAAGATCGATAATATGACACTTTCTTACATTTTTGAAATATTCTTGGACATGTTGGATGATGAGGTGTGTTAATTTTGTATTATGATCTTTCCACGGATTTTTTTTTTTTTTTGTAGCGCGAGGAAATCAGATACAAGGCAGTTTTAGCGATAACGGCTTTGATAAAACAATCGTTTCCTGTAACGCCGACTTTATTCTCTAGAATTTTACTCAAATGGTATAGTCCTTTAACTGGTAAGTATTGTGTCTACACCTTTTCCAATTGTAGTTCAGAAAGTAAGAGATTAATTTCAGAAAATATCAAATGTAGTTCAGATTAGTAAGATGTATTTCAGAATGTGTTAATTGTATTTCAGAAATGTAAAATGTATTTCAGAAGGTGCTAATTGTATTTCAGAAAAATTAAATGAATTTCAGAAAAGGTGAATTGTATTTTAGAAAATATCATTTGTATTTCAGAAAATAATAATAAAATTAAAACATACGCAACAACTGATCTTCGGGTTCTACATACAAGTTAGAAGCATTGGCGTTGTCGAACGAAGACTTCTTTACTTGGAACAAATTTTATGTACATAGATTTGGCAAAAGACAGAATTGTTCTCCTCGGTAATATACAATTATGATGCGTTCTGAAATGCAAATGATACTTTCTGATTTACAAATGATATTTTCTGAATTTCATATAACGTTTTCTGAAATACAATTTACCGATCTGAAATACAATTTACGATTTCTGAAATACAATTTACTAATCTGAAATACAATTGACGATTTCTGAAATACAATTTACTAATCTGAAATACAATTGACATTATCTGAAATACAATTGGAAAAGGTGTAGTTTGTACGCTGTACATTTTTTTAAATTTTCAAACAGAAAAACAGGATATTCGTTTGGAAGTTTATTTGGGACTGTTGATCGATCAGTACTTGCAATGTCGAAATTCCATTGATGTAATGAAAGAAACTATCGTACCGACCCTGTCGAGTATAGCGAACGCTCCAAAAACCAGTCCTTTAGCCGACATCGACGTCGACAACGTTTTAATGTTTTTCTCGGAGAATATGAATATCAGTTTAGAACCGGTGTGTAAGATGTTTACGAAAAACACCTGAGGTTACTTATTGTTTACAAACTAATTTTGAGATTTTAGGATGATCTCAAGATTTTAGTGCTGGACATATCTATGAAGATATCGGAGAACACCAACGATCGTATCGTACCACTTTTGACAAAATTGATGTGTAATTTTGACTTAAAACGAACAAATGCGGAGTCTGCGAGTGAAATGATAGATCGTGCCGAGATGTTATTAGAGGTGCGAACGTTTAAAAAACACATTTTAGTGATTGTAGTATTTATTACTTTGCAGGACTTGAAAGATAAAGCTCCGAGGAGACACGTTGAGAAATTTATTTTTAAATTAAGACAAGTGATCCACACTACTACTGGCAGTACAGAACAAAGAGACGAAAATGAAAATAGTCCAATTGCAGATTCAAATGCGACGGAACAACCTCCTGTCACTGTGTTGCGTAAGTGAATTCAAAATTTTGAAGTGAAAGTAACGTTAATAAGGCTAGTTATTTATTGTATCCATTGCAAGTGGTCATTAATTAGGCATTACCTTTTGTTATCTTTTAGTTAATGCTCCATATTTTTAAGTTTCTTACTTGTTTAAGCGAAATTATGTCGAGAACATTTAGATATACAAAGAGAACATAACTTTGTTTTAATTTTAAATGTTCACTATTTAATTGAAATTCTGCAGTTTTCTTAATCGCGATTTTTAAAATTATTTCAATTAAATTGTTATACGGGTGAACAAGAAAGACTGTTTGAGTTGGCAATACGGTTAAGAACATTTTGTATTCGGCTATTTACAACACTGCAACCTGTTTTGTTGGTTTATTTGACAGATATCTGACGTAACATAACAGCGGCAAAATGGAAGGTTATAAGAGTAAAAATTAACGATAAAAAGAAATCAAACTTCAAATAGAGAACAATTATCTAAAAATTAACTAAAGGAAAATTTCTAACTGCCCCCCCCCCCCCCCCAATTCACTCCAAAGATAAATTAACTCTTCTTTTTAGGCTCCTTAACAGATTCACTATTAATTTGAAATGTCAAATGTTATTTGTCAATGATGCGGCTGTCACTCAAACCGTCAACAATCGGAAGTTGTACCATTTAAAAATAAAATTCAGTACTACCAACTTAAACAATCCTTAATCACCCCGTATTATCTTTTGCAACAGCTATATTTAAAACTTCTTTGGTATTAAACGTTCATGATTTTTATGATACTAAAAACATGAGATTTTAAAAAATCTGAAACATTTTTGAAGGAGAAATATCTGCCTCAAACCATTCGTAATCATATGAATTTCACTCAAATTTAGTTGATAAAGTGAATCTTTTTTTAGAACGGTCTGCTACGTATTAATAAAAAAATCTGCGTTGGTACGGTTGGCTCCAAAAAAAAAACGGGAACTGTCAGAAAAAGTTCTGTCAAATTTTATTAAATTTTTATAGTTTGAAGCGGCCTTTTAGAATTTAGGTTAAAAAACTGCACTTATGTGTCAGAAATACTACTGTCAAACAGACACAAATTGACATAAATTGACAAATTAAATTTCCAATTCACATTAGGTCAAATTTCATTTCCCGTTTTTTTTTAAGCCAACTGTAAGTTACTTTGATTGCAATAAAATCTTACCTACTGTTTACCTTGAGCAAAAAATGCACTCACCGGCTGGAAAAACGGATCATTTTTATTTTTAGTGATAAAACGATGTTAGCGAGGTAATAGATATTTATGCATTAAGGGAGATATGAACGGGATTTTTCCCTGAGGTTGACGTGGTTATAATCCGAGGGCCTTTGGCCCGATGAATTATAAGTCAACATTTACGTTTATTTATAAAAGCTCTCTATCCGAGTCATATTGACATCAATACCTACTGGTCAACAGTCCGTGCAGCATGTGGTTAAGCATTATCCTGCATTAAAAAGAATTTCTTCTCTTTGAAAAGTGAATAGGGAACTAAACACCATTCACGTTGTGTACCTATGGTGAGATACATTTTCAAGTTGCCTGTACTATGGCGGACAATAAATTTAGGCCGGCCTGTCATTAAGTTGACATCAAAATGTGAAGCTGGCATTATGTTCAACTAACCCCATTTTCGATTTTTGTCATTCTTGTCATTGTGACAGCGATAATCAAAATTAAAATTACGAAAAGAAACGTAAGTACTCCAGAGAGAAGTGCTATTACAAATCAGTTATGCTAGTGCGTCATGATCTTTAAGTTATGAAAAAGGCGAAGGAAACGCCAAACAGCTTGAAAACCTTCAATTTGACAAACTGACACATCAGTCATAATGACAATAAATGGTCGCTTGCATTGACTTTTTTGAAATGTCAGAAATTTGCCGGCCTAAATTTATTGTCCGCCATAGTACTATTGCGGCCAAAAAATTTCGTCCGTCACTTTCAAGGCCCTGACATGAAGTGTAAACTACCCTTAAGCACCAATAACCTCGCTTTTTTATCGTTATTGTCATTTTGACAATCTGTCATTCAGTCCATCAGTTCAAATTTTGTGAATACAAAGGACAAGTTCTACTCTTACACAATTACCACACGACCGCTAGTGGCACTAGAGGCAGACTTGCGGCTATTTTTGGATTAAAGCACCAAACAGAGAACCGTGGAAATTATACGAGTATGCCGTAGTTTTAAAAAAATCAAACGAAAAACATTAAGGCAAAGACATGGAAATGAAACATTTATTTTTGTTTAAGTACTTAGCTAAATCAAAAGATAAAATGAATGAAGTTTAAAATCAATACTTGGTCATCGCTCCATTGGCATCAATAACTCGCCTTACACAACGCGACATGGAGAGGCATAAATCTGTGTGATAATTCCTAAGTAATGATCGCCATGCATTAGTAATCGCAGTCAAAAGTCCTGCCCTATTCCGAATCACTTGTCGTTGTTGCAAATTACGAGCCAAAAGTCCCTACATGTTTTCTTTAGGGTTCAAATCAGGGCTGCGACTCGGCCAATCAAGAACGTTTATGCTATTATTCCTGAACCATTCTGCTACCCTATGTGCTGTATGCACTGAACAATTGTCTTGTTGAAATATGAAGTTAAAATTCGGAAAAATTCTTGAAACTGAGGGCATCATCACGTCTTCAAGAATCCTAACATAAACACATCACTGTTGAGCTGATCTTCTAGATGCAACATTATCCCGGGGCTATCTACTGAAATCCATGTCCATATGTTTGCCGAAAATCGACCGCTCCTTTCCGTTGTATTTGCTTGTATTTACCGCTTCAACAGCCGTCATAAAAGGGCTATTGCGTAATCTATTGAGAAGCATATTATCTTCTTCTGCAGTAGATGTGCTAGGCCTCCCTGAGCCTTGGCGTCTTTCAATAGTTTCATTTTGCTTCCATTTCTGAAGAATGGACGAAATTGTACTTTTAGGTATACGAAGGTCCATCGAAATCTCAGCTTGGGACATTCATTCCTCTTTGTGCAAGAGTTACTATTTTAATTTTATTAAAATTTGATACCGATGGCATTTGCTTGACTTTCAAAAGTGACAAGTAAAAACATCAATCATAATGACAATAAGGAATGGACTACACCGATTTTTTTGAAATGACGGAAAAATGACGGACGAAATTTTTTGGCCGCCATAGTACACAAAATTTTGGCCGTCACTTTCTTGACATTCAGTAAAGTGTAAACAAACCTTTAGGAATCGTAACCCCACTTTCGATTCTTGTCATTTTGACAATCAATTTAAACTGTTTGAAGTTCAAATATTCCAAAAATCCGACATGAATAAACAAAATTAGAGCAATCGTACATAGATAACCTGAGGTAAACGTTCTGTGTAGTAGAAATGACAAAATAATTTTGAGTTTTGAAATTTACCACCCAAAAAATAACGTTCATAATCAAAGCGGTAAAGCTAAAGTCAAAACGAAACATGACTTAATCAAAACTCAATTTTCTTCATTTGATGAAAGAAATTCTACACCGAGGTCATCTACTTTTGTTGTAGAACCTCTAATAGAACACTAAAAACTATCTTCATCTTCAGAACATTCCCCTAAAACCCTCTATAGCGTAAACAAAAGAAAATTGTTGACTCAGCCACTGTCATATACGTAAGCTGAATTCAACTGATCTACATTCGTCTTCTGCGCAAACCACGTGATGTCATGTTTCGTTTTGACTTTACCTCTAATCATGATGACAATAAAGTACGGATTACAATTTTTTTTTTGAATTGACAGACAATGACTGCCACAATTTTTTGGCCGGCATAGTACTATCGCGGCCAAAATACTTTGGTCGTCAATGTGACATAAATGATATTCAATTGTAAAGCAAGCTTTAGGATGTTTAACCTTATTTTTTACTGTTGTCAAAATTATTTTAATCCGTCAGTGTCATACGGGTGGGGTAAATCCCAGCTGCGGAGGCAGGGTTCAAAAGCAAAAGATCAACATGGTCGCGGTTTAGATAACCTTCAGAAGCAAGTAAGACGATTCTATATTTATCAAAAACTGAGGGTGCCATATTTTTGACAAGAATAATTTGAAATTGTCATGTATATTGACATTAATACTTGATTTACATTTGAAGTGTCAAAAAGTGACGACCAAAGTATTTTGGCCGCGATAGTACTTGTACCCAATTGATTTTATGATTTTGTATAGAGTGGTTCATCAATTTTGAAATGTTTTTTGGCCCTTTGAAAATTACAAATTTTTGTTTGCAAATCCTTCCGAAAAGCATTGCCCCAAAATTTCTTTTTGTTATTGCCCCGTCCCGCAACTCGTGATTTTAAATTATCAACTCCTTCATTTAAAATTTTGTATACTTCTGGGACTAAAATCTGTACTTGGAGTTTTATTTTAGATTATAATTTACCGAAAAAATATCCGCCACATACAATTTTGTGCTTTTTCATTACGTTTCCATTATCTCCATGGGTAATTTCTTTTATTTCATTGAAAGCCTTTAAAATGTGCTGCTTCGTCTGCTTGCTTATTGATGCTCTACACACTTCGTTTTGGAAATTCACATTTTGGTAAAGTTTGTCCAGCGAGAGATTGGTTGACATAAAAATCACTAAATTCTGCGTAGAGAAAGGAATACCTCGGGCACGTAAAATTTGAAATATATCCTTCAAGCAGTAACATGTTTGCCCTGAAATTATGCTCTAATTAATGTTTTCTAGTGCATTTTGTAGTGTTGGGTTAATTTAATACAATTTAAAATCACCCAATCTCTCGCTGGACGAAGTTTAGTGACAATCTGACAATAATATGACAATTCAAATTATTGCCAACTGTCTAATTTTTATTTATTTTGTAAAAAAATCTAACAAAAAAAGAGTTCCAGTTAGTTCGTCATTACAAAAATGAATGTACGAGTATTATACGTAATCTTGAAGCATTTCCACTATGTACCTTTGAGCTTTTAAACCTTCCTCCAGAAATGTTATACAACTTTGTGTGTGCATTCATAGAAAAAATACCAGCTCATGTCATGATTTGCCGTTCCTGATAACAAACTCTAAAATCACTAAAAGTGCAGGGAACATATCGCTCCCCAGAACGTGACCACACTCTCTTCCGTCCAAGTGGGGATCTCAGATAAAAAGTGGATTTGGCAGTGAACAATAAACGTTCATTTCTTTATTTTTCATTTCCCCAGTGGCGATGTTGTCTCGCAAATACCAGTTGATCTACTCGATGCTGCCGGAGGAGTTCGGTCCTGCAGCTGGTCGACGTACCTCAAGTCCAGCTGCTTCTAATCTCCTTCGAACAGTCTTTGCAGTAATATTATGTGTTATTATCTTGGAACCTCCTATACCATTTACGGAGAATACGTTGTGAAATTCCTAACCTACGGATCACATAATGTTGATTTCTGCCATCTTCAATCAGTGCTATTGCCATTGCTAGTACATACTTCCTGCCTTAATGCTATTTTAATTATATTTTAAATACGTAGGTACTACAATAAATACATTATACAAAATGTCAAAGTTATAAACAAATGAAAAACACCCGGCAACTATAGAAGATTGTCTTTATTCATGTACGCAAAAATGTAATGTTGCTTTTTATTTAAATGATTTTTGTGGTTACAAAAGTGTAAAAGAATCTTGTAAAGAATTAGATTGAATCATTTTTCGATATAATTTCATTGGAAACTTAGGATTTCCAAAATTACAAATGACCCGTTTTTCGTGATGGTGAGTGTATGTATTTGCTTTTGCTAATCCTCCAGTAGTAGCAAAAAGCTGAAGTTAACTCGTCAAGATTATTAAATGTCGCCAGGTAAAAAAAAAACAATGAAAAATCGACAATTTTGGTAGTGAGAAATAACGTATTGATCAAGAAGTATAGGCACAGATTACTTATACCAGATCGGACACTCTTGTCGGAACCTTTGATGAATTGCATTCGCCGTTAATGACCTTCACTAGCGTGGCCCTTTAAATGGGTTACTGCTGCTGTTGCCATATTGAACAATATGTCAGCGATACAATGGTCGCAGATTTAAAATAAAAAAAATGGAAAAAAAATCCTGAAGTCTAATTCCACAGGTTTATTCGAAACGTCGCGTCGGAGTGTTAAAAGACAGGTTTAAACATATTTTTTAATCAAAATATGCTTAGACAATAGCGAGAGAAAGTCCTCCCTCCTTAACATTTTAAACTTATATACATTCCCAATATTTCACCCCCGTGGCCACGTACACAAAAATGTTGCCAGGCCAGGGAGATGACCATTATTTATGGTCATAACAACTATCATACCACCGTGTTTTCCACCACTTGGGCCGGAAGGGGTGAGGTATTTTCGCATCATCTTCCACGTGGACATCCACGTCGACTTGACGACGACGAATTCTGTTGCATTAGTCGAAGATTTTCTTACAGATATGCTAAACAAAAGTGCGAATACTGCGATAAAGCAAGGACAGATCGAAATTGTCGTCAGACGCCGACGGTTTTTCTCGCTACGGATTTTCACATAGCACATGATCCGAACATGCACGATGTACTCGTATATTATTTTGGGACAAGCGGCAGTGCTGCGCATGCCTACGGGACTTTTAAATTGGTTAATATTCTATCCTTTATTAATTTCTTAACATCTCTCTCGAGTGTCCGATCTGGTATAAGTAATCTGTGGTATAGGTGTAGATTGCATAAAAAAAAGTTCATTTGCAACATAAAATTATAATTTTTATTTGCATTTTCATTGGAAAACTTTTGCAGTACTTAATTTGGTTGCTTTATAATTTACAGAAGAAGTCGCACCAGACAACGAAAAAAATAGGGGAAAGGAACCACAACAAATAAAGCGAAGAAAACATAGTAATGGAAAAAATTGTGTGGTTATTTTAGAAAGGATGAACTGGAGAAATTCCAATCCGAACGAAACAACTCTTCACACAATCGTCGAAACGAGCATGGAAGTAAGTTGCTGACGTCATTTGACGTACACGCACTAGATATCTCTTGTTCTATTTTTTTTTTAATATTCAGATGAAGGAATTGGATCTTAGTTTAACTATTGATACTCCAACAACAGATTCATCGAAAACCTCCCAAAATTTGACCAGACGGACAAACAGTATTGTAATATCAGAAACTTCAGATTCAGAGTAAGTTGTGTTGTGTCTAGTGAAAGTGTTTGTCAATTGTAATTAACAGTTTCAGTAACGACACTGAAGCAACCCTAAGGAGGTCGACAAGGTGTAGAAAAAAACGAATTTTAACAGATGTATAATCATATAAACATATTATTGTGTAAATAAATTTGTTTTTAAAGTGGATGTGTTTCGTGCGATATTTTTAAATAAATATTATAAACATAATTTTTCTTAATAATATAATACCTTCAAGCTGTAGGGCACGTCATGAAATCCGATTTTATCCACATTTCTCTTCATTTTGGTCCGAATTAATTTCTTTTTATAGCTTTGCCATCTCTTTTCGTCCGACAAATTTCTAACGATAGTTTCTGTTTTTGGAATTTTCCAAGTCAAACACTGCCTAATTCTCACCCAAATATTAGCTTCGTTGCGTTCCAGTAACCAATAGAACGGAATAAGCAGACATTCAGTATTTGTGATGCTCACTATCTGTCGATTTTTCAAATTCTCGCCGATGTTAAAACACGATAAGCGATGTAAAGTGCACACCTAAAAATTATAAATAACTTCTTTCCGAAACTGGACAGTTTCTCACGTTTATGAAAACAGATTTTGCGTCCCCTCCGATTGTGTGTGGTAAAGTAAGGCATTCGATCACCCTACAAGAACCATCTGTGACGAAGTAGACGTAACTCTTCTGTCCGAACTGTCCGTTAAGAATAATCTGGTCCGGCTTGAATGTTTTAATTTTGGAAATTTGGCAGAGTTGTGATACGGTCTCGTCATCCCATTCGTTAAAGTACGTGAAATAGGCTACTCGTTTTTTGATATTTTCGAGCTTCTCTGACACTTGTGCACTCAGCTGGGACTTGTTCATGTTTGAACACAGCTTGTATTTTTTCGTCTAGAATAGTTTCGAAATGTTAAAATAAAAGAAAAATATGTTTGGTCGATATATGTAATAAAATCACGACTTTTCCAAGCTCGTTACCGATTGACATCTGGATATAATGGGAATAAAATCGATTTGGGTCATGGAAATTGTTTTGTGGAAATTGGATGGGAACATGAAAGTTGATTAATATGTGAGGAGTTTATTTGAATTATGAGGTTCGGGTGGGAATTCACTGGTGCGTCGAAAATTTTTAGCGCAGTGCGGGTAGAAAAGAATGCAATTACTGTTTTATTTTTAAGTTAGGCTGGTGGCTTTCAGCTTAAATTAAATTTTGCTTCACAAACAGTAACGATAATAATGCAGAAATTATCACTGACACTGTATTTATGCTGTGGCTTCACCTGAAAGCTCCGAACACTAACATTTTCTAGCTCTTTAAAAGTTAAAAAACCTATTGTTGGATGAGGAAAGGAAGTACATAGTAATATTTAAATTCGCTAAATTTTAAATCGTTCAGCGGAGAAAGGAAATGATACTGATTATAGGGCCGCCTTCAGAATTTTGGCCGTTATGTGCAATCTGTAGGTACATGGGACCGCTCTAGTTAGAAGGAAGATGAATTAAAAAAAAATAGTTATTTGATTTCAACAGTAAAGGGTTGTTGTTTTTAATTGTCTATTCGATATTAACAAACTTTCAAATATAAAAATCTACATAAAAAAGTTACGACAAATGATAAGAGAGTTTTGAGTACTTAGGCCAAAAAGTGCATCTTTTTCGTTCGAGTCTGGGTTTTCTAGTCGAGGCGCAGCCGAGACTTGAAAACACGCGAGGACAAAAGGCACTTTTTGGCCGAGGTGCACATTAATTTTTTTTTGTACTCATAGCCTTGAAAGCAACGCTTCCAACATCCAATGCTCGCTCCGAACGAGTGCTTCCCGGTCGACTCGAATGTAAAAATTGCAAAAAACACTGGCCCTTTGAGGCATTCAAAAAAAAAATCTGTCTTGATAATAATAAAATTTAGTTCATAAAATACAACTTCCCTGGGTTTTCCTCCATTAAAAAATTACGGAAAGATTTATAATCGTTGAAAATTGTTCCTACAAAATTCACAAATTATTGTAAAAATTGAAATATCAAGTGAAGCAATTGTTTCCAATAATCAAAGATCACTGCCTACTTGGTTTTATGTTCGTTTATGTTTAATGTATTAAAACAAAAAAATTTAATTTAATTTTCGTACAAAAAATATTGTACGAACCACCGTTCATTCGCGCATTAATTAAAGGCACTCGCTCCTTCGTCGCTCGTGCTTTAAAAAATGCGCTCATTTAAAAGCTAAGAGGATGATGGCATTGCGGTAATAAGGGTACGCAGTTTATTTTTATTGCTGGCTCAACCCGAGTTAGAAAGACTATAGTACTTGTCGACGGCATGGGATTACCTAAAATTACCTTTTTCATTAAGGGTACCTAAAAAAGGATTTTTTTTAGATTTTTTTTTTATTATCAATGATTTTATTTTCAAATTCATAACTAAACTATGTTTTTCTTTGGCGTATTACACCTACAGTTAGTTGCAAAAAAAACGGGAAACGAAAATTTTCCTAATGTAAATTTGATTTTGTCCATTTGTCAATTAATTGTCTACTTGACAATACCTATCAAATAATTTTTAAAAATGTCACACTATGAAAAAATTGTAAAAATGCGTCAATTTTATTTTGACAGTTCCCGTTTTTTTTGTAACCAACTGTACCTACTTGCAAACATAAACGTTGAATTGATATCCACCTCTTCGGTAAGATTATCTGTAGGTATTTACAAAAATTTTGTCGAAACCTAAGTGAGATGTAATTGAGATGTAACCTGTGTTTCAAGCTGTGTTTATTGGAGCCTGGAGTTCAAGTAACGACATACGATTTCGAATTCATGGATAAACTCGATTACAAATTAATTTAATCGGGGCTTTATTAGGCAACTTGAAATTATTTTAATTTTTTAGTTTAGCACGTAGAGGGATATGGAAGGAGCACTCTTCAAAAAAGTGGTTACGACCGCGCTTTTCTGTAGACCAGATGAGCCGAGAGAAACCGAAGTTAACGCAGATATTTCATCTTTCCTTTAACTTTTTTTCTGGGACATTTTTTGTAGGAATTGTAGGAAGACGACGGTAAATATTTAGTTCAAAATAAAAACAGATCAGAGTTATACAACTGAAAAAATACAAAAACAATTCACTAACCGGTTCACGTGTAAAAAACCAAATCCCAGTAAAATGACGGAACACCGACGCCTATGAAGCATCTGATGTAGTACTGGCGGTCATTTTAAAAGGCGTCATAAAAGGTCTCCGCACAGGTCTCGCGACGTGCCGCTTTCTTTACATTGCCAGCATAGAGCATAGGCAGTGCTCCCTCCATATCCCTCTACGGTTTAGCATTTATAGAATACAGAAATAAAAATTTTAAAGTAGCTACCTATTATACGTTATACACATAATTTCGAACACGATTCTACTTTTTACCGCGTAGACACTTGTCTCTGTGTCTGTCATCTATCTAAGCAATCTATATACCAGTGTATGGAGTATACCAACTGTCTCGACTTACGAAATCTCTTTCATTAGTGGTATCTGTTGATATCGATTGGTTTTTCCCACATTCGACATTTTTTTTTATCTAACCATAAGTTCAAATTCCCTTCTTAACCACTTTTGTCTATTTGAACAATGCGGCCACTTCCTTCCTATGATCTCAGATTCAAAGTTTCGACACTTTACTCTCAAGGCTACCAGAAATCGGAAATAAAGTCACCATTAAGCTATCGTTTCGTAAATAATGTCTAATTCTTTGATGTTCCTCCTTATCTATTAGTTCTACAACTAAAACCGCTATTATCAAATTTATAGATGAGGAAATTTCCCATAAAAATAGTCACGCACTTTTTTCGTAGAAGCAATTATTTTCACGCATCACAGCTTAATAGGTAGATTCTTTTTAGAATTCTAAATTAAGCATAGAGTTAGTGATTTTTTAAATAATTTTGCGTGGAAAGAATTTCACTGCCACCGTGTTTGTGCTTTGAAGGTCGTGTATCGTACATGAACATAAATCAGAATTTAATAGTCTATTCACTTCCTTGAAAATGGTCTTCAGAATCTATATGTAAAGTAATGTTAATAAAGATGTCTTAATTAGGTTTTCGTTCACATTTGACAGTTTGTTTAAACTGAGAAGGCGTAAGATGTAAAAACTGTTGCTTGTATTCGAAAAATGTTGAAACCTTTTTTGTACCTAGGTAATTTCTTAATCTATATCTATTTGATATTAACTGTTTTAGTCATAGGACTAATAGATCAGAAAATATTTACTGAAAACTCCTTTTTCATGCCGCCGGCCGTTATCGACGGTTTTGCATGATTCAAAATCCGCCGGGAACGTTAAATTCCCGGCTTAGTACTTACAAAAGTGACCTTGGTTAAAAATTCGCTAGAGAAAATGGGCTGGCAGTATTGATTCTTAAATGTCAACAAAGTTTGACATAGAAGTTACTTTGGTTGAATTAATTAATAATAATTTTTTACTTTTTAAAAATGATTTAAATTTGTCGGCATAAAAAATTTTGTGCATTACACGTCCAGAAAATGATATTTTGCGAGTGCTCGTGTTGCTCGCCGCGGCTAGGCGCCTTGGCTACGCAATACCACTCACATTCGGAAAATATCATTTTCTGGACTAGTGATCCCAATAACTATTTGAGACATTTTAGGAGCTATAATTTTTTTTATGTACGTTGATAAGTAGTGTTTTAGTCATAGAAAGAATCCATAAGGCGATATTTAATAAAAACTCATTTATGACACTTCTTAGTTACTTACAGTAAATTCTTTCCGTACAATTCACTGATGGGTGCTTTTGATACATTATTTTTACCCACTAACTGAAAATATGTATATTCTAAATTTCAGCTAGCTGGAAGAAAATTATTAAGAATCATCCACAGTTACTGGATTATAATTATTCTTTTACTAGTTATCAACTACTAGGTAAGTAAGGTCCAGGTCCATTGTTCATTTTTTTGTATTTTTCCGAAAAAAGCAAAATTTCTCGTAAATATGTTCTGAAAAGAGTTAGTGTAATCACCAGGCTTAATTGTTTTGTGATAAATTTTAACAATAATTCTTCAACAATACCTAATAAATAGGCTATTACAAAGAAGACTGAATTTTTATTTTAAGACGTTGGTAAAAAAAAAAATAATCGTATACCTTCTGGCTAAGGCCAAGTGCTAGAAGTTTTCAGGTGGCGCAAGCGTCTCTAACTACCTAACGACCACTACTAAGTAAGTAGTTGGGACCGACAGCTTTACATCTCCTCCCGAAAGATGGTAGTGATTTGAAAAAACCTGATGATTTAACAGGGAATCGAACCCGGGCGGTATGGGTGATAACTGATAAACCAGTATCTAGCCCATGAGTCATGCTCATGACCGCTACATGACATTGGTAAAGTGGCAGTTACGAAGTACCTAAGTACTGAACACTTTCGATTTATAAATAAAAATCCAGAAAATCAAAAATCAACATAAATACACAGAGAATTAAAAAAAACATTTTATTTCGTATAAAAAAATATCGATAAAATTAAGTATACATATTTCATTTCTTTTGTATAGGTACACTTTTCTGATATTTCCAATTTCATTAATAACTTCAAATGCTTCTATGTATATAATTAGTATTAAATGAAATTATAAATACTTAAGCCTGAAATTTTATTATTTTTAATAAAGTATTTGTACGCACAAAAGGTTTAAAATATATACATTAAGGTACACATATTTACGAAATCTTTGGCACATGATAGAAAATTATGTAATATACAGTGTAATTATCTTCATCTTCAGTTCAAAGATAAATATGTAATACAGTAAAAAATCCATAATAATAACGATGACATGAATAAAATCATAAATATAATTGTAATGATTTATAACTTTATACTTTCCCAGTCTCTACTGTTACTGTTAACGTAATTCGCGTCTTTTAGATCTTTTCCCAATTTAGTAACGAAAGGATTGGTGTCTTTTAACACACTTTTGCTTTGTGGCATGTTTACGTAATTATCACTGTCAGAGTTCACTTGGTTCTTCTCCACAATAGGTGGGAGATGATAAGAAGGATTTGAAAAACTGTTCGGTACGACAGGACTATTGCAACTCGAACTGTCGCAGTCAGAGTCATTATTGATCGGGAGCATCGGAACTAGTTCGTTTCCTGTTCCGCCTTCCGGTTTCTTTTCTTTCTTTCCTTTTCCGGTAACTTCGAAATCGAAGACTCGAGAATCATCAGCTCTCGGACTGAAGATGTTTGCAGATTTCATGCAGAGGTAACCGGGAGTGCCTTCGTTAGGTGGTAAATCATTCACATACTGGGGAGACGACAGATTCTCAAAATTTGGTGGATTCACCATTGCAAGGTAATCACTGTGGCCTTCTTCGAGCCATTGAGTGTTCATTAGAAGATAAGGATCGTTCAGATCGATGTAGTGCTTTCGAACGGTGTCTTCCAGCAACGAACCTATCCTTTCGGACAGTTTCATGAAGGTGGGTCTTGCCAGAGGCTTGGCTTGCCAACAGTCTAGCATCATCTTGTATCTGGTATAAAAATAAAATAGGTCTGGATAGTGTGCAAAAACTTCTAAAATATCTACTGACAGTTTGAGGTTTTTTTTCACAAAAGTTTTTTTTTTCCATTTATTAAGACACTGATGTTAAAGAAACCAAACGGCCTGATTAAATATAATTATCCTGATGATAATCAATCACATATACATATGTACTTACATTTCTTTTGGTGAGTACTCTGGCGATTCCATCCTGTAGCCATCTAGAAGTTTGTTGTAAAGTCTCTCGTCGGCTTCCATTCCAGGATAAGGAGTTCTCGCCAGCGAAAAGAACTCCCACAGGACAATGCCGAAGGACCAAACGTCTGATTGGGTGGAAAAAACTTTGTCTCTGATAGATTCGATTGCCATCCATTTTACCGGTAGAGGTCCCTGTTTCAACCAAAATCATCATTTGTTTGAATCACCACAATAAACACTTACGTCTCCTTTCTTTTTATAGTTATCACTTTTATACATGCTTTTGGCAAGCCCAAAATCACAAATTTTCACTACGTTGTTGTCTGCTAATAAGATATTTCTTGCCGCCAGATCGCCATGAAGAACTCTGCGTGACGCTAAATATTCCATTCCTCTGGACACTTGGAAAGCCCATGCCAAGAGATCTGTAGTACAAATTGGTTTGACGTTTCCTCTGTAGTCGCCGCGGTAATTCGAACGCCACTCTGGTTGAACACTGCTGTTATTACTTAGGACCACCTCATCATCACCTAGTTCAGTACGCAACAACATTATAAAGACAAAGAGTTTATGGGTCCTAATTACCTGAATTCGGCGACATCGAAACAGTTGTAACGTCGGTTTTACCGGTAGCACCGTTGTAATTTTCAGCTCTGTAATCAATCATTTGTGGTACCTGAGAACTACCACTTTGATTGTTTGAAAATGAGAGTGCGGCATATTTCATGTATGGCGACTGAGAATTACTAAAAATTTTGAACGACTTTAGTACCAATCATTTTAAATACACCACAAAATTACCTTCTGTTACTAGACACAGAATACGTTCTCTCTAGTATTTCTTGTCCAATGGTGTAATCGATATGACCAGTTTTGGGGTTGACTTGATCAACAAAATTATCCCGATGACGCAATAAATAATTTTGAAGATTGCCATAACGACAAAATTCTACTATCACAAGTAATTCTCCTAAAAGAAAATATTAAGAAAAGTTGAAATCGAACGATTTGTAGAACGAACTTTTGGCAACGTTCTTCGTACAAGCACCTAGTAAATTAACCACATTTAGGTGTTTGCCCAAGTGTACCATGATTTTGAGCTCTGACGCTAAGGCTTTGATGTAGGTGTGACCGGCATTCTTTTTTACCATTTTGACAGCAACTGTGGTGTTTTCTTCACCGTCGATTATACCTTTGGCTACACCTTTCATGACGACTCCAAAGGCACCCGAGCCTAGTTGTTTCCCTAAAGCAAACAATTATTATGAATTTTTCATTCTCTAAATGTTGTCTAACCTAGTTTGAGTTTTTCTATAGGAAATTCCCACTTCTTGTCATAAGGCAGAAGTTCGGCTTGGTCGTCAATTCCCAACTCAGGATTCAGATTTTCTAAAGCTCCCTTTTCGAAATTTGCTAATCCAGCAATCCTTAGTTCCCTTTGCAATTTCTTTTCTTTGCGGATTTTAAATCCTATATAAATTAAAATCACAATTACGAATATTACCAAACAGCTAATTACTATTTTTAGCATCTGGTCTGTCCGCGGCTTGTCTAAAAAAAACTTGATTAGTTTGATTTATTCCGGTACACTTGTTTTTTAACATTACTCTTGAATTTCAAATTTATCTGTTTAGAAACTTTTCCTACTTTATTTGAAGCTACGCATTTGTACGTCCCTTCGTCCTGAAATTCAAGCGACGAAAAGTGAATCCTTTGGTTGCTGTCTCTTATATAAATTTTGCGGGAAGGATGTATAATTTCATCGTTCTAAAAATATAATAAGTATAATATGATTTTAGTGAGAACAAGAATTTATCTTTAAATAATTCGTATTTTTAGGAAACAAAATGTAATACCTACTCAATAGTTGTAGGTATTATCAAAGAACAGAACAATAATCTTACCGCAAACCAAGTGACTGTTGGTTTAGGAACACCCCAAACTTTACAGAAAAATTCTACACGATTAGGTAAAGTTATCTCCATATCTTTGTTCATATTAGTATTTTTGATCACTGGTTTTGATGGCTCTGTGAAGTCAAAAGTCGTGAAACGAACATCATACGAAAAAGGTCTTACCTGACACCTGTAGCGTCATATTTTTGTAAACAGTTTTACCATTCTTAGTTTTAACCAGGCAACTGTAGCGGCCTGCGTCAACGAATTTGACTTTTGGCATATTCAAAATTAAACGGTCCGAATAATCCGTATGACTGACGTCAATCCTGTATCCTACAAAAGTATTTGAAAAACTTGAAAATCACTAGTTTGTGTCAATTACGATCACTAGTCTCTATCAACTTATCATCACGCTTCCACTTCATGTCTGTGGTGTAATTGTAAACGGAGGCTCCGCAAATCATTTGGACATTCTCACCAACAGCAATCACAGCCTCATCATTTTCGGCATTGAGAATGACGGTACTATCAAAACCGAAGATGTCGAAACCGTTTCTAACATCTAAAATCCAACTCATAGTTGTTTTCTTCTTTTTCTTTGGAATAGGTACTTACCTGTGACATATAAAGTTTGAACTAACGAATCCTCTCCAATTGAGTTTCTGGCTAAACACTTTACCAAACCTGTATTCAGCGACTTGATAGAAACGCGAGAAATGATCTGGAGACCGTTTGTCGCAGATGAGCTCTCGTTGATCTGCTGAAACGTGCACGAATTATCGAGACAAGGCTTGAATGACCAATATATGGTAGGCGTAGGATAAGCGGCTACTATGCACTTGATGGATGCGTTTTGGTTAACCATGTGAAAAGTGTCGGCTTCTATAATCACAGTTGGTTTGTCGGTCACATTCAGAAACAATACTAGAGTTTTTGTTTCGAATTTATTTTCGGCAACTAGAGTGTAGTGTCCATAATCGGTTATGGCCACGTCTTTGATTTCAAGAATCGCCTCAGTTAGTGTCATATTTATGACATATTTATCGGTCATATGTTCAGGTATTGTTTCGTTGTTGTTACTCAGCCAGTTGAGCTTAGGTTGGGGATGGCCTTGGACGTCGATACGCCACCGGACTACAGGTTCGCCGGCTATGACAGAAATGTCGTACACGTTGTTTTCTTCAGTTAGATTGATAAAGTGTTCTTTAGGTCCTACGCAAAAAAAAAACAGTTTCTTTATTGTTGTTTTGTTATAGTGTTATTTAAAGTAGCTCATGCTGAATACCATCTTCTGCGTTTACAACGTGTTAAACTATACCGAAATTTGACATTACTTAAGATGATTCGACATTTGTATGAAATGATCAGTTGATCTAATATACCGTAAATGGTGATGTTGATGCTGTTCACGCTAAAGTGGTTTTGATTATCGCTGACGTTGCAATAATAAACTCCTTTATCCTTTAGAGTGGTCTGATTGATGGTAAGTTCTTGCACAACACTGGAAGCGTCGATACTCTTTCTCTGGGGGGATGTCTCCATGCGCGTGGCCTTTATCATAATTTTAACTTAAACAAACAGCTTTAAATACGACGAAGTACTTACATCGGGTGGTCCTGTCGGTGTGATCCAAACGATCGTAACGTAAATCTGTGTTTTTATTTTACAACTCAAAACCAGCTTTTCACCAACAACTGTGTGGCCTCCACTGATCTCTTCCAGCAGAGGTTTAGGTACGGAATGCGTCATTGCTGTAAGTTTGTCGAGAATAGTAAGAAAAAAGTACCTATTTCAAAAACAGAAAAGGAAACAAAGCACCAAACCAACACCGAAACTGGACTAGACAGAAAGCTCCAAACCCACAGACATTATCGTAACAATTACTTACGAATTACTTTTAGATATACTAATAAATCGACCTCAAAATCTCCACGTGAAAAAGTGCAATAGTATATTGAGTCGTCGCTTGCATCAGCAACGTAAAATCTAAATCCAGTTTTCGGGTCATATGTGGCGTTTTTCTGTAAAATAAAACAATAGTGTTACAACCCCAGCGAAAATTGCTCGTTTGGTGGTCAGTGAATTTTCGCGAGGGTTTGTTTCTGGTACCATACGTACGTTCCACTTCCAATATGACCGTTTTATTTTCACTGGTGGAATTCCAGAAGAAGCTGCAGGTGTATATGATTATTTCGGTTTGTTTTGTGTTGTTAGTAATGAAGCCGTAGTGAGGATGGTACCGGTACAAGATTCCCTCTTCATCGATAGGACCCAAAAAGACCTTAGGTTTCTATTAGATAAGTTGTACAACTACATGAGTGTTAGTAATCCAGGTGATCTAGAGTACTTCCGGTTGTTAATAGAAATTATGTACAATCCGGAAGCGGTTAAAGAAAAGTAATTAAAGAAACAAAGCAAGATGTTGGATGGAGGGTTATGTTACATTAAGCTTTGTGAGGTGTGTATGAAAAAATCTACAAAAATAGCGGAACAGAAACACATTACAAAACGGTTTAGGTATGCGTAAAACTGTAAATTTGGGATCTTGATTTGTTATTTTAATCAAAGATTTATTCAATTATTTTTATTTTGTTCAGTTTTTTCAGTTCCATAGGATCTCATCATTTGCACTTTTTTGTACAGCATTTTGTCAAGTATATAAGAAATCTCAACTAAAGTTACCTTTTCCCCAGTTATCAGAGTAAGCTCTACAGTAACATCTGGAGACGTTGGTCTACAAGGTAAAACGGCTTCACTGAATTGTGTTACTAAAACAGTATCGACGTCTGCACCACCGACGGACAAGTGGTCTTTATCTACAACCAAAACATTGTTAAAATTTAAGGATAAATTGAAATAATTAAGAGATTTAAATTGTTTGGCAAAATTAAATCTTACCACTGACAAATAAATAAATGACTGCGACAAAATCTTCGTCAGAAGGATCAACGTCTTTTCCGTGACACTTATAAAATCCAGTATACAAATAAGTGATGTTTCGTAAAAAAAGTCTGCTGGCATATTTGAATTTGATGTCGTCCTTAGGTGACACGTCTACGACCTGTGTAGTCGTCCATTCTGAATATTTCGGATCCTTAAATTTAAAAAAATGTGAATTCAACTGTCGGTTTAGTAAGTACTTAAAAATTACTGTAATGGTGGGTATTGTCCACTTCAAAGGCGCATTTCCTTGACATATCACAGTGAAGTTGTCACCTCTTTCGACAATGGTCTCGTACTCTGACAGGATTTCGGGCTTGACATGTTCGAACGAAGACACAAAAATATTTCCTGAAATTAATAACGAAATGTTCAAATGACCAAATTTATTTTTGGATAACTGAGGCTTGGAAAGCTCTATCAGTAAGAGGATGTGTTAGATTTTCTATCAGATTCGAGTAGGCTACTGTTTCCTTCCGATAGCATTTGTTTTGTTTAGACTGTTAGAAAAATGATAGACTAACTGCTTGTAGCTGTGTGTGTCAATTGTTTGGTTATTTCGACAAACAAATGACGATCGATAAGTAATGAAATTCGTATTAGAATGAATTGGCCTTGTCGAGTGCTGATTGGTGTCTCCTGTCACATGTGGGTGTAACACGGCCGCTCTTGTTTTAATTTTCCTAAACCATACTTACGTAATGATAAAAACTACGCAAAATAATTATTTAATGTGTTTATAATTACAAGGGATTGTGGAATGCAACTCGACTGTAATCATTACGTTTATAAGTGAAAAATAATCCTTTTATCAATGTCACTTCATGTAAAGTTTTCTTTCAATGATTTTAAAATGTTATCGAATAGATAAAAACTCTTTAGAATGATTACATAATTCGTTTATGATAAGGAGATGTTTATCATTCCTTCGTTTTGGGAAAGTATTAGCTCAACAAACCAACATTGCAATTTTATATTTGCAGAGATTCCGGTCTAGGTACACTAAATAAATGGTCTGTCTGTAGCTGTTATCGTTATCACTTACTGATAAATTATCAAGGACAAATATTACCAATTTCTTTTATGTCGGAGATCTTGAGGAAGTAAAACAAGTGTGGTATTTTGGTGTCAAACATGTATTATTCTGATTTAACATTTACAATTATTGATTGTGACCAATTCAAGAAGCAAACACTAATGGCGAAAAATACTGAGTAAAATGCATTCATGTTGTTTTGGCATAATGGGAGGCCATGGAAACTTTGCATTTAATTTGGTAGTAAAGCTGTCTGTTGAATTAGGTTATGGTTTTCTAAATTTGAGGTTATAAATAGCGTCAATAGCTAGCAATGTCAGTTTTACTAGTTTGCAATAGAAGAATACTCAGACATCGCGGGAAATTCAGCAACATGTTATGTTCATTTTGAAAGGTCCGCATGTCAGGCACTTTAGTGATGGAAATCAAACAATGTGTCCAACGTTAAAAAAATAAATCATGGCCTCCTATTATGCCAAAACAACGTGAACGGTGTTTATCTACATCTCAAAGAGCTAAAATGAATAACATTAAATCTGAGAAGAATTATGTTTGATCAGAAGTATGAGTAAATGAAGTTTAATGATGTTAAAAACGCCTTTTATTGCTGCAGAATTTTAGATTTCTTCGTAAAAATTCTGTCACAGTATTTTCTTCTAACATCTTTTAAATGTCCCTAGTTAATCTTGACTATTTCCTTAGAAAAATTTAAGACAGCCAAGAAGCTGTAATATTTTATAATACCTACTGCACTAGTGCAATTAATTATAGATGTTTTTTTTAATAGAACAAAACTGTTATCAATAAATCACCTTAGATACCAATTCAGTGCAAATGTGATGACTGATGAGTGATGACCGTCAATGACCGCATAGAAATTTAAAGAAAAACCAATTTTTAAACACTGTATTATGTTTATCTTAAAGCGACTTTTTTTGAGAGTGGAGTAGAAATATTTCAAGTCCTAGGAGTAGAAGTGTCTACAGTTGTCACAATTTATTTATCAATTACAATTATTACTTATACAAAATAATTAATAATTAAATTATCCCTCTAAAAATGGGAATAAACGAAACTATTATCCAATATTTAACCGGTTCCATTGTGATGTAACACGAGTCGCCTGTCATGGGCGAATGGGGTGAATGGATGCCAGATGTCAAAATCAAAAATAGCAGGACGGCCGTTCAGTATTAAAAAGTAAACAGTGGTAAGTTGTAATCGTTCGCTATTCACGTTTTGATAATTTTTGTTATACTTAGCGAATAACTGAAGTATGTCCGATGTCGTCAAAAAAGAAATGCATTTCACGCCTCCAGAATTGACGTAGATCGCGGCAAACTCTATGCAGGATCTAATCCCACCAAAGTCCCGAAAAGTCTACGATTTCTATAGTAAATTCATTTTTGTAATGAGGAAGTAGAGTTACTGAATTTAGTAACTTTTGTCTTGTGAACACACCTTTCTACCGCGAATTTGGGCTTTTAAAAAGATAGGTTATGGGTCACGTTATTTGTTTCTACAATTTTGTACTTTTTTATTACGTTTCCATTATCTCCGTGAGTGATTTCTTTTATTTCGTTGAAAGCCTTTAAAATGTGCTGCTTCGTCTGCTTAGTTATTGATGCTCTACTTCGTTTTGGAAATTCATTCATTGTGGCAGCGACAATAATATGACAATTGAAATCATTGCCAACTGTCTAACTTTTATTTATTTTGTAAAAAATCTAACAAAAAAAAAGTTCCAGCTAGTTCGTCATTACAAAAATGAATTTACTGTACATAATGCTCCTGATGAAAAGAATCTGGCTACAAAGGTACAATTTCTGATTTCCGTAGAGGAAGAATTATGAAATTATTATTGTAGGTTATGTTTCTACTAGGTGTGCCTGGCGCTTGTCAATTGGGGCTCTGCTATCTTCGTAGAAGTTCCGGATACTAAAAATAACTAATCGCGATCATTCACGATTTTGGGAAAGTTTCACTTGGAAATTTGCGGAAAGTACATCGGATAATTTAGATAGCGTTGTAGACTTTATTAATATTATCGAAACTTCAAATACCAATAATATTACAAGGGAAGTAGGGATTAAAATTTGACAACTGCAAAATTGATAATTGTAACTGCAAGAAAAGAAAACTCAATAAATGAGTTCATATCCAATTTTTTTTTTGGAATCCGCTTGAAGATAAAGTACAGGGTTATTCTAAATTATTGTAGTCGAAGGAGGCCATGCCCATCTTATGAAATTTTGCCGCTTTCATGTGAACTGTCAATTTTTGTCGCTGTCACTGTCATTTTTTACGTGAAAAGTGCAGTGATGAGGATATTGAGTTGTTTTGCAACCAATTCTAAAAATATTGAGTTGTTTTGCACCCAATTTACCTCATGTGTGTGAACGGTGTGTACTCACTTATTCACATCATTTTGATGTTTTTTATATGGAGGGGCAACCATACATTTTACATTTAGTTTTTACACCTAGGTACTTGGACTACAATCATTTAGAATAACCCTGCAGTAGCAGTAAGTCTTTTTGTGCTTCGCCCAGTTGCGACCTCGACTTCGTCTCGGTCTTCAATCTCTGGGCTGAGCACAGAAAGACTCACTTCTACTCTTAATGATATAATCTAAAATTATTTGTATGTACTTACTTTACATTTTTCTCAGGAAACAGTCTGCCAAATTATCCTCTCGTGCATGTCAAATTGTCTCATAAATTCCAAACGTGCGCTTCTCGCACTCGACAAAATTAAATTATCGAGAATTTGACAGGCACTCGGGACATTGCTATTGAATATAGTTATACATACAGGGTGTCTCAAAAATGGCGCCCAATCTCTTGAGGGGTTAAACTATTTGAAGAGTTGAGTTCAATTTTGTTGTAATTTTTTTTTCCTTTGGCTAGTTTCCAAGTTATAGACATTTCAAAATAAGCAAACTTGGCAACATCGGTTGGTATGCACCAATGTTGTCACTGTTCTGTTAGCGTATTTTAGTAGGTCATTACTCTAACTCTCTGTATAGTATATATTCTCTTGTACCTTGTAGTGACCCAGTTTAAAATTTAAATTTAAGTTTCCGGTACCGCCACAACAGCGCGCCAAATGTGAAGGTACTAGCGGTTAGACTGGGAACTACTAGCGGAAATATAGCGGGGAGGAAACGGGCTCGCGCGGGTGGTTGAAGGGGGTAGTTCACTTTTGTTTGGTTTTTCGAAACGGACAGACCTTGCGAAGAGCGATCCAATATTCCAAAAATCAGTAAGTTACATCTGAACCGATTACACTACCGTTCCGAGTATATATTTTGTGTCCCCCTGAAGAATTCAACGTTTTTAATTCACCTGGGTAATTTATCCCACTTTCGTTGCCTTTTTTTTGTGTTTTGTTTTGGGACCAGGACCACGTGGTAAGGGTATGTTGTAGATTTCATTTTGTTGCATGCTGTTTCGTTAAGAGGCGTCCATTTGTTAATTTTAAGCATTATCCCTAAATTTCTCCCGGGAGGTCCATTTTTGACAATCTGTTAATTTCGAAGATTAGTAGCCGTCGTCCGGACCGCGTGCGTCCATTTTGTTTTTCTTTCACTAACATTTTCTAACGGCACTCGACCCGCCATATTTTTTGTTTAGTATTGCCAGCGAGTATGGTATTCCTTTTAAAGCGTTTTATTTTATCGTTATTTAACCTCGCGTTTTGTTCTCTTTTATTTCCATTGTTTAATGTTACGTTTTGTTTTGCTTATTTTATCATTGTTTAATGTTGCGCTCTGTGTTGCTAGATTTCGGAAAAGTTAAAGGTAAAATGTTGTAAGTACGATCACATGGGGGCTAGGTGACATTCAGGAGGTCGGAGGGGTTGTTTAGTCAAATTCCCGTGGGGGCGACGGTTATGTAGGACCGTATAACGGAGGTGGTACAAGTTCTGCTGTATGCGACTCTGAGAAGCTGACGTGAAGCCCCCGTCGCAGTTATAGGGATCTTGGGAGTTTGTCGGAAACGGTTGGTTGGGGAAGGTGGAACAAGTTCTGCTCTACGCGACTCTGAGAAGCTCATCGTACAACCCCGAACGCTTATATCACTCGGAAATGGGTCGGTACACAGTAGTCCGACACGCGATACCCCGAGTACCTATAAATGTCGCTGCTTTCAAGACGATTCAGATTTTCTGAGTCCCCTCGCGGCCGAAAGTTTGTTACCTCCAGCTCTAAGTTCCCGTTGGCGTACCTTGACCGCGTAGTTCCGAGTTAAACATTGTTTTTGTCATTAATCGAATTGTAAAATATGAGTAATACCTGGGATACGGTTTTTGAGGAGGGTTTTTCATCCGTCCCTGTCTGTAATAACTGCCTTATAATTTGTTTACTTGTTTTGCAAGCTTTAAACTGTCATTTTGTCTGTCATGTGCCCGTTTTTCTGTTATTTTAAATATTGCTGCATTCATCTTGCAGTTTATCTTTGTGATGTACTCAACTAGTTAATTTCTTGTACTTCGTTAAACTTAATTTCTGTCCTTTGTATTCGTTCCAATTTCTTTTTCATCAAAGTTATTACAGACATTTTTAATAAAAGGTATTTTGCGTCCCTCACATGTGTGTTTTTTTTTTATTTGCGGCACTCTTCCAACTGGAACCCTCACCGTTTGCATTCCGAACCTTTCCGCCAAAAGAAAATCACAACGTAGGGCTCCTCCGATTCGATGACGATCACGACCACATTTGTTACCGTTTTGCGTAGGTTCAAATATTTGGCGGAAAAAGTAATGTATTCAAATCATTACAACCTCATAATTCCTTTATTTTTTGGTGTTGACACTATATAAATTGATCGACTTGAAAGAACATTAAGAAAATTTCTTAAACATTTACGTTTCAAGTTTTATATCATTGAAATGAAGATAACTATACAAATATCATAAAATATTTTAGTTGCAATCTAATTCTTGCTCATTATCTTTATTTTGACCTTTGTTTTGTATTTCAAGATCTAAATATGTACTTTAGTTAACTGCCCTGGAGTACTCACTATGTTGTCATTACGTGTTTCCTGTATCAAAAGAAACTCTCAGTTAATATTACTTTTGAATTAATTAATTAATTAGTACCTACACACTAATAGAGAGGTGGGTTAACTTAAGATAACTTTAAAAATGGAAATAAACATTTATGATCTGTTGTCGTAAAAAGCAACAATCTGCCGTTATAAGGGTATAAAAATGTTGTTACACAGTCTAGGACTGGTTTACAAATCTATGAGGGGCATGATGACCAACTTAATAGACCGGGACCAATGGCTTAACGTGACTTCCGAATGACGAGACAGAATAAAGCCTTTTTTTCCGCCCTGGGTCGGAATCGAACCCGCGATCCTCGCGTCCCTGAGCCGAAACGGACTCCCTTAGGCTATATTAGAATTATTATGTTAAAAGTTTTGTTGTTATTTTAAAAACATAGAGATTTCAAAGATCATTAGTCATTACAATCGTTATCATTAGATATGGAGTCATTTAAAACAGGTTACGTCCACAGTAAAATATAATCAATCATCACAATACAAAGAATTTCGAAAAAATGTAAAGGTTGTTGTTATTAAGAGGTGTTTGCTGAAATGGCTTGGTAAAATTTAAAAGGTTTAATGATCAAAAGGAGAAAGAAAAACTAACAATGTATTTTTGGCCATTACATTTTAGAGATTAAATTCATTAATTACGTAATACATACATACTTACTAAGTACGAGAATGAGAAACAATTCAGATTACTAGATTGAAAGTGCCGTAAATAATAATATATTGTTATACAAGTTCCACAAAACAGTCATTGTTGAACGAGAGGGTTTAGGACACGACCAGCGCAGCGAGGAGTGCTCTATCTAAAGGAACGAGTTCGATAGCATAGCATTGTGAAAGTGTTTTCAGTGTCACAAAATGCTCATTGTGACAACGAAATAGAAAAAGCAGAATATAGCCTAAGGGAGTCCGTTTCGGCTCAGGGACGGGAGGGTCGAAAGGTTCGATTCAGACCCAGGGCGAAAAAAAAGGCTATATTCTATCTCGTAATTCGGAAGTCACGTTAAGCCATTGGTCCCGGTCAATTGAGTTGATTATCATGCCCCTCATAGATTTGTAAACCAGTCCTAGACTGTGAAACAAATTTTAATGTGATATCTGACTTATTTTATTACGATACTTATTAAAAAGTATATTTTTGTTAGTACTTATGTAGGTATCAACGTTTTTGTTCACTTCATACAAGAGGTACAAAATCCAGGAAATAAGTTATTTAGAACTATTCCATTGAAATAATTTTCTCGAGAAAATGTCTTTTTTTTATTACAATTCTTCATGCATGGTGTTTTTTAAATGATAGTACAAAAAAAGACTGGTAATAGGTGGTAATAAAAGTTCTTTCGTTTTCGAGATAAAAATAAATTAAATATTGGATAAAATTGTCAGTACGGTGCTGAATTAAAGGTATTTAAAAACGTAATTGTTATTTAATTATTTTTGTTCATAGCATTGTCGGCTTGCTATGGTTTAACTTATTGTTTACTATTGTTGGGTCTGTGGCGTAGAATGTGCATGGACAGGGTTAATTTATCTCTACCGTTTTCGATTAAAAAAAGGTTTTCTGGACTCTTTAGAATCTCCATATGACCCAGTTTTTTTTTGTACTAGCATTTAAAAAACACCTGTATAACGAATTTGTTTATATTAATAACATAATTACATAACATTTTTGTTTTATAATACAAAAATTTCTGATAATATTGCGGAATCTGGAAAAGTGCCCCGAATGCTTGCAGCGTTTCCACGTTGAATGGCAAGGGAAATCCTTTCGAAAAGGAATTTCTTTGATTTTGAATCGCCCGATTCCGCGATAAGTCGGTTTCCGATGACATTAATGAAATCGATGGCTTCTTTGTTTATGAACGTCAATTAACAATTGATGACACATCATTTGTGTCCTTTTATAAAAGAAAAACTAATGTAAAAAATATAAATAACAATATTAATATTGATAGCATTTTAGTAATAAGAGTTATTTAAACAAAATTTAAATATGAAACACGAACCCAGTGACTTCATATAGATACTCGTATTGAGTCACAAGTGTATTTAGAAAGTCAAAATTAATTAAAAACATTAGTTATTTTTTTGTATTTATACTGCGGTTGTTTTATTATGCAAATTAATATTGTCGGTAGCATTGGTTATCAATTACTTAATTTTAATTTAAAACATCAGAAAATATTCATTTTACATGGGTACATTTAAAACATACATAAAATATACGGAGCAAAATCTAAAAGAACCGTCTAAAGGTCACTGAAAATAATAGAACTGGGTATATTTTATTTTAGAAACTGTTTAAAATTTCTCGAGTTACTTTAAAAAATTATTTTTGTAAGCTCTTATCATTCTCTTATTCTCATCATTAAGTTTTAGTTAGACTGTATTTACTAAGTTGGATACATAGAATTTATTTTCATTTCATCGCATATTATATTGATATTACTATAGAATAATGATCTTTTCGTAGTACAGGGTGAGCAACAATAACTGTTTCAGTTGGCAATAAAAAATTTTACATGAAATTTTCAAGACTGTGAATTGTACCTATTTCGGTTTGTTTTATTGACACTATTGCAAGCTGGTATACATTTCATATTTAAACGTCTTGGTTTTTGTATTCTTTTATTAATAAAATGAGTTTTCTCGTTGGAACATGACATAAAAGTCACCAGAATTTATTGCCAACTCAATTAGTAATTGTTGTTCACACGGTATAATCTAATTTACAGTTATTCATACTTATTTTTTTACCCTCAACCTTAAAATTCGTTTTTACCGCATCCTTCCTTTTTATCAAATTCTTCGTAAACAGCATGAGTAACTTTTTTAAAATTAAAGATAAATACCACTGATAAGATGTTTAGACGAAAAGAGAACTTTTTGAGAAATAATTTTAACTCCCGAAAAAACAAATCCGGGAACGAGACAGGGAAAATACTACGAGTATAAATAAAATTATAAGATTATGGTGGTTATGACGTTAAAGTTAATTTGGCGCGTACATTTTTTATAACGATATACTGCGTATTTAGACAACACGACCACTTCCTTCCCATGACGTCAGAGCAAGAAGACATATTTTTTTTCTATATGTTGTACGTAAGAGTAACATTTACAAAATGTTATATGTGGGTATATTTTTATCGATTCAAAGCTGATTAATACTTTTTAATCATTGCTTTGATTTAAACTTATTCCTAACTATGTATTTTAAATTTTATAATAAAATTATTATATTGGTTGTTTTTAGTTAGTTGATATAATAAGGTAAATAAAATTTTTGTAGAGTTAAATAAAAAATTAATTAATTAAAATTAGTAATTAAAAAATATATCTCTTATCACTATTAAATTGGTAACTAATTAAGAGTAGGTAGGTACAGAATAAATATAGTAATTAATTTAATATTGACACAGCAAATATAAATAAATAAAAGAGATGACAAATATTGGCAGTTGATTTCGCAATACCTTTGATCCACAAGATTAGTCATAGCCAGGTAATACAGAATCACCTAAATACCAAGACTCTTACTCAAGAAATCTTAGCTAACAACAAGAGTTCAATTGAGGCGATTTTGCCGTTTTCAAAAAACCGAAATCGTGTGAAAATTTGACTTGATCTTGGAATTAAATTAATTTAAAAATGTCATATCTGCCTAGTTAATTTCAAGTGGAGATTTTAAATGTGGACATGCTTTTATTAACATTCTACACAAAAGATAAGAAAATATTTTTGCCGTATTTTATTTGTCAGAAAATACATGTGTTTCAATAATTGTCGATGTGAATTGATATAAAGAAAATGCGGGTAAGCACTTACCCAAAAGTGAAAGTTGAAGAAAGAAGAAACAGATCACACAGGTATGAAATTTAATGGCCATATTAATAAAATTAGCACACACATGAACAGTTTATTTAATTTTGTCGTATTAGAAAAAAATAAAACTTTAATGGTTTATGTGGCACAACATCGTTTCGAATCTCGCCTCCTTCGTGAAGGCATTTACTACTACTACTGCGTGTTGTGCGTTATCGATGGTAGGCGTAACCGCTTTGTGGAATTGTAAACGTGATAACCGTTGGTTAGGCAACTGTGCGAACACTGGTGCATCTGGTAACAGAGATAAAAGAAGATAATGTTGTTTTGGTTCGTACGAGTGTTTAATGGTGATAAGAAGATTTCTTTCGGCTGCTGGAAGTTTCTATCTTGCATCAGTTTGGCTGAATTATGTTTCTTTTCGTTTAGGAAGTATATAAATTAATATTTAGGACACAATTAGGAGACAAAGAACGTCAACTGGAAAATAACAAGAACACATATCATTATAAATAATGATTTAATTAATATTAATTTCATTAGTTGATTTAAAAATAAGTAACAATTAAATAATTCAGTGCAACTACAGACACGATAGAAGTGAAGTAGTTGATCTAACAATATTCAATGATTTTAATGAGTTTGATATTTGGATGCAAGACGTTACAATATAGGTATTAAAAAATAATTATAATATAACGATGTATAAATAAATTTAGAATAAAACTTAATGTCATAAGGAAAAAGAACCCCAATTAACTACTTAAAGTTGTTACCTGCTTAGCTAGAGTTTATTAGATAATAATAATAATTTAATAACCAATATAGTAAGAGAAGAACCCAAAAGGTAGGTAAAGTAACGCTTAAGGTATAAGATTATATGGCAGCACTAAAATTATCCCAATAATGGAAACCAATATTGGCGTTGAGATGGTTGTCTCGGCTCGTGCAGCTGCATCCCCTTTCCTTGGTTCAGGGCAGGGATTAAAAATTTGTGATAGAACATGTTTTTGATGTTTATTGTAAATTTTGTGATTGTAACGAAATTCCCTTTAGTACTTTGTGTCTTGAAAACAGTAAAGATGATTTGTAATAGTATTGTAATATTTAATAAATAAATATAATTTCATCGGTACGTATTTGTTTTGAGGCCGGCTCTGGTATTCACAACAGAGAATTGCTTGAAGCATGATTTATGGTTGGGCTGACCGCCTACTGCGATTGCGACAAAAGGGACGTTTATCTCCGGTCAAATACTTTTAAAGGGCCATATAATCTTATACCTTAAGCGTTACTTTATCAAAGATTTTTTGATTGAAAAGCGTAGGTACCATCGGTGGACATTAAAAGATGGGACAAGATGACAGTTGTATAAAGTCAAAAATTACAAAATTTGTGTCGGTTAAATTTGGTTTTTTACGAAAAGGTTATAAAAATTATGACGGGGTGAATGACGTTTATTTGTCAAAACCATCAAGTTAAAGTTTAGTTTATTTCATACTGAATGACATTGTTTGTTTTCCCAATTAAATGGTTGGTAATTATTCAAGAATCGGTTTTTTGGCGGTCAGGACAGGTAGGTAACAAAAAAACATTGAAACTCGACGGGGTAAGAGTTGATTGCAAAGAGTGATGTCAGTGTGACAATAGCTAATCTGCCAATTTGGGACAAAGCGAAAGTTTGATACACAATGAAAATTTTTTGGATGTCCCAGGTTTTAATGTCCACCGATGGTACCTACTACCTAGCTATTACCTTATTATAAGTAAATGAAATGAATAATTATAAATTAATTATATTAATGAAATTTAATATACAGGACAGGTGTCCTCGAAATGGATGTCAAAAAAATCGGTGGTTGGTGACGATGAATAAAAGTTAAATACAAACATCCTTTCTAGTATTTCATACTACTTTACTTTATTTTACCCTACGGGCTTTAAAGGATTCCTATACTTTACAGTTCTAAATAAACTTACAATTCCAAAATCATTCTTTTTTCTTTTTTAAATTAACCTACATTTTCTTTTATTCCCCACCCCTCTCCTTCTCTATCCTTTCCCTCCTCTTCCATACCTCTTACATACATCCTTTCTAGTAAAAGTCTTTTTGTTTTTGAGTTACAGGGTGTCCCAAAAATGGCGTACTAACGGTGCACTACGGTGTAGAAGAGACTACCGTAAATCGAAAAAAATATTTTAAATCCACTACGGTAACATTGCAAGGTAATGACGTACGAGTACATCTTTGTTTACATTGTATTACCGTTAATATTAATTAATGTTATCAAAATAGGTCAACACCAAACAACACGATACAAAACGACATAAATAATTTAGACTTGAGTTACAATGATATACATGTTATTAATCAAAATTTTTACTACCATCAAAATTTTAAAGAACAAATTGAAGATGAATTCAATAGAACTCTGAACGAATTTGAACATATACCGGGTGATCAAGAAGGACTGTTTAAGTTGGCAGTACAATGGAGAAAAATTTTTAATTCGGTTATTTATAACACTGCAACTGGATATGTTTGGTTGGTTTATTTGACAAATATCTGATATAGGTATAGCATTAATAACGACAAGCCACCAACAACCGGAAGTTACTCCTGTTATACGATTTAAAATACGATCCAGTGTTACCAACTTAAACAGTCCTTCTTGATCACCCCGTAGAACCATTTAATAGACCACTATTACCTAAACAACAAAGCTCCAAAAAATTCTTTGCAATAATTGAAATTTTAAATCAGTTCGGCTGGCTCACTGCGTTCGGCAGCCAATCTACCAGCCGCAGCACATAAAACTTCATTTTTGCTCCTCATAACATAATTTTATGAGCAGATATTTATAAAAAACTGTTTTTGAAAAAAATTTCATGTTTAAATTTTTACATCAGAATGTGGCTAATGGCGTATAAAATCAATATCTACAATCCGTTTTGAAAAATGTTTGATAGCTTTTGAATTAAATCAATTTTAATGGAAAAATTGCTTTTATTGGTACTCGTTGACTTTTAGTATTGTAAATTTTCTTTAACAATAACTACCCTGTAAAACTGACCTGCTTAGATGAATTTGTTCGGTTTTACGAATAGAGTTGTAAAGGACCCACAGGGGTGGCAATAAAGATCCCCTAATAGATCTTATTGTTAAATATTGGGACATTATGTCCTAAATCATGAAACAAATACAAATTTGAATATCAAAATGCGTTTATTTCAATAATACCATATGATAAAATTAATTTAACATGGTAAAATTGCGTGAAAATACCTGAGTGTGCATATGCCACAAGGTTGAATAAATTAAAAAACTAATAATTGAGAAAATGCCAACATTTGACCTAATTAACCTATAAATTTCATGAATGATAAATTAGGTCTGCAAAATATGAAAACGAAATTATAATTTTTAGGGTCAATTTTGCCACCGGCGGTAAAAGATGAATCACCCTGTATAGTGGAGCTCTAACAATTATCAGATTAAATGGTTCAAAACAAATTAACCAGACAAATAATATAAAAGTTAAAGAATTACCAAAATGGGAACGAAGACTAAATAAACGCAGAGATTTAGGTAGAATAATTTAGGTAGAATAACTCAATATTTAAAGGGTATAAATTCTTATCATCTAAATAATTGTATTCAATCGATTTTAAATAAAAACAGAATACATTGTTTAAAATATAAGGAATATAATAAAACATTTATAGAAATTAAAGACACTTTATTACAGAAATTAAATATTTATTCTAAACGACTAAAAAGATATAAAAACAATAAACAACGGAAATTTGAAAACCAACTATTTAGAAATAACGAGAAGTTGTTTTACAAAAATTTAGCAGATAATAAAACTCAAAATAATAATGGTATACCAAATATAAATGAAATTAAAGAATTCTGGTCAAACATGGTAAAATGAAGTTCAATTTAATAATCAGGCAGATTGGATTCCTCATTTAGACAATGAGATACAAGATAGTAATAATCCACATCATATTCAAATTAGCCTTGAAATTTTAGTTAAAATATTAATAGTTCACATAATTGGAAATCCCCTGGAGGTTGGTTAATAGTATATAACGGTATTAGGCCGATATGGGTTATATAACAGACATGGTTGAGGTATTGTAAAATCGAGGCGGAGCCGAGATTTTATAATCAACCGAGTCTGTTATATCCATATCGGCCGTATGTTGTTTTATAGTTTTCTTTATACCAATAATACTTAACATTTAACGATGATTTATTTGTAAGACTGACATTTCTCTTTACTTCAAAAATTAAATTTAGTTGTCATCTGTGCCGTAACCGTAGCAACGGTAGCAAAAATAACGGCCTCGCTCTGATAAGTTTGAATAACGGCCTAGTCTGTTATAGGTATCATATCAATCAAGCATTGAGTACTGATAAATCCTAATAACAGTATGGTATAAAGAAAAAAAATTTACTTGTATTCATAAATGCTTACTTGATCACTTCAACGGATTTATTAGGGAACCTAACACATTTCCAGAGTTTTTGGCCCATGGTATAACATATCTGAAACCAAAAGATTCCGATACTAAAAATCCATCAAAATATAGGCCAATCGCATGTCTGCCTACAATTTATAAAATTATGACATCTTGCATTAAAGTAATAATTTACGATCATTGTCAAAAATTAAATATACTTAATGAAGAACAAAAAGGTTGTGTTAAGGAGTGTTTTGGTTGTAAAGAACAACTCATAACACAGGTCTACAAAATAAAAAAAAAAAATTGGTGCCGCTGAAACTTAAACGTGATTTTAATGCATAGGGTCTAGTGATCTTCTCAGTAATATTAATTTGTAAAAACTACGTACAGTTTTTGCGGTAGCCGCAGCGATAACTGTTTGCCGTTTCACGTATTTAGTGTTGGTGTTTGTTTAATAAAAAACGGTCCGAAATAAAATCTTCGAGATATTTTCGTCAAAAAGTATCTTATCTAAATGTTCCGAATACATTTTGTTATGTTTGTGGCGAATATACGATAAAAAAATGTCGAAAATCCATATTTGAATTTGTGCAAAATGCATACCTATTTCGCTTACTTCAACATGAAAATCAAAAAGGTTGACAAACCTTGGATTCCAAACAATGTTTGCAAAACGTGTAGGAAACATTTAAGACAGTGGAAGAATGTCAAAAGACGTCATTCGAAGTTTAGTGTGCCTATGGTTTGGAGGGAACCAAAAAACCGAAAAAAAAAGATCTATCCCGATCTGGAATCCGCCAAGAGACGTGTGCTTGTAGTTGAGGCAACATCATCAAAACCCCTACCTTTTACTCAAGCCGCTACATAATGGTAATAAATATGGTGCAGAACCTATTGCTCCTTCCACTAAATTAAAGGAGGGGTATCAAAACAAATTTCTGGTTTTGGAAAAATTGAAGTACCATGCATCAAAGTCCATTATCTACGAGTACATAATCATTTGGATAAGTTTCCTGCAAATCTTGGCTCTTACAGTGAGGAACAAGAAGAGCGATTTCATCAGAACCTAAAAATTATACCAGGGTCGATGGGCTACACATATGATGGCTGACTACTGCTGGGGTATCAGGCGTGAATGTCCTGAAGAAATTCACTCAAAGAAATAACGAAAAAGAAGCTTTCTTTATGTTCAGTAATGTCATAAAAGGTGAAAAATATGTACAAGCAGCAGTTTTTGGACACGTGTCATATCTCGGAAACTACACGTAGATTTAGAAAAAAATCTATACCATTCGAATCAGCATAGCAGGCATAATCAAAAACAGTTTTAATCTTTCCGGCACCAAATCCACTGTAGACCTGTGAATAGATACGGTAATAATGGAACAAGCTAGAAAAAATAATAGAAATATTTATACCGCATTCATAGACTACAAAAAAGCCTATGATTCAGTACCACATTCATGGTTAATTAAAATTCTTAAAATTTATAAAATAATTTGGATTTGATTAACTTTTTATCCCATGTTATAACATTTTGGAGAACTACTTTAAATTTATCAATAAACAATACTAAATTAAAATCCGAGCCTATTCAAATTAAACGGAGAATTTATCAAGGAGATTCTTTAAGTCCTTTATGGTTTTGTCTAGCCATTAATCCTTTGACAAATCTATTAAATAGCACTGGATATGGTTTCAATATTAGACTTAATAATACCACACTATCCAAATTAAATCACCTTCTTTATATGGATGACATAAAACTTTATGCATCTAAAAAGAATCACATTTTATCTTTACTAACAATAACTGAAAATTTCTCAAATGATATTGGCATGAGTTTTGGTATTGGTAAGTGTAAAACGCAATCAATATGTCGCGGTCATTACGAAAATTTAGAATATATAACTAAAGAAAGAGAAATCATTAAAAATTTAAATAAAGGAGAATTTTATAAATATTTAGGTATTAATCAATCAATTAATTCTATTATCAACCGGTCTTTGACTTCTATTCATGTTAATTCAACTTTAGAACCAAACGGACTATCTGGTGATGACGGAAAACGCCCTGATGGGATGACTTTAGTACCGTGGATTAAAGGTCAACCTTTGGTTTGGGACGTTACTGTCGTAGATACACTTGCAGACAGTTACGTATTGAAAACATCTGAAGTCTCAGGTTTTGCCGCTGAAATGGCTTGCAAACGCAAACATAACAAATATAGTTATTTCGTCAAACTACATACTCGTATTTAAAGGTTTAGCCTTTGAAACCTTAGGCCCTTGGTGCAAAGAAACAATAGATTTCATTAATGTCATCGGAGACCGACTAATCCCGGAATCAGGGGTTTCAAAATCTAAGAAATTCCTTTTAGAGAGGATTTCCCTTGCCATCCAACGTGGAAACGCTGTAAGCATTCAGGGCACTTTTCCAGATTCCGTATTATTATCGGAAATTTTCGCATTGTAAATTAAAAATAATTAAATAAATAGATTTTCGATCAAATCATATTCAACATTCAATTATAAAAGAAAATTTAGAAAAACAATTTTATTTAAGAATTAAATCTATTTTAAAATCAAAATTAAACGGTAATAATAATAATAATAATAATAATAATAATATTAAGGCAGAATATAGCCTAAGGGAGTGCGTTTCGGCTCAGGGACGCGAGGGTCGCGGGTTCGATTCCGATCCAGGACGAAATTTAAATAAGTAAAAAAAAAAAGGCTATATTCTGTCCAGTGATTCGGAAGTCACGTTAAGCCATTGGTCTCGGTCTATTGAGTTGGTCATCATGCCCCTCATAGATTTGTAAAAACCAGTCCTAGACTGTGTAACAAATTTTTTTTAATTTTTTTTTATAATAATATCTTTTAGATATAGCTGTTCCAATTTCACACAATATAACACAGACATATAACACAAAAATTAATAAATATTTAGAACTCTCCGTTGCTATGAGAAATCTTTGGTGTTTAGAAAAAATTTCGATTTTACCACTTATAATTTCAGCAACGGGAATAGTACCGCAATCTCTTTTTAAAAATTTAAAAATTTTGAACTTAGAGAACACATTGGTGGTTGAAATTCAAAAAGGTATATTATTATACTCATGTCATGTCGTGAGGAAATTTCTTAACATTGACACAGAACATAAAACACAAAAAAGTCAAAATGTGGAGGCGAGACGCCGGTAATTATGTTGATAATCACTGCACTATTACTTGATAGTATTATCCGTAATCCGTAATCCGGCAAAATTGCCGTGCCGCCGGGTGGTGGAGGATTTTTTTTAATAATTGACTAGCTGACCCGACAGACGTTGTCTTGTCCAAATTTCAATATCTAAATTTGTTTGTGATCGTTTTGTGAAAAGCTATTGAAAATGTGTAAACAAAGTAAAAAGGAAGTGATCGAGTTTGAACCATGCGGTTTTGTTCCAGAATTTAAGTCACAATTTAATTAAGTCAGAATTTCATGTCCAAACAAATGATTTATTTTCTTCCATTAAATTTGAAATCACAATGAATCTCAAGCAGTTTTATTGGATGATTCAAAATGATTGTGAATAAGTATTGCAACTATGTACAAAAATTTATGTGGCACCTGTGTGAATGGGATAGAGTTGACATTTGTATGACATTTCATAAGCGTGCATTTGATTTTTATAATTCCATTACACATTGATTTGACAACTTTTAAAATTGCGCGACTATGAACTGTCAAAGAAATGTCAACTCTATCCTACCCACACATAAATTTTCGTACATAGTAGCCAGATTTATCCACAATTATTTTGAATCACCCAATATTTACATTTCGATTTCGATTGCAAGATTGATGTTCAAGTAAACAATCCGATTGGTTTGATTCCCAATTTCACAATCAGCTGTCAAATGACATTTGTGCATGTAGGCAAATAAATTGGAATAGAAATAAAACAACATCTACATTTGTTGGACAGATCGCGACACAACAAAAAAGTAAAAGCAAATGTAATTTTATTTTAATTTACTGAATTGCGTTTTTCCAGGTTTTTCTTCAAATCTTCCAGATTTTTTTTTCAATTGAAAACAAAAAAAAAGCATCAAGCAAATATGTTATGATCGAGAGTGCTTACAAAAATTATAATTTTTGAAATTTTTCCGAATTTTCCGACTTTGCTTTGTAACTGTTCCAAGTTCTTTTTTCCGAAAACTTATTCAAAACCCTAACAAACAAAACCAAAAAAGAATTAGGCGTAGCCATCGGTCGAATCCTGAGTTACGGTCTTACAAAAAAGCACTTTCCGTTTTCCCCGAATTATTTTAATTTACTTTTTCCAGATTTTTCTCCAAATCTTCCAGATTTTTTTTTCTATTGACAACATTCAATTGAGTTATTTCCATCCCGGGGCATATCGAACAAAAAAAAAGAATTAATCAAATATGTCGTTCCTATCGTCAGTTATGATCGAGAATGCATACAAAAATTATAATTTTTGCAGTTTGCCCGAATTTTTTCAATTTCCTTTGTAATTGTCCCGATTTTTTTTCCTGAAAACTTTTTCACGACTATAACGAATAAAACAAAAAAAGGAATTAATTATGCATATCTATCACAAAAAAGGACTTTCAGTTTTTCCCGAATTTTCCAATTTTCCGGGCAACTTTTCCAATTTTTCTTTACATAAAAACCTCATACGGATTATTACGAACATTAAAAAAAACATTAGCCAAATCGTTCCAGCCGTTCCCACAGAAAAAAGCACTTTCAGTTTTTCCCGTAAGTGCTTTTTTTGTGATGGATATGCATAATTTTTTTTTTGTTTTGTTCGTTACAGTCGTGAAAAAGTTTTCAGGAAAAAAAAATCGGAACGATTACAAAGGAAAGCCGAAAAATTCGGGCAAACTGCAAAAATTATAATTTTTGTATGCATTCTCGATCATAACTGACGAAAGGAACGACATATTTGATTAATTCTTTTTTTGTTCGATATGCCCCGGGATGGAAATAACTCAATTGAATGTTTTCAATAGAAAAAAAATCTGAGAGATTTTGAGAAAAATCTGGAAAAACTAAATTAAAATAATTCGGGGAAAACTGAAAGTGCTTTTTTGTATGAACTCAAGACCATAACTCAGGATTCGAACGATGGCTATGCGTAATTCTTTTTTGGTTTTGTTTATTAGGGTTTTGGATAAGTTTTTGGAAAAAAAATTCGGGACAATTACAAAGGAAAGTCGGAAAATTCGGACAAATTTCAAAAATTATAATTTTTGTATTCACTCTCGATCATAACTGACTTTTGGAGCTACATATTTGCTTGATGCTTTTTTTTTGTTTTCAATTGAAAAAAAAAAATCTGGAAGATTTGGAGAAAAATCTGGAAAAACGCAATCCAGTAAATTAAAATAAAATTACATTTCCTTTTACTTTTGTGCTGTTTCGCGATCTGTCCAACAAATGTAGTGGTTGTTTTATTTCTATTCCAATTTATTTGCCTACCCTACATGCACAAATGTCATTTGACAGCTGATTGTGAAATTGGGAATCAAACCAATCGGATTGTTTACTTGAACATCGATCTTGCAATCGAAATGTAAATATTGCGTGATTCAAAATAATTGTGGATAAATCTGGCAACTATGTACGAAAATTTATGTGGCAACTGTGTGGGTGGGATAGAATTGACATTTTTTTGACAGTTCATAGTCGCGCAATTTTGAAAGTTGTCAAATCAATGTGTGATGAAATTTAAAAAATCAAATGCACGCTTATAAAATGTCATACAAATGTCAACTCTATCCCATTCACACAGTTGCCACATAAATTTTCGTATATAGTTGCAATACTTCTTCATAATCATTTTGAACCACCCAATAAAACTGCTTGAGATTCATTGTGATTACAAATTTAATGGAAGAAAATAAATAATTAGTTTGGACATGAAATTCTGACTTAATTATTAAATTGTGACTTAAATTCTGGAACTAAACCGCATGGTTCCAACTCGATCACATTCCAGGCACATCACACATTTCCAGCATTTCAGCAGTGTAGAATACTGCCGATAGAATTCATCTCCCATGTAAAATTCCTCATTTTTACTTTGTTTACACATTTCCAATAGCTTTTCACAAATTCACAAAACGATCACAAACAAATTTAGGTATTGAAATTTGGACAAGGCAACGTCTGTCGAGTCAGCTCTTCGCGATGTTATAATATTGGGTTACCCTCCGGATCGACCACTCTTCTTCTAATTTGGAAAGAATGATACCACGTAAACGTCAAATTCGCCTGTCAACTCTGTCAAAGCTGACAACCGGAAATCAGAAATGCGTTTAGATCACAGTGGTACCAATTGTATTTATATTTCATGTACATAAAAGACATCAAATTCATTGGAATTGTAAACAAGTTTCATTTAATAACCACACGAAATTCAAACCGTATAAAATATAGCCAGTACTATTGATCTCAATGAATTGAAGTTGTAAGGTTGATTAGGATTGATTATAGCTAATCAAAATGTTACAAAAAAAATATTCAAATCGGTGAAACCGTTTTTGAGTTTTAGCGAGGCTAACGAACAGCGATTGTAGGTGATACGAAGTGCACCGGGTCAGCTAGTTTATTATAGTTTTCTGTGTGGTTTCGAGATGATTAGCTCTTCCGATGAAAATCCTGGAATTGTCGAAGCTGCAAAATGCTGCCATTAACAATTTGCTACATACCTGCCAAATCGAGAAAAACCTATGAAAAAATGTATGGACTTTTCCGGAAGTGATGCATTGAAAAAGAAGTCAAGAATACCACAAAAAACCTCATATCAGGGCCGTAGCCAGCCTTTGGTTGCAGAAAGGGCAGGCGATTTTCATGGAAGGGCTAAAAAATTTAAACGTAAAGGTTAAAGGTAGTTTATTATTAGAGATATAAAAGTTTAAGAAAGAACAAAAATGTAGTGGTATGTTTAAATACACCTTTGCGATGAGTACCTAATTAATAAAGCTGTAATTTTCTGTCACGCTTGTTATTAAATTTTGACAAGAACAAATCGAAATCAATTTCCTGCGTTCGTTTTTTCTCAAAAGCTAAATAGACCAAGTCAGCCATACGCTGATGTGTCATTGCAATTCTTTGAGGACGGTTAATAGCAATTACTGTCGAAAATGAAGATTCGCAGCAAGCTGTACTGCATCCAAAAGTGGCAACGGTGGAGAAGAGATCGTACGTTTTCCTGAAAGCTTCTCGCAGCTTATACAGATGTTCAAATTTGTCAGCATCTGATGGATTTTCTTCAAAGAAACATTTTACCACTGAGAGTTCTTCTTTGGAAGGAATGGTGGCACCTCAAAGAAAGATATAATTTATTGTTCTGAATTAAAATAAAATCACTTCTTTACAAAAAATAAAAGAAAAACCTACTAGGTTTTTTATACTACATACCTACGAGTAGTTTCTCCAAAACTACCAGTTTTTCGTAATTGAATTCTTCTATGCTGCTGATGGAATTTAAAAGTTCTTCGTTCTCACAGAATCGTTCATCCAATTGTGTTATTACTAAATCAATTACTTCGAAATGTAATTGTCTCATTTGCGATGGTTCATTATCATTATTACCTGTGTTACATGGTAATTTTTAGAAAACTACATAGTCTTTCATAGACACAGGAACTCTCTTTTCCCGTTTTTTAGAATCAAAATTAATTTCTGATGTTGATGCCTTAGTATTGCCCACCAATACTTCTGACTCCGTAAAAATTTCAGGAAATATATCCACTTCTCTTAGTTTTGCGATGCGTTGCTTTACAGATTTTATAACCGACAAAGCATCTTTCAAACTACTTGAACGGTTTTGCAAAATGGCATCTGCAGGTTCTAAAATTCACAAGATATTTCTCATAAGCATTAAACTAAAGCGAAATTCTATTCCAAGCATGACACTTTTCAATCCAATGCATTTAGCAACATCTTCTCCAGTAAATTTATCACTTTTTATGATGGCATCCAGTGTTTTTAAGATCTCTTTAAAGTTGGAAGAAATAACATTGACAATTGCCAGATGACCTGACCAGCGTTGATCAAGGACCCTAACAATACTTTTACCTTCATATATCGCCGCAACTTTTCCGTGTTGGAAGAATGTGTGTAACAGTATACATTGATCGAAAAAATGTTTGATCTTAGCTACATCTGAGACCATTTTAATAACAACTAGGTGCAATCTGTGATTAGCACAATGTACGTATGGCACATTCCTCTTTAATTTCTTCTGGATTAATGCGGCAACACCTCCTCTTTTGCCACTCATGACACTGGCACCGTCGTAACATTGACTCAGAAGACGCGAAGTGTCTAAATTGTTTTTTTCCATGATATCCAGCGTCAGGTCGGTAAAGTTCTTCGCATCTAACTCCTCGAAGACTTTTCCATTTTTAACGTACCGGATGGCTATTGATATGTTCTCCCTATTATTTTTGTCTCGCGTTCCATCTTCCATCAATGTAAACCACGGCACATCAGCGTTTCTGATGTCTGCAACAACAGACTCCCGCACCATGTCTGACAAAATTTCAATAATTTCATTTTGAATTGCTGGCGATGTGTAATTCGCATTTTTCGGTATATGCTGTGCACATTCAGAAAGCAATGTATCTTTTTTAAGTGTGAATTTGAAAAGATTACTGAATAAACTTCGTTCAGCGTGTTCTTCTGCTTCATATGCACCTCTCAGCGCTAATTCATTAATCGCTAGAAATTGTATAATTTCTGCAATCGATTTAATGTAATATCTATGCTTTTCCAGTATATTATGATTGACTAGTGTGGATACAGAGATGCCCGTATTCTGTCTTGCGAGTTTTTCCTTCCACATTTTCATTGACGTTATGTGAACTTCGGTATTTTCATGTTTTGGGAAACCATTTTTTGAATCTAGAGCGTTCTTCCAGTTCCTATACCCCGTTTCGGTATATGTTTTTTCTTTGTTGGCAAATGGTTGAAATTGTCTGCACGCATAACAAAAGGCAGCATCACTTTGAACAGAGTATTCCAGCCATTTAAATTTTTTGTACCAATCTGAGTGGAAAGAACGACCATTAGCCTGTTTAGGATAAGTTTTAAGTTCCACTTGCTTGATAAGCTTTCCCATTCCAACTAAATCCGATGGCGCCGGTGTATTTTGATTTTTATAATTAGAACTAGTAGAGGCTATTTGAACATTATCATCGCCAGCCTGATGATCATTACTTTTGGGAATTGTAACGTGCGAGTTATTCGAATCTTCTAATCTTGATTTTTTAACGAAAAAATTCCTTATATCCATCACTACTAAATATGTACACTATCTACTGCCTATTAAATTACTTTTGTTAACCAACCACTAGATAGTTATTAGTCAGTACCACTTTCACCTTTTGACTCTTTAATAACACTTAAAATTTTGGTTCCACTCCACTAAAGGTAAGGCAAAATCTGAATGCTACAGAAATAAGAATTTCTGCGGCTTGCACTTGTGCAGAATTAACTACCGGAACGGGTGTTGTTGTTTCTTGGAAAAGAGTATTCTCAGTAAAGCGGTAGGCGATTGATATCGTAATCGCACAGCCGAACTACCGAACTGGCACTTTTTGAATATCGAATTATGACAAAAAAAAACACGATTTTATTATATCGTATTTTATGTTTTGGAATTAAAATACCAATTAATTACAGCTGACGAAAGGAATATTAACAAACGTAGGTATATCATAATCTGAGAAACACTATTTTAATAATAATTTATGTAATTTATTTCTTAATATAATGGGCTTTGCCATATTACATCTGAAATTTGCCCTGGAAGGGCAAGAATCTGCGCAGGCAGGGCTTCGCCCTGCCTGGCCCTGCGCTGGTTACGGCCCTGCCTCATATTGGAATATTTGGAAGAAAAATCAAAAACAATGTGCTCTAGGTATTCCATGCTGTTGCATACCTAGTGGTTGGGCAAGCAATGGTAAAAATCGTTAAACGGTTTCCGTTATTTTTCCACACTTTTATGTTTGAAGCCATGGTGATTATAGTTTTTGTTAAAGATGAACGTATCTCATGGGGTGACTGTCTCAGTTTTTTGAAAAATATAAAATTTAAAGGAATATGTTGATTTAAAGCGGTTTCCGAAGTTGATTCCTTATTTGAAGAGTAATTGTAGAATTGTACAAATTGTAGGATTAACGTTTATTATTCTGTTAAACATTAAATAAATAACAAATTTTGTCTAGGTCGTCGTAGGTAGTACTTTTTCTTCAAATATCGTACGTTCATTTAAATTTATCCTCAAAGTTGGCGTTGGAGAGTCGATTGAGAACGCACCACTCGTGTAAAAGCGTAAGGCTGGATTTATAGATTTGACGTCCGTACGTATGACGCAAGCGTTGACGGTAGGAACTGCTGACGTTGACCTGCTGTAGCGACGACAGACCATTTTATAAATTGGCCTGTCGCATTCGGTACGCAAGCGCAAAAGAAGAAGTCAAAAAATCAACAATTACTTAGATAAGGGGCGGCTATGACTTTGACAGTGTGGAATAAATTCAGTAATTTCAAAACTAAAGACATTTGTGGAAAACGCTGAAACAGGTCACGATTTTCTTCACTCTTTGATAGACGTTCCTACTCCCCAAACGATGAATAAAAATATTTGGTACCTTACATAACAATTTTTTTTAAATGACAAATTTTATTTCAAAAATTTAATTTGTAACAAGCCAAGGAGAAAAAGCGTACGAGTAGTTCCGACTTTAGACGCCAGAGTAACGCTGATTACGCCCACCATCGTACTACCCTCACCCTACCGCTGTGACTCTCCAGGCTGCGCAAGAAGAATCCACCCCTATAAGATCTGCGACACCCCGATCAGAAGAAATTGCATGAAAAACCTTTATTTTCCCACTGCATGGAAAATTGCCCACACTGTCATGATCCCCAAACCGGGCAAATGCCCAAACAACCCCAAATCTTACCGCCCTATCTCACTTCTTAACATCACTGGCAAAATCTTTGAAAGAATCTTAACTAATCGTCTCAAATTCACGCTAGAAACTAACAATCTTCTTCCCCCTGAACAATTCGGCTTTCGTGCTCAACGTTCCACTCACAACCCCCTTGCAGAACTTCAAACAGACATTACAAGACATGCCAACCTTGGCGAGTGCACCGTAGGTGTCTTCCTCGACATCGAAAGAGCATTCGACAAGGTCTGGCACGACGGACTCGTGCAGAAACTCCTAAACCTCCGCCTGAACCTCAAATTCATCAAACTTATCTCCTCCTTCCTAACCAACAGATCCTGCAGGATCAAAGTGAACAGAACCCTCTCGAACACTGTCCACCTGAAAGCCGGAGTCCCCCAGGGCTCCGTACTTTCACCGTTACTTTACATTGTATACTGCAGAGATTTTCCCATTTCAGACATTCAGAGGACCAAGACGAGAATGTTCGCGGACGACACGGCCATCTGGTGCTCCCAGAGAAGCTCCGAGAAAGCCACGAGCACCGTCCAAAAGGAGCTTCACCGCATCGAGAAGTGGACCAACCATTGGCGAGTGAAGATCAATCCCACCAAAAGTCAATCCATCCTTTTCACTTTCCCAAAAGCGCGGAAACAAAGAACACTTTTTACACAATCTAGACTCACAATAAATCGTGACGTAATTCCGAAAAGCAATACCGTCCAATATTTAGGAATCACCGTTTCCTCCACTTGCACTTACACGCGGATCTCAAGGCCACACTTAAAAAAGGGCGAAACCCAGCAAACTTACTTTATAAAAAAATTAGTGAGTTGCAAAATGTGAACCTATCGTCTCTTCAATTTGAAGAAGTCACAAGTGAGGCCGTCGAACGAATGATACGTGCTAAAAATGTAATTATCTACGGTGTTCCGGAATCGAGCGGCACCGCTGAACAACGTCAAACCAAAGACGCAGCTGAGATCGGAAAAATTATCAGCGCTATTACTCCGGAAGCCATTCCCCAGAAAATTATTCGTACCGGCAAACCAAACTCATCTAACACGCGTCCTCTTAAAGTCAGTTTATCTAATGATCTGATCGCTAAGGAAGTACTGAGAAACCAAAGCTTATTAATTCTGACCTGCCTCGTTCAATCTCAATCTCAGATGACAAGACCCCCAAACAACTGGAATACCTGAAGAATTTACGTACCGAATTGCAACTTAGACGTGAAAACGGGGAAGATAACATAACTATTAAATATGTGAAAGGAATTCCTTCTATTATCGAGCGTCCAGCCAAAAAAGTAGAAACTGCAGTAGTAGAATGGTCCTTAATGTACACAAACCTAGCTTCGTTAATGGCAAAGATTGATGACTTAATACGATTCGTTCAACTTCACAAACCTGTTTTTTTATTAATAACTGAAACATTTCTCAGCAATAGCATTCCCGACTCCTTAGTAAACTTAGACGGGTACACCCTTTATCGCACTGACCGCAGTGATGGAAGAGCTGGTGGCAGTGGTGGCAGTTCATCCATATACATAGAAACCAACATTGTAAATGAGTTCAAACCTAAACCCATAACGTTTCGATGTAGTACTTCTGAGGTTACGATACTTGAACTCGCTTCCTCTAGACTGTCTTTTACAATCGCCTGCGTATATAGACCACCTTCTAGGGCCCTGTTGCAAGATGATATGATACTATTTCATAAACAATCCGAATTGTCAGCAACTGCTGCTAATTTATTCATTGCAGGCGACTTTAACCTACCAACGATAGACTGGTCCTCAACAGACTACTTAAATATTAAAAACTATGCTGATAATTCAGCTGCCTATCATTTTGTTGAAACTCTTGTTAACTCAAGTTTATGTCAAATAGTTTCCGAACCTACGCGCTTTAGGCAAAATCAAAACCCATCAACGTTAGATTTAATTCTGATAAATGATCCCGCATTAGTAAGTCAAGTCGATTATCTTTCACCTATCGGTAAATTTGACCACATAACCCTGCTGTCAACAATCCAACTATTAGTATGTGAAATTCCCAAAAAAGTAACTAAACTAGTAAAACGTGTTAATTACAATAAATTAAAAAACGATTTGGAATCAGTGCAATGGACCAGCGACTTCTTCTCAAGCGATAATCCAAACGAGATGTGGAAAAAGTTTATTATATTCTTAAATACAGAGATTAAGAACAACATCCATACGAAATATACTACGTTTAACTCATCAAAGCCCTGGATTAACGATGATCTCCTACAATTAATCAAGCATAAAAGACAGTTATGGAACAAGTTTAAAAAATCACACGCGCAGCAGGACTACGACATACACAGACACTTTTCCAATGCCGTTTCGGCGAATCTACATAAGGCAAGGCAAGCATACGAAGAAAATCTTTCTACCGATCCCAAAAAAATTTACAAATACATCAGACGGTCATTGAATACTAAGGTTTCAGTACCGCAGTTACGCAACGATGATGGATCGCTATGTTTTGATAATAACAAAACAGCGAATATTTTTGCAAAATACTTTGCCCAGCAAACTTACAACTGACCCTCATGGGTATCGGGTGAATAGTCAGCCTGAAGTTATGCTTCCGCAAATCTCGAGTGTCATAGAGAATGTACAATTTACTGAGGAAAAAATTAAAAACTGGATCTGTAGTTTAAAATCAACATCATCACCTGGACCAGACGGTATAACAACATTACTATTAAAAAATTGTGTTGATTATCTGTGCCAGCCGCTACGACTTAACATGCAGACATCTTTTGAAAACCACATACTTCCGTCTGCCTGGAAAATTGCTTCAGTAACGCCCATTTTTAAAAAAGGAGACAAATTCTGTGCAGAAAATTATAGAACCATCAGTTTAACCTCAGTGTAGACTAGTCGCTTCCTCTAAACTTGAACAAGTGCATAGTTTTACACCTTGGAAAAAATAACCCTCACATGTCATATATTATAGGTAATATTGATCTTTCGCACGTTGAATCACATGTCGACCTTGGTATAACGATCACACAAAATCTGACCTGGTCAGCACATATTTCAAGAGTGTGCAAAAAGTGTAATACCACTTTATTTCTACTAAGAAAGACATCTAAGAGCATTAGCTTCGAAACCAGACCAGGGCCAGGACCAAAACCCAGAATTATACTGGGTGTCCACGCTCAAAGTCGAACATAGGCAATTAACACTGTGCATTCAGTTTATTGATATTATGCCATTATTTCGATACATCAAGAATTAAATTATGATATTAAAGTAATTAACAGTTGAAGCAGCTTTTATTATAAATTCTTTGAAAAAATTACAATGCAGTTCCTACCTTAGTTGATAATAAATATAAATAATTTGTTGAATTTAAATTTCCCTTTATTTCAAATGTTATTAAAAATCCCAGCCCAGATATGAATTTTTTGAGGATACCGAGTTCTAGTAGGAATATTTACTCGAGGGTTTTCTTGAGCCCAATATCGCGTGTTTTGAACATTTGGTTCGTTATTTAGTGTAAAAGTAGATTCGTCTGTGAAGCAAATTGTCGACAGAAAGCAACGATCATTACCACGCTCCTGTATTTCATTGTAGGGATGATATTTATACTTCCTGTAGATATTCAGAATCTGCGATTTAGATAAACTTACTTCAAGAGAAATTTGTCTTGATTTGTATGGAGTAACTATTCATTTTTCCGTAAATAATTTTGACAGTAATTTACCAAAATTCGCTGACTTAACCCAACAAATTACTAAATTTTTTGACAAATGGTGTCCAATTTGAAAATCATGGCATGTCATATTTAAAAATCGCCAAGTTTTAAATTAGTATTTTAAAATAAAAATAGCACCTTTAATCTTATTAGTAGTATCATTTCAAGCGTAATAATTTTATCTTTCTATTGATACCATTACCTTACCTGTAAGTTCAATTGGCGAGCAGGAATCAGCAGAAACGTTCAATACAATGTTAAATGCCTATGTTCGAGTTTGAGAATGGACAGACTGTATAGAGCCACCTAAAACATTGAATTATACAGTGAGCGGCAAAAGTATGGAATAAATTCCTTAAAAATTAAACAAAAAAATACATATTTTGGTACCAAAGAAAAATCCAAGCAGTCATTTGTTTTCGAGTTATGACGTCATCGAAAGTTTTTTTTAAATGGAAACCCCCTATATTTTTTCTTGATTCTGATAGCCCTTTTAATTGTCTAAATGACTGTATAAAAATTTTGTTATTTTACATAAGGAAATTTTTGAGAAATAAAATAATAAATTTAGGAAAAAATTAATTTTATAACGAACAAAAACAAGTCAAAAAATCAAGTAGGTATATCAAACAGTCAAATGTTACTGTCAATTTCATTCGTATGTGTTATTTGTTTTACAAAACCTTTTTGAAAATGACTCATTTAACAGAAATACAACGTGTTATGAATAATGCGGCGTTTCGCACTATATTAATTTACTCGACTGAATAAATAAAACGTGTTGGATGAGATTATAAAATGTATTGGTCAGCTCTCTACGATAGTTACAACAACAACTCTTAAAACTAGCTATGTACAAGGTATTTATGTACAGGGTGCAGGTACCCAGGAAAAACCCTATTATGCGCACTCGGCCAGAGTGGCTGGTTGGTCCCAGGTGCTTGACAGATGGGAAAAACCCGGCGCCTTTGCTGTCTCCGACACAACGTATAGAAATTTTAATTTTGATTGGGTGCGGGGATAAAATTAGATAAAACTAAAACAGGGGGAATTTCTTCATAAACTTGCCTATTGTCAACAAGCTGAGAATGAAAATTCGAACATTTAATTCCATAATTTTAAACACTCACTAACACAGTTTTTGACTTGTTTTTGTCTGTTAATAATAGTTATTTATTGTATAAGTGTTTTAGATGGCATTTTATCCACGCATGAATTTTTAATCGCGAGTGCGAACGCACGAGCGTTTAATATTCTTAAGTGGATAAAATGCGACTAAAACACGAATGCAATATAACGTTTTATCCACAATTACAGCGATTTAAAATCAGAATCGTCAAAATTTCATCTCATGTCATCAAAAAATGATTTGACATTACACTCTGTCAGCGGATGTCACCTCAAAAATCATTGAAATTAATTAAAAAACATGGGAGGTGTTGAATAGTCGCTATTTATTTTTGATTGTTTATCGACTCCATTTGTACAAAACGCTGTGCAAGTTGGTGAAAATGGAAGAAAGTGATCCTGTTCGATTGATTTAAGATTGTATTTTTTCATTATTCCACTAGTGGAATAAAGTGATTTCATTATTCCACTAGTGGATAAAGTGTTACTTTATACGGTTCATAAGTGTGGATAAAACTTCAATTATAAGGTAATTGTGGATAAAATTTATTTTTTCCAACATTTTTTTTTTCTCAAAAATTTCCTTATTTAAGGTAACAAAATTTTTATACTGGCGTTTAGACAATTAAAAGAGCTATCAGAATAAAAAAAAATAGGGGGTTTCCATTTAAAAAAACTATCGATGACGTCATAACTCTAAAACAAATGACTGCTTGGAATTTTATTTTATATTAAAATATGTATTTTTATAAACTAAAATTGATCTGTCCAAAGATTTTTTTTGGAAAAAATTTTGTTTAATTTTTAATGAATTTATTCCATACTTTTGCCGCTCACTGTACAGGGCAAGTCACATAAGGGTTATTTCCGAATTTATTTTGTACGCAACCAAAAATACTAATGACGCTGACTACTTGATACCATTTATAATGTGATTTAATTTAGTAATCAACGTAGGTATGTAATTTGGCTAAAAATGTCACAATGACGTTTTCCTGTTCTGATTAATGAAATCAAAAATTAAATTCATTAACTGTCATTTTGACATTTTTACCCAAATTACATACCTACGTGGATTACTAAATAAAATCACATTATAAATGGTATCAAGTGGTCAGCGTAATTAGTATTCTTGGTTGCGTACAAAATAAATTCAGAAATAAACCTTATGTGACTTGCCCTGTATAGTCACTTAACATAGAATTTTTTTTTTTGCATAACTCTGTTGATTCATTTTTATATATACATATTTTTATTTATCTTTTTATTATACTTAAGCGGCAGCTACACCATACATATACAATACTTATAATGACATGTAATACACAAAAAACTGAATAAATGTATTTGAAATTGAAATTGAATTGATCAGAAGACAGAACACTTCGCCTAAGACAGCACCACCGACTAGGTACAGCCGGGGTCATCTTGGGAAATTTGAGGTTTCCCAGACGATTGGTGAAGCGCTTTACGCACCCTGACTAACGGCTTGTCGGCGGTCTTGGAGCCTTCCACCCACGTCCTCTGGACTGTTTTAGTGGTTTAACATATATGGTTTCTGTATTTCGATTCCAATAAATAACTATTAAACACAAACCAGTGTTACAAATTTAATTTTTAATGTATTTTTTTCTATGGGAATATTTAAAATCGCGGGTTTATTTTAATAGAGCAAACAATTTAGAAGACTTACGACTAAGAATTCGTGCTGAAATAGAACAAATCAGTCCTGACATTATTGAGCGCAACGTACAAAATACATAGTTACATTCGTGCCCGTAAGTGTCAAAAGGTTGGCGGCGGGGTAATTTCAACATTTACCTTAAATTTTATTGTTAATCTTAGATGTTTATTTGCTTTTGTTCGAGGTCGCTTAAAATTTTTACATTAAAAATTAAATTAAATTCTTGAAGTAAAAAAATTGTTATGTAAGTAACCATTTTTTTTTCATCGTTTAGGTAATAGGAAGGCCTATCAGAAAAAGAAGAAAAAAGTGGGTGTTGTCATTAAAAAAAATTCGTGTGATGTCATAGCTCAAAAATGGATGACGTTATGAAGAACTGAAGCGACTTAAAATAAACATTATGAGAAATAAAAACTGATCTGTTTCAGCATTTTCGACAAGTGTCATTAGTTTTGAAATTACTGAATTTATTCCATAAGTAGTTTCCACACTGTATAAGTGTATAATTAAAAAAAAAGAGTGTGTGCTTAAGACCGCCCGATAGAAGTGAAAACTTTTATGATGCTCGTTACTGATTTTAAGTAATATGTACAGTCGTTGACCAAAATAAAATAGGACAAAGTAAATTTCGATTGTGTAATTCGATATTTTTGCGAAATCCATCTCTTAGGAAACAAAAGTGTCAAAAATAAAAAAAACAATTCTGATAAGTGTCATCATTCGACAATATTTCAAAAACTCAGAATCATTCAATTGAACAAAGTGACAGTGACGAGATGACAAGTGAAAAAATACAACCTAACTTTTGTAAATCAATCGTCAAGTCAAATCAAGTTGAAATCTGAGACACATACGCCTCAGTTACACTACACAAATTTTTGAATTGTGAAACTGTCTAAGGTAACACTTTGTCCTATTTTATTTTGGTCAACGACTGTACCTATAATTGAAATTTTTTAATAAACAATTGTCAAAACGTTATCATGTTGGTATGAGCCAAACAGTGATTTTCATGATAATACGATTAGTCACACTGAGTGTCAACATTTTTTAAATCTAACTGAGCCTGCGCCCTGACGAGCGAGACTTTATTTCAAATTCGAAAAATATTTCCGCTGATTTCTCATTAAATTAGTTTTGAAAATGAATTCGCGGAAAACAGGTCCGGGAAGTAAAATGAACATAACCTTAATTATGATTTAGTGTCAAATTGTTATACAGCTGGTCCATATGTGCACATTTTGGGGTGGTACAGAGTGGTTTTTTACTTAATTTTGACATTCACAAATGTTTATTAAAAAAAAAATCACTATATTCTACGGAGTCATTATAAATGTTTGTAACAACTAGTGGGCGTAGCGGCGCACCTAAAGCATAGCGCACAGCCACCTACGATGGTACAATCATTTATAATGACCCTGTATACAAAAATATATTACTATGGATGATAGTACTTGGAGGAATAAGGAGCAAGGCATAAATAATTAATACATATTATTTAAATCCAATGCTGTTTTTAAATAAACATAAAAAATCTGTATTTTTCAATAGAATTAGAGGTACACTCTGGCAAAATTTGTGAGGTTAGGTTTGGATGTTTAAGTTTTATTTTCTTGACGATGATATTGAACACAACACAAGTTTTCATAGCAATACCCTGTATTATAATAATTTGTCCATTTTCCTCGTCACATTTTGCTACACAAATTTTTCCAATACCTACATTGATGAATTGTGGAAGCCATATAATTGAGAGTTAGGTACGTATTAAATCCTACATTTATCTGCAAACTTACAATATTTGTCGTGTCTTTATCGTTTATATTATATAAAACTATACAGGGTATTTTACGAGTGATAATGAGCCTGACGGAATAATAAATTCAACCCACAATACATTGTCAAAAAAAGCTGGACATTTTAATTTCAGTAGCCAGCATTTTTCGGAAATATAGTGTGGGTTGCATGTTAAATACCTCTTTTTTTTTAGAATGGACAAGTGAGATTGTGATTTTAGAGTGGCTTACCTGTGGAGGTTGTGATATTTTGTACGCTGTTTCCCCATGCATTCGTTAGTTCAGTTTACAGGGTGAATTCGAAATACGTCAGAATCTTAAAACCTCAGGATCTTCAGGAAGTGAATAAACGGAAAATGTGGTTAAACATTTTAAATTCGTAAGTCCAATTTAACTTAATTCCATCCCGAACGAGACGGTTCAGAAAATTCTAATAAATCGAAACATGAATATCCGCAAAAACCATTTAAAAACAGAGAGTGACAAAACCTTGCTTTGAATTAAATAGCCGAAAATAGCTATTAAGACAACAAGTGTTTTATAGACGACGTAAAAATCGAGGTCGTAGTTTAAATCAGAGCGACCGCAGGGAGCGAGGATTTAATAGACCGAGATTTTTAAACTATAAAACACGTGTTATCTAATTCAATAATTGTATTTTTCACTTTTGTGATAATTACTGTAAAAATGATGAATAAAATGTTCCAAATTCACACAATATAACACAGACATAAGCTGTTCCAAATTCACACAATATAACACAAACATATAATACAAAAATTAATAAATATTTAGAACTCTCCGTTGCTATGAGAAATTTTTGGTGTTTAGAAAAAATTTCGATTTTACCATTTATAATTTCAGCAACGGGAATAGTACCGCAATTTAAAAATTTTGGACTTAGAGAACACATTGGTGGTTGAAATTCAAAAAGGTATATTATTATACTCTTGTCACATCGTGAGGAAATTCCTTAACATTGACACAGAACATAAAACACAAAAAAGTCAAAATGTGGAGGCGAGACGCCGGTAATTATGTTGATAAGCACTGCACTATTAATTGATAGTATTATCCGTAATAGTGTATGTACTCCGGCAAAATTGCCGTGCCGCCGGGTGGAGGTGGGATACGTAAGACGTGTGAGCGTATTTTCTGACTCTATAAAATACGTTGCTATCGACGACGTGTCTTATAGAGGAAAACGTATTTTATGGGAAACATAAGGTGTGAGCTCAAATGCACCATAGAAACAGTATATAGTTATTTTTCTAACACTAATATCTTATACTGTTTCCATGGTGCATTTGAGCTCACACCTTACGTTTCTCATAATATAAGCTTTTCTCCATAAGACACGTCGTCAATAGCAACGTATCTTATAGAGTCATAAAATACGCTCACACATATTATTCAAGTAACATTTTATTCATCATTTTTACAGTAATTATCACAAAAGTGAAAAGTACAATTATTGAATTGGAATTGCCACATTAGCTTCGTGCTCTTGTTCCTAACATCTTCTTCTTTAACTTCTGCTGTTTCATCCACTGCAAGTGCCCGGCCATCGAAAACTGGCAATCTTTACATTTTCTTCAAATGATTCTTGCCGTAGTGTGAATTAACTTTTAATGAAGTTCTACACACTTACCCCATATCAAGAAAAGCCCAAATGACATCTTCCGTTACCTCCGTGATGCTTTTTTTATTGTTCCGGCCTTGAAACGAAACATACACCTTTTCGTATGCACTTTTAGACTTCATTGGTAACAAATTGCCCCTTTTTTCTTATTTCATCTGGAACGTTTTGGCACATTTCAACGATGAAAATTGTTTTTTTGCAAATTTGTTGATATTATTACCATAGTACCCACGGCAACCTCCGCATTTTGTGTATTGTGACGCGCCTCGAATAATTTCTGAATTTATTAAAATTTCTGATAAGATGTTAATGTTAGAAAAAATCTTGAAGACAACGCGTGTTTTATAGTTTAAAAATCTCGATCTATTAAATTCTCGCTCCCTGCGGTCGCTCTGATTTAAACTACGATCTCGATTTTTAAATCGTCTATAAAACACTTGTTGTCTTAATAGCTATAAGACGACTAGTGTTTTACAGACGATTTAAAAATCGAGGTCGTAGTTTAAATCAGAGCGACCGCAGGGAGCGAGGATTTAATAGATCGAGATTTTTAAACTCTAAAACACGTGTTATCTTCAACATTTTTTCTAACACTAAGATGGTATCACAAATTTTAATAAATTCAGAAATTATTCTAAAATGTCATAAACTATTCGAGGCGCATCACAATACACAAAATGCGAAGATTGCCGTGGGCACTATGGTAATAACTAATAATATCAAAAAATTTTGAAAAAAAATTTTTTTCATCGTTGAAATGTGCCAAAACGTTCCAGAAGAAATAAGAATAAGGGAAAAGAATTTCGTACAAAAGGCTGGAAGAATAAAAAAGGCATCAAGGAGGTAACCGAAGATGTCATTTTGGTTTTTCTTGATATGAAGGTAAGTGTGCAGAACTTTATTGAAAAGTTAATTCACATTACGACAAGAATCCTTTGAAGAGAAAGTAAAGATTGCCAGAAAAGTCTTTGGTGGTGGGACGCTTGCATTGGATGAAACAGCAGAAGTTAAAGAAGTAGATGTTATAAACAAGAGCACCAAGCTAAGCAATAGGGAGGAATGTGGCAGTTCTAGCTCAAGTACAGGCCTGAGTTTTCAATCCAATAATTGTGCTTTTCATTTTGAAATAATTACTGTAAAAATGATGAATAAAATGTTTTTTGAATAATGTGCATCTGCCTATTTTACAATCTTATAATTATAAAATACATAAGTTGCTATTGATGGCGTGTTTTATAATTTCATAAAAAACGTTACTACTGACGACGTGTTTTATAAGAAAACGTGTGAGCTCAAATGCACTATAAAAACAGTTTAAGATATTAGTGTTAGAAAAAGATATTAGTGTTGGAAAAACACTTTAAACACACAGCCGCAAAAATGTGTAAGATAAGAGGGAAAACCAAGTGAAAGGAAAAAGGAAAATCAAGCAAAAACCACAACTAAGCAGTACCTACCGTTCCTACTTACAATTATTACACACATTGTTCAAAATGTCGGCCTGTGCCCTTCTATGTAGATTGTCCCGAACCCTTGCAAAACTTGTTGCATCGTCCGGGATTTGCGCTGATGAATATGGGTGTTGTTAAACATTCCGTTAACAACACTATTTGCAAAAAAGTCAGGTTGATCGACGCACATTTGAATTATGTAGGTACTCACAAAACTCTTGCTGGCGAATGCAATCGAAAAGTATCATTTTTCCTACTACGTATCTAGAAAGTTTCATCTACTGCCCTAGCAACACACTTGTAATCGAAAGTGAATCCTATCTTGTGTGTGGTTGCTAGCTACGAAAGTAAAATACTTACGCGACTAGGAGATTCCTTACGGGACGAGGAGAATTTATTTTATTTTGTGACAATTTCGATTGAGGTACCCAAATCATTAAATGGAGAATCGCCCTCAAATGTCACATGATTTATATTGACAAATCACAACTCCGAATTGTTTGAATAGCAACCAATCACAATTTAATTAAGCGGAAATTTTCCCTAGGGAAAATTTCCGATATAATTGCCCTAGGGAAAAAATTTTTCGGGCGATTCTCTTCCGAATATACCTCGGGACAGATATATATCGCCAGAAATTTTTTCTTGCAGTCCAACACTCGTGTTTGTCGCTCAAAATTACCCTCGGGCTGAAGCCCTCGTGTAATTTTCTTGCGGCAAACACTCGTCTGTCAGGACTGCTCGAAAAAATTTCCGGCAATATATCTGTCCCTTGGTATATTATATATGAAAACAGCAACACATTTTATAATAATATGTAGTTTAATTAGTCCAATTGAATACAACAAAGGAAAATTAATCTACTTATTCACATTTATTGTGATTTATGAATTGTTGGAAAGTTAGGTTATATCGCTCACCCGACTTGACAGGCGACAATGAGCCTAATGTAATTCCAGCGGCTCTTTCAATTCCGTCACATTCCATATTTTGCGGGAAGACTTGTTGCATAAATACCAATCACCGCAAACTATCAAACTAACATTATTACGGATTACACGCACTTACACAATTCACGCCGTTTGAAGACGAAAAATAAAATGTTTGTAAAAGCTGTTGCTATGGTTTTTACTTCCAAGATCCAAGGACGGTCGCGATACGGCACGATTTTTGCTATTTTTTTTTAACATTATAAAATGTTGGTGCTTCGTAGTAGGAAAAATTTAATACAATACACGATGCGCAAGTTTCTTCTTTCACCGCGGAGGTTTCACGGCCCTCGGCTGTCGCCTCGGGTCTTGAACTACCTCCTTGGCAAAAAAAGTTCACTTACGCATCTGGTAATGTAAATAACTATTCCCGTAGACAACAGCCAGAAATGTTTGCGAATGCGGAACACGACGCGCCGGAAACTTTTTGCGATACAAAGCTTGTGCCCTTAAGACAACACCATCTGCACTTCCGTAACAAAGTACCTACCATATCGGTCATTTCACTATTGGTATAATTTTCCATGATTATGACACACTGAGACGCAAAATTCCAACCAAACAATAGCCGAAGGTCGCACTGAAAACAACTAATCTGCACGCGGTACTAGCACCCGACCCGCGTAACAAAACTTTTTGCACCTTTTTTGCTTTGCACTCGATAACTTTTTAAATCTTACTATTCGTCCTAACGTGATATCAGTGGCGTACTCAACTTTTGTGCTTGAACTGTACATGGCTTTTCTGCCCTTATGCGGATTTATAGCGCAAAACTAAATGCACGTAATTTTCACAATTGGTCTGAAGATCCTGGGGCTATATTCATGGTACCTATAGTTGACTCAAGTTGCAAAAAACCACTTGTCATTTGCAACAGCATTTTTTTCATATTTTTGAACCAAATAAAGGCACAAAGGGACCAGAAAATCATAATTTGGATTGAATATTTTCCATATAAGTACAGTTTTAAAGTAATTTCAAATGACTAATGCCATAAAAGTGACAATCAATTTAAACTGTTTGAAGCTCAGACATTCCAAAAATCCGACATGAATAAACAAAATTAGAGCAGTCGTACACATAGATAACCTGAGGTAAACGTTCTGTGTAGTAGAAATGACAAAATAATTTTGAGTTTTAAAATTTACCACCCAAAAAATAACGTTCATAATCAAGACGGTAATGATGACAATAAAGTACGGATTACCAATTTTTTTTTGAATTGACAGACAATGACGGCCAAAATTTTTTGGCCGGTATAGTAAAAAAAATTGCGGGCAAAAAAAGTGGGACATCAATGTCATTGTCTTGACTTTTAATGTGAAATAACCCTTATCTGATTCTAATCCTACTTTGAATTGATTGACGTTGTCATTAAGTATTTTAGGTTGTAGGGAATGATTGTAAGTGAATATTTATTTAAGGATGAACTGGAGTAACATTGAAAAATGGCGAAAATTGCTTAAAATTGGTACAATAGTCCTTTCATCCATACTGAAGTACTGTGCCAAATTTAAAAAAATTTGATCAACGAATTTTAAAGTTATTACCTTTTAAAGTTTCGGGATATTTTACACGTCAACTTTTTTTACACATTCAAATGTAGAAAAAAAAGCTTTACAAGAATAGACTAAGAAATGTTTAATGTACTATTAAAAAAAAAAGTTGACTGTCTTAACTTTGACATATGTCATCGTAGAGAAGATTTGACAACGTCATCTACTGTAGTTTCATAAGCGATTTACAAATATACAGGGTGTTAGGGAATGGTCTCCCAAGAATGTCAGGGTGAGTTTCTGAGTGAAAATATGGTCGAAAACCTTAATACCATTTTTTCCCAACATAAATGGTTTTCTCAAAGATAAAAATTTAAAATGGTGCCCCACTGTTTGGGAGCTTTTGCACCATTTTATTGTTGTAATAATTAAATAAATAGTTAAAGTTCTGAAATGAAAGTTAATTGCTGAGCAACTAAAAGACAACAATGCCTTTGTCAGATTTTATCGAGTACTTATTGTCACAATGACGTTTCGGTTTTGAATACTTCCCTTGGATAATATTTCATCAAAAACTACCAGGATTGCATTTTTTAAGGTCAAAATCAATAATTCATTCGAAATATTTATCTAGATTCACTGCAACCTTGAAGTAAGTCCTTTTTTATTGCTGCAATAAACTGAAATTAATTCTGCAGCTTTATTTGTGATACCACATCTCGATCAACCTCTAAAGGGATTTGAAATCGAGCACTAACCACCTAATACTACTAATAAGATTCGTTAATTTTGGTGTAACTTTATTTATTTGTATTTGTATTGAAAAAAATCATAATAAATGTTCAAAATGTCCTCCGTTTGCCCTAATACAAGCATTAGCATACCTTCGGACAGCAGCAGTAGCCTTTCCGCTATATTCCCATACACAAAATACATATCTGCATACTCCTCGATAGAATATTCGGGTAATGTAAACGATTGTAGTCTTCGCAGGCGACGGATAAAAGATAGATCAATTTAAAATGTAAACTTTGACGAATCTAGGTAAATTGCTCGAATGCAATTGCTCGAAGACGAATTGCTCGAAATCAGCTGCTCGAAAGTCAATTGCTCGAATATGACTTTGCTCGAACGGCAGTTTCTCGAAAATGTTTTGCTCGAAAGTAATTAATCATACACAGGATAATGCGGTGATTGTTACAAAGGCCACATTCGTATTGCATTTTTTTTTTTTTGGTATGTTGGTTAACAGGTTGTACACCCAAACAAAAACCAACAGTAAACAGCGTTATACAAAGCAACAGCTCAGAAAGCGACTGTGTACCCGTTACGGGAAACGCTCAATTAAACCTCTGAAATGCAGGTAATCAATCTCTTAAATTGTCCAAGACTAATCACAAAAATATCGCACTCACTACAGTTGCTATTGAATAATGTGCAGGCAGTATAAAGAGGGGAACGATGCAGTATATTAGTAGCTGCTCGCGGAACATAAAAAAAACGACCAGATCTAAGATTTGCCCGAGGCACATTGAAATAAATTTGGGATAAGAAGAAGGGAGAATTAATAATGCCGTGTATGATCTTATATAGAAATATCAGAAAGCTATCATTAAGTCTCATATTGAGAGAACGCAGATTTGCCATATCATAAAGAACAGAATTAGGAGTACCTCTTGGAGGAAATTCCGCAATTAACTTGAACAGAAGATACTTGGCAAACTTCCTCTGAACCGACTCCAAAGCATCAGCACCTCTTCGATAGATCGGCGACCATACAATTGAACAGTACTCCAATTTAGATCTGACCAAGGTAAAATAAAGTGCCCTTAAGCAACTCTCAGACCTGAATCGTTTGCACGATCGAAAGATGAAACCTAAAGTTTTGACTGATGATGCCACAATAATATCAACATGTTCATTGAAGGTGAATTGAGCATCAAATGTAACGCCTAAATCCTTGAAAGTGAAACACCTAGTCAATAAAGCATTCCCAATTCTATAATCGAACATAAGCGGCTTGGTCTTACGAGAGAACGAGAGAATGTAGCATTTGTCACGATTCAAGGGGAGACCATTACTGCGACACCAACCATAAAGCACATCAACATTTGATTGCAAACGCATACAGTCAGAAATATCTCTAATAGTAGAATACAGCTTAACATCATCAGCAAACAAAAGCACATTTAAACTAAATATTTCAACGATATCGTTAATAAACAAAAGGAAAAGCAAGGGACCTAAATTAGACCCTTGGGGAACACCTGAATTTACAACTAGCCGAGCAGAATAGAAACCTAAAACATTTACGTAACAAAAACGATCCGATAAATAAGACTCGAATAGATTTAAAAGAGAGTCACTGAACCCGAAGTGTCTGAGTTTATTTAATAAGATGTTATGATCGATGCGATCAAATGCTTTTGAAAAGTCGGTGTAGATGACATCAACCTGAGTATTTTTATCCAACGCAGCTGAAATGAAATGCGAGATGCAAGATAAATTGGTGGACGTAGACCTACCCCTAAAAAATTCATGCTGATGTTCAGAGATAACATTTTGTACATTAGTATATATATAAGAGTAAATAATAGACTCAAATACCTTGGAAATATGCGGTAGAATGGTGACAGGTCTATAATTTGAGATAATATTCTTCTTACCCGACTTGAATATAGGACATATCTTACCAACCTTCCATAAGCAAGGATAAACTGAGGTTGTTAAAATTAAATTGTATAAAAAATGCAAAGGCGTAACCAGTATTTGAGCACAATCCTTAAGGATAAAACCAGGAAGGGCATCATCACCGCTGGCAGAAGACGGCTTCAGTTTTAAAAGATGCCTTAGGGTATCATCAGTAGAAATACTTGGCAAATGAATATAATTGTTGTTACAAGGATTATTAAACTGAAAATCCGTCATTGATGGTGACGAAAAATTCTTTTCGAAGTAGGATAGAAAGGCGTTAGCGATAGTATGCGGGGTGGAGTACTCGACCTCATCTAATTGCATAACTGAAGGAATAGTACTAGACTTCCTTTTATGGTTCACAAATGACCAAAAACAACGAGGGTCGTGAGTTAGTTGCTGTTCAACCGTAGAAATATACTCATGGTATGCTGCATTAATGCTGATCTTAAGATCACGTCTCAAGGTCCTAAATTCAATTAATGTAGAGCGTGACTTAGTTTTTTTGTATCTTTTAAAAACCTTAAACTTGTGTTTTAATTTCCTAATAATGTCGGTTGTATACCAGACCGGATAATGTGAAGAATTCGCTCTGTTCAGCGGTACAAACTGCCGAAACATGTCATATAACTTTTCATAAAATAAACCGACTGCCACATTCACATCGTTCACAGCATGCAGAAAACTCCAGTCACAATTCGCAATACAATCGTAGAGACCCAACAGGTTAGCTTTACGGAAATTAAATCGTTCTTCCCCGCGGCAACTTTTGGAACTTTTGAAAAACTTGCGACAAGGCGACTTCAGAGAACAAATACAAAATAAAGGAGGATGAAGCGCACTTCCAATTAACAGGGGAGCGGAATCGAGCATAAAACTGCAATCAAAACTTGATAGTATTAGATCTAAACAACGATTATCACAATTCGTAATATAATAATTGAATTGTTTAAGATTTAAAATACTACAAAAATTAAGTAAAAGTTCGTTTTTAGAGTCTATTCTGCAACCATTATTATTGATATAATTAGGCACATTAAAATCACCTATAAACAGTACATCGTGTTCATACAAGTAATCCAAGACCTCCAAAAACTTCATCAGGGTGGCAAAGTCATCAACAGAGGTTTGAGGTGGTATATAAATAACAAAAACGAACACAAAAGATTGGGAATTCAATACAACTTTACAACCTATTATATCAATAATAGGCAAATGGACAATAATATGGTCAAGATTCAGTTGAAAGACCCGATAAGATTTGTGAATTAGCAGCAAAACGCCACCACCACGCACGAGGCCAAGATCAGTAAAGTTTCTGTCCTTTCTGTAGATGTCGTAAATGCTATTATCAGCAATTTCCAAGGATAAAACATTATCAGATAGCCAAGTCTCGGACACGGCAATGACGTCACTCTGAGAACCACCAGTTGATTCAAAAAAATCAGATATCTTAGTATTCATACCACCGGCATTTAGGTACTGAACCAAGAATGAGATCTGCTCAGGCTTACGTACACTATTGGAGGCAGACGCAACAGAGGAGCCAAGGTCTAAAGGACTTATCAGACGGTCACCTCCAGTTAGGGTGATATTACTATCAACAAACAAAGACAACGATTCAATATTAACTGCCTCTTGATATAATAGTGAATCCGAATTTAGTTGATATGAAGGTAAAGTAACATCACCAAATAAATCTTTCTTTATATTAGCTATTAGATTTAAATAATACTGACATTCGTTAGTGTCCCAACATGCATGAGCAGCGTTTACACCAGTCAGATTGGTCTTTGAATTGAGGAAGACACAGTTTATGCATCTTAAAACAGTAGATTTGCACTCCTTTACCTCATGGGATTCACCACATCTAGGACAACTAAGATTACGTTTGCAAAAAGTATGAGAGTGGTGATAGCCGTTGCAGCGATAACAGCGAATTACATCAATAGCATCAAATATATAACAGTTGTCTAATCCAATCAAACAGTGTTTCGAATTTAAAGCTTTAATATAAGTATTGACGTCAACTTGCAAGATGAACTGAAAAACATCAGGTTTCTTCTTAGTGGGAAAATATTTAAGGATTTTCAGCTGAGAAGGATTACTAAATACAGAGCTATTCTGCTTTACCAAAAATGATATAATATGTTCTTTTCCTAAATCACTAGAAACCCCTGAAATGCGTAATCTAGGCGAAATGGTTTTTAAGTCTTTAATTTCGTACGAGTCCACTAATTTATTATCCAAAGCAAATTTTTTGAACTCGGAAGGATCATAGCATTTCAGAATAAGACCGCCATTTTTCGTTGAACGTACACCCTTGAGAAGATTCGTTTGGCATGACAACCACAGATGCACTTCGCTTAATAGTGTACGTTGGATAAGGGTAAATCTTGAGATTTATTCTGCAGCAATTCCTTCTAGGATAATTTATCAGTTAGTTTCTGAATTTCAGTTCGTAGTAGAGAATTCTCTTTTCTTAGATCCGCAAGTTGTCCGTTTAGAGAATTAAAATGATTTCTCATAGATGCACCGAAAATTTCAAAATATTTATAAATAGTTCCAGAGAATTCACTGAAAACATTTTTGAAGGCGTCAGGAACATTGTTTAAAGTGTTACTGTCAGGCAGGAAAGGTGGTAGTAAGACGTCGGTTTTTATTGTATTACCAGCAGTATCAGACAAAACGGTAGAAGTAAGGTTAAACATATTGTCAACAGACTGCTCTATATTAGGAATAGGTGAGGTTACGTCTGAAGAGCAACCTACACATACCCAACTGCGAACTTTGTCCTCAGTTTTCATAACTGCAAATAAAGCCTTTGAAACTCGGACACATGCCAAGTGAAAAACACCCGCACAGTCTTTACTGCATCTTAAATAATCATCAGAACGAGCGATAGTTTTGTTACAATTCATGCATTTTCGTCCCATTTTTATGGCGGCAAAGAAGTGATGCCACTGCGATAACACGTACTATCAGCAGTGGTAAAAACAACTCACCCACTCGATAACCGTAAAAGTCAATCCAGCACAAGAAAAAAAAACACAAAAATAAAAAGGTATAAAAAAACCTGAAATTAGTTAACGTACGATTAGTCCACACTATTTCAACAGAACAGGAACCAAAAACACTATTGATTCCTTTAAAAACCATGAAACTTGCAGAGCGTACATATACACAATAATAAATTAAAAAAAAAAACTGTTTTACACAAAATTTTTAGTTCTGATTTTTACACTGATAAGAGAATTCATTTCTAAAATTTATAAACGAAACTAGCTGACCCGGCGAACTTCGTACCGCCTCAGAATCAATAAATGTTGTGTTAACTTATTAGGTGAATTAAATTAATTTTTTTTATTAGGATAAAATGAACAATTAAAATGAATTGAAATTTAATGATTTAATGCATACACAAACAAATTTAATACAGTTGGTTGCAAAAAAAAACGGGAAACGAAAATTTTTCTAATGTAAATTTGGTTTTGTCCATTTGTCAATTAATTGTCTACTCGACAATACCTATCAAATAATTTCTAAAAATGTCTGAATTTTGACTCTAATTCTAACCTATCTCTCGTAAGAAGGTTTCACACTATGAAAAAATTGGGATGGAGCTGAGTCGAAGACCCGGCCTAGTAACTTACCCGACATCAATTTAAACCAATCTGAATTGACCCGAGATACCTACCTTGTCCGTGTTAACCCACATAAGTCGTCTTCTAATTCTCGCAAATAGTAAATATCATTTCCAACATAAAAACACATCCCCTTTCAACTGGTAATGTCAAATTTCCATGTCACCTCATTATTTTTTCGACCTACCCCCACCCTCTTCCACCCCCCGTGGTCCAATTGACACCAAAAGCTTTTCAACTCGAGAGATCACGGGTAAGTTTGTGTTGGTCAAATTTGAAAGCAATCGGTCAAAGCGTTTTTGAGTAATCGTGGGAGAACGAAAAGTGGGACAGACAGACGCACAGACAGACGCACGGACAGACATCATTCTAAAAACTTCATAAACGTGTTCAGAGGACCTCAAAACGTAAAGATCTGATGAAATTAGCAATTCGAAATTTTGGACCGATCACAATAACTTACCTACCTTTGGTCGGGTAAGTTAAAAATTGTAAAAATGTGTCAATTTTATTCTGACAGTTCCCGTTTTTTTTTTGCAACCAACTGTACCTTAATTTAATGCTAAGCACTACGCCCTCCGACGGAGATTATTCATTCGTAATCACGTCACGTGATGTGTAATTTCTGCACGGATGTTGGCCTTCAGGTCTTGTAGGGTCCTTAGATGGTTGATATAATCGCAAGGGGCCAAATCTGGCGAGCGAGTTCTCTACTACAAATTGCCCCTTATTGAAGTGAAACTCCAGTTCTTCGTCTTGTCGCACTCCCGGTTTGTCTGAACGTAGTGACCCATGTAACAATTGATTTCTGGTTCGGGACACGACCCAATATTGAAGCGATTTCGGAAGGGTTGCGATCATAGAATATCAGTTTGAAAAGTAGACCTCGACGGCAAACGCGGGGTCTCCATCTCCACTCTTCCAACCATTGAGGTAGTATTAACAGGAGAGAGCATTCCCTATAGCCTTATACCGTTAATGCTTTAGGTGCGGTATCAGTCAACCACTCTTTGGTACCACTTTATGACTCTTCTCAAACTACGCGCAAGCGTTAGTGACACTGCTGGCCCTCTGCTGGGATCTTTCCACATGGTGCGCTCTGCATTTAGTACCACTTTATGGCAGTGCGCATTTACGCGGCATTTCCGCTTTTTTCAAATAGTGCTCCCTCCTGACAACGCATGATGGCAGCTGACAGAGATAGGGAACAAATCTTTAAAACCACGGGACCACGGCTTCCGAATGAGACCACCCCATTACAGTCTGAATGGCGCGCATTTCAAAAAAAAAGTTATGTTGTCGCACCCTGTACAATGCAAAAATAGGTAAGAGTAATACGTGTTGATCACCATTGATCAAACTTGGTGTCAAAACTCAGCTGACGTTAAATATCAATTAAGTTCAATGCGCACACAATGTCAGATGACATAACCTTACAAAATGAATTTTCTTCATAATTTTTTTTCCGTTAGTTATTCGATGTTTTAATAGTTATTCTGCTAATCGGGGCGGAGACAAATCCAACAATGTGTAACACAATAAAAATCATTGGTGTGAGCTCGTGACACATGTCGAGTACTTTTGAGGTTATATGAAATCACTGAATTAACTGAACGATCAAGTTATCGACCGGGGTTGAAAATTATTGAATTACTAATATCGCTATTAAAAAATAGGGGTTGATGGTAGAAGGGTGAAAATTTAGAGTTGTATGTATTTTTTAATGCCACATCATAAAAAAATAAAAATAAACAATTTTGTCCAAAAAATAAAAAAATTTTTTTGGGGTGGACCACCCTTATCACTTAGGGGTATAAAAAATAGATAACAACCTATTCTCAGACCTACTGAATATACATATAAAATTTCATCAAAATCGGTCAAGCCGTTTCGGAGGAGTATGATAACTAAAACTGTGACACGAGAATTTTATATATTAGATTACCGAAGAAAAATATGAATTCGATTTTAAATCAAACGATATTAATTATTATAAATGTGAGGACTGGTTTTATTTATGATGTGGGATTTGTAATTGCAGTAAGGCGGTAAGGCCGTTACAGATCTTCGGGTGCAGGAATTTGAGATTCCATTATTTTCTCCAAGGCCGCAACAGTTTTTTTTTTATAAAACAATACGTTTATGCAATATACAATTGGGATATAAGGTTAGTAAGTGCATTATAACAGAATCGAGAAATTTTTTTACAGGAATATTTTGAAGGCATTAATGCCATTGTTACGACTAGTCCGTAATTACTAATAATTACTAATTACACTCCAATTACACATTTTCGACCATATAAATTCGAGCAAAACATTTTCGAGAAATTGCAGTTCGAGGAACTTGTATTTCGAGAAAAGTTACAATCGAGCAATTTCATTTTCGAGCAATTGATTTCGAGCATTTGATTTCGAGCAACTGCATTCGAGGAATTTGCCGGAGACGAACTTTGACAGTAGTAAATTTCGAATCGTTACCAAGCAATCATTTTTAAGTCGAAACATATAAGATTTTTTTTGTTCGACACTGTAAGATTTTGAGAATTTTATCCTATGTGAACGGATTTTGATAAATTGTCAAAACGAAACGTCAAGCTAATTTTAAAGATGTTAAGCGATTTGGAGCCTTTAAGGGGCTCGTCGAACAAAAAAAACGTTATATTCAACTCGTTCGTGTGTGAATTGAGCCTTTTTTGGCACTCGTGGGCCTTTAAAACGCTCGTAAACGTTTACGAGCGTTTTAAAGGCCCACGAGTGCCAAAAAGGGCCAATTTACACATAAACTCGTCAAATAAACTACTACCGGGTGATCAACAAAGACTGTTTAAGTTGGCAGTACAATTAAGAAAAAAATTTAATTGGGTTATTTATAACACTGCAACTGGATATGTTTTGTTGGTTTATTTGACAAATATCTGATATAGGTATAGCATTAACAACGACAAGCCACCAACAACCGGAATTTACTCCTGTTATACGATTTAAAATACGATCCAGTGTTAGAGCTCGTGCCAACTCTCATGATCGATGACGCAGAAACCAAAATGCGTACCGAAGCGTCTCTACTATTCGAACTAAAAACATCGGTACCATTTTGTCAAGCTTCACAGATTTGTGAGCTAATTTATGTTGATATTTATTTGGCGAGAAACCTTAAATAATGTCGGACATTCTAATCCAAACCCTTGAACAGTGTAAAATGCAAATTTGCCGCCACTCTGAAAATTTGAACTAAACGACCGACGTTTTTAAATTTCACTAATCAAAATTGGGCTCCGCCTTTGCGCAGCTTTTGTCAAGGTCATCGATCATGACAGTTGGCACAAGCTCTACCAACTTAAACAGTCCTACTTGATCAGCCCGTATTTTCGTGCACAAAGCAATATTTCAGCAGTCCCAAAACAGCAGGGAACAATTTTATTTTCAGAAAACGGTTTAATTTATCCAAAAACCGTATAAAGGTTTTCGACCACATTTTCCCTGATAAATTCACCCTGAAATTCTTGGGAGACCATTCCCTAACACCCTGTATATGATTTGCTATACTTTTTTCTTAAAATAAAAAAGATATAGGGGCGCGAATACCAATCTGAATCACCCGGTATAGTTAATGGTTATTTTGACAAATTTATGCGGAACCGAGCTGCGTATTGAGAGAAGCAAGGCGACCACCGCATTCATTAAGATACCAGACTTTGAACACCGTTACCAAGGATAGTGTGCCGAGAATGTGATGTAAGATTAAGATTACATCTGAGAATTGTTTCGTGAACTGTATAATCATAAATCTCTTCTAAATCTTTTAATTTTGTTATTGGGTATAATTTTAATTTAAAGTAAATTTTAATTATTAATCTGTGACCTTTTCTAACTATGGGAATGAAAATAGGGAAAGTAACCCATTTCCTTTTTTATCAGATAACAGTAAAAATACCGTTACCCTGGTTACAAAAGTGAAGTTTGTGAAGAATAATAGCCATTTTATCTTTTTAGCATAATCAATTAGGAATTAACTTTTTTATAATGTTAGATGATGTTATTAGTGTTTAATAGTTTTTTTTTTGTCCTTGAGGGATAGGTCCAAATTAGCATCTGTTCCAATTAATTGATAGTTCAATCAACCAGAATTCTTAGTAAGTATACCTACTGATATTAGCAGAAGAATTTTGTTAAACTATTTGATCATCGCATTAAATTAAAAATTTACAATCCTGTTTTATTCAAGTTAGGTATATGCTCGTCTCTATTTATTAACCAAACAAGTTAGTTCTCTCTCGACACGGTAAAAACTACAACGAAATTATATGTTGTACCAATTGTTTCATATGAATTTTTTGTTTGTTGTGTTATTGTTTTTCAATGGATTATTTCTCATTTGTAAGTACATATTCATTTTCAGAAATTCTGTTTATCTTGTTCAATATTTATTAAACAACAAAGTACTTATTTACATCATTTAATTAAGACTATTATCGTGAAATTGACGATGCGTTTAGTATCGATTAATCGAGTAAGAATTAGAGAATTAAGACAAAATTTGTCATAATGCTGATCGAAATGAACAACGTGATAACGATCGATTACGCATACGAATGAATCGATTGGCTCAAATAGTAACATTTGATCCTATGGCATTTCAGCATGATTCTGAATCTTGTCGTTAGAACTATGAATAAAGTTTGTACACATTGCAAAGCATTAAAATTCAAAAGTGAAGGACCCGGAATGTGTTGTTTCAATGGTAAAGTTAAATTGCCAATATTGAATGAACCACCTGAGCCATTATTTTCGTTGGTTGCTGGTACTACAACACGATCGAAGCATTTTTTGAACAATATAGGCACAAAATTATAACACATGCTTTCAAATGACTTCGTTTGGTGCAAGTAATGTAATAACTGATAATTATATGCAACATGCAAGATTCAAGGTCAAATCTACCATAAAGCAGGCTCTTTGTTAACATTTCCGGATGCTGAACAAATTTTTTCAAATTTATTTCATTGGAAATTTAAATTATCGGGTTTATCAACGTTGTGGAATTAACAGAGCCACGAAAAGAGTGCAATTTCCATTAAACTGGCTTTTGGAATACCTAACGATAAACAAATCACAAGGTCAATCGTTGCAAGTATGTGGATTGAATTTGGAGAATACATGAAATTGCATTGCAATGGTCTTGAAGATAAATATTTTCATTTTATTCGAATAATTTAACAACCAAACCTTTCAGCTGAAGAAGAAGAGAATAAAAAATAGCAAACACAAGACAGCAATAAAACACAAACAAATATGAATTATCACACACAATTCAATTCAGGTGATCTCAATTGAATAAATGATTTGTTATTCAACTGTATTTATATTCGTATTTATTTCATTCATACTTATATCCACATTTAGCAATAGCGAAGCATTGGCGGGTCCGCTAGTTTTTATATAATGTGGCAATGATGAATAAGCTTGGAAAGCATTCAAATGAAGCAAAAAATGTTATTCTTCTGAAGTTTTTACGTAAAATAAAAAAAAATGTTTTTCCTCTTGTAAACTCAATCTGGGGACATAAGTACTATACAGGGTCTTTCACAACTCGCGCCCCAGGGAAAAAGAAGAAACACGAGATCGCATTTGGATGTGTAATTTTGAAGAAAAAAAAAATCTAGCTCAAAAGATAATCGAGGAAAGACAACTTAAAGTTGACCAATCAGAGATCTACACCTTCAAGGTGTGTTTGCCGTAATTTTATGTTGCTAGGAATTCATTTAAAAAAAAACATCTTTAAAATATTGGAGTTTTTGAAGTTAGTGTCAAATTAAATTTGTAATAAAAAAAGGGAAAATCTTTGTTTATTTGGTTACAATCATGTATTCAGCCGCTGATTATTTAGAGATGATAATAATTTTTTGCACGACTGTATACAGGGTGTCCCAAAAATGGCGTACTAACTACTTACTACCGTATCGAGGATGTTTAAATGTACACGAAAAAAATATAGAAAAAAATTTTCTGACAAAATTTTTTTTTATTATTATTATTATTATTAACGGTAATACAATGTAAACAAAGATGTACTCGTACAACCTTACCATGCAATGTTACCGTAGTGAATTTAAAATAATTTTTTTGATTTCCAAAGCTTCTAAATTCTCTATTATGCAGGATTAGATATTGGTAGTGAGTAATCTTGTACTTTGTGATAATATGTGCGATTAGAAGTAGCTGTCATGACAATTTAATAAATATATTTTAAAATAATTTACCTGTTAAATGCCACTTTCAAAGACTGCCAAATCAGCAAATAAGTCCAATAGAATTTTTTTAACATTTTTCTGACGTTTACGGTAGTCTCTTCTACACCGTAGTGCACCGTTAGTACGCCATTTTTGGGACAGCCTGTATAATGAGCAGTCTTAGGACAAAATAGTACCAGACAAGTCGACCAGTACAACTTTGCGTAATACCCCGCTCACGTTTCTCACATACTTTCCCGGCTCCTCATCAGAAATCTTATATCTAACCGGATGTGACTACATTATTTATTACCAATAATAACTTACATTGTTAAGCCAGCTAGAGCGCACTCACTTTAGTTTGAAATTTCTGTTCGTGGAATTAACATGTTAGATCAAATTTTGTGAAAACTAGACCGGAATTTGCATAATTAGCCACAATTACAAACAAGACAAAATTGTAAGATTTGTTGAATGATTTTCGAATCCTATACTGGGTGCCCCAAAATTCGCGGAACAACTTAGCAGTACGTTGTTAAGTAGTCATTAAAATATCAGGTAAAAATGTTTAAAAAATCAATCTTCTTTTTTGTCAAAAATATGGACCTATTTGTTACACTAAATGTGGCAACATTTAAAAACATTCTATATACAGGGTGATTTACGAGGAATAATGAGCCCGACGGAATAGAAAATGCAACCCGCAATTCATCAGGAGAAAAACCCGGACATTTACCGCTGCGATGTCCGGCTTTTTGTTGCAATGTATTGTGGGTTGCATTTTCTATTCCGTCGGGCTCATTATTCCTCGTAAATCACCCTGTATGTACAGTGCATTCACTTTTGTTTTAGACCAGAGTAGGCTATGGAAATTTGGCGAGTTGTATGGTAAGACTGTGGCTGAATGACAATATACATCATGTATAATATTTGAGGTGACACATTCTTGTCAAAATTCATGATCATGTAGCCAAGCATTATCATTTTCCAATTAACTACATAGTTTCGAGGACTCAATAATGTGTGTATTTAGTGATAAATGTAAATATTGCACAAATTTAAAACTAATTTACCTTAATACTTAATAATAATGTCAAATTTGACACTGGCAGTTCGAACAATTTTGATTTTGTTATTTTGACATAGCCCCGATACCAACATTTAAAAAAATTAAAATATCCTACTCTGGTCTAAAACAAAAATGAATGTATTATATCTCAATAGTCTGCAAATATTTCATTTTTGTTGTATCCATGGAAATGAGAGAGAAAAATCAAAGCCATGTTGCTGTACTACGCGTCCCCTGTCCTGCAAACAAGCTGAATACCCCGTCACCACGTCATTGTATCCAGTTCTACATTTTACATAGCGAAGAAGCTAATGCCAAGATGATCAGGTTGGAAAATGCTAGATCTGATTTGTTTATTTCATCCTTTGCAGCGACGGAAGATGAATACAAGTTTGAAACTACTGTCACTTCTCTCACTGGTCCAGACCAACCATACGCCTATGTAGACCAGGATTGTTCTGACAATAGTATATCCTGCAGCAGGAATTTTGTATGTGCAGTCTTTTCTTTGTATCAGCCTGACATACAGTGGTATTTTCAACCTTGTCCCGATCAAACTTGCCAGTTTGAACTTGTAAGTAACGAAGATTATAAAAAATAAAGAAAAATAAAGTTTTTGTAGATCTCATCTAGATACAACAATTCAACTGGTTTGCAATCGATCTCATTTACTAAGATTGAGTTTTCAAAATCTGGATATCTCAAGTGCGTTGCAAATAACTCAAGGGGAATTGTAGAAGTTGAAGAAGAAGTGGTTCCTATTAATAGTAAAATATAATCTTTGATTTTAAAGCCAAAAGTTCAAGTTTTTTTTTTTTTGAATAAGCAAACATTAAACGTCAAAATGCTGAAAAATAATTGTTAATCTGATAAAAAAAATCAAAAATCGTTTTGCAAATGTTCAATAGTTGTAACAATACGTTTTTGATCCGAAACAAAATAAACTAGGCAAAAATGAATAGGGAATTCCACAATTTTTTTTGGAAAGCAAAATTATTGCCCCAATCCCCCCACGTATTCTTGAACACAAGATAAATTTAAAATGCTACAGGTACTTGAAACATTACATTTAATGTGTATATTGATATCGGGCGTTCAAATGAAATCCTGGGCTGGGAAGGCGTTGGAAAACGTCAATTGTTGTGCTTTTTTAAAGCGTAGATTAATTGGAGCATGTTGACAGCTAACCTAAAATTTAGAGTAAAAAAATATTTCTTTTTTTCTTTATTTGCAATGTTTTACATTAAAAATAGAATAACCTAACGATTCTTATTCTCGAAGCAAATATCTAAGAGCAGAAGAGCACCCTTTGCTGAAATGAATTGAATGTTCAATTATGTCCCGATTAAACATAAACAAATATCACTCGTATCAAACGGCGGGGAATTCAAACTTTACACTGTTCTAAACGGTTTAATTTTTCCAACGCCTACTCAGCCCAGGATTTCATTTGAACACACGATATATTTCTAACACATTTCATTACAAATTTTAAGCTGTATTTATAAAAAATTCAAAAAAGGAAAAATTCCCTATTCATTTTTGCCTAGTTTATTTAAATTAAACAAAAGATAATAAATAGTACGTAATGGGTCGTATCACGACACCGTTATTAAATTTGCCGTTAACTAGAGTCGTGATTAAAGTAAACATAAAACGATATAGATTTATAATTAATAATAACCTACCAGAAAGAGATTAATTCGTCACCAGGGTAATTAGAGTGATGATTAAATTTAATAAGGGTGTCATGATACGGCCCAATGGGCCATTTTTCACTTAAGAATACTCGTCATTATTCTTGTAACCCAAGTTTCTGTGTCTTTTAAAGCTTTTTCTTTTGCAGAAGACTTTACATGCTTTCTTTTTCCTTCAGCTCGTTGCAGGGTAAACTAAAATTTGTAGTTACACTTTAATATTTGCAACATATTACAATTCTTTATAATTTTCTGAAACTCATAGCAAACATGACAATAAATTTGCTTGAACTTTTGGACAGTGGCGATAGTTAACTAATAACATATATTTCAGACACTGATCAGCGTTTTATAGTTTTAAAACAAAATGATTTCAAATACGAAATAGTTCCAGAAAGCGAGGAAGTTATTGTACAATGGAATATCTCAGTTCAGGGTTATCCACCTCCAGAATTATCTTTGTAAAACAATCGATATGATTTTTCAGATGTACATAAACAGATTTTTCAGACTTGCCAACAATGAAAATACTTCCTCATCACTTAAATATACTCTTAATATTCTACCGAATAATGAAATTTCATTGACAATTAAAAATGCTTCAGAAGAAGATTTAGAAACACGTTTTCAGCTGGTCGGGCAAAATATATATCAAACTAGAATTCTTAATTTAACATTTTATGAAAATAAGCAACCCAAGACATCTATAGCAATTGATTTACTGGAAAGTACTTATAGTAAAGTAAAATGTGTGGCAACTTCCATTCTCAAACTTGAGATTTCTTGGTTCTTTAAACCTTGCGTAAACTGTGCTTATTTGGCAGTAAGTATTAGTCAATCAAACTTTATCTTTTAATTAATGGGATCGTTTAAGATAAATCAAATGGATTTACATACAAAAAAGTTACAATCAATTTCATATGTTGAATTAAATACTTCCATGTCTGGATATCTACGTTGTTCAGCTAAAAACGCTAAATTTACATCGGACGTCGTCCAAGAAGTTGCTGGTAATTTTTGTGATATTTGATACCACTCCAAAAAAAGGGTGCTAACTGCTAATTTTTAGACGTAAAAAATGGTTTACAAATTTCTTCGCAGTCGGCCACCGGTCGAATCGATCCTGATGTCAAAAAGTTTAAGGCTGAACCATTTAAACAAATTATATTGACATGTGGTGCCTCTCTCTATAATCACAGCAATAATGTTACATGGGCCAAGGGGAATATAACTACAGACATCGATGGTAAAAATATAAAAACTTTTTGCTTTTAGAATTTAAGCCAATTTATGATGTAATTCTAGATTCTGGAGTTATAAGCGAAAACAGACTGTTCAGCGTTTCAAAAATTATTAAGTTAGGTGGTAATGGTGATTATGATGGTTCTTCAATTTTTGACGATTACTTTTGCAAAGCTTGGACAATTAATGGCACTCTTGAGTTTAAAAAAATCAAGGTGACTTATAAGGGTAAGAATTTATCTACCTGAAAAGGGTGAATAACTACCGTACGGTCAACAATTATATAGATCAAAGAAGCCTTTGAGATTTTGGACGTATGTCTGAATATATGCTCTGGAATCCATGGAAGTATTTTTGGTTGCATATACCTGTTTCAATTTAAATTTGGATATTTTTGCTGAAATTCGGCCAAACAGGCCGTATAATCGATTCACGATGAATGTGGATAAGGGGTGACTGTGATTTATTTTTATCATGTTGGATAAATATGACATGATTGTTCCGACGTTCAAATTTGAACAATGTTGTCTAATTTAAATTTGATTAAAAATTATGGATGGAAAACGGATGTATATATACAGTTTTCCATTGTTCCTATGTTACATATAGCATTAATCAACCTTGCACATTTGATTTTATAAATATTCAAGTTCGAATTTCAAAGGTATTCATACTCAAATTATGATTCAACTCGAAATACGTTCAAGCTGGCAACGATGTTACCGTTTCCATCACATAATTTAACCTTAATTGAAATCAATCTACCAACAATATTACCAGATGTCACAGCCACCCCTTATCCACATTCATCGTGAATTTTCACTTCTCCGTTATTGAAAACACCATTACAAAAGTAAGATTCAATGATGAATCTTTTATGTTCTGAAGTAAAAACCATTTTTGCGTTAAAATTTGGGTAATAGTGACAGTTTTTTGACGTTTATTAGTTGAATTAGCAAAGATACGAAAAATATGACGCTGTTAAAATCATACCAGTCTCTTATCTAAGTATTGTTGATAGCACGGTATTTAAGTTAATAGCAATTAAAACTCGTTGAAATTGAATTACCAAAAAACAAATGTGTTACTATATTTATTGATTCAGTAGAAACACAATAAGTTTTGTTTTCTAAAATACCTTGCAGGAAACTACGAGTGGTCCAGTTTTGCTATTGTAATTTTAATAATACTCATAGTGGCGATATCAATTTTTGTAATAATCAGAATGCGCAACTATAAGGCATTACAAAAAGAAGTGGACAAACTGTTTACTGCCGGTTTGGAAAATTTCGAAAATGGGGCTTTGGACCATTTGAATCCCAATCTGACCATAGACGATCAAGCTGAATTATTGCCGTACGACAAGAGATACGAGTTTCCGATAGAAAAGCTCAAACTAGGTTTTAACAGTTCACGATGATTTAAGGTCTTTTCATCATTGGAGTTTTAGCCGAACAAATAGGGTCAGGAGCTTTTGGTGTGGTGTTGAAAGGTGAAGCCAAAGGTATGTTCGAGCATGAAAAAAAAACTACAGTTGCTGTTAAAATGGTGAACAGGAATATTGGTGATATTTATGTCAAAGCTCTGGCTTCCGAATTGAAGATAATGATCCATTTAGGCAAACACATCAACGTTGTTAATCTGTTGGGAGCCTGCACTAAAAATGTCTACAAGAGTTGGTAACTCTGTAGTGGTTCATGTTTATGGCTCTTATTAAATTTTTGTAGGGGAATTATTAGTGATTGTGGAGTATTGTCGTTTTGGGAATCTTCAGAATTATTTGCAGAATCACAGACATACTTTTATTGACCAAATAAACTCCGAAACTGGTCAAATTGACTATACAATAGGAAGCGATGTTTTAGGTAACGAGTAAGTATAATAAGTACTTGAAAAAATCGTTATTTTTCGTTTTGTTGTTTAGTGATCCGGAGATTCTCATTCCATATATTACATCCTCATTTTCAAACAAAATTTATGAGCAACAGACAACCAGTGATACTTCTGTGTCATCACAATCAGGTAAAAGACATTATTCTTTTAATTGCCACGGTAAGTATGCTACCGGTTTCCAGATAAGGAAGAAGTTGTTTTGAAAGTTAAAGAATTCACACAAACGGATCAAAATTCACATTATGTTGGAGATTACCAAAACAAGAACAAAGTCATTTGTACCAAAGACCTTCTGGTATGGTCATTTCAAGTTGCTACAGGTATGGAGTACTTGGCTTCTCGTAAAGTACTTCACGGCGATTTGGCTGCAAGAAATGTACTTTTAACAGACGGCAATGTAGTAAAAATTTGTGACTTTGGATTAGCAAAGAAAATGTACCAAAACGACATTTACAGGAAAACGGGAGATGTAAGGTATTAATTCATTGTCATTCCTTATATTTATTAATTTTTGTTACAGGAAATGCTTCCAGTGAAATGGATGGCAATTGAGTCAATAACAGATAAGATATTTTCAATCCAGTCAGATGTTTGGTCTTTCGGTATCGTTCTTTGGGAGATATTTTCTTTGGCAAAGACTCCATATCCTGGTATGGAATATAACGAATATTTTTGCGAAAAACTTCTGTCAGGATATAGAATGAAGTCCCCACAGTTTGCTACAAATGAAATGTGAGTTCTGTAAAAGTTTCGTTCAACAATATTTCAGAATTTTTAGTTATGAGATAATGCTGCACTGTTGGAATGGTGAACATATGAAGCGACCGACTTTTACACAATTGGTTAATAAAATCGGCTCAACTTTGCAAGAACCAATAAGAAATGTATGAAAATTAATATTCTGTTGATAACTTCTTAGAATGGTTTCTTTTAGTACTATGTCGATATGAATAGCGGCTACTTAAAGATGAATGCACAACGATTTCAGAATGATAATTACCTTTCAATGATCAGTGCTCCAAATTTTCAAAAGTCTTCGTCTTCCTGCTGTTATGTTAACGTTGTAGAAACTGATGATGAAAATGTTTCTACATATCTTTGAGATGTAATATAAAATTTATAATTTAAATTCATACAAATAAAGTTGATAAATATGTACAGTGTGTTTATTTTTAAATAAATATGTGGTGTTAAGGATAGGATATTAGAATAAGAATATTTAAAAATGAATCCGACTGAATTTTTATAAACTGCGTTGTCACATTAAAAATATAAAATCCAATAAAATCTTAAAAATTCTGTGTATTGTTGATTTCTAAAATAGTAGAGTCCTCGGCGCTCCAATCCATGCATAAAAATAAGTTCCGTGGGGGTTTTGTTGTTACAAGCTGAATTATACAGGGTGCGTCTGCTTAAACTTTATATTTGAATATCTTCGTTATTTTAAATGACTGCTCAACGATATTTAGTCTTAATAAAGGCTGCATTGCCCTCTTTACATAGGCACTACAAAAATTAACAAGGATCTGGACAGAAGAGGAATATTCAAGAAAAAAATTAATGAAAAAAAAATATTTTCAGCATTTCCTAACATTATAACTTTTAACATGCATATCAAATGTTTCTGTGTAGATTTTCTGCCTAATAATCATCTTAGTGCTTATTATTGACCAATAAATTAATGTTAAATAAAGACAATTTGCAGACTTCATTCACCAGTGTGTATTTACGTAAAAAAGTACTTCACGGCTTACTGATTTACAAAAAAAAAAAAATACATAATTAATTTATTATTTGACAACGTCAAAGTAAAAAAGTTCCTGAAATCTTTGAAATAATCTTTTATACAAGATGTTGTTCTCACAGCAAGAGGAAATTAATATTATTTTTACGTATGGAGAGTGTCACCGGTGCTATCGAGCCGCAGCAAGAATTCTTCAAGCCCGTCAAGAAAATGATAAATTTTCCGAAATGAATATCAGATGAATTGTAAAGCTGTTTGAAGATACTGACAGTGTTAAAGAATTTCCACGAGTAAGGGGTGCACTCCCTAAAAATATTAACTTTCAAAATGCCGTTGTTGATTAGGTAACTGAAAATCCACACACAAGCACAAGAGTAGTAGCGGCTGCACTGAATGTCTCACAAAGCACGATTATTAGAACTTTAAAGTCTTTGAAATTTCATCCATATGAAATAATCCTGCAACAAGAACTTCACGGAGTTTTTATTCCAGAATTGAAAGGTGTGTGGAAGTTAATGGTCGAAATAAATTTTGAGCATCTTATTTAGTTATAATTATTTTGAGTACATTTTTAAAATTTTCTTTGCTGCTAATTGTGTTACATTGTTGAATTTTGTCGGGGCGTAGAGCCACCCCCCTCCTTTCAGAACGAGAACCACCCCTGCGTGGGAGAATGACAGAGATTTCAGACGACAGTACCGAGATGGACTCAGGGTAGAACAGTCACAGTCAGAAGTCACTAAGGCATTTATCCAACATCTCGAGTACGGTCGTACGGTCCAAACAATTGTACATAAATGTAAATAAACGTTTTACACGCAAAACGATACGGTGTGTCAGTTCACGCGCGCCTACAATCAAACCAGTGAAGCCTCCATTAGGCTGAGCAAACCCAGGAGCCCCATTTGGTTCCGAACAATTCCTGGAGCCCCCATTAGGCCCCAAACAAATGTATTGCAGATATTTTAATTGTTATTATTTACTATGTGCTTAAATTATTTATTCACCTTCACCCCCTCTTTAAGCTTGACGCACCCACCTCCATAATAGCCACTTTTATAAATAAAAACAAAAAAATTAGGAGGGTACCGGGTACCCCATGATTCATTGTTTAAAAAATAAAATTAATAACATTTAAATTCGTTTTATTGAAAACTTACTTTAAAATAGTTTAGTAAATTTTTCCAGAGAAGACTGATCCCTAGGATGCAGACGTACTCGTACCTACACCGGGGTTTGTACATACATACCTATTTGAATTTTTATTGTATTTTACCGAATAGTTCAGTAATAAAAGAATTTTAAATAAGATAACAATGCCCCGTCAAATTGACGTATCTAAATTATTTGCTGAAAAATGAGTAATCTGTGAAACAAATTCGTAACAACTTTTTACGCATAAACTCTGTTTTGAACATAGCTGGAAAATTAGTTCTTTTTAACACTAATTTATTGCGTAGTCATCAGTAAAAGTGTAATAAAAACACTACAGGGAGATACAGAGGCCACAGCTGAATATGTTATACTCCGTAATCTGAGAAAAAGCTAAAAAAAATTTTTTTACTGCTGTTATTATTCAAATAACTCTGTATCCTTGCAGGTTTCGTTAACTTTTGTTAAGCACATGTCAAGAGGTCATTGAGATATATAATATTGCTAAATATTGTTTACCTTAATTGATAATTAAAAAAGATATTCGGATATAAAGTTTTAGTAGACGCACCCTGTATATAAAATAGAAGCTTATGTACTGAGGTTTCAAAATCCCAAGGTCGTCAAAAAACGTCCTGTTCCAAAAAGCATTAAACTTAAAAAGCGAGTTAGATAGATGATCATCAAGAAAAAATTAGTAGATTTTTGGTATATTTTTGACAAAAAGTTTTGTACAGCAAATATTTTTTTAAATTTTCGTCCAAAAGGACGAATCCAACAGAATATTAAACAGAGCGGCGTCTACGGTGATTTTGAATGAACTATAATTACGAGTATCTGGGGGGCTTTATTTGAAGTCATTGGCAAAGTTGCGTGTGCGCAAATCAGCAACATGCGAATGGTATTGCGCATATCGCTAAGCGACCGTTCACAATACCATTCGCATGTTGCTGATTTGCGCACACGCAACTTTGCGAATGACTTCAAAATAAAGCCCCCCTGGAAACCTTGAATGCAATTTAACAATTTTTGATATATCACTGGAGTTATAGTTATCTACTTTTGAAACTATTTTTTTGTTCACGTAATTACTAATTGTGGATTCACTAACATTGGGGTTAATTCTAGTCACATGAAGATCTAATTTCGTGCCTGGATGATTACAAGCGGTGAACGTGTTATCTAAATCGCTGATTGCCGTGCCAATGATAAGTTTGTTGGGTCTTTTATTATGAATTGGCCTTAATGTACCGTCGCCCTCAGGAGTTATTTTTTTCTTACGTAATCTCTTTTTTTTAAGTTCCCAAGTTCCCTCCTCATTACTAGAACATTCAGCACCAGCTGTTGCATTGGCTGACGCTGCCATCGGTTTGTTTACCTTGTTATCTTGAGATTCTTTTTTGCGATCTGTTTTGCTTCCACTGTTAGGAATATCAGACATCAAAGATGTTGGAATTTTCTTTTTTCATTATTTGGATTATATTTCGTAACCACTGGTGTACCATGCATTACGCGAACTAGACCAATGTTTGATAACTTTAAATTTTCGACTTCGGCCTTCAATTCAATCATCTGTTCGGTTTCAACACTTACGGCATTAATCACAATATCTTGAAATTCATTGCTCTTCAAAAATTATCTGATGCGTTTGTCGAGAAACTCAAGGCAACATCATTTTCATGGGCACAAGTTTGATTTTTTGCTTGCACGGCACGATTAAAGCACGAGGGATGAAATACACTTTTGCACTTCTTGCATACACACGGATTTTTCACATTTACACCGCACAATTTAGAATCATTAAACAATAATTCAATAGTATTAAGAAGACCAGGACTTGATCCGTCCGTCGCGTTCGCCATGTTTGCCATATTTTCATTTTTCATTTTTAGTCCTTTATGGAAGAATTAAAGCATCCAGTATAATAAATTACGTGCAAATGTTGTCTTTAACTTTGTAAGTGTTTGTAAGGTTAGCAAGATAAACGTGAAATATGTCACCTGCGCTTCTGCGAAAAGGGATGACCAAAATTCTGCAAAATTGCGCGTTTGTTTTATACGCGTCTACGTTTTTGCATTTGCAGCCACGTTTAATACAGTTTTTTGATTTTTTCTTGCAAACCAGACATCTTTCAAGGACGAGTTTTTCCTTGCAGCATTTTTATTGACGATCAATTTTTTATGTAAATCTTAATTGATTCAACATTTTAAAAAGGCATTAATTGCATTGCATTAATGTTGTATAATAGCTCAACCTAGATGTGCATATAATTTCTTTGGTTTTCAAATTTAACCAAGGGGTAGATAGAAACAAAATAAATTCGAATAGAATACCAATCAATAAAATATAAACATATTTATATATGAGAGGTATACAGGGTGTGGCACAACTCACGCCCCATAGGAAACTGACTTGTGCCGACAGCAATAACATTACTAGAAAGACTGATTCTTTTTTCTTATCTGCTTTTTTAATCGACTTAGAAGCATATCAAATCCACCAATCCCGTTAGTCAAGCTCGGAAAAACTAGGGGAGAACAGAATGAATGAGGGCGTTGCTTGGTTTCCAAAAATATTATCATTCTACTCAAAATATCTGGTCGACTGTATTTTATTGTCAAATTTAACACATTATTGCACTGTCAAAAAAATGTAGGTTAAGAATAGTTGTCATCGTATAGCCCGCAACTATTAATACAAATTTATTATTGGGCGGAAGTCGTAAAGCAAACAACAAATGGTGGTTCTAAAAAGAAGCGAATTTAATAGAACGAAAGCAAATAATAACAAAACGAAACACAAACAAAACTCAAAGAAAGAAGAATTAAAGGAGATGCTCAAAATGTCCACCATTCATTTCGAGACACAGTTGTGCACGCCGTAGTAAGTTTAATTTAGAGGCTCTGACCATTTCAGGTGTAATTGTTCCAAAAGCTTCTTGTAATCTGTTTCGAAGATCCTCCTCGTTATGAATGGGTCGGTTGTAAACAACGTTTTTCACGTACCCCCCATAAGAAATAATCCAGAGGATTGAGATCCGGAGATCGTGCAGGCCAGTGGCGTAGACCACCTCGTCCGATCCAACGATTAGGATACATTCGATTCAAAATACCTTGCACATTGCGACTGAAATGGGGTGGTGCCCCGTCATGTTTGAACCACTGATTTACGAGAAAAATCAATGGAATATTTTTAAGTAAATGAGCCAATTCCATGTTTAAAAAGTTTGCGTACACAGCTCCTGTTAAACGCATAGGGAATTCAAAAGGTCCGATCTGAAAATAAAGAATACCTAAACACGCTTTCTTTATTTTTTACAATCTTGACTTACCACTGAATCTTCCACTAGTCCTGACTACAAATTTACGGAAAATCCACGCTGAAATGCACGCGGATAAGTAGTCCTTGGATTATCGTACGACCAGACATGCAAATTTCGATGGTTGAAACATCCCTGCCGACCAAAACTTGATTCGTCCGAAAACTAGATCCGTGAAATAAAATTTTCATCTTCTGCCGCTTTATTAAGCAACCAAACACAAACATTTCTTCGAGCAGGGTAATCTTCTGGTTCGAGATGTTGCACCCGAGTATAGTGGAAAGGATGAAGTATGTCCTCATTCAAAACGCGATGTACCGATCTGCTGGAGATATCTACCTCTTGGGCAATTTCTCTTATACTCCTAGTTCCATCTTCTTCAACGATATTCAGTATTGCCTCTTCATTAGCCAAGGTCCGTGCGGTTCGTGCACCTCCGCCAATTTCATTTCGATTCGGCAAAACTTTCCCTGTTTCTTGAGCCCTAGCAAGTACTCTCAAAATTGTTTTGTGATCAGGAGAAGGTCGGTCAGGAAAACGATCAGAGAAAATTCTTGCTGCCTCCCTAGCGTTCCGTCCGCATTCTCCAAAGATAATCAACATCTCAACATAATCGGCAGCTGAATACATCTCGGCAGAGTTTTGCAACACGATTTCAGATCTTGAGAAAACACAATGACAAACTAAAATGTTTAAATTGTCAAGATGACACAAACATCTGTCAAAAAAAGCAGTGGACCATTTGATTATTAAAAGTTTCGCGCGGTTCGATAATATTCGATTGCGTAGCGACCAATTAAGTCCTCGATGGTATTCTCGTCTGATTGGTCAATTTCGCAATGTCTTTTCTCGCTTATTTTGAGAGTAAAATAATAGTTTGTTTAACGAGTTCGTGTGTAAATTGGGCTTTTTTCTGGCATGAGTGGGCCAGTTTAAAACACGAGTGCTAAAAAAAGGCCCAGTTTACACAAGAAAGAGTTAAATACAACGTTTTTTTGTTCGACGAGCCACTTAAAGGCTCCAAATCGCTTAAAATCTTTAAAATTAGTTTGACGTTTCGTTTTGACAAGTTGTGACATTTATCAAAACCCGCTCACACAGGAGAAATTTCTCAAATTCTGACAGTGTCGAACAAAAAAAAAAAATAGTTTTTAATTTACGTTTCAGCGTAATCCCACGAATTTGCCAGTCTTCTGTGGGGCGTCAGTCCTGCCATTCCCTGTATAGCTAGGTATGATACTGTTAAATACATATTGAGGCCTATTCTGTAACTTTTATGTTAAAATTGACAGGGATGTTAAAAGTTTAATTATAACAGAAATGTTAAAATTTTAACATGGATGTGTATTCTGTAAGGTAATTTTTTTAACACGCATGTTAACACTGACAATGTTGTCATATCATACCAATACGTTTCTCCTTTACTATCTCATATCATATCATAGTATCTCTCCTTGTTCTGATATTTAATTTTGACGTCTGTCATCATATTTTTCATTTTCGTCATTAAAAGATTCAGAAAATGAGCGTGCGTTCAAGACTACGCATTACAACACGGCAACTAGAAGTTCTTGTTGCCTTCTTGGAGAACAATAAGGAGAATTTGGCGGAAAACAGAAAGCTGTTACAAAATTAAGCTGGGATAGTAGAAAGCAAATTAATAAATTTAAAATCAATATTAAATAATAACCTTGAAGGTCCAAAGCGCTCAGTAGAAGAGTGGAAACGTGTATTTCACTACTTATTTGTCTTGAAGAAAATATGCTTTTAAGGTCTTTGGGGATCTAAAAGCAGAAGAAGAAATGGTGGTGGGTCAGTCAAGGAAAAACCTCTGACTGATATCAAAGAACCAATTTTAAACATACCTACTAGGTACATACCTACATAGTATTGTTGTAATTGACGATGCACCAAACGTTTCTGAACCTGGACTTAACATAGGCGGAGACATAATAAACCTTGTGGGAGACATAGAAGCAGAAAGAAGTGATAATGAAGATGTTCAAACGTATTATTAAATTATCTAAATAACAGAACCAAAGCCAGTAACAATGGATGCACCTAATATGACACAACAGGTACCAGAGAGACAAAGAAAACGAAAATTGCCTCAACTGTCGCTGCAAGACAATTTTAATCCAATTGATCTTATAAAAAGCCAAGAAACATTGGCTTTATTTACGAAAAGTTTAGCTGAAAACATAAGTAACTTGGTCGAAGCTATAAAATATGCCGCCGACAAATTGTAAATCAACGTTATCTGATTTTTCTTCGTGGACCTGGACCTATTAATAATGTGTATTTGTTTTTTTTCTTCTTTCCAATTAAACTATGTATCTATAAACGCATCTCTTTTCCTTTGTCCTTGAAGGAAAAATATATTTGAGCATTATTTACCATAATGGTTTGCGAAGTTATAAATTCCACCATTTTCTTCTTCATTTATGTCAGGATCAGTCCAAGGAATTCGAAAATGTTGACAGATGTTGCAACTGTAAATGATTTTGGCTGCTTAATGTAATGTAAAAAGTAATGTAAAGTTCTGTCTTTCAGAAGACATCTAAATCTTCCTTTTATTCGAGGAGATAATAATTTATAGCATGATGTTAAATTTTAAAGGCACATAAGGAGATGTCGTTAACATTTTAACAATAACAGGACATATTAACAGGGTCTGTTAATTTTTTAACATAACATCGTTTTACAGAATACGATTTGCGATTTTAATGGCTGTTATTTTATAACATCATGTTTAAAATTAACATATTACTTACAGAATAGGCCTCATTGAATTCTAAATGAAACGTTTAAAGTTAATAAGGATTCACTCGTCATCAGAGCTTTCTGAATCACTTTGTGGAACTGGTGGAGCTGATGCGGCTGCTGTTATTGTTAATGCATTCCTGCAGGATTTCTGGGCTATGCATTTACAAGCACCTATGCACCCCAATGTATTTTTCTTGTACGTACACACTTTACATGCACAATCTGAAATTACCAGATTATTCGTAGACCTATGAATGATTAGTAAAACAATATCTTACCTTTTTTGCACCCGCAAGAAGTTAAAACTGTTAATTTCTCTGGAAGTGGAGGCAGTGTTGTCAAAACAGGTAAAACTTCGTCTTTCTCGCCCATATACCAACCGAATTTTTCAGTTGGAGGTAATTGTGGACAAGGAACCACGGCATTTAGCCACACTTAGTTTGATAATGCGCTCTTAAGCAATGTTGCTGAAGAGCATCCTTCGTTGGTGGTAGCTTAGGAAATGATGTCGAAGCTGCCATGAGTCCACGCAAGGTATTATCTGACGTAATATCTGCATTTTTTTGAGTACAAGTTAAGGACAAAGTCATGCATATTACTGAAAATATCGTCGGAGAAATCATTCACACCCACACCATTTAAGTAATGGTGGTACTCCACCAAGACTGTTTTCTAAGCCCTCCAAATTGGCTGATAGTGTCGTAACCTGTGAGGGTTGAGGTTGAGAAGTTTTAAGAAAATACTGCCCATGTTTTTTTCTTACGATCATAACAACTACGCAAGGTCGGGTCCTGTGTACTTATGTACTACAAGTCGTTGTTTTCCCATTTCAATATTTTGACTTTCAGTGTAGACATTTAGTTTCAGCCAAGACAAAAACGTATTTGTTATTGCTCCAATTTCGTTACAACTTAGATACCATTCATCCAACCTAGTGCTTTTCTTCGTCAAACCAATGATTCCTCCCGTGTCCTTTGATGCCTTATTGGCATGTTCTAGAGCCTGATCCACTGAAATTCTATTAAACATACTAACTGACCTCTTCACTAGAAAATTTCCTTTCAAAAATGCCTGATAAACAGCCGAAGCTTTAATTGGCAATTCTAACATGTCACACAACACTACCAGCCAATTTAGAGGGCTCGGAAAAAAGTCTTGTTGGAAGATTTACCTGGAGTATGTACCACCATTCTAGAGCGCGGATTTCTAGCTATTATGCCATAACGGGTAATTTTAAGTTTATATGTAATTAATGGAGTCATTTGATAAAAAAAAAAAAATGTGCCTATTTGCTTATTTTTCATTTTTATGCATTTTATTTTTTATGCTATTTATGTGCTTCTTTTAATAATTTTGTTGTATATTTATAAAGCAAAATCGATAAATTAAACCCAGTTACAGGAAAAGCGGTTTTGCCAATTTTTTTTTTTTGTTCTATTTAAGTGCTTATTTTAATTATAATTTTGGTGCATATTTTAATTAATAATTATACTCGGTTTCAGGAAAGGCAGTTTTGCCAGCGGAAGGTGTTTTTAGAAGTGTTGGGCAGCTTCTTTGAATATGCCGATATAATAAGCGTGGGCTCACTTTTGTGGTGCTGAGACCGACTTTTCTAAACTTTGTCTTTGTCGGTGAGTTGCCGCAAAAATAGCAACATAAATGCACATACCTAGGTTTTTCTCACTAAAATATTACTTTCGTTTTTCGTTTCGTCAGTGTATTTCAAAAAGAGCTAAAACAAACATCTTAAGAGCGACTCAACACTATACTTAAGTATATCTTTGTTTTTATTTTGTATTTTTTGGTTTTCTATCTTGAAAAAAATGCCTAAAATTAAACCTACCGTGGTCGAATGGATACAAGGTCAGTTTTATTTTATTTCCTGTAGGGTTTTGATCTACACTAGTCAATTATTTTGTAGATTAATTGCGTGAAAAAGTACAATATAACGCAGCATTTAAAGACTGCAATTCACCAATAAAATTAACAAAAAAATAAAAGTGGGAGAAGTACTCAACAACGTTAGAATCCATAACTGCTGGTTCAGTCACACAAAATGAGAAGGAATTTTATTTCGACATTTCCAATGCCATGGTTTCTTCCAAAATACCCCTTACAAAACTAAATAATACCACATTTAAATCTTTTTTACAAAAATACACCGGCAGGCACATTCCCGCAGAATCAACAATTCGAAAGAATTATGTAGATCTAGTGTACAAAGATGTACTTGATGAAATTAAGAAAAAAATGTGGTCAAAAACCTTTTAGTCCAGTCAATATAAACATAAAAAAGGGTCCAACCTTGCAAAAGGTCATGTAGTTCTGATTTTTTAATATGTCGTTTGGATCTCAGCCAAGAGTAAAACACCAAATTTGCAACTTCGAAAGACTTGTGCGCGCTACGTGGTAGCCAAAGAACAGCAAAATTTTTGCACTATTTTCAGTTTTTGCTCAATATCTCTTAAGATATGAGTCTCACAGAAAAAGTTGAAGTTACCTTTTTTAAACTAGATTAAATTCGCTACAGTTTGAGGCGAACTTTATGCATGCAGCAGTTTCCGAGATAAAGCTCTTCAAAAATTGGGTATTTTTTCCAAGAAGTGAAATTTTTTTGTTTACGTCTCTTATTTTATTAAATATCGTCAAAAATACTCGCCCCATGAGAAAAGTGTATTTATTTAGCTTTAAACTGAGATCTGATGGGCAGCTGCAGGTCCAATGCTTCTCTCAAAAGTGGTATATAACCGAGCATATAACCGAAAACCTCGAAAGGTGGAATTTGGGAAAAATAAATGAAAACAAGTTTTCAGCGCATCAAACATCACGTATAGGGCCTAAACCGATCAAATAAGTTATTTTAACGTAATTTAGTATGTGTGGTTAACAACTTGAAGAGAGTCTGTGAAGTTGGTGGAGAAATACTGCCCTCAGCGCCAAACTTGTTCTGGTTCTGAAAAATCATCGAACACTCCAAGTATGCTGTTTGGAAAGGGTTCATGGAGCAGGTGACAAGTGGTCTTGATTTTGATCGACCAAGAATTATTTTCCTCTCATTCATTGGCGCGCTTTAATTTGAGCTCCGGCGGGTACATGTCCTGGCATATACAAGTATGTTTATTTTAACCCCATTTTTACGGTTCACTGTGCTAGGCTCACTGCTGGAGATTCCACGCACATATGCCAATCCACCGTAGCTTCTCATAAACCACATCAGCAATCAAATCTGACCATAGGCCGGGCCAAAATTTATCGGATCGGCGGATTGTAAAATTTTATTCTATGAATATCTTAAACTCAGTTGGATCCATCCGCTGTTCTAGAGCCATCATATCTTGCAAATATAAGTGGGCACTCTTTGTGAAGAAATAGTGACCAACTGAATGAAAACAAGGTAGCATTTTATCTCTGGCCTTAAAGAACACCGGTTAATCAACGGTTAACGAAGCAGGTTTTTTGAAAATGACCTTTACTTCTCTCACTGGCTTCAAAAGGTGATATCGTAGTCAGTAGGTGGGTTGCGGATAAATAAGAGGAAAATAATTTTTGAGCCATAAAAATCAAGACCACTTGTCACCTGCTTAATGAAGTCGTTCCAAAGGAGCATACTTGGGGTAGTTGATGATTTTCCATACAATCAGAACAAGTCTGGCGCTGAGGGCAGTATTTCTCCACTAACTTCACAGACTCTCTTCAAGTTGTTAACCACACATACTAAATTACGTTAAAATTACTTATTTGATCGGTTTAGGCCCTATACGTGATGTTTGATGCGCTGAAAACTTGTTTCCATTTATTTTTCCCAAATTCCCTTTTTCGAGGTTTCCGGTTATATGCCACTTTTTAGAGAAGCATTGGACCTGCAGCTGCCCATCAGATCTCAGTTTAAAGTTAAATAAATACGCTTCAAGTTCATTGCCCTTGAATTTTCTCATGGGGCGAGTATTTTTGACGATATTTAATAAAAAAGAAAAATAAACAAAAAAAATTCACTTCTTGAAAAAATACCCAATTTTGAAGAGCTGTATCTTGGAAACTGCTGGATGCACAAAGTTTGCTTAGGCCTCAAATTGAAGTGAATTTAATCTAGTTTAAAAAATGTAACTTCAACTTTTTCTGTTAGACTCATATCTTAAGAGATATTGAGCAAAAACTGCGCGCACAAGTCTTTCGAAGTTGCAAATTTGGTTTTTTACTCTTGGCTGAGGTCCAAAGAACATATTAAAAAATCAGAACTACATGACCTTTTGCAAGGTCGAATGTTTAAATTGACTGGACTATTTATACTGTTTTTGGATAAATTGAACCGTTTTCTAAAAATAAAATTGTTCCCTTCTGTTTTGAGACTGCTGAAATATTGTTTTGTTCACGAAAAAATGTTTCGATTTAAAAATGATTGCTTGGTAACGATTCGAAATTGATTACTGTCAAAGTCTACACTTTGACTTGACCTAATTTATATCGGTCGCCTGCAAAGATTACAGTCGTTTACAATGCCAGAATATTATACCGAGAAGTATGCAGATATACATTTTGTGTGTGGGGAACACAGCAGAAATGCCAATGCTGCTGTCTTAAGGTATGCTAATGCTTATATTAGGGCAATCGGAGGATATTTTGAACATTTATTATGAAGTTTTAAATAAAGTTACACAGAAATTAACGAATCTTATTAGTTGGTGGTCAGTGCTCGATTTCAAATCTCTTTAGAGGTTGATCGAGATGTGATATCACAAATAAAACTGCACAAATAATTTCAGTTCTTTGCAACAATAAAAAGACACTTAGGTACTATCGCGGCCATCCAAAAGTGAACGTTTTTTTTTTATAGTTTGATATTTACTTTAAATCATAGGCGTCCTAAAATGTCAAAGTTAGACACTAGCGATAAAAAATTTATTGAAACTATTTTTTTTAAATGCCACATCTCTCTCCGATGCAGACAGCTAGGGCTATTGCAAAGCTAGAAGAAAATTGGTCGTTGGCTGCTGTGGCAAGAGAATTACATTGCAGTAAGACTTGCATCTTCAATATAAAGAGGGGTTGGCAAGAAAACAGGCTTGAGAGGCCAATGCGAATAGGTGTTGGAAAGGTTTCTTTACTAAAGTTTACTTTCACTTTAATAATGTATTAATTACTTCTCAGTCTCATTTTTATTATTACAACTTTTTATTATTAAAATAGTAACGCCTGTTGCACGAACGCCAATGAATACAGCCTGATTTAATCTAACGAAAAATACGGAAATTTTCGTTATCGTTCACTTTTGGATGGCCGCGATTGTACCTCAAGGTTGTGGTGAATGCAGATAATTATTTTGAACATTTTATTGATTTTGGCAATTAAAAATGCAGTCCTGGTAGTTTTGGATGAGATATTATCGAAGGGAAATATGTATGTAAAACCGAAACGTCATTGTGACAGTAGGTACTCGATAATATCTGACAAAGAGGCATTGTTTGTTGTTGCTAAGCAATTAACGTTCATTACAAAACGTTAACTATTTATTTAAGTGCTTATTCACAATGGACATAAGACATAAGAACTACATAAGAGATACCTAAGAATAATTTGTAAATTTGGGCAATTGGAAAATAATTTTTGTGTCCATATAACTCGAATATGATTCTCCATGCCTTTTTGTACACAACAATAATGTTTACTGAGGTCACTTCTCATAAGTTACGTAAAAATTAATTGTACTATCGCGGCCACGGAATTTTGGCCGTCACTTTCATGTCAATTCAAAAAAAATGGATGTAGTCCATGCTTTATTGTCATTATGATTGACTTTTGGAATTGACATCTAAAAATTTGTCACTGTCATACTTCATTCAAATAGTTGCGAACATGGCACCAATACCCTATTTTAATAAAGTGCAGATAAATAATATCCCTGTTCCAAGATGGTCTATCACATTCTAAAATTTCGGAATGTTTGGGTATAGGAAGAAGCACGATACCTAAGTGCAATTATTAAAAAATGGAGGCAAGATCAAACAGTGGAACGACGTCCAGGTTCCGGGGGACGTCGAATTTCTATACGTAATCAAGACGAACAACTTTTAACTGTGATACGAAACAGTCCTTTTACTACTGCTACTGCAGCAGTGAATATTAGTAATTTCCCGGGCTCCGTCAAAACCTCACTTCGTCGTCTGAGGAATACTGAACTTCGAAACCACGCAGCTGCTAGGTTGTGTTCTCAGACGAAAAGGTCTTCCAGTCGTCGCACAATGGTCGTGTTAGGGTGTATAGACCACGAAACAGCCGATATGATGAACGCTACGTTGAACCGACCGAACGATTCGGTCGCTTTTCTGTTAACGTATGGGGGTGGATTTCTGCTGTTAGTCCTGGGGTAATGCTCCATGTAGAAGAGCGGTTGAACTCTGTCGTTTATATTAGGATCCTGGAAAATGTGATGCGCCCTTCAGTGACTAGGGTTTATCCCAATCAAAACTTTCAGTAGGACAACTGCTCCGTGCATACGTCTCATAGGGTAGCAACATGGTTCCAGGATCAAAATATAAACGTCCTCGCCTGGCACAGTCGTAGTCCAGATGTGAACCCGATAGAGAATATGTAGGGTTTTTTGGTAAGGCATTTGCAAAAACAGAGACAAATTTATCGTAATAGACAGGAACTCCTTACTGCGATCACTGATGCATGGCACGCGTTACCTCAGGACTACATCAGAAATCTATGCCTTTCCATGCCCAATAGACTAAGAAAAGTTTTAGACGCAAATCGGGCAGTTACAAAATACTAGTTTCTTTGCATGTTTCTAATACCTACCTATTTATTATGTTTTTATTTTATTTTTATATTTATCATCCCTACCTATTTACGCTTTCTTTCTCTTTGTCAACATTAGGTTAATAAAATATCATTGTTTGATCGTTTCTTAAAGTAGCTTTACAAGATATCGCATTATGTGCAGGAAGCCATGTTTGTGCTTATTTAATGAAAGGCGTTATGCAACACATGCGCACCTGCGTTAGGGTGCACAGATCTTACCGAGACTACAGCGAGCTAAGATTCAAGAAGATCCAAGAAAGTCTTGTCTTGAATCCGAGGGGAATGAATCTTTTTGCCTTATTCCTGCATATACATGTAAATATGTGTGTGCCTGACTTGTTGCAGGCAATGAGGAAGCGCGTTTTCATGCAAGTCAGTCAGCGTCAAAATGACAAGTCTTGAAATAGCAGAAAGTGAGGTTAGGAATACGTAAGGGCCGCTTTACATCTCATGTCAATGGAATGACAAGTGACGGCCAAAATTCCGTGGCCGCAATTGTATATATGTTACAGACAAAGACGATAAATGGACATTGACGACAACGGCCGGACAATGACGTGAATGTCCATTTTTCCTGGCGATTATTGATAATGACCGGACATTGACGTTATGACCCGTGGTGGTTGGGCAATGTTATTAAAAATGTCATTTTTATTCTAACGCCAACACCATTGCCCGGTCATTAATGATAATGGTCAAAAACGGCTGGCTAATGCTGATATACTCGTAGGTTACATGATTATTATTCAAACTAGACAATATGTATATTGTTTTCTTTTAGTATTTTTATTTATCAAATGTATTGAAGTAGGTACTATGTGAAAAAATATTATTCACACTTGTCAAATTTTACTTGGTAAACGTAAGTAAATAATAAAAAGTATGCACCACGGGCATTACTCGATGTTTATGCTCTCGGCACCTTAAAAACTCTCGGGCCTGGCGCCCCTCGACTTTTTAAACTGGTTGCCCTCGAACATAAACATCTTCATAATGCCCTTGATACATAAATAACTATTGGAACAAATTGAAAAATACAAATTTTTCAAATAATATTGAGAGTACTCAAAATTATTCATTTTTGTTGTGGCATGAGAGTGATCCATGGTACTTCGAATTGCAAATTTTTTTATGCACCGCGCTGGTATTATTTTATGTTATGAATGAATTATCAACATTGCCCAAATTACATGGAAATTAACGTTATTGGCCGGTCATTATGGTTAATGTCCAACTTGACTGGCCGTTATCGTCATTGACCGGCCAATAACGTTATTGGCCGAATATCGTCTTTGTCCGTAACATATACACTGCATGTATCATGAATTTCTTATGCATTATGTCAAGCTTATGTCCATTGTGAATAAGCACTAAGTATCACAACAATAAAATGGTGTTAAAGCTCCCAAACAGTGGGGCAACATTTTAAATTTTTATTTCTGAGAAAACCATTCATGTTAGGAAAAAATGGTATTAAGGTTTCCGACCACAAAAAGTCATTCAAGGTCAGATGATAGTCAACTTTATTTTTTCAAATAGCTTGGTATATTTTTTTATTCCGATTTCGAAAGAGATTATTTTTCTAAATCCAACGATATGGCACATGTTAGAGTGCATTTAATAGTAACCGCGAAAATAATAGTTATTTAATAAATTAGTTTGTTAATGAAGGCGATTAATAATCGATACTGTTTAAAGCACGAACGAGTGTAGCGAGTGAGTGGCTTTAACAGTTGAGATTATTAATCGGCCATTAACAAAAGAGTTGATTACAAAAATTTTTCGTTGACCGCAAACCTTTTTTTTTGGTGACAAATTTTGAAATTAAAGCGAAATCAAAACCAATTTTGTCCATAAAGATGAGACCTTCATTCTTTTTTTGTCCTCAGGGTAGACCACTTTTAAATTTTTCAACACTTTCTAATCACTTTTCCACAAAGAGTGTCAGAAGACGTCAACTCCATTCACATTCAATTTCACGTAAAAATCACGATTGCTACGGAAACCTAGTTACCTTTGAAAAATATGACATGCGAATTATAACCAAAAATGTCGGTTTTTGAAAAAATGAATTTGTAATTGTGCAGTTATGGAGCTATAAAATATAGAAAACCCTGCTGCACTACCTGCTGCAGTGTTGGTAAGTGCAAACAATGCATGTTCGAGGTTATTTATACATCAAAATTTAATCAAAACGTCAAAATCATTGATTAATGAAAAATAGTTGTATTAATGAGGTCCATTAATACACTATAATTTAGACAAAAGAATTCATTAATATTGAAATTAACAAGCGGTCAACGGAAAATAAATAAAATAGCATTATTGGAAATATTTTCTTCGAAAAAAATCAGGAATAGTATGGGAACCAATGCTAAACGCAATAACAATACTTTTTGAAGAATTAAAAAAAAATAATATGACAACGTGTAATAAAAATATTGCGTTTAGGATTGTTTCCCATAGTATACCTGATTTTTTTCGAAGAAAAAATTTCCAATAATGCTATTTTATTTATTTATTTTCGCGGTTACTGTTAATTGCATTCTAACACGTGCCATATCGTTGGATTCAGAAAATTAATCTCTTTCAAAATCGGAATAAAAAAATATACCAAGCTATTTGAAAAAACAAAGATGACTATCATCTGTCCTTGAATTAATATTTGAAAAAAATTTAATCTATGTTGTGCTTATAGTGTTCTTAAAGTGATTTATTCCTGTTTTTATTTTATTTAAATCGAGCCATAAATAACGGATATATGGCTTGCGGCGTTTTTTAGGACGCACTCTGTATACAGGTGGTCCCGATATAACCTGCCAGAAGAAATCCAGTAATAGGGACGATGAGTAGAACTTATACACAAAACAGGTTTCTAATAAGTCTTTTCGTTTTCGAGATAAAAATACTTGAAAATTTGGTCAAAATTTGCTGTAGGTACGCTTATGAGTTAATCGGCTTTAAAAAGGTAATTCTGGTTGCTTGGTTGCAATTTCTTTAGCAACGGTACCTGTAACACCTATGACATTTGTCAAGTTTAATTTTAAATTTGCGAATCCTACAAAAAGTAATGAAGTTCACAAAACAAGAATACGCCGATTTGCATTTACTCTATGGCGGAACACGTGGTAATTCAAGAACGGCAAGGCGACTACAGGACGAGCGTTTTCCTGAAGGAGCCCTTCCGTCTCGTTATATTTTTATGGAGCTATATCTGCGTATATGTGAGACTGGTTCTGACTGGTTCCAATACGATGGCGTACTCGATCCTCGATTTAACCCCTTTGAATTTTAATTTTTGGGGCCACACGAAAAATTTGGTCTAGGAAGTTGAAATAAATACAGAAGACCAACTCCGGGAACGCAAGCAGACGCTGCGAACAAGATTCGTAATAACTCCAGAAGTGCTGAATTCTGTTTATGAACATTGGTATCGGCGTATTCAAATATGTATAAATGCCAACTGAAGGCACATAGAACATTTGTTATAAAATATAGTAGTTTATTTAACGAGTTCGTGTGTAATTTGGGCTCTTTTTGGCATGAGTGGGCCAGTTTAAAACTCGAGTGAAATGAGAGTTTTAAAGTTCCACGAGTGCCAAAAAAGCCCAAATTACACAAGAACGAGTTGAATACCACGTTTTTTTGTTCGACGAGCCCCCAAAGGCTCTAAATCGCTGAAAATCTTTAAATTAGCTTGACGTTTCGTTTTGACAAGCTGTCAAATTTATCAAAATCCGTTCACACAGGAGAAAATTCTCAAATTCTGACAGTGTCGAACAAAAAATATTTGTAATCTAGCTTACAGTTCCCTTTTATTAATTATTATTTTTAGTTAAAGTTGAAAGTACGAGTACTCGTATGTAAATAATTTTTTAGAATTTGTGTCTCTAGTGGGTCTATTATTGTATTCAATTTGGAGTCGTTTATGGCTATCTCTTAAAGCACTCGTAGTTTAATATATCTCTAAGAAAATGTTATCAATATTTCAGTGTATTATTGTCATTTACACCAAAAAACTTCCAATATTAATGTTCAAACTCTACTTTTTAATATCTGGTGCAGATGTAGTTGCATCTGTTATCTTGAATTACCAATTAATACAAAATTCCCTAGAATTTGGAAGTTTAATTTTTTTATTTAAAAATTAAAACAAGGGTGAAAATTCTAAAAAATAACATAAAAACTTGTTTTATAAGGGCATTGGCGCAGTCGTCCCATAGAAAACTTCCCTACGGGTCGTTTTCTACACCTGGGACTAGTGCGCCAAATCAATCCTTATGAAACACGTTCTTTAATATACTATGGTCAATACATTATTTTGGCTGTTTAACTACAATTAAGGCGATAACTCTTATTACACAGTTCTTCCACAATTTTGCACACACTAGTTTTACATTTAGTTTACACTTTGAGGAACACCACTTTACTTATTATTCATTTATCTCAGGTTAGAAAATCGGCTTTTGTACCTAAATAATCTGGTGAATTAACGTACACAGCGTACGTTTTCAATAAATGTCATTAATTTGATTCAATTTGTCAGATTTGTCACAAACGATTCAGGTATGGTTGCTTAGATACTGCCATCCTTACAAACACCAACAATTAATTCCTGACTAGGTACGTATTTTTGTGGACAGCAGCGGCGAATGGGTGTGGATAGGGGTTAATTTATGCCCATTATTTTGGACCTAATAAAAATGGGTTTTCCGGACTTGTTAGATCCTTCTAATGGCCCAGAATTTTTTGGCAGGTTATATCGGGACCACTCTGTATATACAGAGTGTCTATAAATGATTGTGGGATCAAAGGAGGCTTTGAAAGTTTGCCGACTCGTTCACCAGAAATCGAATAATATTAGCCTGATCTACGATGTGCAACCCCAGAACAACCTGGTTTTACTGGTTGCCTATTACCTAGCTTGACAAAATTATTATTTACAAAAAAATTAAATAAAAATAAATCAATGAAATGCAGTATTGATAGGTCCCAACACTCTCAACAAATTACGTATGTATTTATTAAACACTTAAGAAGCGATTCAGTTAAAAAAGTAACAATGAAAATTAAAGAAATGGCTCAAAGTGTCCTCCATTTTGCTCTGAACATCTTCTCACTTTCTTGTTTTCAAAAATATTTTGTTACATCTGTTCATTGATGTTACGACAACAGTTCTCTTCTAAATGATTTAAATTATTAATTTGTCGTTCATACACTTCGTTTTTCAAGTAGCCGAATACAGAAAAGTCAGGTGAACAGATTCTGAAACCAGTTACAATAATTTATGCGGCTTTCAGGATCATTAGGGAGGAGCTTCTATACACTTGTTACTTTGTATGGATGTAAATGCTCTAACAATTTTATGACATGTACTGCAGTTTGAAGAGACAGTCTAGTAAGGGATGTTCTCGGATGTGCTTCTAAATGATCTTGTATACTTTCAACTAGGTACTATTGCGGGCAAAAAAAGTGGGACATCAAATTTCTGTCAGTTTTGAAAAATTCGATGTAGTTCAAGCTTTATTGTCATTTTTTTTTTGACACTACTCTAGCTGACAGTTTAAAAATGTATTTTATACTCTTATTTTCCTTTTCCAAATGCCCTCTTCTTTTGATAAAGGTAGATTTTGATTAGGACTTTGCATTAAATAAATATTCACTACGTGCTTACTTACAATCATTCCCTACAACCTACAATACATAATGATAACGTCAATCAAATCAAAGTAGGGTTAGAATCAGATAAGGGTTATTTCACATTAAAAGTCAAGACAATGACGTTGATGTCCCACTTTTTTTGCCCGCAATAGTACTTCTTTCATCACCTTGGGACGACCTGACAATTTCCCCTTTTCAACACTACCGGTAGTAACAAAACAATTAATATTTCGATGTATGTGAGCTGCGAGGGACTTTTCTAAAACATTTTTGTCCAAGTAGTTGGCTAAAAATTCTTCTTTGCAAGCTTGAACGCTGTATGTCCATTCCCCGTCTCTTTTAACACCGTTGCAGTAATAAGACATTACAAAGGAACTTATTTTGTTCAAGTGTGATGACCATGTTAGAAATTAAGTACTTCTAAAATATTTGAGAGGTTATAGAATTATTCTATTATTTTCAATATAAAAACAGACAATACCTTTGTAACACTACCGGAAATTATCTAGCTTTGGAAGATGCTTTTCTTTTAAGAATAAAATGACCAGGAACGCAGGAAACAACAAAGCAGGACTTCGAAAGCGGAAATGAGGTTAAGTTGACTTTTTGTTTATATTTTGTGAATATTTGACAATTTGCAATTAGTAATGGATGAATTTAAAAGGGTTGGTAAATTCCAAAGCCCTCTGCTATCCCGCATTCTTTTATAGACAGTCTGTATATTATAACTCGATTACAAATTAATTTGATCGTGTCTAATAAAGACACTATTCGTTCAATTGCAATAGCATTCACTAATTAAATTATTTTTCTTTTAGTCCATATGCTTTTTTAAAAACCGAAATTTAAAATTTTCGTTACACAATTTTTGAATAAATCTTAGTCAATTAATCATGTGCTTGTACAGAGCGCCCAGAAATGTGGTAGCAACTTTTACACAAAGTGTCACAAGATGGCACTTTCGAAAAGCCAAATTTGTTCAATTTTGCAACATTCAATTTTTGAATTTTTTGAAAAGATTTGTGCACTAAAATTTGTCGAGATGTTGCTCGAAGGGTTCAGTTATGCATTGAGTATAATGGTGGTCAATTTGAACATTTTCAATAAAATTTAAATTTGAATGTTTTACGTTTGACAGTTCTTGACATTTATTTATCTCAATTTAGATAGCGGCGTTGCCATGCATAAAAAAGGTCTCTGTAAAAAAGTGTCATCTTGTGGGACCAATCGAAAAACTTGCTACCACATTTCTGGGCGCTCTGTATATGTCAACAAAAAAATAATCAAAATTTGGAAAAATAAGAAAAAACAGAAAAGCATCAGGAGAACATTTGTATAATTTTTTTCACTCTACTTTATACGATAACAAGTAGTTGGTGCGGTCGTTTTGATACACCCTGTATGTATTATAATAGTCATATCAACATTAATACATCATTAAATCTTATATCAAAATGCCCAAATTATTTTGCTGTAATTGAAATATCGAAATTCAGCCAGATGCGTATCATCTTCTTACTAAAGAATTTATTTTTTGTGGATATTTCGACGTAAGTTTCGATTTCAAATACAAGTTCAAACTAGAATTTTTTGCAACTACACTACGCAATAACTTTAAGCTTCAATTTTTCCACTAAAGTACAATTCGTAAACTCTCCTCATCAACTGTTGCAAAAGCTACTTCAGTATTATTTTTCTACGAATGTAGCATACAGGGTGTGTTAATTTCAACCAGTGAAAGAACTCGCCAATTTAGGAAACTTTTCTCTATAACATTTTGTAAAATTCGCAAAACTATTCCAACATTTTTGTCCCCCAATTTTTACCAAACGAGTCGTTTTGTGTGATTAACTAGGCTCAATTTTTTGTACAGTTGGTTTACAATCAAAACGGGAACTGTCAGAATAAAATTGACACATTTTTACAATTTTTCCATAGTGTGAAACCTTCTTACGAAAGATAGGTTAGAATGAACGTCAAAATTCAATGACATTTTTAAAAATTATTTGATAGGTATTGTCAAGTAGACAATTAATTGACAAACGGACAAAATCAAATTTACATTAGGAAAATTTTCGTTTCCCGACTTTTTTGCAACCAACTATAACCATGAAAATTTTAATTTTAATTATTTAATGTTTTCTATAACAATCTAACTTTTTGACAAGGCTCTGTTTCTATCACAACAGAAAATTTTCGCCCTTACCCACATCAGGCGGGTAGACACTTTGATGACTAATTTATCCCAAATTTTAAATCAATTTGTAATGCTTTTTCGTAAAAATGTTATAGAGAAAAGTTTAATGAATTAGCGAGTTCTTTCTATGGTTAAAATTAACACACGTATTTCAGATATATCCTGTATATTTTCCAATTTCAACTAGTGAGAAAAATGGTTCTTTCTAAGAATAACAATTGTCAGGTTCGTTATTAGATCAGATAATTGTAGAATATACTTTTGTTTATTTTAATATTCTTATTTGCTTTGTTTAAAAGCCAACATTTCTTTTATAGTTCTTTCAATGTAAACTTGATTGTAAAAAAATATGGTTCATGTTTTTCAATTTGAAAAACTAATTTAAGATGTAAGAAATAAAATACAGTATACATGTAACTATATATCGTAATACATAAATAACAATGTTTCTTATACGATTAACATGAATCTGACTTTCTTGGTGAACATGATAATAATACATACAGTATACTATGAGTACATACATATTATGTGTAGCACAAAATACACATCTTTAATACAATCATACGTATAATACATAATAATAATAATTAACAATTTCTTCACATTTTATTCTTAATAATTTATCATATAAAAACGTATTGTGTGGTTTAGTACTTTTATAATAATCATATTCATATTTACAATATATAATAATGATGATAATAAGGCTCTCCACATAATCGTATTCGTAAACTCACCATCAACATGCAAACTTCTAAAATTTTGTGGGTTTTATAGGACCAGAGTTAGATTATTAAATTTTTTGTTTGAATAACGTGTTATACAAAATATTGGTACATTTGAAAAATTGACTCTCAATTGACCTATTTCGACAATAATCAAAAAGAATTGTTGAAATTATGCAACTCTAACAGCTGACGGTAATGCAGGAAGCTTTGTTTGTCGAGCCGTAATCTTGGTTGCATAACTTCTAAAAAACAAAATTGTGACACTCCCCCTAGATATCGATGACAAATCGAAAAAGAATCCTCTAACTTCACCAAATGGAAGGCATATAAGCACATAAGCATACAACATATCTAGAACACTATTTGACGTCTATTGTCCTTTCGGCGTCTCATCCATCCACTCATCCGTTGGTTCATAGTAGATATTTATTTTTTTAATGTTTTATTTTTAGTTTTATTTATATAAATGTGTGTACAGCAGTGATGGGCTAAAATCTTGTTTGTCAGTCTGTCGATTTTCACGTCGTCGCGTTGGCATTGTCGAAGCCTTTTATCAACGTTTCAATGATGAATTTTATCGTGATTTTATAGATGTTCTCTACGTTTTCTGTGTAGCGGTCTCCCAGGGTCGTTTCGACGGCCGTCAGAAAAGGTTTTTCGATTTTCTGCGAAAAGAATGTTGCATTAGTGGATTTGCGAAAAGAGTACGAACGAATTAAATTAAGTTGCCATTATGTGACGCAAATTTAATTTTGTTAATTTAAGGAATATTATTTCTGAATTTAGTTGTTCCGTGTTATTATTTTTCGGAACCGACAAGAACTAATCAAACATTTGACAACGCCAAACTTTTAGCTTTGTAAATGGTATTGAAAGTGACGTTTCTCAAAATGTCGCTCAAACATTATCCACATTAATTTCTCTCGCAATGGCTGTTGTACTCACACCGTCCCTCAGTCAGACACATTTTTGCAAATCAGATAATTGCGGCATTTCAAAAGTTACGCGCGATTCTGACCTAATATGTCAAATACTGACACTGACTTTATAATCCTTGATGAAAATCCTGTTTACGCTAATTAAATTTCGGAATTTATACAGAGTGTTTAAATCTTTCCTGTCTGAGATTTCAACGGCCGCAACTGTACCTACTCATTTACTTATTCTATTCGTCTAGCCTGGCGTTTAAAATGTGCTTAATGGTACACTGTTGAGAATAATTTATTTAGGGGAATTACAGCAGTGTATTTTCCTAGTTTCATGTTCCGAGGCGGGCAACAACAGACAAAATTTGTATTTTTATTAAATGCTGCGGGAATTATTGAAATGCTTCGCATTGAAGCTCTTGGTTGCAAAACGTATAAGTATCTTAAAAGCCTTCTATTATGGAAACAGATATTTTTATGAAAAATAAAAAAAATCAAAGGGAAATGTTTTAGGGATCTGTTGATATTACTTGTCAATTTTTTGAGAATTCAGGTTAAGAAAAGAACATTGAAATCGAAAGAAATTGTTGACGTAAAATTATAAACTAGGCAAAAATGAATAGAATTGAATTTTTCATAAATACCGTTTAAAATTTATAATAAAACGTGTTACAAATATATTAATATACACATTAAATGTAATGTTTCAAGTACTTGTAACATTTTAAATTTATCTTGTGTTTAAGAATATGTGGGGGGATTGGGGCAATTATTTTGCTTTCCAAGAAAAATTGTGGAATTCCCTATTCATTTTTGCCTAGTTTATTTAATAATTAAATATTCTCCGCAAATAATTTGGAAGGTAAAACTAGCACACATATGTATAGTCTGGTAATGAGGATATTTTTCTATACCACAGAACAAGAAGTGGATTTTACAAATAAGATACATACCTACTGATGTTATCTAAATAAATTCAAAATATTATAGATTACCTCAGTAGTGAAGATGTCAAAATTCTGTATGACAAAAAATATTATTGTTGCTTGACAACCCCATTTACGTTTTACCTTTAATTCAGGAGCGTACTGACAATTTTAACCAAAATCTAATTTATTTTTATTTCGAAAACGAAAAGACTTTTATTAGATCATTTTTTTGTGTATGAATTTTTTTTCATTCTCGCCTATTACCAGTCTTTTTTTGTACTAGCATTTAAAAAGCACCCTGTATATTATCGAATGGCGCTTAGTCAAGAAAACCAAATAAATTCTGATATGTATTTTGGTAGTAGCATATTGTGATTTCTGTTCATTTCAGACTTACCCAAAAATATTCAACTTTAAATCCAGGTATCCGTCTGTGCGAGGCCCCAACTTGGTGCAAATATTCGAAGAAGACGTCCAAATTATCGAGCCCTTTGATACCCTCATCTAGTGTGTTCATCACTGTACTCGCATGTTCGGCCAACTCCAAACTGTTGACTTGATCCTCGCGAGTCTTCAGTTCTTTAAACTTCTCGAATAAATTTAATAATTCCCCGTGCTCCTCGAACAACCTGAAAACAGGATCAATAATTACTAGGGCCCGGATTTTAGGCAAAATGGACTATTTTTATTTTTTAAGGCACATGTATGAAACTTGTCTATAAATGATTTCTGGCTTAATTAGAGTAATTAGAGCCATATTTGATTCTGCCTATTCGGCCTACAATGCCCTTTAAATACCTATTTTACCTTTTAACTGCCTGAACATGCCTAAAATGACCAAAAATCAATTTCATTTTTGCGGTTTTTTCCTAATTTTCGAATTCTGGGAAGTTTACGGTATTGAAAATGTAAAAGTGGTACCTCAATAAAATTTACAATGCTTTATGATTTTAAAATTTAAGGAGATGTAATTACTGAAATGTACAAAGTGCAGTACAATACAGGAATTACTTTTTCGCTTTTACGGTTGGGACCATGATGTCAGCGGTAAATACTCCGACAATACCTAAGTACCACAAACCATTAGACTGGACTGGCATAAATTACAGAGTTTATCTGTTTGCCTCTGTTCGAAGGGGTGCAGGTATACGCGGTCTAATGTTTTCTGATACTTAGGTATTGTTAGAAGCTTTAACGTTTATAAAATGGTCCTTGCCATAAAAACGAAAATTAAAATCCCGAAGTGAAACAATAAGAGAAACCTTAAGGGTGTCATTTTCTAAAAATTTAAGAAATATAAAATTAACCATCTCCTCTGAAATTTGGTGGGAGACGTAAATATAAGCATTACAAATTTGTCATTTCTCGTTTACTTTATCTCCGTGCAGTGGTCGTGTTTCTTGTGAACCTGTTTAAAGTGAACATAATGCCGAAACAAAAAATTAGTTTACGCGAAAAAATATTACAGTGGACAAGCAAGAAAGATTTATATGAAATAAAATCAACCCGAGAAATGTTTTGTAAAGCTTGTGGTAAACTGGTAAGTTAAGCATAATTAAAAATATGTCATTTTATATTTTTTACTTATTTGAAAATTTTATTTTTTGTAGTTTATATGCGAAAAAAAATGTCACTTGCAACAGCATGAGCAAACGGCCATCCATAAAGAGAACATTATGACACCGCTTCGGCAAACGTTGCTGACACAGAACTTGGAGGAATCGGCAAATAGTACATTCAATATGGAACTTTGTAACGTCTTTTTAGCTGCCAATATACCATGGCACAAACTACAAAATCCTGCGTTTCAGAATTTTCTGACAAAATATTGTGGTAGAAAAATTCCGGATGAGTCTACTTTACGGAAAAATTATTTACCAAAATGCTACAAAGATGTATGAACATACTATCTTTTAATATTTAATTTAAAATTATTTTCACTTTTAGACTATTGACCGCATTCGGAATGAGCTGGATCCTTTTAACATATGGGTTTCAGTTGACGAAACAACAGATGCACTTGGGCGATATGTGGCGAATTGTCTGGTTGGGAAACTTTCAGAAGATGAACCTGGAAAATCTTATCTTTTGGCGTCTAAACAATTAGAAAGAACAAATCATGAGACAATAGCTAGATTCGTAAATCAATCATTAGGTAAGGGTTTTTCACTTTTTTAAATTTATTTTGATTTAAAATTTCTATGCGTAGAAATCTTGTGGAGTACCAGAGTTGTTGCTGAAAAGTTTCTTTTGTTTGTAACGGATGGAGCACCATATATGATAAAATCTGGTAGACACCTTAAGGTGTTTTATCCAAAAATTGTGCATGTCACATGCTTAGCGCATGCTTTAAATCTAGTGGCTGAAAAAATTCGCTATCAATATGAAGATGTGGATAATTTAATTTCGAACGTGAAAAAAATTTTCGTTAAGGCACCTTTGAGAGTTGAAATGTACAAAGAAAAACTAAAAGAAATGCCACTGCCTCCACAGCCAATTTTAACACGATGGGGAACATGGCTTCAGGCTGCTATGTTTTACAGCGAACACTTTGATTCCATTAAAGAAGTAAGTATATAAAAGATAAGCAAATTAATTGATTGTTAAACTGTTTTTAACTACTCACAGGTTGTCATGTCCTTTGATGGAAGTTCTGCTGTTGCTATTCAAAAAGCACAGTCTATAATGAAGAAACCCGGAATAAAAAACCAATTAATTTATGTTCGCAGTAATTTTAAAATAATCTGCGAAAGTATTACTCAATTGGAAAAAAATGGGTTACCTTTAACCGATTCAATCAAAATTGTTGAAAACGTATTTACCTCCCTAAAAAAATCTCCAGGCCCTGTAGCAGCAGTAGCATTAAAAAAACTTGAAGATGTTACTGAAAAAAATCCTGGATACAAATTTCTTCTAGAATTGGCAAGAATTTTTAGAGGTGAAGATGTGCCGGAACATGACACCAAAATGGAAGAAATTTATTACAAATTTGCGCCCATTACCTCTTGCGAGGTAGAAAGAAGTTTTTCAAAATATAAGTCCATTTTGGTGGATAACCGACAATGTTTTAAAGTAGAAAATTTAGAGCAATATCTTGTATGCAATGTAAATACGTAACAATGTAAATAACTAACAAACTTGTAGTATTGTATATTAATTAATAAAAAATAATTAGTAAATATCTTGTTGTGTGTACCTACTTAAAACTTTAAAAACACATTTTTTAATTTAATTAACCACAACTTTAAGGACCTAGTATGGCTTATTTTCAGTTTTTAAGGGACTATTTGCAGTAGTTTAAGGGACTATTTTAGGCACCTATTTCCGACTTTTTAATTGCCTAAAATCCGGGCCCTAATAATTACCAACTTATTTAATATGTTTTTTTGGTGGTTCTTGACCGAAATTTCATTACGTTAAAGAAACTTCTGAACGACATTTCTCGCATAAAAGGACGAGCAATAAAAGCGCTTCTTGAGCGGAACGTGGAATAAAAACCTCTTTTCCATATAGTCCATGCGAAAAAGTTGACTTGGCGGGTCAATGCATTCAGGATGAATTTGTTAGACGCGATATATTGCCGTTGTTATCTTTGTTTTTTCGCTTTTCCAAGCTTGATTTATGATAATGTGCCATGAATTTGATAAGAATAAACAGGAGGAACTATTTGGAGAAATTAAATCACGTGATACACTGCTGATTAACATGAAATGTTAAAGAACCAGTCATCGCATTTGAACTTTGACAATTGAAAAATAATAAAAGTTAGACAATTTTCAATGGAAAATTTGAAATTGATGGTGTGATTTTTTTTGCAAATATTGACTGAACCATCGTCTGCATTTTATCTGTTATGTATTTACTTATGCTCTTGATGTAATCGTAAATCAAAAAATAAGTTGTAAGTGAAAAACGTGCATACTTGAGAAGATAACAGAATAAGTTGACAGGGTAACGGAATGTAGTAAACTAAATACTAGGGGCCAGTTTATAAACTTCGTTCAGCGGGAGAGTGGGAGATTTTAGATTTTATTAAATTAACCCAACACTACAAAATGCACTAGAATACATTAATTAGAGCATAATTTCATGGCAAAAATGTTACTGCTCCAAGGATTTATTTTAAATTTTACTTGCGTTAGACACTACTTTCTCTACGTAGAATTTAATGATTTTTATGTCAACCAATCTCTCACTGGACAAACTATAGAAAGAAAATTAAATATTTCATTGCAATTAAATTTTAATGCGCGATTAACCCATGAATCCGAAACTTCAATTGATTCAATCTGATCACGTATTCAATTAACCTCGCATTTGATTACGATTAACTTAATTTCGCTTTGATAAACTGGCCCTTGGAGTAATATGTAATGACAGTACAGAGATATAAAAAGATATAATAAAGAAAATTATCTTGTTGGAAACAGAGGTAACAAATAAGAATATCTACGGATAGTTCGTATTTTAAAGCACTCCAAGTAATTATACAAGCTGAATATTTTTCGTCTAGATCTAGATACATTGGTCCCAGAAATTAACGCATCACTAACATTTTCTGTAATAATCGAAAAGTTTACAAAAATTTCCAAACATCGATGCTATGATTTGTTAAAAAAGTACGTGCAAAAACGAAAATAGTCGTAGATAGCTTGTCTTTGCTTATTTATTGTTAAAAAAAGCCATAGGTACTAAAAGATAAGTTGTTAACACGTTCAGTAAACGGTTGTCCTACTTTATATTGTTTTGCTAGCGATTTGTAAAAAATCACAAGTTTTGGTCACAATGAACTAAGTGTTTTCGCCATTTAAGCTCTGATGAGTGCGTTGAAGTGGCTACATTAGTGGGCGAAGGATATTATTCCCATTCTGCGCTAGCGTAAAGGTTTGATGTTTCGCAATCTATCATTTCTCGGGTCATGTAACGTTACAGGGAGACTGGAGACCATGTTAGGTGCCCTGGACAAGAAAATTGGGGCACAACACCAGCACAGGACAAATATCGGAGATTGCTCGCTGTCTGATGGAACGCTTCAACAACACCCTACGTTTGCAAATGCAGCTAGCCCGAAGAACTAACATTCAAATTGGCCTCGAAATCATTCGCCAACGTCTTCTAGAAGACAACTTGCACATCCGACGCCCTGCTACTAGACCCTTATTAACAGCAGCTCATCGGCAAGTACGTCTGTAGTTTGCCAAAAACCATGCCAGATGAAATACTGTTCTCAGATGAGTTGAGATTTTACTTGGAGTCATCTGACAGACGTGTAAGAGTAATTCGACCACCAAATGAACGCTATGCCTAATACAACATTCTTGGAAGGCAGCCTTACGGAGGTGGCTCGGTTGTGGTTTGGGGTGGTGTATGTTCTACGGCTCGTACTGATTTGGATGTTTTTCCCAGAGGGACAATGAATTATGAATAGCACAGTTTATCTAACAGATATCCTGGAACAATATGTGGTACAATTTGCCCCATTTATCGGAGATTATTTCATCTTCCAGCATGATAATGCGAGACCGGATAGTGCCAGTGGTTTAACTTGGTGATAATCCCTATTTGGGACAATCTGAACCAAGCAGATGACCTGTCCTCTATTAACAGCATGGGTAGATGGTGTGAAGCCGTCATTTATGCTAGAGGTGAATAGATTTTAATTTTTTTTATAAAACTCTTATGGCAATTTAAAACAATCCCGAACAAGTACTGATTTGTTGTGATTTATGTATTTACAATTATCAACTTTTTTTCAGATTTTCCAAAGTGATGTGTTAAGTTCTGGGAGCAGTGTAGATACTTACCATTGTAAAATAACCTCATTATGGTTATGAGTAGGCTACAAAAGGGCTTAATAAATTCATGTGTAGCCCAAAGGGCTTCAATGGTAAACTGTAAAATATTTTTTTTCAAATGCAAACTCATACTTTTTTTGAGTAATTCTAATAGAGATTTTTATTCTGAAAACAACAATGTATCACAAGTATGCACTTACATAACAAAAATACAAGTAAGGTCCATTTTGCGCTAAGCATTGGCGGCATCTTTGAGTAAAATATGTTATTATTTGTCATTTGTTTTTCCAGCTAACTTAATTTGATTATTACTTATTACACTGTAACGCAATGCATTTTGATCGCTTCTCGCTTGGTGCTCGTCATTTGTTTCAAAAGTTAGTGTTATTTTTTTTGTGAGGTTATACTTGTGATACATTGTTGTTTTCAGAATAAAAATCTCCATCAGAATTTCTAAAAAAAAATATATGTTCCCATTTGAAATTTTTTTTGGACAGTTTAATCTTGAAGCCCTTAGGGCTATACGTAAATTTAGTAGGCCATCTTGTAGCCTATTCACAACCATTTAATTTGGTGTATAGATAATTAAAATTGTCCGATAAATAAGGGAGCTATAGCCTGGTCTTCTTTTTTAGGGACACCTGTATAAGATGATACTAATTATAGCTATTTATTATACAAGTGTCTTATAAGGCAAATAAGTCATGAAAGAAATGTTTAGTCACGAGAGCTTGCTTGGGCTAATTTTTATTGAGTGACTTATTTGCGGTTAAGGCACGAGTGAAATACATAGTTTTATCCAACACCTCCTTCTGCAACAGTTCTTAAGACATCATGAAAACCCAAAAATTTTATAGCGTTAAAAGCTGGTAGCCTATGAAGTGGTTGCCATGTGGTTGCTATGACAAATTGTTTGTTTGTTGGTTTACAACAAATTTATTATTTGAGAAAAAAACTGCGTCTGCACTCGTAAATTTGATCGAAATGGAAAGAAAAAGTTCTCTTCCTGAAAAATTTGCGAAAGATGTTGAAGAAGTCACATCGAGATTGCTACTGAAGAAATCTAGAGATGCTGTACAATTCTCTCTAAACAGTTTAATCATGGGTTCATAAGTCCACTAGTGTTTTATAGACCTCATAATATATTCAAAATCGGCATTATTATGACTTCATAATAAACAGGTGTTGGATAAAGATATTAAGATAGTTATACCGGGTATCAACCACCAAACCTGGCCATAGGCACATTACACATATTAAAATAATATTTGAGTTGCTATGAAACATATTATTGTTTCGTCAAATTTGCGCAATAATTGAGCATAATACTGCTCTGTGATCGTTCTTCCCTTTTCCAAATTTCAAAAGTATTTCTACTTTCTACGTTACCTACATCAACAGTTTCCTGATGGCATTGTTTGTATGGATGATAATTATAGCTGTCAATGTGACATTACACAATAATATATTTCATAGCAACTCATATATTATTTTAATATGTGTAATGTGCCTATGGCCAGGTTTGGTGGTTGATACCCGGTATAATTTCTTTTTAAAGCATTTTTAGAATCACATCAGAGATTAGCAGATCATGAAAAAATTCACTGGAGGATTATAAATACTCCTGATTAAGATATCTCACGTCAAGGTGCAATTTACATGAAAATAATGAATTTGGTGTTGAAGTAGAAGAAGTAAAGGACTCACAGGAATTTTTTTTTTTTCAATCAACTCAAGATTCTTATGAAGACAGAACATCTTGACAGTGGGCAAAACAACCGAAAGGAAAGATAGATAGGATCGACAGGTAACACTAGAGGATATCGGTCAACCAGTTAAGACTACCTTTGATAAAGTATGTATTTTAAAAGTACACTAGAAGTATTAAATAAAATTTCACTAATATTGAAAATATCTTCCACAATAAATTATTAAAATTACAAGCAATTAGAACAAACAACAAACATTTTTTTCAATTAATCTTATGAAAAAAGAAAGCGTCTTCTCTCTGTTTTAAAGTTACTTTTCTACGACTGCTAGTGTAAATACCCAAAATCGTACCAATAACCCCTCTAGTAAATGCTTCGTTACGTACGTGTGCTGTAAATTAACAACAAAAGCTTGCTTAAACAACAAAGTGAAAGGACTGTAATTGTGAGTAAAAGTATAAAATGAAACATAAAAAAAGTTGCTCAGAATGCCTGCCATCGTTTACAATGCAAGCTTCAGTACGACGTGTCGCAGAAAGCCGAACTCGATTCAAAATGCCACTGTTTTCACAAATTTCCTAATCGCCATAACGAGGCGGAAGTAAAACATAGAGACCTACGAGGTGATTTTCAACAATCCCAACCCACACTGAAAGTGACTTTTGGATTTCGTGAGGAATGTCTTTTTCTGCAGCTGCGATGCGATCTTCCTGTTGTCGGCCAAGATCACGCTTATTCATTTCGAAACGGCCGAAATCGCGAAGATCCTGTGCAACGTTTACAAAGGTTCGTGTATTGCGAAATATCCTTTGAGGCAACTTTTCACCGTAGATTTGTCGTGCTAGCTCTGAATGTTCGCCATAAATCAAAGACCATGTCTGTTTCCTCCAGTTTGGTGAAAGATATTTGTGATTTAAATTGAGGTTAAAATTGATGTTCTTGTCAAAATGACTTAATTTTGAATTAAAAATGACAACAGAAAAGTCGTCTACTATGATTTTTTTTGACCCATTTTTCCATAAAATTCATTGGCTTCCAAACTTTTTTTGAAACACTTTGAGCCCCTATTTCCCGAAAATTATTAACATGTGTATAAGGCATCATTTGCCCAATCGTTACCCTGTGTATATATATATATATATATTCGTATGAAGAAAATTACAATTAAAATTCGAAATTCATAAAATAATTATGGTAAATTATATGTTTTTAATTTGTTGTAGCCAATTTAGGGCGTCTTCGGTAAGTAGATGTAGTTTGGAGAAACCTTGCTGGAATTTAGTAAGGGGACATTCTTCCACAATGTGTTGGATGGTTTCTTTTTCTGCACCGCATTCACAAGAAGGGTTTTCACGAATGTTCCAGTGAAACAACATATTATTGCATTTGCCATGCCCGGTTCTAAAACGATTTAATTTACACCAGATTTTCCTAGGTAGGTCAAATCCCGGAAGTTGTTTTGTAGGATCCTCAATTAGATTTTTATTGAAAATATCTACGTCTTGCCAGGCTGCTTTCCAATAGTCAGATTTGGAAAATGGTTCCATGAGAAATTCTTCTTTCCAAAGTGGTTTACGCGATTTTAATCTAAAGGGTGGTAAATTTGCCATGTCTTGTGTTACGGAGTACATGTTCGGTGAATTTTGAAATTTATCCCAAATTCGTTTTGTTACGTATTTTCTTCTAATATCGTACGGAATAATGTGTGCTAGGACATGTAGCCATGGTGTTGGAGTAGATTTTACCCTGTGTGGGGTTCTATCACAGCTTAAAATATCTGCACAACCTTCAAAGTCACTTTGTATTTCATTTTTCAAAATAAGACTGCAGTAATTCTTGAAGTATTTATTAAATTCTGTAATAAATTGACCATGGCCAACTGTATCGATATACACTAGACGTGTATACATGGCCGTTTCAATTTCAAAATAAAAGTGTTCCTAGAAAGCAAACCATGAACTACCGTAAAGTAGCGACATCTGTTGGATCCTTTCATAATAATTTTTTTAATTTGAAATTGTCAAATTGAACGTCACAAACGTCAGATTTTGGAAGTATTTTCTTACCTTTCTGTGCTCATTGTCAATTATAACATTTATTGTTCAGTTGATGATTGTCGTGTTTAGTTTCGTTGTGTTCATTTTAATTTATTAATTTCGAGTGACAAGCAAATTAACAGACAAATAACATACGACAACTAACCGTTACCTAACCAAGAATATAAATTTGACAAGTTGACGTACTCGTAGATTGAAGATTGGTTAAAATTATAGTCGTATGGCGTCGCTACTTTACGGGAAATTTCAATTGTTTCATCGGAATTTTTCTCTTATGGAGAAATTGCAAAATGAAACGGCCATGTATACACGTCTAGTGTATATCGATACAGTTGGCCATGAAATTGACCTACTTGTAATAGTTGTAATACATTTTAGTGTCAGTGGTTGAAGAAGCACTTTTAATTATTATCATCGAAATAATAATTGGTCAAAATCTTATTTAAAGAACTGTTTATTAATTTATATATTTTTTTGTTCGACATTGTCAGAATTTGAGAATTTTCTCCTGTGTGAACGGATTTTGGTAAATGTCACAACTTGTCAAAATGAAACGTCAAGCTAATTTTAAAGATTTTAAGGGATTTGGAGCTTTAAGGGCCTCGTCTAACAAAAAGACGTTGTATTCAACTCGTTCCACTCGCGTGGGCCAATGCCCACTCATGCCAAAAAAAACCCAATTTACACACGAACTTTTTAAATAAACTACTATTATTACATTATATTAACATTTTAAACCCCTAAATTTGGTAAATAGGCCGTATGCTATCATTACAGGATATAAACTCTCCAATCAAAAGGATGTGGATAAATAATATTCGCTAGAGAACATTTCAAAGTTTAGTATACAGGGTGAAATCGAAAAACATCAGAATACATACGTCAACTACGTTGTGGAACAAAATGATCTTCATCTAATTACCTGTGCATTACCTTTGTAAAAATACCATGTGCCATTTTACGAAGAAAAGGAAGGCAGTACCGGGTGGGGCATCGTATACGCGCACGCCAGAAATCGCGACTTCTAATTAAATAAAATTGGCGAAATTTTATATACCTGACTAATTATTGATAAGGTATATTTGAGAATTTTTTAATTTTTTTTTGTTAATAAATAAGGCCGTAACAGTTTTATTAGTTTTCTGAAATTAACTGTTAATTTACCTATAAAGTTTTTATACTAGCTATACTGCTAGCCCATCAAACCCTGGTGGCACAATTACAAATTTTGACTTGGTTAGCTAAATATTTCGCTTTTTTATTTAAACGTAAACCAGACGGGTGATTTACGGCACAATGGTATAATTTCCCAACAAAGGTATAGCCGACCGTTTTAAACCTTTTTGCCATAAAATTGACAGTTTCCATTGTCACCTAAATTTACGACAGCACAAGTAGCAGGTCATAAATAAAAATGATTTTGAAAGTTGAAATGTAAAACTGCCTTTAATTCAAAATTTAATTGGTATTTTTTTCCATAGATTTCGTAAATAATTATAGGAAGTGAATCTGGGTAGGTTATTATAAAAATCAGAATTTGACTTTTTGGTTGAAATTTACATTTTAATTTTTTTTGGCTTTGTTTGTAAGTGAAAAATTATCAAAAAATTATGAAATGTACCTTACCAATAGCCAGGTAAGTCTGAAAAATTTCGACAATTTTATGTAATTAGAAGTCGCGATTTCTCGCGTGCGCGTATACGATGCCCCACCCGGTATACCTACCTCAATCTCAAAATATACATCAAAATTCCAAATGTGATTTATTGCAAAGGGGTGAGATAGGAAATACACCTCAATAATGAAAGTGTTTTCTTGCACGGTATACATTTTAATCGTTTGTTAATTCAATTCAATAAGTTGTAATAATTGTCAATTTGATTGATCACATTTATTAACAGAACTACACGGCTACTTCAAAAAGAGTAGAGCGGTGCAGGAAAATTTACATGTGAAAAGATTCCAAAACTAACTAGATGATAATCATTTTGTTCTACCTGTATCACCTTTTGATACGAAGGAAAATCAAGGTCCCGAAACCTTCAAAACTGTAACAATTTCCGGAATATTTCAAATGCAATTGAACAGGGTTATTATAAATGATTGTAGTCGACGCAGACCATGCCCATGTTATGAAATTTTTGCGCTTTCATGTGAACTGTCAATTTTTGTCACTGTCACTCTCATTTTTACATGAAAAGTGCGGTGATGAGAATTTTATTTATTTTTTTTTTTAAATTAAAGATTGAATCCACAAATTTTGAGTTGTATTGCACCCAATTTAACTCCTGTGTGTGTGTGTACTCACTTATTCACATCATTTTGATGTTTTTTACATGGAGCGGCAACCATACATTTTATATTGTTTTGACACCTACTTGGACTACAATCATTTTACATTACATTTTTATTGTACTCTGAGAGGCCGATTTCAAGTTGACTTGCAACTTGTATTGTGATGGTAACGGCACAAAATTGCAAGTTTGAGAAAGATGACGCATATTAGTAATTAATGTGTAGGACACAGATAGCTACACATTTGCGTTGCACCACCTATTTGTCACCATGACTTGAAATCGGGCTCTTAGTGTTAATACAAGCAAATTTTAATAATATGTCAAAGAAATCTATCTTTCAAATATTTAAAAAAAAATGCTATTTATAGAATTGATTGATTCACCTAGTTTAGGTAATTTTTACTTGATAGCGGATTTTGTTGCAGAATTGATTTATTGGTGAACCCTGTTTACGTGCGTCTGCTGAGGGCAATTTGATTGATTTCGTGGCCAGTGAGTTTACATCATAACCGTTCGATGGAATTTATTAGCTTTTCGTCTGATTGATTTTGGGAACGTTTTCGGCACTAACTCCATAAGTAAACCATCAAATTGATTGGGTACTGTATAAATAATTGCTCCTGGCTAATTAGATTCTACGGGAAGAAGAAAAATATCAAAATGACAGCAGCCACGTTACCTACCTAAATCTGTAGACATAATGGTTTTTACTAAATAAAAAAAGTTATATTAATTATTAATAATTAAAAGTTGCATTTACAAGAGAATGTTGTTTTTTATACAGCAGATGCATTATCAGTTTATCACATAACGCCCGTAGCTCAGCATGTGGGTCAGTGTTTATGGAGTGTTCAAAATCGTTTTTTATTGGGCGCCAAACAAGTTTTATCCCCGACAAAATTGTTAAAGCTTTAGCTTTCAAAACTAACCAGTCGCAAAAGCAGAGAAAGAAAAAAAGTTTTACAAAAGCATATTGAAAAAATTTGATAGATGTAACTCAAATAAAATATTAGTGTAAACATTTATGCCCATTTATCAAACTAAAAGTTTTTTTTAGTTACTTTGTTCCCGAGCAAATGTAATTGAAAAAATCTTAATAAAATTATGAATGAAGTTACAAAATAGTATATTATGCAACAAGATTTATAAACGGCACTTTAGACACGCGTTTTATGTTAGGCACGAGCGAAGCGTAGCGGAGCGAGTGTTTAATAAACAAGTGTCTAGAGAAGTTTATAAACGAGTTGATAACTATACTTTTTCTACGACCAAATTAACAAATGGAACACACAAACGAAACAAGCAACTTTTTTATTAAACGTTAATTTAAACATACAAACTAAATGAACATACCAAATAGGAATATATATATTTCTCAGGATACAAACTGTTGGTGGCTTCAGGTCCATATTTGAAAAATACAACGAATTATTCCACTGCAATGGCGTTTTCTTTCACGCCGGATGCGAAACTGATAAACGTCAAAATACCAACTTGATCTAGAGCTAAATATGTCTAAAAAATTGAAGCCGTGTTTAAAGAAACTTCGAGCGTGTTTAATATCCCGAAAACGCCCGAATGGACACCAAGTTGTGACTAATGAACAATCGTTTTTAAAGTGACGTTTTATACACTATTTGTCAGTGCAAAATGTGACACTTTAGAGAAGGAAGTAGAAAAAATCTATTTCAACATTATTATGGTTTAGAGAAATAGAAAGTTTACTCAAATGTGAAGGTTGTGGAAATAGATAAAAAACTTTAATTTAAACATTTTTCTGAAAATAAGTGTAAATCTATAAATTCACTTTTCTTTTTATTTTACAGCAAATTCGTTTCATTAAAAAGAAGTGAAAACTACAATTTTGAACGAAATGCTTCATTTTGTTCTGTTCTAACATAAAGTTTAGAACAAAATTCATAGTAGCGTTATGTGATGTTTTTTGGAAAATCGCTCGGACAGGTCGATTTTATTTTGAAAAAAGGGAAGAAAAAAGTGGGGATTGTCATTTAAAAAAAAAATGTTGATGACGTCATTGCGCAAAAAGCAGTGATGTCATTTAAACAAGTTCACGTCATAGAATGGCATTTTTCAAAATAAAATCGACCTGTCCGAGTGATTTTCTTAAAAACATCACATTACGTTATTATGAATTTTATTCCACACTTTATGTTCACACTGTATAAACTATTACTATAATACTCGTAAACTTGTTAACATTGAATCCGCTGTTGACATAACTAATGAATGTCTGGTACCTATATTTCTTTTATTTGGTATTTTTAAGAACAAATTTGTCACCAAAGATGATCAAATATTGAGAAAATCTTTGAAACGTTATCTCCTTGTCGATTAAGAAAAATTTTCCAGATATAGTTTAACTTTCGACAGAGTCAAATAATTTTAAAGCGACCTCACGTCGGAGTTTTTATCAATTTAAAATTACTTTTCTTGTCGACTTCAGAGCCACGTTTCTGACATATAGAACTTCGCCAGACTCTGTAACGGCCAAATCAAAACTTTTCTTGCACATAGACGTCTAACGAATACTAATCATCAACATGGCTGCTTTGAGAAGGTAGCCGAAGGGGTGTCTAATATGGATTTGCATTTGAATAACTATTCATTAAGCGAGCGCTGAGTTTGTGAACTATAGATTATGAAACAGAATATACTTAAATTATTGAACTAAATTACCAACAGCAGCAAGTATCCATGATGTACATGGTACACAATAATAGTATATTGTACCGAGTGGCCCAACACTTACCATTTTTGCATTTACACATTTAATAATTGTCGAAAAAATTTGATGCTTGGCTATGAAGAGACAACATAACGTATACATAGAACTAAAAGCCTGCCCCATTATCTACTATCCCACCTCCACCTGGCGGCACGGCAATTTTGCCGGAGTACATACACTATTACGGATATTACTATCAAGTAACAGTGCAGTGCTTATCAACAAAATTACCGGCGTCTCGCCTCCGCATTTTGACTTTGTTGTGTATTATGTTCTGTGTCAATGTTAAGGAACTTCCTCACGATGTGACATGAGTATAATAATATACCTTTTTGAATTTCAATTACCAATGTGTTATCTAAATCCAGAATTTTTAAATTTTTAAAAAGAGATTGCGGTACTATTCCCGTTGCTGAAATTACAAGTGGTAAAATCGAAATTTTTTCTAAACACCAAAGATTTCTCATAGCAACGGACAGTTCTAAATATTTATTAATTTTTGTGTTATATGTCTGTGTTATATTATGTGAACTTGGAACAGCTATATCTAAAAGATATGCTTGCTTTTGTTGTTTATTTAAAATTATAATGTCTGGTCTGTTATGCTTAATATGAATGTCAGTTAAAATTGTTCTATCAAAATATAACTTGTAACTGTCATTTTCCAAACAACTTTCTGGTGTATAACTATAATGTGGTTGTGTATTCTTTAATAAATTGAATTTAACAGCTAAATTCATGTGTATAATTTTAGCGAATATATCGTGACGTTTTTTATATTCGCTTTGAGCCAAAACGGTGCAAGAAGAAATGATGTGTTCAATTGTTTCCCCTTCAGTTCCGCAAATCCTACATTTATCAATTATCGATTGTAAACCGCATATGTGTTTTTTATAATTTCTTGTATTTATAACACGATCTTGTATTGCAAATATAAAACCCTCCGTCTCAGGGTGAATATTTGATTTCTTAAGCCATGCATGAGAGGCCTGAATATTAACTTCTGGTTGTTCCAGTTCTTTAAAGTATCTCCCATGTAAAGACTTCTGTTTTATATTTGCTATTGTGTCAGGTATATTATTATATTATTATTAAATCGCAACCCGGTATACTTATTGTATATTATGATTGTATTGTACAGGGTTATTAACGAGAGAGGTAATTCTGAATTTTTATTTTGCCGCAACCAATAATACCAATGACAGTAACCACTAAATCAAATGTGTTATTTCTTTTAAATTATAAATCAAAGTAAGTTGGATGGATTTGTCAGAAATGTCAGATTGGTAGATAACCTGTATTTAATCAAAATTGAAAATTCAACAAATACATTAACAAATAAGGGCCGGTTTCACCAACGCTAGATAAAGTTAACTATAGGTTAAACCGCTTCGTTACTTTGGTCACCTATTGTTACAATAATGTAAAAGGTGTTCGAAGTGTCTACCATCGGCTTGTAAACACCCGCAGCGGCGACAGAATTCTTTCCACACTCTTCATAATTGAGGAGCATGTCACTCTTTTCGTCGTTAATGTAAAAACAAATTTTTCGAACTGACAAAGATTTTTTGCTTTAACGTCAAAGACAGACTGCCAAAGTCAGGATAATACAGCGGTACAAAGACACAACGTTTTAGCAAAATCAGCCAATTTCAAAGCGAATAATATCAAAAACAACCATGTCACGTTATTTTGGCAATTTTTGGTTTAGATTTCCAAATCATATTAGTTCTGATAAAATAAAATTAAAACATAACCTCTCTCCGTCTTCTTAAAACAACCAAAAAAATTCCCGTTTTATGAATCATTTTCTGTCATAGAAGCTACCAACAATGTTGACCGTGACGAAGATGATAACAGCGATGGATAAGGATTGAAAAAAATGTTTAATTTAGTTACTTTTCATAATTAAAACCAATTAATTGAAGTACATAACATTTTTGGTTTACAATACAAAAATTTCCGATAATTAAGGTAAAACAGCCAATGTCAAAACTGATATATTTTTTTCCTACCAAACTAAAAGTTCCATACGCATAAAGTTTATTGCAAATCAGGCAAAAGTAAAGACTTTTACACATATTAGCTTGAAAGAAGCGATAAAACAAATTATATTGAGTTGTCAAAGTTTTTTTTTTGTTTTCTTGTAATACATTGTTTTTTTTTTAACTCTTTAATTGTATGTGGAAAGAGAAGAACAATAGGTAGGTGTTCGGTAGCCCGGCGTTGACCATAGTTAGTATCATTTGAAGAAAATATATAATTACTGTCGTTGATTCTTGAAAACAGGACTTTTCTGCACGCGAGCTTGTGGGAACTGTAATGGGGAAACCTATAACAATTGCCCACCAACTATTTCAGATGAAAATGAGATAGAAGAGGATGAAACCGGGGAAAACATTTAATTTTTATTATACCGTGAGATCATTTAAATTTATAATTAGAGCAGGCTATGATGACTTGAAAATTATATTGGCAACATCGCTGACATCTTGATTTGGTTTGTCAAAGTGACGCTTCAAATTTCAACAAAAAATATCCAACTGGGAGTTAACAGTTGTATCGAACATCCGGCTTGGATACAACTGTTAACTCGCCGTTTCATAATTTCAATTGAATTTTGAAGCGTCACTTTGACAATTCAAATCGAAGTGTCACTGGTGTTGCCAATATAATTTTAAAGTCATAGCCTGCTCTAATTATAAATTTAAATGATCTCAGGGTATATCTACTCTTAATAAATTTGTGAATTTTTACTTTCAGCATTTTTTGTAGGTATATTTTTACCAATACCCGTCACAATGATCATTTGAAGAGTTCTCATAACAAAGTCAGATATATAATTTATAAAAGTATTGTTAGAATAGTTTATTTCACCTTTTTAACCACCAAAATAAATGCAAATCAAGTTTTCGGATTTTTTTTGTTTTCGAGTGTCCCGTTATGAGCGTCAATTTTTAACCTACAAAGGTTTTAGTATATTGTATTCTTGACATTAAAAAAAATGATGACAATCGGACCTCTTGCTACCGGTTCCGAAATAACGCCGTATTTTTGTCTATCGTTACTCCACTACATGGTCAAATAGTATGTAATTAAATTTTCTCCAAAGCAGCAATAAACAAACTACATACATTAGCAGTTACTTATCATTGCAGCACCTAGTCCTAGTTATTTGTATTTCATTAAACCTAAACACGGGTCGTGTACCAAATAATAGGTACATATTTTAAAATATTCCTTTTGAGTCAACGCAATTTTTTGTGATCCGTCACATGAAAGAATTTACTCCTTTGATCTCCATGTCTCCAACTGCGAAACAAGATTAATGCGGAGGCGGTGACTTGCCGACTCCTTTTTTATATTTTTTTTATACACTGGTAAAATGATACTCCAGTGCCGTGTCGGTTGTTCGGTAATTGTATCGTTGCGAGTCGAGGACATTTCTTCGGCCAGGTAATTTTTTGAGATCGCACCAACCGAATCGATTAGTGACCTAGTGAGTGTGAGTACGCCGTTACCACGGCAACGATCTTGCCTGATGCCACGTCTGTTGAAGAGAGGACGATCAACATCGCGACGCGTCCAGGTTTATACACAAACGGTGGACTTGACAATAACATACACGTACGTTGCTCTACGTGACAATGGCAACAGTTGTGGCATTGTTGCGGTTATTCCAAATGTGGCGAGCTGAAAAGGGGACGTCAACAAGTTTCAGATTTGATTAGAATTTGTGTTGTAGAGGGTTCGTAGAACCGAAGTATGAAGGATATACATTTTAAACAACCGATTTAGTTCTGTCAAAAAATCGTTCCAGGTTTTTCTAATGCACAAATTATAGATACCAAACAAAATCGATTTAAAACCAAATTGTACATTTAAAAAATATACAGGGTATTTCTGAAATAAGTGCATTAATTTTAACTGGTAATAGAACTCGTCAAAAGGAACAACTTTTCTATCTACCATTTTGCCGAAAAACGATGTTTAATTCCAAAAAAAAATTGGAGAGATTTTCATCCAGAAAACGTGTTTTAACGCAGAAATCGAAATTCAAATAAATCTACCCGTATAGCAAAAAATCCACTTCGTAAGAATCTGGTTGTTTCACGTTTTTAGGTAGCTTAGTTTTGGAGATATGGACGGTTTTAGGAAAATATTTCCTATTTTTTTAAGCCATTACGCAACGTTTTTCGCCAAAATGGCAGAGAGAAAAGTTGTTCCTTTTGATGAGTTCTATGGTGTGATCAATTAAAAAATAAATCGAGTCGGCGTGTTACCTATGGCAAGCCATGCTATAGCATAGGCTCCAAAGCAAACTCGATTTATTTTTTAAATGATCGCACGGTATTACCAGTTAAAATTAATGCACTTATTTCAGAAACACCCTGTATGTAGTGTAATACTCGTGTAATGAACTATTTATACAAAAATCATCTGATCATATAAGAATTTAATAGCAGACCAGTTTGATTTATTTGTATGAATCAATCTAATAAAGCAAATTTTCTTGATACTACAAGTCCTCAAATATGTACTTAGTAGATTACGTTACGAGTTCAGAAAAGTGGATGTTTACTAGACGAGCTTAAGTACGACCGTCAGCAAGTACTTAAATGCCATACGAGTCCAGTAAAATCACTTTTCTGACGAGGAGCGTATACTTACCATTTTTTCGCATTTTAAGAATATTAAAATTTATTCGTAAAAAAGTTTTACGAATAATGTGTGTAGTAGGTAGATTTTCATTATCATAGCAACCTGACAGAAATTACGAGTACATAACAACATCATTTTTTGAAAACGAATTTCAAAATGATTGATTTGAAAGTACCAAAATCATTCAAATTTTCATTGTTCTAACAGATTCAGTCATTCTTAATCACATTGTATTTTAAATGCTGCCCAAGAAGCCCGTGTAAAATCCAAGAAGAGATACGAAAAACACAAAATGTTTGCTATGCTGTAAAGTGACCTGTTACTGTACGATTTTGAGTACCTACAGAAATATAGTTACTGTATAAAATGTGAAAAAAGATTTTTGTTATGTTCTTTTTATTTTATTAGATTATTTAATGTAACAAAAGGATATTATAGACAATTTTAGTTCCATTGCATGTGATGTAAGCAATAAAAACTTAATAGCCGTAAATTATAGCACAAAAAAGGAACAGGATAAAAATTTAGTTGAAACATTAAAGTATTGACCACGAATATTATTTCATTAAAGATTTTATTAAACCCATTTAATTTTTAGATAAAAAACATAAAACAATTGCCGTTGTATTAAGTAAATGGGACTTGAATTCTGACAAGTTGATTTCTGAAAGTAAATCCAAACAGTCGACTTGCAAAGTTTCTTTAAAAGCTTCAGAACAAACCATATTTCTTAGTCTGAGGGACTTTGTTAACAGTTTTATTAATGCTTCAAACAGGATAAGCTTGTTTTATCGTTTTTGCATAATGGATAATATGGTTTTGAAGGACAATTCATTTACGGTCCAAAATAATGATTTGCTGAACAAAAAGAACAAACTCTTAAATATAATCAAAATCAGAATATTAGAACACATAAAGCAATCTCTTGCACACCTACCGGAACATTTTTGTGGCTAGAATGTTCAGTATTCACAATAAGGAATTTTCCATTTCTAATAAATTTAGTTTAAAGAAAGTCGATTTGTTGGTTTTAGACTGGATTCCAACAGACAACCAGTCAGAGAGACAGATAAAAAAATCTAAAAACTGCTATAATGTCTTTTGTGTGCAACCGTACGCACTTCGTATACCAAGAACAAGCTGCGAAATTCAATTTCGCAGCCGTTGCCTTGACGACGGCTGTAAAAGTAAGCATGTGGGATTCAATATAATCGGTGTTTATTTCTAGCAAACTAACTAACTAAATACAAGTCACAAAAAGTAAGCAGTGTATCTAGGAGAGAGGTTAGAGAGAGAGTCCCTGCGAAAGCAAAATTTCTTGTAAATGCTGGCTGGGTGTTGATCTTTTGTAGGCGTCGGTTGGCGTTCTCTCGATGGTGTGGTGTCGGCGGGAACGGTTGACCAATGGGGGCTGTGAAGGAGGGCAGATGATGCAACTTATCATAACATAACTTAACATTTACCTTCCACAATAAATAAATTCCAATAAGTAAGCCGATATAACGTTTTCCGACACCGTTTTCACATTCTTCTTGTTACACCAGTCTTTAAACGTCTAAAGTCACTGTAACGTTTTTCATATTGCCATTTCGATTTTTCAAATGCAACACTGCACAATTTATAATATTCTTTAACTCTGGATGAGTAGGTACACGGAACTGAAACAGCGTAATTTTCTTCCGACATTTCTACAATTTTTTTCAAAATGAATTGTTTTATTTATGTTGTTTCTATAGCGACGTGGCGACATGTGAACCGACTTTATTTTTATTGAGAGCGAAGGAAATTTTACGTGTTCATTTTATAATTACAAATTTTCGGTTGCACACAAAATGTTGTGTACACCATGGCTGCGAAATCCTTTGACCACCTTGAGATTGTCTCGCCTCGGCCTAAACGGCCCTGGCGACAATTTTTCTCTCGGTACGTCAAAGAACGATTTCGCATCCTTGATATACAAATAACTATTGCATCACGCAAGCAAGCCAAAAACGTCGAAAATTTGTTTAAATAACGAATTTTATTTGCATGTACAGATTAGCAATCAACAACATGGTTGCATTACACATTTTGTTAGGCTCATTATTACTTGTGAATCACCGTGTATTTATAGTGTATTTTTTAACCAAAAAACGACGACCAGTTAGTTATTTAGTAAAATTTTATATTTACAGACCTAAGTCTGTAAATATAAAATTTTACTAAATTTAGGGAATTTAATGATATCTGATATCTATTGGCTATACCAGCCACCGTCTGCAATTTTTAATGTCCTCGAAAGTACGCAAATTCTCAGCTAAAATTTGAACGTGTTATTAAAAATGTCTCGCAAAGTAAGACATTTATTAAACTCTCAAATTAGTTGTTATTAGTTGTTATTAACTTTATTAACATGCTGCGCTACTAATATCTCTAATAACCTCAATTTTTATATGATGAGATTTTTCACCCTACGTCAAAAGTGTACAATGTTGTCAGCTCTATTTTGGGTGTAAATTGCGATGTTGTGGTTCTTTGATTTAAAAATAGACCATACATATACAGTCGATAGACAAATAAAACTGGGACAAAAATGACAATTACGTAAGTCAAAATTTACAAAATTGCATTGTTTAATTACGGCTTTCTCACAAATAGGTTAACTTTAGTACGACATATTATACAGACACTGACAAATATATTGACAATTCAATGGTCTGATTTACATAGATTAAATTTTAAGGGTCCTGTGTCCCAGTTTAATTTGTCCATCGACCGTACATCCATACAGAAAGTGTCAACGTGACATTACTGCGTTCAAGCGTGTCACGTCATACGTAGCGTTCTGTGCAACCCAAAATACATTTTACAAAGCATTCATTGTGTTTTGGTAATTAAAAAATAAATCAGGAATCCAAGTAGGTATTCTATTAGTTTGAAAAGTATATCTGCATTGCATTTTTCGTTCATATTTAGTATTTGAAAATGTTTTCGAACGATGACAGAACCGACATGATCCTACTTACTCATTACTTTTGTGATTGTAATTGATTATTATTGTTAAGAAATCATACTTTATTGAGAGAGATATTTTTCTGTCAGAACTTGACATTCATTAGGCTGACTTTAAAAGCTACCTATCGTTTTGTGTGCATTATGATTAGGGCCCGGATTTTAGGCAATTAAAAAGTCGGAAATAGGTGCCTAAAATAGTCCCTTAAACTACTGCAAATAGTCCCTTAAAAACTGAAAATAAGCCATACTAGGTCCTTAAAGTTGTGGTTAATTAAATTAAAAAATGTGTTTTTAAAGTTTTAAGTAGGTACACACAACAAGATATTTACTAATTATTTTTTATTAATTAATATACAATACTACAAGTTTGTTAGTTATTTACATTGTTACGTATTTACATTGCATACAAGATATTGCTCTAAATTTTCTACTTTAAAACATTGTCGGTTATCCACCAAAATGGACTTATATTTTGAAAAACTTCTTTCTACCTCGCAAGAGGTAATGGGCGCAAATTTGTAATAAATTTCTTCCATTTTGGTGTCATGTTCCGGCACATCTTCACCTCTAAAAATTCTTGCCAATTCTAGAAGAAATTTGTATCCAGGATTTTTTTCAGTAACATCTTCAAGTTTTTTTAATGCTACTGCTGCTACAGGGCCTGGAGATTTTTTTAGGGAGGTAAATACGTTTTCAACAATTTTGATTGAATCGGTTAAAGGTAACCCATTTTTTTCCAATTGAGTAATACTTTCGCAGATTATTTTAAAATTACTGCGAACATAAATTAATTGGTTTTTTATTCCGGGTTTCTTCATTATAGACTGTGCTTTTTGAATAGCAACAGCAGAACTTCCATCAAAGGACATGACAACCTGTGAGTAGTTAAAAACAGTTTAACAATCAATTAATTTGCTTATCTTTTATATACTTACTTCTTTAATGGAATCAAAGTGTTCGCTGTAAAACATAGCAGCCTGAAGCCATGTTCCCCATCGTGTTAAAATTGGCTGTGGAGGCAGTGGCATTTCTTTTAGTTTTTCTTTGTACATTTCAACTCTCAAAGGTGCCTTAACGAAAATTTTTTTCACGTTCGAAATTAAATTATCCACATCTTCATATTGATAGCGAATTTTTTCAGCCACTAGATTTAAAGCATGCGCTAAGCATGTGACATGCACAATTTTTGGATAAAACACCTTAAGGTGTCTACCAGATTTTATCATATATGGTGCTCCATCCGTTACAAACAAAAGAAACTTTTCAGCAACAACTCTGGTACTCCACAAGATTTCTACGCATAGAAATTTTAAATCAAAATAAATTTAAAAAAGTGAAAAACCCTTACCTAAAGATTGATTTACGAATCTAGCTATTGTCTCATGATTTGTTCTTTCTAATTGTTTAGACGCCAAAAGATAAGATTTTCCAGGTTCATCTTCTGAAAGTTTCCCAACCAGACAATTCGCCACATATCGCCCAAGTGCATCTGTTGTTTCGTCAACTGAAACCCATATGTTAAAAGGATCCAGCTCATTCCGAATGCGGTCAATAGTCTAAAAGTGAAAATAATTTTAAATTAAATATTAAAAGATAGTATGTTCATACATCTTTGTAGCATTTTGGTAAATAATTTTTCCGTAAAGTAGACTCATCCGGAATTTTTCTACCACAATATTTTGTCAGAAAATTCTGAAACGCAGGATTTTGTAGTTTGTGCCATGGTATATTGGCAGCTAAAAAGACGTTACAAAGTTCCATATTGAATGTACTATTTGCCGATTCCTCCAAGTTCTGTGTCAGCAACGTTTGCCGAAGCGGTGTCATAATGTTCTCTTTATAGATGGCCGTTTGCTCATGCTGTTGCAAGTGACATTTTTTTTCGCATATAAACTACAAAAAATAAAATTTTCAAATAAGTAAAAAATATAAAATGACATATTTTTAATTATGCTTAACTTACCAGTTTACCACAAGCTTTACAAAACATTTCTCGGGTTGATTTTATTTCATATAAATCTTTCTTGCTTGTCCACTGTAATATTTTTTCGCGTAAACTAATTTTTTGTTTCGGCATTATGTTCACTTTAAACAGGTTCACAAGAAACACGACCACTGCACGGAGATAAAGTAAACGAGAAATGACAAATTTGTAATGCTTATATTTACGTCTCCCACCAAATTTCAGAGGAGATGGTTAATTTTATATTTCTTAAATTTTTAGAAAATGACACCCTTAAGGTTTCTCTTATTGTTTCACTTCGGGATTTTAATTTTCGTTTTTATGGCAAGGACCATTTTATAAACGTTAAAGCTTCTAACAATACCTAAGTATCAGAAAACATTAGACCGCGTATACCTGCACCCCTTCGAACAGAGGCAAACAGATAAACTCTGTAATTTATGCCAGTCCAGTCTAATGGTTTGTGGTACTTAGGTATTGTCGGAGTATTTACCGCTGACATCATGGTCCCAACCGTAAAAGCGAAAAAGTAATTCCTGTATTGTACTGCACTTTGTACATTTCAGTAATTACATCTCCTTAAATTTTAAAATCATAAAGCATTGTAAATTTTATTGAGGTACCACTTTTACATTTTCAATACCGTAAACTTCCCAGAATTCGAAAATTGGGAAAAAACCGCAAAAATGAAATTGATTTTTGGTCATTTTAGGCATGTTCAGGCAGTTAAAAGGTAAAATAGGTATTTAAAGGGCATTTTAGGCCGAATAGGCAGAATCAAATATGGCTCTAATTACTCTAATTAAGCCAGAAATCATTTATAGACAAGTTTCATACATGTGCCTTAAAAAATAAAAATAGTCCATTTTGCCTAAAATCCGGGCCCTAATTATGATTAATATAATAGGGATCTAGAAAGCTTTATAAATTGTATTTTGGGTTGCATTTTTACCTGGTCAGGCTCGTTATTAACCCTGTATAAATGACCAAGATACTAAAAATTTACGTCAAATGTCTGTTGTCTATAAAATGCGTATGCGTTCCGTAAACTCATTGTTAGTTTTCTATTATAAACCAGAACGATTACATCTTACATACCACGGCATAAGCTTACAGATATCATCCTAAGTTAACATCCATTATAAACCCACCCTAAGGGTTTTGCCTTGCCAAAAGGACGCATTGAAATTTGCAGACTGAGATATTCTAGAGTTCTCCTAGAAGTGGAAGGAGCCATTGGTGTCTCTTCAAGTAGCACAATTGCAGGATATTACATCATTACACAGGGTTTTTAATGTTTTCGACACTGATTTTCGTCAGACCTCCTAAAGCGATACACTAATACGCAATATCTCATTCATATAAAATTGAATATTTTGCGTACATTTTGCTACATACTTAATTATAAAATACGGGCTATTGGGCTTCACGCGGGAGGATTTTGCTGAACAGGATAGTTAAATAAAATGATGTTCAGAGCAAATAAAAATCATAAGGGGTTCTTTGTAAACTAGTTTTCAATTTCCCTCTGAAGCAAGTTAAAATAGTGGACCATTGTCAACAGTATTACAAATTACGTAAAACTGTCCATGAGGCACGTTTTAAAAGAAGATCGTATAGATCTCTATTTATGCAGGGTTATTATAAATGTTTCTAACATGGTAGGTGGCTGTGCGCCGCTACGCCAACTAGATGTTTATACAACCTGGTTACGAAAATTGGAGTCACTTTCCCAAAAGATGGAACCACAAAAAAAAAATTAAATGGAATTGCTGGCAACATTGTTTTTTTTTACGTAACCATGCTTTCAAAAAATGTAGTTAAATGTTGGTGGTAGCTGATTAGGATATGTTGCACGATAATGATCCTGCACTATTACAGCTGCTGTTCTACCAGATCGACCTTCTTAATACCATTTTATGATACTTATTTGTTGACAGTGACATTGACAATTGTTAAAAATAGTGACAATTGTACGAAATATTGAATTCTATGTTGCCATTTAATTAAATATATTTTTTTGTTTCTCATATTTATTGTAAAAACAGCGACATCTCTTGGTAATATGAAGAAAAGTGACTCCAATTTTCGTAGCCACTCTGTAGGTTTATAATAACCCTGTATTACCTATTATATCCGGTGTTTTTTTTTTTTAATTTCACCTCGTAGTAGGCGTTGAAGAGTCGACTGTGAACGCACCACTCGTGTAAAATGTAAGATTTAAACAGCTGATCCGTGATCCGCAACGCCTACTATGAGGTGAAATTTAAAAAACACACAAAAAACACATTACACAATGTTAAATTATATGACATTCATTTGAATGTCGTAATGACATACTTTACTGCATTAGTGTGGTAAAGTGACATTTTTTAGACAAATTAGACAAATTATAAAATGCCTGAATTTGCATTTTACCTACGACTTATCTGTCGTGCAATCGAAAAAAAATCGAGTAAGCCATGACTATTATGGTACACTTGTCAGCGCTAGTTTAACTAAACCATGATAGTCATAGCATAGCTTACACAATTATTTATTTCGAACGCACGAAATACGAAATAATGAAAATTTCAGAGTTAAGTATAGATATAAAATTAAATTTAAAAAAATATAAACAATAAATAATTAATAATAAGCGATATCACAACGATGCCTTGTATACTTAGAAACACATTGAGGCGTGTTAGAAATCAGATTTTTAATATCTGCCTGGGATATTCTCTGCCTTCCTGAATTCGATGTCGAAGTTCTACTAGATTGTTAGATGAGCCCTGTAAATGGCATCTCTTGACAGCTGGGTATTACATATACATATGATCTGTAGAAGATAGGTCTGGAAAACGAGACGGCCATAGTAGCAAAGTTACTTGGTCACATTCAAAAAACTCTCTTGTAATTCGTGTTGTGTATGTACGTATACTGTCTTGTTGGAAACTGCAATTGTTCTTCAGACTATTTACATAAGTGATAATTGATGACACTGACTCGAAGACATTCTCACTGTAGCGCTCACTGAATACTGGAGGAGACTAACTTCTGTATGATATCTCATTCCAAACCATATTTGCCTGAGAAAGGGCGATAGGTAGGTTTTTCAACAGCAAATTGAAAATTATAAATTTCACTACATCAGCGTCTTATTCTTCTGCTGCCATCATGGGCCTGCAATACCGAGATTTGTCGCTTAAACCAATTTGATATCATTTAAGGGTCCAGTGTTGTTTCTGCGAATAGTCTTGCAATTCTATAATGTAGAGCGAGTGGTTGATACAGATATGAACGGTATGACCTTATACCTTAAAATCTTATTCTTGTAAAAATTACTGTCAATTAATTATATCTAATTGCTCCATGATTATAAAATTGGTTGTCCTACGAATCTAATATGTACAATGGTTTTGTTGTACAGTTCGTATTTTTTGTATAGCTTCATCAACACCTTTTCGTTATCTCTTAATCGCAAGAGATTTTCCATTAGAAAGACCGCCCCCTATGAATACTCCATTCAGCTTATATCGCCTTTACTCCGCGTACTTCCATGAAAACATGAAACGCAATAATAACAAATTTCCTTTTCAGTGAAAAACTTGTTCAGCATTCGTTGTCGTTTCATTCGCACTGGTTACTCCCAGCTCGTTGCACGAATCGAGGTGGCTCTTCACTATCATCAACACGCGAACGAATCATCTAATTTGATGTTTGTTTTGTACACAAACGCCCACGAAGATTAGAAGAATTCGTGCAAGTTTTGTAATCGATCTCTCTAAAAATAACATGTCCGCCTAAAAATAACGTCCAGTAACATTACGACTATTTTTGTAATTGCGAGGGTTGTTACGGAAAATTGTGTTTGTAATTATGTGATAAAGTGGTCGAGGCGCGAACTTAATGAATTTGTGTCGGGAGAATCGATAAGGGTTTGTAAGTTATGCTGATGGGAATGAGAGGGGAATATAGACGTGGTCTCTAGTTCTGTTGAATAAATCGGATTTCTGATAACGAACCTTACGACACTGTGACGATGCACACAGAACGAGTGCAAATGGCGAAAAGGATCAATTTTGTGTAGTCTTTAACAAAATATTGCCATGGGAAAAGTGATTGGTTTTTCAATTAGAAAACAAATTGTATTTTGTAAAATGAACTTTGAGACCATATTTTCAGCTGAATGTGAACCAAACTCTGTTTCGGTCTTTAACATTTTTCAAGTTACAATATCAACTGTAAGATTTTAAAAAGAAACTTTAATTTGGGGTTGAAGAGTCGATTGTGAATACACTACGGATTACGGGTCACGGATCAGCTGTTTAAATCTTACGTTTTTACACGAGTGGTGCGTTCACAATCGACTCTTCAGCGCCAACTTTGATCGGAAATTTAAATGAACACCCGATATTACAATGTTTTGGTGTTCACATTTTTTCCACGTTTTTCGTAAAATATGGAAAATTTCACAATTTCACCATAGAAGAAGAAAAAAGTAGCGGCTTCAGAAATTAATTAAAATAATAATTTAGAGAGTTTGAAGTCTCTTGGAAGTTTATAGACAGAATATTCAGTTCTCAAAACTATCATCAATTTGAATGCAGCAATTAATATTTCATAATTTAACAATCATCACGGTGGCTGAAAATCTGCTGCGGTGGTACTGGTAAAGGGTTATGTGGAAGTTTTCCTACAAATTAAAACAGAGTTTTATGACAACATTTTAATAGTCACAGCTCTAACAAGGTTCTTTATGTTCTACTACTGTACTTTATTTACTTAGCGTTTTCTTTTTTTAACTAGCGATTAATTATTTTACCAAGCTTTTCCTCTTTTTATCGAGCGTTAATTTTTTTTTGTTCGACACTGTCAGAATTTGAGAATTTTCTTCTCTCTGAACTGATTTTGATAAATGTCACAACTTGTCAAAACGAAACGTCAAGCTAATTTTAAAGATTATGGGACCTTTAAAAATGTAGTATTCAACTTGTTCGTTAAATAAATTACTACATATGTATTCTGAAACTAAAATTACGAATAACTAAAATACGTATTCACCTGCTTATACTTTTATTTAACCATTTATTTTGTGTAGGTGGTACAGTGCATTCACTTTTGTTTTAGACCAGAGTAGGCTATGGAAATTTGGCGAGTTGTATGGTAAGACTGGCTGAATGACAATATACATCATGTATAATATTTGAGGTTACACTTTCTTGTCAAAATTCATGACCATGTAGCTAAGCATTACCATTTTCCAATTAACTACATAGTTTCAAGGACTCAATAATGTGTGTATGTATTTAGTGATAAATGTAAATATTGCACAAATTTAAAACTAATTTACCTTAATATTTAATAATAATGTCAAATTTGACACTGGCAGTTCGAACAATTTTGATTTTGTTATTTTGACATTGCCCCGATACCAACATTTAAAAAAATTAAAATAGCCTACTCTGGTCTGAAACAAAAATGAATGTATTATAGGTGCCTAGTTTAGAAAAAGTCCAGCGAATCGAAAAAAAATTATACAAATTTTTATTTCTCCATTGTTCATTTTGCGCCCTCAAGATTCGTGCGCCTGGAGCAGACTGCTCCACCTGCTCCACGGTAGCTACGCCACTGGACCCGACACCTAAGAACTGCGGTGACAGGATAACACTCATCGAGTTCTCCATAATAAACAAGTCATGTCAGGAAAGGTTTGCTGTTTCTTGAAAGAATAGAAAAACAGCTGCATAATAAACAAGTTTCAAAAAGGATGCTGCCAGATAGACACCAAAAATAATAATATCGAGGTACACTTCTGAGTCAAACTCAATCATCATTAACCAAGAGGGTTTGTTACAATGGATGAAACTAGGATTTATTGCTTTAATTCGAACCAAAAGAGAGGGAATACCTAAGAATTTTGTCAGCAATATCTAAAATACATATTTCAATTCAGAATTGCAGATACAGTGTTTTTTTCCTGTTAAGTGAATCAATAGGTTCTTATATAAACGAAATGTTACGTTATTGTTCTGATGTGAAGTTAATGACTTACAATTAATTAACAATCGCTTGACGCAATATTGAAGAACAAATAACCCCCACAAGATCCAGTTGGTTTATGAGCAATGATTGTTATATTTATGTTATTTTTCTGTCTCCAAGGTGGTTTTAAACTATGTATTACAATGCGATAATGCATTTTTGAACTGTCGTAAAATTAGATACGTAACTGATATTTGACAAATGCAATGACAGGTTTAGTGGATTTCGAATTTTTCACTAGGTAAATGTTGGTGAAGCAATGTTGCCAGACTGTGGTAGGCCATTCCATAGCACACTGTCTCTGGTCAGTGTCATGACCTGGTAAATGAAGATCGCCTTGCAATTAGGGGTCATGGGACTTTAAGATGTTTTATTTTTCAACATCATATAAATTTGTATTATCTTTGGATTTTAAAGAGAAGGTATTTTAACCTTTATTCTGATCGTTTACTTCCTAAAGACTGCGTGCTTACTTACTTAAATCATGAGTCTTTTCCTTATAATTTGCAACAGTCGTTAGTTGTTTTATAACATTTTCATTCCAGTTTCATAAAATGTTTTGACTTTTGGTTGAAAATATTTTTCTTACGCTCCTGCTTTTATTAACGTATTGTTTTGTTGTTAATTTTTTTGAAGCATAATTTTCTTTGAAAATACCCTCTACAAGGAAATAAAAGTAATGAGACTGTACATAATAGTAGATTATTTGACGAGTTCGTGTGTAAATTGGGGTTTTTGGCAAAAGGGTTTTAAAGGCCCACGAGTGCCAAAATAGTATATAAAGAACGAGTTTTATAAGGGTTGATTTGGCGCATGAGTCCCAGGTGTAGAAAACGACCCATAGGGGAGTTTTCTATGGGAGAAGTGCGCCAATGCCCTTATAAAAGAAATTTTTTATGTTATTCTAAAAAAGGTTTTTTTGTTCGACGAGCTCCTTAAAGGCTCCAAATCGTTTAAAATCTTTAAAATTAGCTTGAGTTTCGTTTTGACAAGTGGTGACATTTATCAAAATTCGTTCACACAGGAGAAAATTCTCAAATTCTGACAGTGTCGAACAAAAAATGTATTTTTTTTTCTTTGTGAAGAAAATTATAAATTAAATTATTTACGTTCATAGTTATTGTTATAATAAGACACGCAGTGATAAAATGCAACAACTTTTGTTGCAAATTTGAAATACCCATGACCTATATCTTCGTATAACGACCCTCACAAGATTATTATCCTGCTTGGTGCAATTATTACGTTGTGTCATTTTTGAGCTACTCGTATCATAAAACATCAAACCATGCTTTCAGCATTAACCTTTAATAAACCACTAACATCTCTCAACCGCCTAAATCGAACTTTTTCCGAGCTCACCTCATAAAACCCTGACACAATTTACTAAATCCGAGCTACATGAAAGGGTGTATCTGTTTAGTAACACTTGTATCTTCTTCAAAGTCGTGTGCTCGTCTCTAGTGATGCTAAGAATAAAGCGAAAAGAGTTCTGCCTTGTTGTTAGAGCATCTTTGATGAGATGTCAGATATAGGATGTTACTGAAATACCTGCTCATCTAATTTTTAAGAATCAAACGATGACAATCAGATGTGAATTGTCGCAATACGGAAAACCAATCAAATTTTGTAATAGTATATTGGGATATGATATAAGGTTAGGAAGTGCATTATAACAAAATCGAAAAAGAGTAGTCGAGATTTTTCAACTTCCGAGATTCTGTTATGGCACTTATTAACCGTATATCCCATAACGTTTTTCGCACAATAGCTTACACGAAAAAAATGGCTTCGAAGTAATTTTTTTGACAGGAATGTTTTGAAGACATTAATGTCATTAATGACTTACCTCAGTAGATATCGGTGTCGTTATTTACTTACAGCATTAGGGTTGTTGAGTTCAACTTTCAGATTGTGTCAACAACAATTGTAAGTAGCTATAAAAACGTAGCTCGGTGGCCGCATGGCTGTCGGAGACAGTGCTCCGAGGTCGCGGTCCCGGCGCTAGTGGGTTCGAATCCCACCGAAGGGGGAGGATTTTTTCGAAGGAAGGAAACTCCGCCGGGCCATGGATGTGTGTGTATGTCTAGTAGGGGCTGACGGTAGGGTGGTGGAAGGAAGAGCTACACCACCGCGAGGTCAGCAGGGTTCAAATCCCAGGCCGGATGGCCTCCCATGGATGTTGTGTGTTGTGATATTCGTGTTGTGTCGTCCAGAAAAAAAAAGGAGAAGAGAGAAGGTGGGCGTAGGTAGCCGGGGAAAGTACCCCGGAGCCCCGCCGCACCACAAAGGAAAAAGAAACCAAGCCGACCGTAAAAGGTACCTGATAGGCCTGTTAGGTGAAAAGGGAAAGGCAAAAAAAAAAAAAAAAAGTAACTATAAAAACACGATTGCGCGAAACATGTATTTTCGCATTCCCCACTTGTAAAACGTCATAATTGGAACGCCCACTGTCACACTGTAACATTCAGATTTCGCATTGATGCCCGAAAAACCCACAAAAAACTGAACGAATGGGGCACTTTGCTGCAAACTCGAATATATCAAGATAAAGTTTCGTTTGTAAGAAGCAATTTACCGTTTTACCGAAGTATTATAGTAAAATTCCTTCGAAAACAATTAAAACATTTAATTAAAGTAAAGCCTTGACAGAATTGTCAGACGTCAGCGCCACCAGGTCGCAGAACGAGACGCAGCTGCACCACACTCCAAACCTCATCTAAATCTAGTTTGACACGATGCTAAATTTTGTAGAAAATTTGTTAGAAAATGAGAGAGGACCAATGAACGATCAGGATCTGACAAAGACAGACTATGATCCTGATCGTTCATTGGTCCTGATCGAGGGTCTCTCTCCTTTTCTAACAAATTTTGTACAAAATTTATGATAATGACGCTAAATCAATTTGAGATTTTTTTGACATAAAATTTTTGCAAAAAATGGAATACGTAACTCAGGCGTTAACAGAATTCATAAGTTCGTGCCGAATTGTTTAGCCCTCGTGGGCAGAGCCAGGGCGGTCTAAAGTTACAGGCCAGGACACTGGCTACGTTGCCACATTCTCTGGTAGGCCATTCTATGACCTACGATGTTCCTAAAATTTTGAAAGCAATTCGATATTTAAAATAAATTTTGACAAGTCCTTGGTCAAATTCGTCAAACTTAAGGTACTATATCACAAAGGTATCGCCAACGGTGCGGAGATATATCTCCCTCTCTTTTAATTTCGAGCAATGTTAAGTTAATCTGTTTGATACGATACAAACATCCCTTAAAATTGTGGATACTTCTATCTTTGTCACACTCACAGGATTTATCGATAATGTCCTCTCTTTTAATTTCGAGGCGAAAAATTGTGGAGCGGAATGGCGCTACCTTCTAAAGATATAGTACTTTAGTCAAACTGAATTAAAAGCGCCTTTTAAGTGTTGCGTACCAAATTGCAACTCAAATTATGCGTCTTCTTCTTCAAATTACGTAGGTACCTGTATTTAAGTTTCCATTGAATGAGGGAACGAACCCAATTTGGAAAGAGTTTTTAAAAATCGAAAAATGAAGAAATCTCAAAAGCAGCCATGCTTGTGCTAAATATTTTAGGGGAACAGATATAAATGGGGACAAAATGAAAGGACTTCTACCAAACGCGGTGCCAATAACTTCTAATTAGGAAGAAATTACATTTTGGGAAGAAATAATCAAAATTAGTAATGACCACACAATCACTGGGCAAAATCTTTTGCCTTTAAAAAGGAATATTGAAATGAGACTGGGAAGCAAGTTACAAGAAATGGGGTGGGATTTAGGCAATGGGGAGAACAAAATTGTTATACATATTTAAGTTGGAAATGCCCACCTCGCGTTAGTTTATAACCAAACAGTTTCAATAGCCCGGAACACAGCAGAACATCTGAAATATTATCAGTAATGAGCACCGTTATTTTTCTGTCCCCAAGGTGGATTTAAACTGTATATTACAATGCGATAATGCATTTTTGAACTGTCGCAAAATTAGATCACTCATATTTGACAAATGCAAATTCAATGACAGGTTTAGTGGATTTCGAATTTTTTCACCAAATGTTGGTGAAGCAATGTTGCCAGACTGTGGTAGGCCATTCCATAGCACACTGTCTTTGGTCAGTGTCATGGCCTGGTAAATGAAGATCGCCTTGGCAGAGCCCACTCGGGTAGCAAAATCGTGACTCTCATTTGAAAAATATCTGTTACTGCATTCGTCACGTAAATAACTATTTTGGCTTCCGTAACTGGTAAACACACCTTTATCTTTCACTTTAGGTTAATGTGGCTGCGAAATTTCGGTGGCACGCACGGTTAATTTTCTCTTTTTTTTCATACGTTACTTTAATCTAGTGTAAAAAAATAAAACATTCGGTCAGCCGAAAAGTCTAATACAAATGTCATACGGTAGGTACTTTTCAGCACTCAAACTAATAGGCCTCGGCTTCGCACCGAGTTTGAAACAGTTTTGGCGCTGGAAAATACACCTACCGTACCTACTCTAATGTAAGTACATAACTGTTTATTATTCTAATTTATCTTTTAGAAAGAACAGCTGAAACTATTTAACTTAGATTATTTCCTTCATGTGTTTAGCAACCAATTGCGTGACAAATATTGACCAATCAAAACGAGAAAACAAAAAATAACACGATAAAATTTCTCTAAAATGCACATATGCAATAATCTGATAAAAAATGTCGGTACCTGATTAAAAAAAAATATATTTCGAATAAAAAGGATTGGAAATAATGCGTTTGGTTTCATTCTATTCAGGAAATAATCAGCCGTATACCCCTCGTGCAAAATTTTAATATCGGAAATTTTTTTGCTAATGAACTCAGACATCCATAAATTATTCGGTCAGAAGACCAATTATTATCAAATAAAAGCCCCCGACTTGCTAATAATTGGCCTTCTGACCTCATTTATGGATGTTTTCGTTCATTAGCAAAAAAATTTCCGATAAAAAATTTTGCACTTGGGATTTAATATGTGATAATCACAAAGATTTTTTTTCTATAATTGATTCAAAAAATTGAAATTCACGCATAGTTATCTGTGCCTGAAGTGGGTCATTTTCTGACGTGTATTTTTTTTTTGCATTGTTAGTAAGATCGAAACCATAGAAACCATACAAAACAGTGTGTGAAATGCGATTTCACGCACACGACTATTTCTGTGTTTCACTTCACGCACTGTATTTTATTAGTTACCTAGCAACATGGTCACTGCATTGAAACTTCAGAGTTCCTTCAAAAATTTGAATTTTTAATTTAAATTTTTTGAATCAATTATAGAAAAAATATTGTTTATATTTCGTGCGCGAAGATGTTTTTGTGCATTCAAAGGCTTATACTGCCTCGACCTTCGTCTCGGCGTAAAAGACCTTTTCATGCACAAAAAACACTTTCTTCACGCACTTAATATAAAAATAACTATTTTCTATTATTGATTCAAAAAATTGAAATTCACGCATAGTTATCGGTGCCTGAAGTGGGTCATTTTCTAACGTGTATTTCTTTTTGCATTGTTAGTAAGATCGAAACCATAGAAACCATACAAAACAGTGTGTGAAATGCGATTTCACGCACACGACTATTTCTGTGTTTCACTTCACGCACTGTATTTTATTAGTTACCTAGCAACATGGTCACTGCATTGAAACTTCAGAGTTCCTTCAAAAATTTGAATTTTTAATTTCAATTTTTTGAATCAATTATAGAAAAAATATTGTTTATATTTCGTGCGTGAAGATGTTTTTGTGCATTCAAAGGCTTATACTGCCTCGACCTTCGTCTCGGCGTAAAAGACCTTTTCATGCACAAAAAACACTCTCTTCGCGCACTTAATATAAAAATAACTATTTTATATTCAAGGTTGAAATAATTTCGGACAAAAATTTGTTCATTTTGACGAATTTTGTCATTGGAAAAAAGGGACTTTCATTTCAATAACTGTATAAAAGCTGTGTATCCAGCTGCATATGGAAATATGAAAGAATTTAGCCACTTTACACCTTGTTAACTTATCAAAGGCTTAATTTATAATTAATTTTTAGAACCACTTTTCTTCTTTAACCAGGGACAAAATTGTGCAATCACTCAGATGTCTTAATCGAAGCAAATTGCTTTTAGTAACAAGGATAGCGTATCGACAGAATGGGTGCTGACTGAGAAGCAAATGGTAATGCAACTTGTTAATAGCTTAAGAGAGCACTTAAAGGAAACGTAAGCGATTTAGCTTATCCCTTCGCGCCATTGGTTTCGTACCGTCGTATAGACGCTCTTCTGATAATAACCTGCTCCGGATTACATTACCGCAGGTTGACAATGATCAACCTTGAGCAACTCCCAAAGAAACTTCCAGAATTTAACAACTGGCAAAGCGGCCAACGCTGCATTCATCTCTAGTCCTTGAAACTATTAATTAAGTCCATTAGGATCCTCAGTGCTATACCCAGTGTTGATATAACGTGAAGTGGAAAACTACCCTCAGCCAGGGAAGTCGTTAATAAATTACTTAATTGCTGAGTAATTAATTACATTAACCTAGTTGTTAGTGAGCGACCTCCCCACGTCCATCAATCTTTAATTATTGTGCACTGTGAAGAACGGTCAACTACAGAGTAGTACGTTAGTGTTTTAAATTTAACTACCTATAATGAGTTAAACATAATATTTTTTAGGAGAATAAAAATGCTGAATTAGTATTCTACGGTTTTAAAACCTTCAGTAAAGCATATTACTCACACTAATTAAGATTGGTTTTACCTGATTATCTGTCCCTAGCATTATGGAATTTTAAAAGGATTACTTTTTAATACTCGTTGATCCTTTAGCTTATAGTATATTTATCCCTAATAGAAATATTGACTAAAATCATACATCACACCAACAAAGGAACAGTTTACAAACCACTTACAGTCTTCCCTGGATTACTTTACCTCCGTTCTTTGTCAAATAGCTCGATAGGGTTCAAATAAGTATATGTATTAAAAATATTTGTCTGCGGTTGTTTAACACCCTGCCATAAATTACCGGGGTGGAGTGCTTCAAGATCTGTTCCTTTGTTGGTGTGATTATGATTTTAGTGGATATTTCCATTATCTTTGGAATAATTGACCAATACACATTTTTATTGAAAGATGAACAAGTCACTGTTTACTGCCAATATTTGGCTGTTTATGATAATAATCACATACATCAATGATAAATATTTACAGAGAAAAGTTTGTTGACTAAAAAGATGAATCTTCATTCTACTACTATATTTATTCTGTTGCTGCTAGGCTTGACAGTGGCCGGTAAGTTAACAATTTATTTCATTGGAGCCATTTTCTGCTCCATTTACCTTTTGTCAACTGAAGTAGCTTTTCTTAAACTATTCTTTAGAAAAATCACAACAATGTAGTAAAATCGAAGAATTCGAATCCTGTGGTACAGCTTGTCCGCCGATTTGCACTCTTAATTGCGTTTCTGGTTTTTTTTCTCAAAAAGGGTTACATCAGGGAAGGTCCAGAAGGTCATTGCGTACCAGAATCATGCGAAAGTATGTATTATCTCCTTTGGTTTATTTTTAACAATATCCATTTGAATTTAGATGTTCCAATATGCAACGAAAATGAACAGTTTTCAACGTATGCAACAGCTTGTCCTCGAATTTGTAACGAAACTAAGCCAAAAATTTGCCCTCTTGTGTACAAAACGGAGTGTGTTTGTAAAGATGGTTACATAAGGGAGAAAGGTAACAATGGGAAATGTATTCCTGAAGTCGATTGTCAGAGGAGTAAGAATTAAAAAAATATTGTAAATTTTTCTAATCAATATTTTGTTGTCATTGCAGTTTGTGGTCACAATGAGGTTTATAAAAAATGTGGTACTGCCTGTCCTGGTACTTGTGCTCAGCCAGTGAAAGCTTGTGGAAAGCAATATGTTAAAGACTGTTTTTGTAAAGATGATTACATTTTCGATAAGAAAAATGGAACATGTATCACAAAAGACGATTGTCCTAAATATTCATAAAAGAACATTTGATCCCTTGATGTTGGAGCAATAAAAGTGTTTCTCTAAAATTAAAAAAATATATACAAAGACTAAGATCTTCAGAGCATCTCTTGAATCCTTCTCTTTTTAGTTTAACAGATTTTTTTCCAACTTCTTAAAAACATAAATTGCTCAGAAAGCTTCTCTTCCTTCCTTATATTTCGGCATAACCTTTCTGCTAATAAATACCTACATACATTACATATTATATTATTTTTTATATTTTGCTCCTATAACACAGTCAGTATAACACTCAAACGGGTTTCGAAAAGGAACTCTTTTCGATACGCGTTTCAGGAACATTTACTTAAATTGTTAATGTTAGCAGTGACTCATAGTGAGTTGCTGTTAGGTGATCACTGCATTTCACGACACTTTAAATTCAAAACTTACAATTATTCGTCTATTTGCCACCGTTACCAACCCTTATATTTGTCAAATATAATTTTCCTAGCATTATGTTTTGAACTTTTTTTAAATTTAAGGGGCAAAATAGAAAAAATATTGTATTACACTCGTTTTATAAGCCATTTTGTCGCACTTTCTAAAACGCACGTTCTAAAAAACGCGTGCGACAAAATGGTGTCTTATAAAACTCGTATAATAAATTACTATTATCTATTTTGCATCTTCAACACTCAAATGGCTTTCGAAAAAGAGTTCTTTTCGATACCGGTTTCAGGAACATTTACTTAAATTTTTAATATTGGCAGTGACTCGCAGTGAGTAGTTGCTAGGCACTTCATGACACTTTAAATTCAAAATTTGCAATTTTTCGTCTAGTTACCAGTGTTACCAATCCTTTATATCTGCCAAATTAATTTTCCTAGCATTATGCTTTGACCTTTTTTTTAATTTAAAATTTAAAATAGGGGCAAAATAGAAAAAATATTGTATTACACTCGTTTTATAAGCCATTTTGTCGCATTTGTTTGCTTTATTGCACTCCTTGCTGCGCTCGTCGTGCTCTAAAAAAACGTGTGGGACAAAATGGTGTGTTATAATTATAAAACTCGTATAATAAATTACTATTATTGACTATTCAACTCACATCAAGTTCTCCAATAAAAATGCACGACTTGTCATTTCTGGACCAGTCAGAACGAAACTTCCTGATTATTCATCACATGTGAAAATTATCGGTTATTTTCACTAGTGATGATTATCAGAAAAATTTATTATTAATTTTATTCGTTGAATAATCCCTCGAATACCACTCTTAGTCAAAGTTAAGTAGACTATTTTTGTGGTGTTCTCACTCATATTCCCCACGCTTGAGAATATCACTCGTGATATTCAAATTCAAGCATGGGTGACAATCGTGACAGCATCACAAAAATAATCGACATAATTTTGCCTACTCGTGGTATTACGAGTATAAGTGAATATTATGTATATTAAATACAGTGATTCCCATTTTTAATCTGCCTGACGTGACGTATAGTATTGCTTCTTATGGCACCTTTTGAAAATACTGTATAGTATTCTCAACTTGGTTGTATGTCGTAAAATTTTATTGCATATTATGAGCAATTAACGGGCACAATGGTTGGGTTTGAAAAGGTTGGGAAGCGGTGCGTGCTATTTGCCGTACAATGCAAATATACAAAATGTACAATACAACCCTGCTTAAAATATTACCTGATAGTAGTAAACTAGGATTTATAAGCTCGGCAAGATCTTTAACTTAAAGTACCGTAAAATTTTACAACCTACAACCAAATTGAGAATATTATAAAACCTCTATTTTCGGCCACCTCTGAAAAACGGTCATCTCTAAGAACGACCACGGCCACACCGACAAAGGTACTATTGGAAAATTACCTGCAATTTTACCTCTCAATAGGTACCGGTCATAAATTGTTCTGACAAAAGATACCTAAAATCATAACATCCTTTAATCTTTTCTGAATGGAAATTTAACCCTGCTGTGTATTTAAAAATGATGAAGGTGGCTGTAGTTTCACAGATTTTGAGTTAGTTTACGTTCTTGTGATTCAGGCGCTGATTCAAATAGTAAAAGTGATGTGGAATAATCTGAAATTTATACCTCAAATATCAATGATATGGGTGAAGGGTGTCAAAGGGAAGTACAAAATTTTCTATTCTGTCACGATAAAAGTGAACTAGCTATAGAAGTTGTTAACATTTTATCAAATGATGAATCTCAGGTTTTACAAAGAAAAATTAAGAACTTAAAACAAACCTCTATTGAAAAATACGTCAAAAAAATTTAATTACACGGTATAATATGGCAGGTAATGTTTAAAATATTTAGTCTTAATAAAGTAATCATAAAAATAATCGACGTGGTTTATTTATTGTGCACTCTCAATAACGGCCACCTCCTTATAGTGGTCATTTTTCCAATAAGTTTTTGTGCCCGCTATTGAAAGGTTTTACTGTTTTTTTTTTATTTAATCAAAAATATTTTTCTTTCTTGCTCTTCTTTTTCTTAACTTTCTCCATATCACAGATCCAGATTTTTTGGCAGCCTGCATTCAATTCCTAGGTTCTTCTTTGTGATACTCGATCTCATTATTTTTTACACAAAGTTTGTCCACGATATTTTAAAATATCCGTTAATATATCAGCTCCAACCGTTTTTTAAATAATTTTCTTGCAAAAATAATTGATACCGAACACTGTTTATAATTTTGAACAAAAAATACACACAAAGAAAACATACTCGTACATATATTATCCTGTCAAATATTTATCTCGTTTAATAAAGATGTTAATCAAATAAACGCAATAATTTTATGGCTTCATTTAAAAATATGAGTTTCTATGTCATATGGAGTGAGTGAAACAAATAATTTAAGATAATAATACATACAGTGTACCCTACGGATTTTGTTTGTTTACATCTAGTTCACAAACAAATTAATTTTCCATAAACAGTATAAAAACACTTATTTTTATTACCGTTCTGTAATTAAAAATGTAAATTAGTTTTTATCTGTTAATCCTTTACGATTTAAGATAAATCTCACCTTAAATATTTATAAAAAATATTTACTCGACCTGTTACATATATTAGTATTTAAAGGAGACCAAACGACCACAATTTAAGAATTTGCATAAACAACATGGAACTTCCATCAGTTACACTCGCTGTTGTGCTGCTACTGGGCTCAGCCATAGCGGGTAAGTTTATAAATTATCGATCGAAGTCTATTGTGATTGTTTATTAACACTTTACATTAATTTATTGAATATTGTAATAGCACTTTTAAACTGCATTTCAGCAAATATTCAACAATGCAATGACAATGAAGAATTCACCTCTTGTGGTACAGCTTGCCCCCCGACTTGTCAAAATAAGAACCCTCGGGTTTGTACTGATAATTGTATTATTGGTTGCGTTTGCAAGAAAGGTTACATCAGGGAAGGTCCTAACGGACGCTGCGTGCCAGAGTCCTGTGAAAGTAATTGTTGTTCTTTATATTATGATTTTTTTTTATCATTATTTGTATATTTAGATGTTCCAATATGTAGCGAAAATGAAAAATTTTCAACGTGCGCAACGGCGTGTCCTAAAACTTGTAATGAAACTGAGCCAAGAATTTGCCCCCTTGTGTGCATAAAGGGATGCACTTGCAGAGACGGTTTCGTGAGGGAGAAACTCAGTGGACGATGTATTCCCGAAGTCAGTTGTCAAAACAGTAAGTTTTCTGATTTTCTACAAAGATTTTTTGACTAATATTTTGTTGAAATTCTAGCCTGTGGTGAGAACGAAATTTACAAAGAATGCGGTACTCTGTGTCCGGGCACCTGTGCCCAACCGGTGAGAACTTGTGAAAGAAAGTGCCTTAGAGGTTGTTTCTGTAAAGATGGTTACCTTCTGGATGATCAAACTGGAAAATGTATTAAAAGAGACAACTGTCCTACGAATTCTTAGAATGAACTTAATGATTTAAAACAATTTGTGTAAAGAATTTATGTAACAATAAAGAAATAAAGAAAATAACGGAATATACCATTAATGTAGCTTATACAAATTTTACTAAATTCTACAATAAAGTTAGAATAAGTACATAGTAAGAAGTTTTTTAAGGCGTCCTGACACTTCTCTCCACTTTGTTACATAACATGAGCTATAGATGTAGACGAATTTAGAGTGATTAATTATTTTTTCTTTTAGCAATTCAAACCTTGTTATTAATTTGTCTCGAAAAACTGTCAACAGGCAAAATCGCTCGACCTCCAAGCCAACAAGCTTTCAACGAGAAACAGTGTAATAATTGCAATCGATCAAAATTAATCTCAGTTCTTTAAGTTCTTCGTCATTATCATTAATATAAATCGGTTTTAAATGTTTACGGACAATTACTCATTAATTAACCCTAATGCTATTAGATTTACTTTACATTTGTGACTTTGAATTAAAAATGAATCAAAATATTATTATTTATTCTTTACTAACTACATCATTAGCATAAATATTACCTGTTGCGTATTTTTTTTAATTGTGTTATATACAGGCTGTCTCAAAAATGGCGCCCAATCTTTTGAGTTGTTAACATATTTGAAGAGTTGAGTTGAATTTCATTGTGAAATTTTTTTTTCCTTTGGCTAGTTTCCAAGTTATACACAGTTTAAAGTAAGCAAATGTGGGAACATCGCACATCGGTTGGTATGCACAATCAACTAAACCATTCTCTTTTGAAGTCAGTGTTGCCGCTGTTATTTTAGCGTATTTTGGTAGGTCATTACTCCAAAAAGAAGGACTTCTGTGTTGTTCCACTACCCAAAGGGGTCTTGGAAAAATTAAAACAGTAAAGTAATTTATAATTCAACTGTAAAATTTGTTAATAAAGGAAATACATCAAAATCTATTGCTCCGATCAAACTTTGTATTGAGATTTATCTTACCAGACTTCTATTCTTTAAGACTCTTAGGAGATTGGGCGCCATTTTTGAGACACTCTGTATAAATGCATTTGCGTACATGCAAATGTAGGTATAGGCCATGCCAAAACCAAATACCACCACCAAACTGTTGAATAAGTTGGTGAAAACAAAAATGGCAGTTCTGATATTATGCCAAAGCGATCAAATCTAAGTACACAACATTGCCGGTTGATTTTCTGTGTAGAATGCAGCGTTGGCGGTTATTTGGTTTTGGCATGACCTATATGTTGAATTGCATCATTTATTTTTTCATAATTTCCGTATTATTTGTCAATTATTAGTAGGTATAACCCGCGATAATGCGTCTTCATAAATAATTTATAAATGATAAATTGTTTTATCTTCAAGCGGTCTAAAATCGCGCCTTTGTATATCTCCATAGACGGTTAAGGTTTTTTCTGGGCGGAGTAGAAGCACCTACATCAAGTCCTAGGAGTAGAAGTGTCCCACAGGCGGCTCGACCGGGTCAAATGAAGGTCATTTGAACCATTCGTCATGATTTATTTATCAATTACAACTATCAATTACTTGAAATATTTAATAACTATGTATAATAACCAAGGAAGACGAACGGCGGGATAGAAGGATAGAACGGCGCCGCGGGAGTATTAAATCACGGATTACCAACGCCAATTCTCGCAGAATCATAGGAAAAGGACCCTTCCGAAGCTTTTCCGGAAATTGTCATTTTATAACAATTCGTTCAAAACAATTATCGTAATAATCACATTTACGCCTGATTTATTCAAGTTACGCCATACGTTTTTAATGCTTTTGTTTTTCAGAGCCTACTTGACCAGAAATTTTTTAAAACATACGGTATAAACATCTGCCTTGCAAGCGAACCAATGGTTCCTACTAGCGCCACTGCGAGCGCTGGTGTCTCCGAGACCTCTGCTCCCGCTTACCTGCACACAGTCCATTACTACGATGGGTTTCGTTTTTGGGTTATTTGCTCATTAAATCTCGCTATAAGAGTGTAAGAAGAGAGAACACATTCTACCCACCAACAGAATCATACCATGCCCCAAGACTCGTAAATAGTTGTTTATAAATGACAATCCAACTCGAAAATTTTTAACCAATCGAATTGCAGCATTTTTCAAATTTGGACCAATCAAATTGATTTATAGTGAAAAAACACCGAGCAGAGTGAAAAAACAACCAGCTGAGTGAAAAAATAACTAGTGATTTTTCACCGAAAAAATTTATGTCAAAATGAAACGTCAAATTTATTAGGTTAACTCGATAAAAATTTTCTCGGTGGATTGTCAAGTCGAATACAATTCGTGGTCTAATTTTTTCTGCAAAATTTGTCATTTAAGGCATTCGTAGCTTTTGCTTTTGGAAAAGTACACTCGTCTCCTTCGTCGACTCGTGTAATTTTCGTTGCAAAAGCTACTCATGTCTTAAATGACAAATTTTGTCGGAAAAAATTAGACCACTTATTGTATTATATATGAAAAAACCTATTACCCAAACTTTTCAATCAGAAAAACTCAATTTGGAATAATTCACTTTAACACAAATAAATTATTTATTATTAACTACTACACAAAGCAAATTCATCCAATTTTTATAAAACAAGTATAGCAAAATATTCCTCTGTATGTAATTAGTAATTAAATTTACAAAAACATTTTTGTTTCATATTTAGGCATACAATTGACTCTTCTGATAACATAAATGTTTCTTTATGGATAAAAATAGATTAAAACGTCTTAAATATTTACATAGGAAAAAAATAACCTGACCTAACAAACACGATGAATTCAGTACAAAGTATTTAAACAAATGGTTTCAGAACAAAAAACCAGATCACAAAGTCATTTCATAAAATGCAAATTGTTCTAATTAACGTACTTCTTTTGAGTTTTACTTACTGGGATAGTAAGTTACTATCCTAAAATGTTTTTACACTTATACATATTTGTCTTCGTAGCGAACATCCCCCAATGCGACCAAAACGAATATTTTACGAGACGCGCTTCACCCTGTCAAGCCACTTGTCAAAATAATGTTACCCTTCCCTGTATCGAGCTTTGCATTGGTGAATGTGTTTGTCAAGAGGGTTACATTAAAGAAGGCGAGAAGGGATCGATGCGTGTCAAGTTGCTATTAGAATAGCATTTTTATAAAAGAAAACATCAATCTAAATTGATGTTTAGATGTGATGATATGTGGCGAAAATGAGAAATTTGTTACATGAGGAATGTTTTGTCCTCCAACTTGCGTAAACGATAAACCTGAGCCTTGTTCTTTAGTTTGTGTTGCGAGACAAGATAGCTACATTAGAAAAAGCATTGGGGCAGAATGTGTATCTCAGCAACATTGCAAAAACGTAGGAAAATGGAAATTTTAATGAATTTATATTCATTTGACCAATTTATTTTATTTTTTACAGAATGTACATTTATGAGAATAAATACATTGATTTAAATCAGTATTTTATTAAATAGTAACTAGTTTTTCACCAACTTTGCAATGCATTTTATATTCTTAATAGAAATAAATGGAAAATAAAGACATGATAAGCGTATTGATTTTTATAACCACGTGACGTTAATTTATTCCTGGTTGCTATTTTCGTAGGGTACCGGTTTAGAATCCCGGTTAAATTAGCAAACAATGTTTAAATAAATATTTAATTTTAAATTGCGAAACAACTAGCTTTTTAGGTTCTACAGAAAAAGAACAGAATAGCAGATATAAAATGTACTTGTTATCTATCTTATCTATCGTCATAATGACATATTTACAAGAATTTATTTTTAGTCACTTTATTTATGACATTTATTTATCCTATAATGTTTATAATATAAAAATTTTCTGTTGTTTTTCATGTGAGTATTTGTATATGGATTGGAGTACAGAGAATTTACAGTCTTGCTGAATTTTTTAAGACATTGTGTTAGTCAAATTTTCAGTTACCTAATTGTTAGTTATACTTAACTGATGGTTAACTATTACATAAATAGTGGGACGTTTATTCAACCTTTTTATACCATGAGTTGGGTAATTATGCGTTACATTTCAGTTTATAATGTTGGCAAGATATTTTCAACATGACTTGCCCAGTTAATATTGTGGCATGTTTAAAATCTCAGTATTAAAACAAATTAAAAACAATGATTCTTAAGTGGTTTACTTGTACTTTTATGTATTCCATTAGTCTTAATTTTTGTTGTTTTGTGATAGGAGATTGTCATTAAAAGACAAGCACATCTAATTGATTCTTCGAGAGCTCATCAATCAGATGTGCTGTCTCTCATTGGAAATTACTCCTTGTTGATTTGAGGCAACCATTTTTCATTCTTAATTACTAAAATATAAATTTATTGCCTTATTGATCATATTGGGTCGTATCACGGCACCGTTATTAAAGTAAACATAAAACGATATAGATTTTTGCAATTATAACCTACCAGAAAGAGATGAATTCGTCACCATGGTAATTAGAGTCATGATTAAATTTAATAAGGGTATCGTGATACGGCCATCCATTGTTTTTACCACTATTAAGGTTTTTTAATAAAATGCTAATTAATCTTGCTGGACCTGACTTCTTTAAGTTAATCACTAGGTATAATGAATTAAATCACAAAATTTATAAAACAGACTTTATTAGTCAAAAGTACAAAGTAATTTTCAGTCCAAAATTATTATAAATTATGTTATGTTGAATGTATTGTGACACCCCGTTTATTGCGTAACCACAGGCAATATTGTTGTTAATATAAGAGTATTAAGTTAAGAAAGGAATTGAGTGACAACTGGCACTTTTTTAATAATTTGTTGTACTTTTGTCAATATCTACTTAACAAATACTAGAAGTTGTAGATTGCTAATTACAACTTAACCATCACTGGTTAGTTAGTAACTATCACTGGTAAAATCCAAAGAATAAATAACAGTTAATTAACTGTAAGTTTAAGTTTAATGAACCATTAAAAAATCGAGTCAAACAATTTTTTAAACTTCTAAATTTATCGTCAACTGACGATGACTATCTTTTTAACAATTCAATAACAATTGGATAGTTAAAAACTGATTACTTGAAGAAAATAATCTGAATAAAATACATTCTTTTGTGATGACATAAACATCACAAATAAATAAGTAAATGATAATTTTTATTGAATATAAACGTACTACAAAGAATAACTTGAAGAAATTTAAATTAAATATCAAACCTTGATATTTGCTGATATTTGGTCATTTGTTATTGATGTCTTACGAATGAAGGCCACGTACCTGAAACAAAAAATTGTTTCTAAAGAAAATGAACGAAAAATGCAATGACAAACTAATAGAATACCTACTTGGATTCCTGATTTAATTTTTAAAGACCAAAAAACAATGAATGCTTTGAAAAATGTATTTTGGGTTGCACTTTTACCTGGTCAGGCTCGTCCTCTTCCTGAATAACCCTGTATAAAAACATTGGCTTATTTGCATGTGAAAATAGGTAAAATCTAAAGAATATTATATTGTACAAATTTGTTAAGCGACTAAAGAAAAATTATTTAATGCTCTTTGGTTTAATAATTTTAAGATAAACTTCAGATCAACCGATTTTATCTGATGGTTCCTATGTTCTCCAAAATGATTTCAATCCTCGCCAGCGAAGTGAGAAACTAAGGTGTCTTTCGGAAATTCAAGATAGAAAAAAGCAACGAAACCAACAAGCGGTCTTAAACAAGTCCATACAATAGATTCGTTTCCTGTGCTGACAGGAAGGAGGAGAGATGGAAATGAAGAGTTAGATGAACTTGATGGTTTAAAATGAATAAATGCCGAGATTAGGGAAATGGAAACTACCACTGGACGATCAAGATGAATGCAAGAATAATTTACCTTGTGAATGTAAAGCACGTGATCACAAATGTTTGCTGGAAGTACTGAACGTACCTTCGGCTATTTTGGAGGTCAAACCCCGAGTGAATAAAAAAAGCCTTGTTTCCCGTCCCGCGTTCGGTTTTATCATTTTTCGAGCACCCCACTTTCGCAACCCCTACTTGACCAAAGTGACCAAACAGCTCGGTTCTACTTTACTTATTACGCCGATTGCGACACCTTTTCGATACCTCTAGAACTTTTGAAATAACAGTTTCCGTTTACCACCACAATTTTGTTTAATGTTTAAATTTAGACTTTTGTTAGGACCAGACCGAATGTACCTACATAATTTGTTGTTGAATTAGAACTCTAAAAAAGGACACTAAATTATTGACTCTATACAATAATAAATATCACCATCAAGAAACAGACAGAATTAAAAATGAAACAAATTATAGTTATTATTATTAAGGTATCAAGGGTGTTATAAGGTTGATAACGCGCGAGGTCGGCAGAGTGAAACCCGAGAGCCTCCGGCCCGAGGGCAGTACGCCGACCGAGGGCGTATCATTATAACACCCGTGGTGCCTTCAAAACTTAATGTCCGACTAGTTTCGTGTGTTTTTGGATTGACAATGATTTGATTAATTTATACCTATCAGTCAAAATTTGGTCGTAACTAAGCAACAAAGACCTTATAACGCCCTAGAGCCTGTTATTTGAAGATAATGCCCTAGGGGATTATTTCTCTAATAACGTATCAGAAAACTGTATCATTATCGTTCAATAACAACACACTAGGACATTAACATTATTTTGAAACCTAAATTGGGCTATTACGCAAGTGTCATGTCATGCACTTAATTCCGTTGATCTGCGACTTCTAAAAATTGTTCTCCATTGGTTGATTTCCCAAAACTGTTCTAATTAATTCGTAATTTTCATTCTCTCTCTCTCACTCACACCTTTGATTTCTACGACTATCGGGCTTTACCGTTACCCTGTTGTCTGTGTTTTCTACCGACTCCTTTTCTATTTTGCTTTGTTACATTTCTAACTACGAACTACGAACAAACGATTCTGGTTATTTTCTACGATAATTTAATTCATGTATAAAAAATCCCATAAGCCGCGATGCATTTGTCACTTTGACATCGGATAAAGTTAGCCCTAACTTTGCATCTGGATAAAATGTGCTTAAACTTCCATGGCAAACTTTTTCGAACCTGATTATTGTTTGTTGTTATGAAAACGAACCAACATTCTTAAACATTGACACAGCTTGTAATAAATTGACGTGCAAAATGGCGAATTAAATTTTTCATAATTACCTACCTATCATTATTCATTAAATTATCTCATCGAATTACGCTCGAGGTTTTTTTCGTCCAGGATAAAATTTCATTTTTTAAACTCTAATTTGGTTTCTTTTTGGTAAATTGACTCCACAAACCACCCGATAAAAAAACGAGAAACGAGAACTGAAAAAAGTCTCAATATTTTCAGGAGTTTTTGTTGTTTGCTTCAACTTACTTTTATATCTTAATAGATACGTAATACTTTTGTGGAGACTTATTTCATAATTTGTTCTTAGTTTATCTTCTTTTTTTGTAAACAACAAACATAAAACCTTTCATTCGGTTTTGGAAACTAAGATCGTGGTTTCTGGAAAGGAAAGAAAAAATCCGTTTTTGTTCGAGAATATTCCTATACATTGCTTGTTATTGTTTATTAAAAATTATTTAAGTGTTTGCCAATTAAATTTTTATCACGTACTCATATAAGAGATATACATTTTTGGAAATCGGACTGTTTACACAAACTTGAGGAAACATTTAATTTAAAAACCACATCAAAGCGGTTTAAATTGATGTTTTTATATAGAAGTATGGCGCCCATTTTATCTATTTATAATAATTATAATACAATATGGTGAATATAAAAAAGATAAGGAACGGTTATGGAAAAGCAAACGTTTTCTTATTCATTACAGGTGTCCTCGAAATGCATGTCAAAAAAAGGTCGGTAGTTGGTGACGATGAATGGAAGTTAAATACAAATTTTTCTTTCTAGTAAAAGTCTTTTTGTTTTTGAGATTGAAAATTTGCACGAAATTTCCAGTATCTTTTTCCTTTTTTCTCAATTATGTCTTTCAACTCAGTAGCGTACTAGGATAATTTTTTTATTGTTTATAAATTTGGTTACTTGAATTTTGATTTTTCAATTATTTTTTGTATTTTCTTTATATTCGAAAGAAAATTCTCTATAATAAAAACTAATAAAAAAATATACAGTGTAATTTGAAAAAAAAGTTGGCTATCGTCTGTCAAAAAATAGAAGATAAAAACATCAAATCAGATAATGTTGTGTGTTTTTCGAACAACTTCATTTGATGTGACATTTATTCAAATCGGATAAAAAATAAGCAAGATACAATGTCAAAGATTTTTCGTTATTTACCCGGTATACAGTGCATTCACTTTTGTTTTAGACCAGAGTAGGCTATGGAAATTTGGCGAGTTGTATGGTAAGACTGTGGCTGAATGACAATATACATCATGTATAATATTTGAGGTTACACTTTCTTGTCAAAATTCATGACCATGTAGCCAACCATTATCATTTTCCAATTAACTACATAGTTTCGAGGACTCAATAATGTGTGTATTTAGTGGTAAATGTAAATATTGCACAAATTTAAAACTAATTTACCTTAATACTTAATATAATAATGTCAAATTTGACACTGGCAGTTCGAACAATTTTGATTTTGTTATTTTGACATAGCCCCGATACCAACATTTAAAAAAATTTAAATAGCCTACTCTGGTGTAAAACAAAAATGAATGTATTATATCAATACGGTAGAAATAGTTCATCTGATACTGAATGAATTTGGTTTTTAAGAATCCTTGCGAGCTTTCATTAATTGACACAAGGACAAAATATGCCGCTCATGTAATGAATATAATGTTGGGTTTTTCAAATGGTGGAAACGAGAATGAATTTTCTTTATTTTTAATGTTATTTGTATCGAAGATCATTCCGTTTTGTGAAATATTGTGGTTTCTGGTTTCTACTTTTTAAAACTAGTAAAACTATAGTCGTTTTCAACGACATCCGTGCTGTCAGTGTCATTTTTAATATGTTGGCGCAGACTGTACACACAAATTCATAACCAGTATTCAGAGTATAAGCAAATCCTAGTTAAAAAAATGTCAAACAAGAATTTTAGGTTATATGGTAAAAGAAAATTTATATTTCGTGAAACATCAACAACAAACAAGAAATCTATCTTCAACATGGTATAAAACATGATTACACTAGGTAAGTTCTTTGTTTTGTCGGAAATGATAGATAATAATTTGAATTTGTCGATTTGCCGCGGCGTCAAGGTAAATTGCCAAATTGTCATATTGTCATATATGTCATATTGACAGCACGAATGTTATTGAAAACGACTATACCTATATAAAATAAGATTTGAGAATTAATGTTTTTAAATATTTGATATTTGCAATGTTTCACTTTCAAAAAGAAACAAATTTTCCAGATATCAAATTAAGAAATCAGAAGTAGTAAACTTGTTTTACTCTACAAAATATATATTTTTTTTATTATACCTGAATCATAATCCCTATTTTTGACACTAAAATACGTGCGAAAAAGGGCCTTTAAAATACTAAAGCTTTAAAGTCTTATCTAAGCATAACAACAAATTCACCTACATTTTGAACAATGATAAATACACATTTATAGGTACACAATTTATAACAAATATACATGGCAACGAAACAACAACAATTGACCATTTCTATATTAACGATTAATGACAGATTACTTCGGAAAAGATATTTCAATTTACTTTTTTTGTTATAATTTTCAGACTGTAGTGCAGGTATTATAAAAAATTGCGTATGATACACGTTTATAAGGGCCTTTAAAGCACTTGCGACGTTAAACTCGTCGTGCGTCCTTTAAAGGCTTCCTAATAAACTTGTATCATAATATACTATTTTTTAATTTTAGGTCTTCACATCTTAAGTTCAACACCAAATAATATGCTAAGATTGAGAGATAGTAGATAGTAGATAGTAGATAGTAGATAGTAGTAGATAGTAGATTTATGATCATAAATCGATGTAAAATGGAGGCGTTATTTTTTGTTTGATGTTTAAGTATAGTTTCTTTTGTTCAAACTAAAAAATGGATTCTTCAAAATTTCGTCAAATTATTATTCGAGAGACAGAGAGATCGAGGTAAATTAATAATTTTTTGCGTGTTTTGTAAGTAATATTACAAAAGTGTAAGTTTATTGTATTCATTTCATTTCAGAATTGTACTTCCAGATTTTTCTAAATTAGTATTTTGATTATTTTGGGATGAGTAAACAGATTATCATATACCACTCGAAAGGTTAATGATAACAAAGCCTACGATGGAACAAACCTCGGAATAAACAAAAATCTTAAAAACTAGTGCATCGAGATATCTCAAACAAGCGTAGATGATCTGACTAATATTTTGATTATTATCATCACAATGTGTTTGGAGAATTTCTTTATAACATTATTTCAAACTAAAAAAATTGTTACTGAAATTCAGGTGAATTAATATTATACAAAATGTTTACATTTCTTTTTAAATTCATCAAGTCATTGTATGAATTTCGATTCTCTAAAATTTAAAAAAAATATTTTATTTACAAATTTTTGGCAACTTTAATCTTGATAACAATTTTTAGATACATTATTTCGAAACCAAAATTGTTTTTTGGAGTCAAGTACCTACCACCAATAAACATGTTTTCGAATTTACACTAATTATGCTATCTCAGGTAGGTATTTAAGTAGTGCACTGGAATCACAGAACAGCCAGAGTCAACTCAGACTTGGAATAGAACCAAATACCAATAAATCAAAATGTTTCCCGTTATCACTACCGGACTGCTTCTTCTTGGACTTGCTGCTGCCCGTAAGTTAATTTACAATAAAATTTAATTTGCCTGACTTTGAATTTCTAGGCGACATCCCTATTTGTACTTCAAACGAGGTATATGAGGAGTGTGGCACTTTATGCCCAGAGACTTGCAATGACAAAGGCGTCCCTAAAATATGTCCTGACGTTTGTGTTGAAGGGTGCTTCTGCAAAGAAGGTTTTGTAAGGAAAAGTGAAAATGGACAATGTGTACCGGTAGCAGCGTGTGAAAGTAAGTAGATCTATAAAACATTTCTTCTGGATTCATCATCACTTTTGTGCAGATGTCCCGAAGTGTACGGAAAATGAGGAATTTACAGAATGTGGCTCATTGTGTCCACTAACATGTGACAACAATGTACCACGACTTTGCCCCGAAGTCTGTTTGGAAACATGCGTGTGTAAGAAAGGATATGTCAGGAGTACTTTGGGTGGTCCATGTGTACCACAGGACAGTTGCTATCAAGGTAAAAATTCTTTTACAGCTTGTTTTCTCTACAGCTTAATTCTATTGTAGTAATTTGTAAAGCAAACGAAATATATAAAACGTGTGGTAGTCCTTGTCCTGGTACTTGCTCTCAACCCACGAGAGTTTGTGAAAGAAGATGCGTCGCTGGTTGTTTCTGCCAAGACGGATATGTACTTGATGACAAAACGCATGAGTGCATTCTTGCTGACAGTTGTCCTGTGGTCTAGTTGAAATTGGTTTCGTCAGTCCAATTTTTGTTTACTCGCTTTTATTTTTAATCACAATAATGGTGCTACTATTGTTAATATTTTTTTTTATAGATATGATGCTTTTAATAAATTTTAAATGAAAAATCGTGCAATTTATTCTCCTTATTTTGACCCCATTTAGTTAAACATTTTAACCATTTAATTCCATCCCACGCAAATCATTATTAGATTATTGTTATGCTTTAATTATCCTAAAATGGGGGAACGTAATTTAGAGAACGATGTGAATGGGAACTAATTCAAAATAGTTAAATTACTTCGTAAGTAAAACATCGTATCAAAACTGTGAAAGTTAAATCTTGACTGAGGAACCGAAATTTGTCGGATTAAGTAAATAAGGTTTTACGAAACATTATGCATACATAATAATATTCTGGCACGAAATTAATACGTCTTGAATAATTTTGCAAATATCTGTTATTACGGTTGTTTGTAAAGCCCTCTCTTCGGTGCTACGTTATGCAAACAAGATTTACATTTAGGTTAGAAGTCGTTCACTCGGAACTTATTCGTTTTAATTCGCTAATGGTTTTTTTTGCGAATTCATGGGCAAATCAATAGTGAAGTGAACGTATTCATCAAGTGAAATGTAATTTAAACAAGTGAATTTAACAGTGGTCCTTTATAATGAATTTTGCGATAAATATGTATTTTAAAAAAACAAAATTTGGTCTGTTGTTTATTTTGTGAATACGACAAAAATGAAATTTTATAATTAGTATTCAAATTATAATTAGCGAAATGTGTTTAATTCCAAATAAAAAAATATACATATATTTTTTATTTTGTTTACTGCTGGAAACCTTTCAAGTTTCAAATTAGATATAAAAAGAATTCAAGTACTTATTTATAGCTTATACGCTTGTTTAACAAGAATTTTGGAAAAAGATAAAAGGTTTGGCAAAATAGTCGGCTATAATGTGATACTCTAAAAAAAAAAAAACTATACTGGAGAGTATGCCATTCTCAGGTAAAGTAATTTAACACTATTGATCTAAGTTGATAAAATGAACTGAAAGATAATTAAGATTCAAGAAAATCTACAGATAAGAAGAAGAATAAAGGAAAATGTGTGAAGGGATAAGGGAAAAGGGGAAAAGGACAGGTCAAAGCGGAAGACGAAGAGTGAAAATGGGAGGAGAGAGAAATAAAAAAATTATTAGAGGAGAAGAAAAGGGAGGAAGACAAATATAAATATGTGCCTTACAAAAGGTGGGGTAGTACTTAATGATTTTGGTACATGTTTTTTGAGTAGTGACATTGATGAAAAATACAAGTTTTCGACCTTGGGGGTGGGGAGCACGAGCCGCCATCTTAAATGAAAAGTGCAAAAACATGTTTTCACAGAATAACTCGATAACCGCTCATTATATGAGAAAATGTTCAAATAGAATTTATAAAGGAAAAAATTTGGCAACTTTTTTGTATTTACCTATACTTTTCTCGTAATTTTAATAGGGACTGAGATAGAGTCGAATTTAACAAAATGTTTAATCAAAAAACGTCAAACTTTATTGGTAGTAAATTTTAGAAATGATCAAATCAAATATTAATTTTAATATAATATTGTAGTATACCATACTATTAATAATGAACAATTTGATATAATAGATGACAGAAATTTGAGTGTGAGGAAAAACGTGAAGAAATCTGAAATTAAAAATGTCAGAAAACTATGCACAGAGGCGCCAATATACAATCAGAGAAAAGAAGAAGGTAAGGCCTATAGGAAACATACTTACAGGGGTGAAAATAAAAACAGAGGAAGGTGATGTTAGCCAAAAATTAATACGTGCTATTCAACGAAGTGTAAATTTAAAGAAAGATAAATGGAAGAACACGGAATTCACGGAATTCTAAACGGCAGTCCTATATGGAAACTCTAATTTGTATCAAATATTAAAATAACATTTACTTTAACGGCCGTCGTTAAGAGCAACGGCCGCGAACTTGGATTTCGCGGTCTGTTTTAGGTACGCGAAATGCGCGTTTCGCGTACGGTTGGACAAAAAATATTATTGCTAGTATAGTTTACAAAAAGTCACAAGACTTTTGCAAGATTCCTTTTACGTTGGATGTGTGTTTGTTCTATATCTTTTAATAAAAATTACATATTTTTCGTTAAAGTTACTGTAAACGTGATAATTATCAATTACTCCTATTAAATATAAATTCTTGTTTAAAAATAAATTGAATGACGTTTGTTAATACATACTTGACATTTACAGATGCGATCTGATAATATCACTTTTATCCAGATCTGTATTTGTATTAAGAATTTGTTTGGTGACTATTATTACATTTTAAAGTAGTACTCGGAAAATTTTAGAGGATAACAGGATTCAAAAGAGGGGATACTACTCGTAGACAAAAACAACACATTCAGTCTGCTAAAATTAGTTGAAAAGTGGTTTGCTTTCACGGAAAAACATATTACAAGGTAAAACTTTGCAGTTACCAAGCACTTGACAAGATGAAATCCGCGGTTGTATTGTTCTGTGCGTCTTTGATCTTCTTTTTAATAATTTCATCTGATGCAGGTAGATTTCTTTATCGTTTCATTAATATTTATTTTAATTCTATTTATTTACAGATCATATTCGTTGTGGCAAAAATGAACAGGTGAAGGACCAGGGAATTGACTGTCAAACATGTACAAATTATCAGTACGTGAGGTGCGCATTAATAAATAAACGGCAGTGCTTTTGTAAAGATGGTTACGTGAGACGAGACGATAACAATGAATGCACGGCGATAAGTGACTGTCCAAAATAAACAAACACGTTTTAGTGTCCTTTGCTTTTACCATCCTACAAAATATTTTGCTTGCACGTTCTTTTTGTTTATAATGTTTTATTCTCCATAATTAAAAAGTGGTTTTTCGAAAATGAGTTAATTGAATTTGTAATATCTTTACATTAATAAATTATATTTTAAAACATAATTATAATCTTGATCCCAATGGAGCGGTGAACCGTCTCATTGAAGTTTTTATTAATTAATTATTAATCATTACATTTGTTCAGTTATAACATGTTCTATTTGAAAGCTTAAATTTGGTTCTTAATCCAAGAGGACTTTTGAGGATTTGGGCATTTGGAACCTTGAGGCTTTTAATAAAAAAAATTGTTTTCTTTTCTTTCTGGTGGTTCTCCCTTATTCTTTCTTCTTCAGTCCTTGTGGGCGGTGATATCGAATATAAAAATGCTGGAAAAGTAAAACGGGACCTGGGTTCTGGGGTTCGAGCTGTCTTGGGTCTTGGGCTGCGGGGCTGCTTTGGTACTTAATACAAGTAAACATTAAAAGTGCATTTCGCTGTTCTCAATTGTAAGAACTGGTTTTTCGAATAAATTAAACCCTTCGAAGTCGAACGCGTCGAAACAAAGGATAAAGCGGTCTTCCATGAGGATGGTGTGGGTATTTTGTTGGATGCGCTTGCTTGGTTGGTCTGTCAGAGAGTCACAAAATCATCAGTTTGGGATCTGCATCGAATAAGGATTTTTCTGAAACGTCCATGTATTTATCGATGTATCGATATTAAATAGCTTCGTCACATTGATGATTAAAATCCAGAACATCGATATTTTCTAATTTTTTGAAATTTTTCCAAGTACATATGTAGTAAAATAGATGATATTTATCCAGTGTGATTTTGAAAGTTGTACAGATATTTTAACCTGAGGTAGTACGTATTAAAGGAAGGCAAAATAACCCAACTTGGCTTATAACGGGTGTTTTTTAAAATTTGGCGTCCAAGTAGGCGTTGAACCGTCGATTGTGAACGGACTATACAGGTTACGGATCACGGATCAGCTGTTTAAATCTTACGCTTTTACACGAGTGGTACGATCTCAATTGACTCTCCAACGCGTACTTCGACGCCAAATTAAAAAAAAAAAACACCCTTTACAAATATGTACAAAAGAATGAAAGAAATCAGTTAGTTTGGGAACCGCTGAAAATTTTCAAATTTAGGAGACAGTTTTGATGTTCGATCAACCTAAAAAAGTCAAGTTTTTATGTCATTCGAGGTTATGTTTGACTTTTGTCGTTTAAGTTTTTTGAGTTTCATCATGAACGTTTGATAAAATAAAAGTGATGTTAAATGATAAAAGAATCAAAGAAGTAGCTCAAAATGCCTGCCACCGTTTGAAATGCAAGCTTCTGCACGACGTGTCCAAGAAAGTCGAACTCGATTCAGAATGCCTCTGACGAATTTACTGAGCGGCACACCATCGTGAAGCTACCACATTACTCGTCGAATTGCTAGAAGAATTTCCTCAAGTACCTAATACGGACCAAACATTGTTTAAAAATTGAAAATAACCGTCTCAATTCAAAGGCCAAGTAGTAGGGACCTACGAGGTGATTTTCAACAATTCCAACCCACACGTTGATTGAAAATGACTGCTGGAAGTGGTACTCTTGGATTTCGTGAAGAATTTCTTTTACTGCAACTAAAATGCAACCTTCTCGTTGACAGCCAAGATCACGCTTATTTATTTCGAAACGTCTGAAATCGCGAAGATGCTGCACAACGTTTACAAAGGTTCGTGCATTGGGACCTTTGAGGAAATCTTTCACCGTAGATTTGCCGCGCTAGCTAAATGTCCGCGGACTTTGCCATAGATCAAAACCATAATGGTTTTCTCCAGCTTGGTGAAAACAATTTTTGTTTTAAATTGAGGTCAAGATTAAGATTCTTGTCAAAATGACTTAATTTTGAAACAGCAATAAAAGTCTACTATAATTTTTTTGACCCATTTTTTCATAAAATTTAGTGGCTACCAAACTTTTTTGAAAAACTTGTGGCCCTTTTTTCTCAAATAATATCAACATTTGTATAAGGCATTATTGGCTTAATTGTTACCTTTTGTGGGGTTCTATCACAGGTTAAAATATCTGCACAAGTTTCAAAATCACCCTGTATTTGTTATACCTAATGAACATTACAGGCAGCAACATTTTGTTTAAACTTTTATTCAGAAATAATAGATGATACTGCATACAAATTAAGCGAAAGCCACTGCCATTTTTTAAATTCCCTAAACTTACAGATTATAAAAATTAAAAAAAGTAAACGGTATTATGAAAAACAAGACAAGTAAATATCGTAGAGTGCATTTTTACCGTTTGGTACATTTGGTATACTAAAGTATATTTAAATTAGAGTACTAAACAGTGTTCAACTTTCACCCTACAAACAAACCTACAATTATTCAAGCGACCGTTAATATCCTTCCACTGTGTAATGTAAATTTTGGGTAAAGTGTCAAGTATCAAAAACATTAAATGAGTTTGTGTAAACATGAAATCGAAAGCAAAAACAACAATTCCTAATTAAAGTGTGTAAAGTCGTTTTCAACGACATCCGTGCTGTCAGTGTCATTTTTAATATGTTGGTGCAGATTGTCAAACAAGAAATTGAGGTTATGGTAAAAGAAAATTTACATTTCGTGAAACGTCAACAACAAACGATAAAACTCAATCTTCAACATGGTGTAAAACATGGTTAAACGAAGTCATCCTCGGAATCCGAATCAGACTACATTTTTTATCGGAAATGATAAATAATAATTTGAATTTGTCAATTTGCCGCGTCAAGATAAATTGCCAAATTAGGAAATTTAAAATTACTAAACTGAAACAGCAAGTGGTGCCAACATTCTGTCATACTGACAGCACGGATGTCATTGAAAACGACTATATGTAGATGTAACAGCAGTAACTCTCAAACATTCAGAAATTATTTGAATATCTCTACGGACAAAGACAAGACGGACAAGATCTCCATTCATCGACTAATTTTAAGCTTCTTGATAGACACGTTATATCGTGCGATTGAAAATAAAAAAAATCGACATAGCCATGATTAATACACTTCAGTTGGCAGCAAAAATTTAATTCAAACGTCATTACGATGGTAATTGTCATTATTAATTATTGACTATAGTTTGTCCAGCGAGAGACTGGTTGACATAAAAATGACTAAATTCTACTGTAACCTACCTGAAGGGATGGTCCACTGCCTCGGTATCAGTCGTAGAGCAATTTTTGTATTGGGGGTTCCTTTTCGACAAAAATAGGGCGCCACGGATTTGGTTGAAAAAAAGGTTTAAAATTTTGACTCTGGGTCCAAATCCGAAAACCTCAGAGGAAAATTCCGGCAACTCAATGATACAAGCGCATTGAAAAAAACGTGTATTGTATATTTGTATTTTTGGGTTGATAATTGGAGTTGTAAAAATAAAATTGAATTAATTTAGCAAGCCGCTACCATTTAAAAGTAAAAATAAAATTTAATTCGGTTTTTGACCCGAGAATTTGTCCTATATTGGAGCGCGTGGCCACGTGTCGTACAGGGCGTTGATTTACTTGAAAAATATTTGACTGATACGAGCGAACAATCACGCGTAGTAGCTAGCCCTTCACAATTTTTATCGCAAGTTGTTTTATAAAAATCCAGCGCACTTGCGCGTCAACTAGGTAGCAGATTAACGGAACAAAGCGTCCGTTCCTGATGGCAATTTTCCGCAAAGAATGAAAAGCTCTGACCGTAGTTGCTGCGGTGCTGGTCGCTGCAGGAAGCTGGACTCCGGGACTCCGGTGAGGGTGGCTTTTGGCGGGGATGGATGCGCCTGCGCGGAGCGTTGTGAGTAGCTCGCCTCAAGAATCCGGCGGTAGCTCCTGTGGGACACGGACTTGCCTCTGGGGAGTCCGGGACACGAAGGCGTTATTTTGCGGTAGGTCGAAGATAATTTGCGAGAATGACGAGATAAAAAAAAAAGGCCTGGGGAAGACAATAGAAAATTACCCAGCTGAAGAAAAAAAGACGGAAGGTCGACGATAAGAAGGTTGGAGGTCTCACCTGAGCTTTTACTCTGGCCTTTCGGGAAATTGTTCTGCGAAATGTCCAGTCGTGGATTTCTCGACTGCGACAGCGAGATTGTAGCAGCTTCTTCCCTTTTGCGGCACTTGACGGTAATTTGAAGGTACGTTCACAACGTAAACAAGCTTGGTGTACACGCAAAACGGGAAGAGAGCTAAAATCTCTTATCTCTCCCTTTTATTAACTCGGTGTTTTTGTTAATTCCACGTGAAATTGAGTGGGCCAATGGTGTACTGCCGTATGCTGCGGTCGCAGGAAATGTGGGGTGTTGGATTTTTATGAGAGAAGACAGTTGACAGACCAAAATAAACAAAGAAGTGAGGTTTAGTTAAATGAAATTGATGGAAAATGGAGAAATCAGCAAACCTTTGCTCGCTGAGTCACACGTAGAGGACAATGGGCATTAAAATTGAACTAGTTTCGCCCACGGACTAGTTCGCGGCACGAAGGAACGAAGGCACTCAAATTAAGGCTCACAGTGCCCGAGTGTGGGCCCCCAGGGTAAAGTTGAAAGGAACAAGGTGGCTAAACTACCCTGCTAGTAAAGCTGTTTCCGTAGGTGACTGTGGAATTTGGTTCTGACTTTCGGAAGACTCTTACTTCCCCTAAATCACAAAGGGTGGCGATATTCTTCAGCCCTTCACCATAGGGCGATGAAGATGAGGAACTTTAAGAAAAAAATGCGGAAATGAACGAGGTTGATGGTGTGATTATATCAAGTATCCATCGAATTACTGGAAATGAGTATTTTAAACAACTGTTTCTGAGGCAGAGTGAAAACTGTTTTTCAGCACGTAGCGCAAAGGAACCCTCAACACAAAAATCACGACTTTGGGATTTTTTGTCAAAAATGGGGCGCTTTAGCCCGTTACACTACGTAGAGAAGGTTGTACCTAACGCACGTAAAATTTGAAATATATCATTCCAGCAATAACATTTTTGTCTTGAAATTATGTTCTAATTAATGTATTCTAATGCATTTTGTAGTATTGGGTTAATTTAATAAAATTTAAAATCTCCCAATCTCTCGATGGACGAAGTTTATTAAAATTTGCTATTACAATATTTTCACTTTAGAGCAACAAATTTTCATTGTCTAGTGTTTCTTCAGCAATGGAGAAAGGCTTGGTTCTATTCGATACCTCGAGTTTTTGAGGAATTTCAATAAAAGTTTCCGGACTTTCAAGGCACTTAACCAACAACTTGCCCAGAAAGTCTACAAATGTGTAAACATGTTTTTGGAAACAGGTAGTGTTCTGCGCAAAAAAGGCAGTAGACGACCGACAAAAAAAATCTGCTGAAAATATTGAAGAAGGTGAACAAAGAATTATTGCAGAGATTAACCCAAGAAACTAACCTATCATTTGGTACAGTTCAGCTTATCCTTAAAAAAAGATTTGCACTTTTTTCTCTATCGTGTGTCTGTTGTGCATGAAATTACCCCTAGACAATAAGAGCCCCCACAACCGACAACAACCTCCCTGGATAAAATTAATTGATCGATGATTGTTGGATCTTGGATCGATTTATAAACAAGCGGCATGCGCGTGCTCCGTGCTCACCGTTGACGTTAAATAAAGGTGCGGGAGTTTTAAATCTCATTGTTTCATTGCCCTAGCTGAGGAAATTCTTTAATGTACAACCGACAGGTCATACAAAATTCTTTATGAAAATCAAAATTTCAACATTCTCAAAATTACTAACCTAACTTTTAAGACTGACATCAGATAATTGAAATCTTAACGAATTGCCAACTGAAATTTTTGGTTAGCGCCTACTCTATTTTTTTTTCGATCTCACGGTAGTATATTTATCCCTAATAGAAATATTGACTAAAATCATAAATCACACCAAAAAGGAAACAGATCCTGAAGCAACTCCACCCCAGTAAATTATGGCAATGCGTTAAATAACCTCAGACAAATATCTTTGAACCCTATCGAGCTCTTTGGCAAAGAAAGCAGGTAAAGTAATTCGGGGAAGGCTGTAAGTGGTTTGTAACTGTTTCTTTCTTGGTGTGATTTATGATTTTAGTCAATATTTCAAATAGGAATAAATATACTATACACGGATGGTATACGATAAAAAATTTAACGGGGCGTAAAATGTCATCATATCATTCAATTTAGAAGAAATATAAATGCTTGTACGTTTATATCGAAAATCCGTGCTACCATCTACCAAGTCAACAACGTTTTATTATTATTAAATTGCCTTTAAAAAATTGAGAAAAACACATAAGTAGGTATTGTGATTATTTGAATATACAAGCTAGGTATTATAAAATAAAAATTGTGCAGTAGTTATTTACATTAGAATACGGCAGGTGTATTTTCCAGCACGACAACTAGGTTTCAGGCTCGAGGCGAAGCCGAATGCCTGATTAGTTGGAGCGACGGAAGACGGTTTTGAGGAGCATAAGTATTCCGACATCTTCGTGATGTTCTTTTTTGGCTGGGCTGTCTTAGTGGTTTTTCGGGTAGTACTGAATAGATATGTTCGCTCCTCCGATTCACTGCACTGACTTTCCGAATTTTTGTTGTTGGACGTTCATCATAATCGACCAGTTCTTGTTTGTAAGCAAGCGATACATAAAGCGCCACCTCTCCGCCTTTATGTGTAGGTACTACAAATATAAGTATATCACCCCTCGATAAAAATAACACTTTTATTTGTTTTTATACAACACTGAGATGTTTTTATTTATTTTATATTTCCATTGAATCGTAAAATATTTTATGATATTCCACGTCATAAAACTAAAAGTACAGATAAAAATAATAAAATAACTCGAAGGAAATTTACGAGGAGCCTAACCTTGGCGAAAAAGTCGTTTTCGAACTGTCGCAATAATTCCGTTCGAATTTGTCTAACAATAAAATTAATCATCTCCCTTGGAATTTTCTCGACGAGTAATGGCAAATTTACATTTCTCCTTTCAGCAGACCTTTAGTCATAAATCGTGTATTCGCGTAATTAACGTTGCTTGTTTAATAACAGAGCTTTAGAGTAGTGGTTTTGCTTCCAGGATTATGAGACTGCGGCTGCTGAAAAGACCGGATCACACTGGGATCTTTGCGATTTACGCAGAATGGGATTAATGACGTCACGATATTAGGTATATTGTATGTATTAACTGGAATGTCACCAGATCCCCGTGAAATGTATTCCAAACACTTAATTACTTCAGTGGTGTTAACGCGTATTGCAGCGTTATAGCAAGCCCAAAAATTTCGACTGAAAATTGGAATTAATACAGCTGAACAGTTTTGAATTATTAACAGGACAGCACGATGCATAATTTACTACAAGTAGGTATTATGTACCATTATTTTCTTCGTATTATATGTTTGGGTCTTTGGAATTATATCTCAAAAATTTTTACCAACTAAAAGGATATCTGATCTGTTTATTTGTTTGTAGCAAATCAATCAGTCCGCGAATTGCCTAGCCAATCTAAATCGGTACGCAGTTAGAGCGAATTCAGTCTTTTTTTTAAATATACCTAGTGAACGCTTAAATGCTAGTTGTACGTCAACGACAAAATGATAGTCATCCTCTGCTTAAGAGTTGTTAGGCCACTCGGTCACTTACCATGTAAAAAATAACAAAATTATAAGACTGTTAACAAAATCAAACAACCGAACGTAAAATAGAACATAAACCCTGATGAAAATAAACAGTTCGCGTAAATTTGGTAAAAAAAATATATGTTACAACTAAAATAAACAAAACAATAATGTTACCAGAAAACAGCGGCAAGAATCTAATTAATTAAGTGTAGTAAACTTTACAACATTTTTAAATTTGTTTTCCCTTTATTTTCAGAAAGTTCAAGGAATGTAAGAATACTCATATTTATTTGCATTCATTATTTCAAGGCAATACACTCAATCATGCACAATAGAATTTTATTATCTTTCAGATTTAGTTTCGGGCAACACATTGCCCTTAAAAAGAAATTCACGTGTTACCGTTAGTAACTATATTTTTGAAGGTTAAATTTCGGTTTCCCTTTGGGCATTCTTACAAAAATAATATTTTTTCTTCAAACGTCCGTAAAATATGACATTGCGCTGCTGCATTGATAATGCTAAAGTGTCACTTCATTGTCATGGCATCTAACGAGCTGACCAGCGTCCGTGAAGTTATTATCTCCGCTGAGGAGTGTCCGTGAAGTCATTATCTCCGCTGAGAGCGCCCGTGAAGTTATTATCTCCGCTGATGAGCGGCTGTAAAGTAAACTAGCTAAATCATTTGAAATTCCTATCTGGTTTCTTAACATGTCTTAAATAATTTGTTATGAAGGTTTCAAGAAAAAATAGTACATTTATGTTATTCGGAGCAAAAATGGTTTTATGTGCTTTGGCGCAGCACATAAAACTTCATTCATTCATCAGGTGGCATCTTTTCAAACAAACCGATTAAATGAACCTTAGTTAAGACGATAAATAAACGTACATCAATTTTATGTATTAGCAAAGAGCACACAATTAAACCAAATATAAAATGTGAAAAAATCAGTCGAAAAATGTTGTTTGAATTTGAGTTTAAGAAAACGGTCTTGGGGCCGGTTGCACCAACGCCAGTTAAAGTTAACTGTAGGTTAAAATGCTTCGTTACACTGTTTTCGTATATTTTAATCTGTAGTTAAATTTAACTCACTTTGGTATGTACACCTTGTAGGTGTACATATACAGGGTCTCCCAGAACTGGCGGACCAAAATAACACGGTGAAATCATTATCTTCTGGCAATAATAGGAAAAATATTTTAAAAAATCCATCCTCATTGGATTTTAAAATAAGAACGTTTTAATTGACCAATCGCGTGTAGATATAAAATTACCTTAAAAATTATATTGGTAACTATCGAAACAAATTTGATTGTTGCAAAGACATTATAATTGAATATTATGTCATAATAAATTATTTCTGACAATTCTGACAAGTCATTAAAAACGCGTAATGTTTACCGCTTCAGAATATTTTGATATGCTTGTCTTATATGGACAGTGTGATGAGAGTGCCACAGTTGCTCCTCAGGAGTACGCAGTTCGTTTTCCCAATAGGGAACATCCTAGCAGAAATACTATAACCTGAAAAATACTATAACCTAAAAACGTCCGTCATTGCACAAACAATGCGGATACGCAACAATGCATATGCATCATTTGAAATTTGAAATGTATCCATAGTTACAAATAAAGCAGGAAAACTAATTTATAGGTAACTTAACATCAACAACAGCATTGGTCAGTTTAAATTGCTTCTTTCCTAATCACTATTTAAGATAGATTTTTTTGAACATTTTTCCTATTATTCCCAGAAGATGAATTCACCGTATTATTGTGGTCCGCCAGTTCTGGGAGACCCTGTATGTTACGGTTAAAGTAATTAACCGGTCATTATGAATAATAACCAGAGATTGTACATAATACCCGACTACATTGGTTATAGTTACTATCTTGCAATTTATTATTATTTATAATATCCAGTGCCTATTGGTAAATTTAATAAGAAATTGTAAATTCCAAAAAGTTTTATTGTTTTAAACAAAAAGATATAGAATAGCTATTTATGAAATAAGTTGCGAAATGGAAGTGTTTTAGGCCGAGTTGGTCAACGCGGCAACATTGTATCAAACAACTTACTTACAACAAATTTAAAACTTGATGTAAGCAGAAAAAGTGGTTACCATCACGGAAAAGGTAGTTCAGGCTTATTTTTCTCAAGTTTCCAATCAAATGTTCAATTTTCTAAAATACATGATTGTACAGTCGTTAACCAAAATATAATAGGACAAAGTGTTACCTTAGACAGTTTCACAATTCAAAGATTTGTGTAGTGTAACTGAGGCGTATGTGTCAGATTACAACTTGATTTGACTTGACGATTGATTTACAAAAAGTTAGGTTGTGGTTTTTCAGTTGTCATCTCGTCACTGTCACTATGTTCAATTGAATGATTGTGAGTTTTTGAAATATTGTCGAATGATGACACTTATCAGAATTGTTTTTTTATTTTTGACACTTTTGTTTCCTAAGAGATGGATTTCGCAAAAATATCGAATTACACAATCGAAATTTACTTTGTCCTATTTTATTTTGGTCAACGACTCTACATTCAATATTTATAATTAATGTAAACAATAAACCGTATCTTATTACTTGTTCGGATTCTTTTGGAATAAAAAATGACATTACATGACATTTCTTTTAGACACTCGTGTTATTTCGAAACTATAGTGACATTAATCTAAATTTTTATATCTCGATTGTAGAAAAAATACGTTGTGTGCTTGCTCAGAAAGCAATCAAACGACAAACTGGAGGCAAGGGTTACGGCTACTCTTGTGTCAAAAATGGATTACTCCCTAGTAGGGCCCGGATTTTAGGCAATTAAAAAGTCGGAAATAGGTGCCTAAAATAGTCCCTTAAACTACTGCAAATAGTCCCTTAAAAACTGAAAATAAGCCATACTAGGTCCTTAAAGTTGTGGTTAATTAAATTAAAAAATGTGTTTTTAAAGTTTTAAGTAGGTACACACAACAAGATATTTACTAATTATTTTTTATTAATTAATATACAATACTACAAGTTTGTTAGTTATTTACATTGTTACGTATTTACATTGCATACAAGATATTGCTCTAAATTTTCTACTTTAAAACATTGTCGGTTATCCACCAAAATGGACTTATATTTTGAAAAACTTCTTTCTACCTCGCAAGAGGTAATGGGCGCAAATTTGTAATAAATTTCTTCCATTTTGGTGTCATGTTCCGGCACATCTTCACCTCTAAAAATTCTTGCCAATTCTAGAAGAAATTTGTATCCAGGATTTTTTTCAGTAACATCTTCAAGTTTTTTTAATGCTACTGCTGCTACAGGGCCTGGAGATTTTTTTAGGGAGGTAAATACGTTTTCAACAATTTTGATTGAATCGGTTAAAGGTAACCCATTTTTTTCCAATTGAGTAATACTTTCGCAGATTATTTTAAAATTACTGCGAACATAAATTAATTGGTTTTTTATTCCGGGTTTCTTCATTATAGACTGTGCTTTTTGAATAGCAACAGCAGAACTTCCATCAAAGGACATGACAACCTGTGAGTAGTTAAAAACAGTTTAACAATCAATTAATTTGCTTATCTTTTATATACTTACTTCTTTAATGGAATCAAAGTGTTCGCTGTAAAACATAGCAGCCTGAAGCCATGTTCCCCATCGTGTTAAAATTGGCTGTGGAGGCAGTGGCATTTCTTTTAGTTTTTCTTTGTACATTTCAACTCTCAAAGGTGCCTTAACGAAAATTTTTTTCACGTTCGAAATTAAATTATCCACATCTTCATATTGATAGCGAATTTTTTCAGCCACTAGATTTAAAGCATGCGCTAAGCATGTGACATGCACAATTTTTGGCTAAAACACCTTAAGGTGTCTACCAGATTTTATCATATATGGTGCTCCATCCGTTACAAACAAAAGAAACTTTTCAGCAACAACTCTGGTACTCCACAAGATTTCTACGCATAGAAATTTTAAATCAAAATAAATTTAAAAAAGTGAAAAACCCTTACCTAAAGATTGATTTACGAATCTAGCTATTGTCTCATGATTTGTTCTTTCTAATTGTTTAGACGCCAAAAGATAAGATTTTCCAGGTTCATCTTCTGAAAGTTTCCCAACCAGACAATTCGCCACATATCGCCCAAGTGCATCTGTTGTTTCGTCAACTGAAACCCATATGTTAAAAGGATCCAGCTCATTCCGAATGCGGTCAATAGTCTAAAAGTGAAAATAATTTTAAATTAAATATTAAAAGATAGTATGTTCATACATCTTTGTAGCATTTTGGTAAATAATTTTTCCGTAAAGTAGACTCATCCGGAATTTTTCTACCACAATATTTTGTCAGAAAATTCTGAAACGCAGGATTTTGTAGTTTGTGCCATGGTATATTGGCAGCTAAAAAGACGTTACAAAGTTCCATATTGAATGTACTATTTGCCGATTCCTCCAAGTTCTGTGTCAGCAACGTTTGCCGAAGCGGTGTCATAATGTTCTCTTTATGGATGGCCGTTTGCTCATGCTGTTGCAAGTGACATTTTTTTTCGCATATAAACTACAAAAAATAAAATTTTCAAATAAGTAAAAAATATAAAATGACATATTTTTAATTATGCTTAACTTACCAGTTTACCACAAGCTTTACAAAACATTTCTCGGGTTGATTTTATTTCATATAAATCTTTCTTGCTTGTCCACTGTAATATTTTTTCGCGTAAACTAATTTTTTGTTTCGGCATTATGTTCACTTTAAACAGGTTCACAAGAAACACGACCACTGCACGGAGATAAAGTAAACGAGAAATGACAAATTTGTAATGCTTATATTTACGTCTCCCACCAAATTTCAGAGGAGATGGTTAATTTTATATTTCTTAAATTTTTAGAAAATGACACCCTTAAGGTTTCTCTTATTGTTTCACTTCGGGATTTTAATTTTCGTTTTTATGGCAAGGACCATTTTATAAACGTTAAAGCTTCTAACAATACCTAAGTATCAGAAAACATTAGACCGCGTATACCTGCACCCCTTCGAACAGAGGCAAACAGATAAACTCTGTAATTTATGCCAGTCCAGTCTAATGGTTTGTGGTACTTAGGTATTGTCGGAGTATTTACCGCTGACATCATGGTCCCAACCGTAAAAGCGAAAAAGTAATTCCTGTATTGTACTGCACTTTGTACATTTCAGTAATTACATCTCCTTAAATTTTAAAATCATAAAGCATTGTAAATTTTATTGAGGTACCACTTTTACATTTTCAATACCGTAAACTTCCCAGAATTCGAAAATTGGGAAAAAACCGCAAAAATGAAATTGATTTTTGGTCATTTTAGGCATGTTCAGGCAGTTAAAAGGTAAAATAGGTATTTAAAGGGCATTTTAGGCCGAATAGGCAGAATCAAATATGGCTCTAATTACTCTAATTAAGCCAGAAATCATTTATAGACAAGTTTCATACATGTGCCTTAAAAAATAAAAATAGTCCATTTTGCCTAAAATCCGGGCCCTACTCCCTAGGATTTAGGGATATTCGTTACTAGGTTGCCATAAATTTGATTAGGTTGGAGGCTATGTGGTTTCTGGTGACAAACAAAAGATATCCCAAAAATGAAAGACAGCAAATTAATTGTAACAGTTGCAAATGACTAATTTCTCGCTAAGTGATAGATGATTTTTCGTTTCACAATCAATTTTGGTTACTGGCGGCATATTTATCTGGATTTAATCTCTCAATAACCAACCTTAGGCATTCAAAATAACTTTTGAAAATTCTAGTTACACACAACATTAAAAACGTTATTTCCCTAAAAGTTCGAATTCTAGGGAGTAATCCATTTTTGACACGAGAGTAGTACAACTCATGAAAAACAGAGTTTATCATTAAGAAATAAAATGTAGTCTATATGAAACGATATTTAGTTCACCAATAGAAGTCGGTCTTTAAATTTCAAGTCTTCCCAATGAAGCTAGTATGAATTTGAATACAGAAGAAGAGCTTGAGATAATTTTCAAAACGTAAATAAAAATAATGGAGGAGATGGTAATGAAATCAATACTGAAAATGTTGAAATGGTAGAAACTTCTCAAAATAACGACAGTAACTCGAATACAAACGAAGAAAATGAGAAAGAGAACCAACTAGCAACTATTGCAAACGACAAGAGTAGGATGTAAAATGTTATTTCTGGACTAGGATATTTAGCGCCTTAAAAGCAGGACAAAAACCTAAAAATTTAGGTGTTTTTCGGAAGGTAAACAATCAAAGATGGCCCAAAATCCTTCAAAAATCACTAATTTTTATGCACCCCAAAAGTACCCAAACATCTATAGACCACCAAAAATTGGGTACACTAAAAACCGTTGAAAATCACTCAAATCAAATCAAGCATAATTATAGGTACCTTAAAAGCACCCAAAAAATATTACAAATTCGCTTGTTTTTATACACCCCTAAATTTTTACTTCTAGACCAGACCAATTGGCCCATGCAAAAATCATTGAAAAACGCCCAAAAGAAGGACATGAAACAACCAAAAATAGCCAAAAACCTCACAAATTCTCTTGTTTTTATGGATCCCAAAATGAATTTCTATTTCTAAACCAGATCAATTGGCACATGCAAAAATCATTGGAAAACGACCAAAGAAAAGTATATGAAATAACCGAAAAGAGCCCAAAATCCAAAATCATGAATTTTTATGCATTCCAAAAATACCCAAATATCTATAGACCACCAGAAATTAGGCACACGAAAAAACTATTGAAAATTATCCCAAATCAAGCAAAGTTACCTTAAAAACAACAAAAAACACCTCAATATGCTTTAAATTTCTGACCAAGTCAATTGTCGCATGCAAAAATCATTGAAAAACTACCGAAAAAGAGCCAAAAATCTCCAGAAAATAAATTTTTTAATTAATCTTAGATTCATGTAATAATACTGTGTTTCTCTTACATAGACTTCAATGGTATTGTTGGTTCAAAGAATACTTGGCGGGCCTGAGGCTATGTTTTCTTTTTTCTTTTTCTGAAGTCCGAGATGCAAAACACGTGTCTATCCAGCTAATTGTCCAATTATTTTTTAAACGTCGCATAACGAGTTTAACACTTTTTGTACCGACCTGGTCAATGGGTAACAACTGGAATTGTTTTATTACTTTTTTTGTCGCGTGCTACTGCAGACAGAGCCGCATTGTAAGTATTTATTCAATTGTTTGTGCAGTGGGTGAAAAGTTGAGAAGTGCATATTTTTGGAAATGAACAATGGCAATGTTTCGACCGTGGGAGACCTCGCCCAGTACAAGTAGATTATCTGAATTCATTGTTGCTCTCTAAATAAAAATTATAAAGCCGGCTCTGTCTTCTGACTCCTCGTCCCAGTTAGTCAGTAGTGATACATAGAATGATAGAAACAACCGCGTTGATATTTAAAAAGGTGAACTGGTCGTCCACACAGCCTGAGGCTACGCCGTGCCAAGTATCTCTTGTATCCAGTATACCAGATGCTGGCGAAAGCCATGTAACCACAAATAATTCACAGACAGAAGACTAAGACTAATGTCTCGACTTGTCTACCATCACAGAAAATGCAGCAGAATGGTTCTTTGGTCCTAAACACAGTAACAGTCACAGTTCGTCATCTTCAAATACATCTGATAATGAGACTCAAGAAGCGTCTGATAGGAATGAAAAGGTCCTAAACACATCTGGCGACAATCACACTTAGTCATCTTCAAAAATATGTGGTATTTGCACTAAAGAAGCTAGCAATGAAAAGGAAAGTTACAATTAATAAAAACTGATCTTAACATCAATAAAGAAAAATTTGTGACGATAACCATGTTTTTTATACAGGATGGAAATGTGGATGACGGAAAGGTTGATTTGTAGTTACAATTTTTGTGGTTTCTTTAATGTAATGAAAAGAAAATCTCTATGCATTGAAATAAAAATACCAAATTTTCTGGCCTTCTCAAGAAGAAGACCTGGAAGTTTGACAGTTCCAAAGTCACTTCATTCATTGCAAGCTTAAAATCTCTGGCAAACACCAGTGCGCCACTGATAGATAACAACATACCTTTGAAGTTGTAAAGTGTATCGTAGACTTGTAGACTTGTATACCAACACAAAAATCCTCAACAACCATTTTGAAATACAAGCTGATTTATATTTTATTGTAAAGGAATGGAATAGTAAGTGCTATAAAGAGCTCAAAGTTGACACCGGTAATTCACCCAGAATTGATATCGCGCGTTCAAATGAAATCCTGGGCTGAGTAGGCGTTGGAAAAATTAAACAGCTTAGAACAGTATAAAGTTTGAATTTCCCGCCCTTTGACACGAATGACATTTGTTTATGTTTAATCGGGACATAATTGAACATGTTTGTTTTCAGCAAAATAGTAATCGTTTTTAATGTGGCAAAGAAAGAAAAAAAAGAAAGATTTTTTTGGCTCTAAATTTTAGATTAGCTGTAAACATGCTTCAATTAATCTACGCTTTAAAAAAGCACAACAATTGACGGTTTCCAACGCCTTCCCAGCTCAGGATTTCATTTAAATGCGCGATATATTTTTCAACATAAATAATAACACATCAGTTGTAATGGAAATTAAGCAGTTCAACAGTGCAAATGGTGTGGATGAGGCTCTTTAACAGCATTAAAAAATATTACAGAGTCTGTGCAAACTGTAGTCTCGATACTGAAAATAAAATTCTTCTGTGTGTTTTTTTAGCTCGTGATGGAAAGATCTCTGTTGGTTGCTTGGTAAACATTGATGAAAAAACAGTCCAGAAGTTATCATGGAGGGAAGAGTATACGTGGAGAGTGATGGAAACATCCTTTTCCCACTAAATGAAGAGATGGAGCTTGTAAAGACTTTCGTTTGTGTCTGAAAGCGTCTGAAGTTGATACAATCAGCAATTTACGATTTTGTTTTTGTACTATAATTAAATATTTTCTTATTGTTCCAGTGATGTACCTATAATTTTTAATATGAAATTTCTATTATTTCAAGTATTTTATGGCAGGAGCACCATCCCGCCTTGATTTGGCGTTGCTTTTCCTTCTTTTGCATGCGCCAATTGGGTTGGTCCAGAAATAAAAATCCATTTTGGGGTGTTTAAAAACAAGGAATTTGTGCCGATGATTCTTCTCGATAGACACATACCTATAAACGGTATAAGCTGTCGTGAAAGAGGAGATGCTGTAAAAAAAAATTGTAAATGACAAGATTTAAATAGCTCAGTTGGTCAAGAATTAGACTGGTGATTAAAAGGTTTTGGGTTCGATTCCTACCGCCGCCTTTTTTATTGAGAATGCAGTTGTTCTCAAATCTGAATTGGTGAGATCTCGAGTGGCCATAGAGATTGATGACCCACGAAGACTGACGGGCAACTGAGGAATCTAGGTAAATTGCTCGAATGCAACTGCTCGAAGACGAATTGCTCGAAATCAGCTGCTCGAAAGTCAATTGCTCGAATATGACTTTGCTCGAATTGCAAGTTCCTCGAACGGCAGTTTCTCGAAAATCTTTTGCTCGAAGGTAATTATTATACACAGGATAATGCGGTGATTGTTATTGCCACATCCGTATTGCATTTAATAAATTCTCAAAAATTTTAATTTCTCATGTTTACACTGATGAGGATTCATTTCAAAAATTTATAGACGAAATTACCGAAGAAAAATATGAATTATTAGTAATATTATTACGACTAGTCCATAATTACTAATTACTAGTTACACTCCAATTACACATTTTCGACCATATAAATTCCAGCAAAACATTTTCGAGAAATTGCCGTTCGAGGAACTTGTATTTCGAGAAAAGTTACAATCGAGCAATTTCATTTTCGAGCAATTGATTTCGAGCATTTGATTTCGAGCAACTGCATTCGAGGAATTTGCCGGAGACGGCAACTGAGTGCTGTCAAATATTCTCAAAACATTTCTCGGTTTTGGGACTCTTCCATCTATTCAGGACTTACAGTAACATCGAATAATAATGACCTGTCCTGTTAATTCAGGATTGATGGTCGTGTCGATGATTCTCCTCGATAGACACATACCTATAAACGGTATAAATTGTCGTGAAAGTGGAGATGCTGTAATACGAGAATAGATCGGATTGTAGTCACAACAAAAACGGGGAATGTTTTGCCCTTAAATTCAATGCGGTCTTTTGCAAACGAAAGATAATACATAGTTGTACCTGCTGATCTGCTTGTTTTTTCCAATTTTCGAGATCCATTATAAAGCACTTAACAAGAGAGTATCGTACCTAGGTATAATGTTTTTTATGTTACCGATTTTACGTAACTCTGCAAAATACTGTTGGTTTAATTTTAAAGTATTTTCCTGTTTGTAACAATACCTTGTACAGTTAATATCCATAACAGTTCTGTTATTTTTCGTTTACATAAGAACCCCTATGGATTCCGTAAATTGATTTTTTGAACTCACTACCACTACCTTCAAAATGACATTTCGCGACCGCATAGTAGTGCGGGAAATCGATGTTCGCGCGCTTCTACGCGGTTGCAGGCCATTTTGAAGCACTAAGTGAATGGTTTTTGGATGATTTTGAAGCACTAGTGCGCGAACGTCCATTTCGCGCATTAATGCTTCAAAATCATCCAAAAAGCGTTCGACTTTTTGGGCATTCTGAAAATAATTTGAGGTGATAATAATAAACTCTGGTTTACAAATCGGTATTTCTTCAATTTGGATGATTTCGAAAGATTGAAAATAAATCGCTGTTAATTCGATTGACACTTTGGCAAGTGCATGGACAAGCGCCATCCTATTTACAAAGGGTATACGACAAATCAGACATAATGTTCGTTTCAATAAATATTGTACGAACTTCGATGCGAGAAGACATATTCGGCACATTCGCGTAAATGAAGCACTCGCTCCTTCGTCGCTCGTCCCTCAAATAGTGCGCTTATACGCGAAAAATGTCTTCTCGCACTCATTTTGTAAATAACTATTCCTGTTCTTGTTAACAATTTGTTGACCAAGCAGGAAAAGAGAGAAAGAAATAGGACGATAGCACAAAATAATTACCGTGCCTTCAAATAAATTCGGAATTAGAGTAGGCTGTGATTTATATATTTTGTCTATTAAGGGTTGGTAATAGACGTTTAAACACGTGTATTGTGGCTGTCCAAGGTCACTGCTGTGCCTTTAAAAATTCCATGTAACCAACTTCATAATAAAATCAAAGCCTACTCTAATTCCGAATTTATTTAAAGGCACGGTATTTATGCAACATGTGTATAAACATTTTTATTAATTAATTAATTTCTTTCTTGCAGCAAATGTAGTAACATTTACGTAATTACATAACCTCTTTAATAAAATACACCGGTGTTTTATGGATTATACATTTATAAAATAGTATAACACTCATCTGCCATACTGCTTGTGTACGTTTTGATTGTATAGTAATGTTGGTTGCCTATCTAATGCATATAGATTGTTTACAGTTTTATTTGATTTAAATGTTTTATTTAAAAGAGTTATAAGTAACACTTGAATAATTACAACAGTTGTCTTCGGCTCGTATGTGAGCTTCATCCTAATAAATATGTAACAGCCAATAGCCTACATTATGTGCTCATTAAATGATATGCTATTAATTTACCTATGAAAGAAGCTCCACTTTAACACCTAATATTGGCAAAAAACCAATTACTTTTTCAATGGTCGTGTAAAAATATAGTTTAGTATTCAGAGAAAATAAAACAACGACACTTTTGAGAACAAAACAATAAAAAATGTTCAATCAACAATACCCTTGGTTGAAAAACTGATACGTTTCATCTGAACAAATAATCGCTGATTGTTGGCCTTTTCATGAACGGTACCGCTTCGATCTGAAAGCTCGCTGAAAGCACAAGCGACACAATGGGAGTTGTAATGGGACCTGCGGTGAAATCTCCACATGATATCCTTCATCAATTAATCAGTCGTTTGTACACTCGACCTATCATACTGAACGGAGTGATAGTAACCGGGTTGCTTGGAACAGCACTTTACTAATTTATCGTTATCTTGTTCGTCCGTTACTTTGAAAATGAGAATTTCTCCATCTTCAGATCACCCTGAAAATATCGACGATCGAATCGATTCCAGTTAGCAAGTTTAAGGGGAAAGTTTTAATGTCGTTGAAAAAGTTGATGGTTGGTTCGCCAAGTCAGCAATTTCATCATTTTGTTTGCGAACATCCTTGGCTCCGAAAGTGGATTTGAATAAATAAAGATTGCTACTTAGGGGTTTTCACTTATTAGGAAGTTAAACGGATATCGAACTTTAATTACGGATTCAGTAATGTTTTAAAAATGGTAATATTTTATTAATGGTAAAATTATCTGTTTTATTTCAAAGAAGAAACTAAACATTTATTCTAAACATCTACATCAACATGGATAATGATATTTCATCTCCGTATAGATAAGAAGCATCAAATTGAATGGATTAGTCTTATTCACTATTTTATCCTGGATCATTTAAGCCTACCGCGTTAAGCTACTTCTTATTTGTCTCTGCCTTCTTCTATCTACAGTGTTATTCACCGTACAGTTCCCGCGAAAATTTAATGTTATGCAACACAACATACCAAGAGCTCAGATTGTTAGATACCATGTTTAACGTTTTGCAAATAAGGAATCAAAGTAGTTTCATTTAAAAGTCAATTTGACATTTTGTTCTCTATGTAAGGTTCTATGAAGAGATATTGGATGAAATCAACGTTAGACAAAAACATTAAAAATAGGCCTATTTGGATACCTTTGAGACTAAACATGTATAGGTTGAACATCATTTTACGGCACTCACCAAAAATGAGGATCATGTCTGTTTTTTCATCGTTTGAACACGATAAAATCGTACGAATTTTTTTATTATGTCAGACTAGAAAATTATTTTATTAACCTTACATGGAGAACAAAAACGTTAAACATGGTATCTAGCAATCTGAGCTTTTGGTATTTTGTATTGCATAACATTAAATTTTCGCTAGAACTCTATGGTGAATAACCCTGTATATTTTATAAACAACCCAAGTAGTCTAAGTAATTTTGAGCTCAATATACTTTCATTATTAGACTCCATGCCATTAAAAATGATTATTTTTGTTTTCTACTGTCCCTTATTTCCTAAAATAAACAATTAAACTTTATACAGCCGAGTGTCGACAGGATTTGTTCAATGGAAGAATCTAGATACAAAAAATTCAGTCATGGTTACTAAACTGGTAAATTGTGACCTTTGCTTGTCACTTCCAGATTTGTCTGTCATTTTGACATTCGTCTGTCACGATGAACATCTCACGGGTTGGTTTCACTTGAAATGTCAATTTTGGAATTCCTTTTTTCGCTTATTGAAATTACAGTTATTGTGTTTATACTCACGATTATTCTTAAAATGTTCAGGGACATGTATTTCGACTACAAGATTTTGATAGTGAGTATGAATAGTTTTCGAACAACCTTTCACTTTACTAATATTTATAGAAAAATATTTTGATAGATGATGAAAGAAGACAATCACAGAGCGATGCACTTGATGCACGAAGTTAGAGCTAGTCTGCATTACCTTCAGGAGAAAGTGGACTTTTCAGGTCAGATCTTGTTTGAAGTTTGTAGTGCCAGTCGTAAACTTACATCTTTGTTTTAGATGACGAATATTAGGTTCCGCTTTGTGATCGAATATGCATAATGTTCCTCTAGTATATTTTTAAATCCATTAACAATATTATTTAACGTGTCAACAGACCAATCTATGTCGAAAATAAAGTGCGTGATGAGTTTTTAATCTAATTTTTGAGTCAAATACATTTTTCAGTTCTAATTAATGAAAGAAAATTCCTAAACGCCAAATCATATCAACTAACGCAAAATATTTGTAACAAAAGCTGGATGTAAACAAACGAAATGAAAAATATCAGATCAATATATATCTACCTATTTATCCAAAATATCTCGCAGTGTGTATTGCCTGTTAATGCTAAAATATTTTTCTCCCTGGTGGAAATCAACGATTTTATTTTTCAGCATAATTACCTAAGACACTAAATACATGCATACATTTGAAGTAGCAAAGTTGAGTGCTGTGATGCTTTTAAAATATGTATTTTTTTTGTATCTCGAGCTTCCAGTCTCATTTACCTCGGTTATAATTTTTCTAATAAACAGAAAGAGTGCTCCAACATTGCCATCAATTTTCTTTTATCTACATACTTACATTTTTGCTACGAGTACATATTTACTATTCAGCAGTAGTGAAGACATGTTTTCATTTTCAAAAGATTCATTCCAATGTTGTAACAGTACGAAATATTAACGTCTCATCTTCCAAGCTCAGAAATACCTATATTTTTACCCGGAATGGTCTACGAAACTGAAAAGTACATTTGCCCGGAACATTTTGTTAGTTGTAGCCAGTTTCTCACCAACATTACACCACAACTTAGCTGTTATCATTGTCGTTATTGTGTAAATAAATCAATTTGTTCAATTAACCAGGTGGCCGTCGTTCCTTCAATACTGGTGGTCTGCACCTTCAATGGCAGAGTGCCATAAAATAAAAGTCACTTTACTGAAAGTCTCTAAAATTACCTACCTCGGCTCAATTTTCTTTTTATTTGTTCCTTAATAACTTTAGAAATTGATTCAGCTTAATATCTCTTTGTTGCATCTTATCCACGAGGAAAATTATTAATTAAGTACATTCTATCAAAATTGTAAAAATGTGATGACTCTTCCTTATGAAATTTTTAATAAGTGATGACATCGTGCTTCGTCTACCAATTTATAAGTATTTCAAGAAATCCTGGAAGTCCTAGTTAATAACGAACATTCTAGGTGGAACAACTCAATGTGGCAATGTCAGCTCATGTTAGAAAATTATGGGAAAAATAATAAATACATTCTATATCTTTTACATTTGAAGATATGGGGGCTCAAAAGGTACAGCTTTGATTTCATTTATTTTAAATATAAAAAAAATTGACCCTTGGTTTTTTACTAGCCAATGCTATAATAATTTTGAATGACTGTGATCAGGTTTACAATTATTTACTTCATTATTTACAGCACTTCCAAGAATTGCTTTTATGTCGGTTTTATCTCAAATAACATATGGCAACATAACCTTGATTGTTCTTTCTTATTTCCATGGATACAAACATTGAAATATTTGATTATTGGGATAAATCGAATGTTTCTAAATATTGCCAACAAGATACTTTTTTTTAACATGTTAACCTCATATTTTGTTACTACCTACATATTTAACAAAGTACTGTTAAGCTGTTGGACGAATTTTGGGGCGTTCTGTATTTATCTCAAAGGTCAATTCACTATGCACCTGGTGTTATTTGTTATTGTAAATTTTTGTTTACTCTACATGCATTTTACTGCACTCATTTATTGTGGACAGCACAACACATTCTTTGGGATTAACAATGAAGCATTTATTACCACACGGCGCGCCGTAAAGTAAGTGATTACCTGTCTGAAATGCGTGGGACAAATAGTATACATTGCACGGTCGTCAGTCAAATAATTTTGTGGAAGATAAACACAAACATGCTTATGAGATAAAAACTTATTCCGTTGATTTTATTTATGGCCTACATGTTGTACTGGCTACAACTTTGCCTTAATCAGTTCTCTAATTTTTGCCGTTTGCTTCAGTACACATGATAATGTACATTGTGTACATGTACATGAATGTGTAATGTGTGAAAAAGTCGAGTATACAGGGTGTTTTCGAAGTTGAGGCGTACCTTGTACATTATTTTAAAGAATTTTAGCCTAAATCTTCGCAGTTAAATGTTTGTATTAACAGAGATATTTGATTGTATATTTTTATAGTTTTCTAAAATTTTGAGTCCGGTCCTGTCTATTTCTCCACTGTACTAGATTCATAAATTGACGTGGTGTCTCTCCGGAAATCCCTCTGCGTACTGTCTGGACGCCGCAGTTGCATTTTGATAGCAGCATCGCTATGCTTGTAATGATGAGCTCTTCTGACTGGTTAGATGACAACTTTGACAGTATTTTTGATTAATGTCGATGCTCACTTTAGAACAACCCATACTATCACATGTTAAAAGAAACACCTCAACTTCGAAAATACCCTGTATTTTGGACTGCTCTCAAATGTTTGGTGTCTACAGGTAATTTTATGTACTTATTCAGTTTTGTAGTAAACATGCATAATGTTTCTGTATTAGCTTAGAAATTTTAAATTTTTCTTAGTGGGTTTCATACTACAAACTTAAATTTAGAAGCGATTTGAGCGTTAGCAATAAGAAGGTGTTGTGTAATCCGCTGATAGGTCGAAAATAATTTACTGATTATTCCAAATAAACCATATTTGTCTTGAATATTTTAACGGGCGATGGCGTAGAATTTAATAATATCTAAATTGATAAGAGAATGTAGATCATTAAGAGTCGGGTCATGACAAAAGTAAGATAATCAGTAGAGGATACTACGATAAAAAAAATCCAAAATATATATTCGTGAACTTTTACTTTACTGCTAAAATATTTATCCTTGAGTTTTAATCTTTTGTAGCACTGTTTATATTAGGATTTAAAAAAAAATTCAAAAAATTGGTCAAAGGCTAATTAAAATTTTTTTTAGTTAAATTAGAATACAGTCTACAACCAAAGTCATGAGATTCTGAAAACAATAAAATATGTAATTTAACTTTGATCAATTAAATAACATTAAAGAGGTTTTTTGAAGAAAACACTATTATGTACTAAAATATCAAGAATGAAAATTGTGTTACTTACCTACGTCAAACAAAGTTTTGAAAATTTAAAATTCTGTTTTAATTGCTATTAATTTCAGAATTGCTTTACAAAGATTTTTTAAATTAAGATTTGTTTATCTTGATGAAATTATAATAAAGCAATGATTAGTTGATTACTATTAATTCTAAACTAAGGTTATAAGTTATAACAGGTGACTATTAAAATTTTCACTTGGAGTTGGATTTGAACGAGTTTATAACTGATTATAACTTATTTGACTTATTATAACTTATTTTTAAAATAAATTGTGCTTATTTGAACGAGTTTATAACTGATTATAACTGATCCATAGCCAACCCTAAGTGAAAATTTTAATAGTCACCGTTATTAACTAGTTGAAATTTTAATGATTTTGATTCCACCAGAAGTACCACAGAATAAAACAGAAACAATAAATTATTGTACAAAATTGTTCCATTATTTACAGCAGTTGGTCAAATATCGATTTTATAAACTTCAAAGTCAAATAGGTATTTCAATATCTCAAGAACTTTCCTTTGTAACCTGTCACTTTTTTTCAATGCGCGGCTGGGGTCGTAGTAATGATGTGACAACAATATCCAGTTACGTCCCCGGGATGTGTTGACTCACATCCTACAATTTCCATATAAGTAGTAATGATAAAGATACCAGAAATAAACCTATCCAAACTTTTCGCGCGGTATACTCGTACATCTTGCTAAACACCGTTCACGTTGTTTTGACATAATAGGAGGCCATGATTTACGTTTTTAACGTTGGACACACTGTTTGATTTCCGTCACTAAAGTGCCTGACATGCGGACCTATCAAAATGTACATAACATGTTACTGAATTTCCATCAATGTCTGAGTAGGTACCTATTCTTCCTTTGCAAACTAGTAAAACTGACAACAATGCACTAGACATTGACGCTATTTATAACCTCAAACTTACAAAAACATAACCTAATTCAACAGACAACTTTACTACGAAGTTAAATGCAAAATTTCCATGGCCTACCATTATGAGATGATGATTCTTATTGTTAGAAAAGTGTATGTAAAAATAAGCATTCATAATACCACGAGTTGTAGTCAAAGTTATGTCGATTATTTTGGCGGTGCTCTCACGAATGTCTCCCACTCTTAAATTTGAATATCACGAGTGCGCAGCACAAGTGGTATTCGCAAAACATGGGAGACATTTGTAGTCGCTTAGAAAAATGGCAGGAAAGAAGTTGCAGATAATTGAAATCAAAAATTAATAAAACCTTTATATTACATCAAAACTTTATGAAATTTTGATCGTTTAATACTTATTCATATATGTGCTATCATTTGTACCAAATTTAATAAAAACATTTTCTCCACGACCGTTAGTGAATGTAATAATTCCGAAATCATTTTTAATAATAGAAACTAAAAATTCTCACTCTTGGGATTGGAATATTTATTCTGAAACACTTGCTTGTTATGTGTTTTGCATGTATTTTCATTCTATAACAAGTAACTGAATGAATATTCCATAATTATGTTCAACGAAACACATAGATTGCCATGGATTTCAAAACTGTCAGTGCTACATATCAATGCGACGTCCTAATTGTTTTGTGACAAGTTTTAATTGAAATAAACAAAAATTGTTCAGATTTCATTGTTTTTGATTCATACTTTCTGGTCGTGGAGAATTATTACATGGCGTGGAGAAAATACAGTCTGTTACTCGGTTAGAATGAAAATTCGATCTACTTGTGGTTTCTCACGCTCGCTAATCTGCCACTCAAACTCGTAGATCGAATTTCCATTCTAACCTCGTTACAGAATATACTATTCACTGCTTCTGGATGTTGCACTTTCACTGGTAAACAAAGCTGTACAATTGGAACTTATTCGCAATTTTCTTTAAGTACACAGAACCCTCCTTCTTTCTGCCTAACGTAACCCTCCTTGCAAACACAACCGTGAGCACACCACAAGGATGTACAATTAGATGGTTCTGGATTTGAACATGTAGGTTCACAAGGAGTCTCACAATACGATGGAATAGCATTCTCATCACAAGGTGCGCTATAGTTCCTGGTAATGTCCGCTAAGTACAGAATATGTCAGCGAATTGTTTGACTAAATATATAATTTTTCACCTGAATTTACACAACTAGAAACAGGTACACATTTGCCTCTCATTGTCTCTCTAATGTATCCTTCCGCACAAACGCAGCCACCTGGACACGTTCTGTAGGTGCAGAAAGGCCTTTTGGGTATGTCACAAGTTGGTAAGCAAGGTTCCACACAATCAGTAGGCTCTTCATTTTGGCCACAGATTAGGGGCTTATTACCTTTAATTACGTGTGAAGGGGGCTTAGTATATATAAATAAAACTGGCAACAGTGCCGCGTATAAAGAAATTTTTAGAAACATGACTGTCCGCCCGACACTTTCTTAGTAAAGATAAATATTTACTGACATTTGTTTTACTACTTTTTCTAATTTGGAGGGTCAATTAATCGAATGTTATCGCTGTTTGCGTTGTCATATATTCTGATTATCACAGTTTTTCAAGAGTTGGTAAATACGTAAATGTAAACATTGGTAGTCAATTAATTTAGCGATCGAGATATGAGAGAAAAATGCACCACAGTTATGAAAGAAATTTCCTTCATTTCATGAAATAATGCAAATCACCTAATACAGCGTGTCCCAAAATTATAGGCAAAAAATGCTACACAGCAATTTCTCATATCAATATTAACAAGAAATCGTAATCAAACGTTCTTTTTTATGCGTCTGTATGGTTTTACGGAGGTTTCAATTACTATAAAAGTGTCAATATTTTTCAGAAGATGTTCTGAATATGATAATAATAAGCAGCAGTAATTACAGCAACCATTTTATTATACATAGCATGCATACTCGTAGCTACGAACTATTATACATTGCAAATTGTAAGGTAAATCGATGTTGCCAAATGAAAATTTAAAAAAAATAAATAAACCGAGCGTTTAGAAAGCCTGGTAAAAGAAGAAAAAACAGTTTTTTTTTAATGGAACATGTCAGTTATGTCCATATCACGGCCTCCTTGATTTATAAGAGACTCGTCTCTTATCCGGCCTGTCGCATTCGATAAATGTCTGTTTTTGAAAATTCCCCCTATAGTATGTCCATCTAGCGACTTTAATGTGACCCATATATTAGTATATGCAACTAAAAATATGTATGAATAATGACATTTTGTATAATAAATTGTCAATTTGAAAAACTAAGTGCAGTCGAAACTTTAAAAAATGCCACAAACAAAGAAAAAATGTTGTATTAGTTCACGACATAAAGTTAACATTTCTTATCATAATCTACCCAATGATATCACTTTAAATGCAGCATAGAAGATACGACTGAGAGATCATACTGGTAATATCATGTTCATGAGTGCCGCAGAATATGCAAGTAGTAAAATGTTACCAAGATTCCAAAATTTTAGGATCAATGTAAATATTTCAGTCACCTTGCAAGATAGTTCTCTGGAAAAACTAGAAAAATTGTCTTCCTTTACTTATTTGCCAAGAACCAATTTTCAAATTGAGACGGCGGCAACAGCTTTTTTATGTGGCTACTTAATTATGAAAATAACGGAGGCAGTCCATGGATGTGATTATTGCTTGTCATATTTACAAGATTCAAATTCGAAAAAGAAAATCCCTTTACTGGAATTAATTTATTACTAAGATAGAGGAAGGCTAAGTTACCCCAATGATCAATTTGTGGGTCTAGTATAGTTTGGGAATGAGAAATTGGAATTTTAGCTTCTTCACTTGCAATGGGTTTTGGGAAGGTTAAACATTATACATAATAATGAAGATTTACGGCTATGAGCAGTTCATTCCAGGAGGGACAAACAATCTGCATTTTGCCGATATTTGGCATCCCTTTTTAGTAACTAGCAGGTAGATAAACTTACACTATCGTAAATCTTCATTATTATAATCTTTACAATCTACCCATTGCAAGTGAAGAAGCTAAAATTCCAATTTCTCGTTCGCAAACTATACAATTTACAATAATTTCAATAATAGTAGAAATTCTACCAAGCATTCCAAAGGAAAATATAAATTTTGTTTTGAAGAATATCTTGGCCTCAATCTTTCGGGAAATCCACTAACTCATTGTCCTGTTCATGGTAAAATGTGAGTGAGACACTTATTTAAAAATTAGAACTTCCTGTCATTGTAAATTTTTGTAACTTGCACTCACAAATAAAAAAAAAATTATAAAAAAGAAAATTGTTGAAATTAAATTTACCATTCATAAAAAAATTTTTTGATTTGAGATTTTGAAAAGGTGTCAGATGTATGTGTGCGTGAAAACTGTTGAAAAATGTTGAAAACACGTCTATAAAACAATAAATTCCTGCAAGGCAGGCAACCAGTACAACACATAAGCCCCGTACTGTGGCGCACCCTATAAAACAAAAATAATGCCTAGAACTACGAATGCGGCAGGCCGGATAAGAGACGAGTCTCTTATGAATCTAGGAGGCCGTGGTCCATATGCCCATTTTAAAATAATAGCAAAACACATAGAGTGTTTATATACATGATCTCTTTGTTCCAGCCTTTGCAACTCTTATCTTCTGGAGACATACAAAAAAAAATGTTTTTAATTATTTATCATTCGGTATAGCATATTTTATCATGTTCTCTAAAGTTTTGGCGGCAGTTTTGAAACACCCTGTATAAAGCAAAAATTAAAGGAAAAATGTTACAGTTTGACTTCGGAAACGAACATAATTTTATTCTTGTCGTTTTTAATTATAATTAATTATAATTAATAACTTTGTTTAATAATACGTGATAATGCAATTTTCAATTTTTACTTAAATGAAAACTATAACAACCGTTATAATGATATCTTAGTCCCCTTTTTCCTATCTCTCTTTTTAGCCCTTAATTAAGTTATACCAGAACTATTAGCACAGTAAAACCAATATATTATTTATCAATTTTGGGAAAAATATTAATTATCTAGAGTTTTGCTTATCTTGTTTATACATGAAGCACGTTATGTTAAATCGATTTTATAAATTACGAAAAAAATTCGATAAAAACAAATTTGGAACCACGATGAATCAAATCAGTTGTTATATGAAATGACTCTATTATCTGTATCAACTAATTAAGAATAGATTGAAATGAAACAGTGGAACGTAATGGTTTTAAAAAAGTCATGCAACACTTGGAATAGATTTTATCGATTTAAAAACGACCACTTTAAATTTTTTTTCTAACACTAATATCTTATACTGTTTCCATGGTGCATTTGAGCTCACACCTTATGTTTCCCATAAAATACGCTTTTCTCTATAAGACACGTCGTCAATAGCAACGTATCTTATAGAGTCATAAAATACGCTCACACACATCATTCAAGTAACATTTTATTCATCATTTTTACAGTAATTATCACAAAAGTGAAAAGTACAATTATTGAATTGGAATTGCCATATTAGCTTCGTGCTCTTGTTCCTAACATCTTCTTCTTTAACTTCTGCTGTTTCATCCAATTGCAGTGCCCGGCCATCGAAAATGGCAATCTTTACATTTTCTTCAAATGATTCTTGCCGTAGTGTGAATTAAGTTTTAATGAAGTCCTACACGCTTACCCCATATCAAGAAAAGCCAAAATGACATCTTCCGTTACCTCCGTGATGCTTTTTTTTATTGTTCCGGCCTTGAAACGAAACATACACCTTTTCGTATGCACTTTTACACTTCATTGGTAACAAATTGCCCCTTTTTTCTCATTTCTTCTGGAACGTTTTGGCACATTTCAACGATGAAAATTGTTTTTTTTTCCAAATTTGTTGATATTATTACCATAGTACCCACGGCAACCTCCGCATTTTGTGTATTGTGACGCGCCTCGAATAATTTCTGAATTTATTAAAATTTCTGGTAAGATGTTAGTGTTAGAAAAAATCTTGAAGACAACGCGTGTTTTATAGTTTAAAAATCTCAATCTATTAAATCCTCGCTCCCTGCGGTCGCTCTGATTTAAACTACGATCTCGATTTTTAAATCGTCTATAAAACCCTTGTTGTCTTAATAGCTATAATATACTTTCTATTCTAATTAATCATTTGATAAACTTATAAAACACTACTCATGATCTTACACAGTAAACTGACAGAAATAAGAAAATTAAAAATAATTGAATGTTTAAAAACCAATTATCATATTATACATAGCATTTGACTACATTTGATTATGATTAAAAACAATCTGCCATAATTAAAAATAGTTGTCCTAGTTTGTTTGTTTTTATCAGTTTTTTTATCTTCGAAAAATATACATACAGGGTGATTCTGATATAAGTTGAAAAGTTGAAAAAAGTGGAGTATCCTTGACACAAAATAATTCTGCGTAAATGACTTTTGGAAGTGATATCAAAAGGATGGAAATTACCCTATATCCTTGTATTTCCAACGCCTATGTATAGGGAAAATTTGTCCGAATTTGTTCACTTCATTAGCAACCATTGCAACATCAACTCCACAAAAAAGTGGTAGGTGCAAGCACACTGCTTTGTAAATGTTTCTATGGAAATGATCGAGAGGTGCAAGGTTACGTTTGTGACTGACGGGCACCTTTGATTATTATTGTTGCTAAACTACCAAGATAATCAGCTTTAACTCAGCAGCGTACTATCAGTTTTGACCAAATGTTCAATCAAAAAACGAAAAAACTTTTATAAGAAACTTTTTTGTCAATGACTTCTTCTCATCATCACCAATTACCGGTTTTTTTTTCCAAAATTATTTCAGAATCACCCTGTATATACCTAATCATGGGATTACGTCTTTAACCTAAACGGTTCAATGGATAAGTACGTAATAACATAATGGACGAAAACAATTTTGCTGATCGAAGCAATTTCATTTGGATCAAAGAGGATTTTCTGCGCTTGATTCTAAGAAATTGAAATTTTGAACAGATATTACACGTACGTGACAAAAACTGTAATATCATTTGCATAACGTTATATAACGTCTAATAGAAAAAGAAATTAATATTGCAGAAACGTTTTGATTTTATCATAATCTTAATATGGCATGTTTATGGCTTTATTATGGCTTTGACGGTGAAATGAAACATACAACAACACGAGTGTTGTGCTTAGTAATGTAAAGTTTAACGTGCGTTTAAAAAAAACTTGAAAATTACATAAAAGCATCAGTACAATGTTTTCACTTAAAAACAATTTTACCAAACTGTGTTAGCACAAATTTACTGTCAAACTGCAGAGGAAAGTTGACAGATTCTACATATCCAATGGTAACTTGATTACTTTATTTTAAAAGGAAAAATAATACGAAATAGTTATTTGTGTTTCAAGGCCAAAAGCGCATCTTTTCGTCCGAGTCTGAGATTTCTGGCCGAGGCGCAGCCGAGGAAATGGCACTTTTTGGCAGAGGTGCACATTAAATTTTTTAGGCGACTGCACGAACCACAAAGCAAAAGACATCATTGGAAAAATTAGAAATTTATTTTATATGCACCTTTTTCAAATAGATAAATGATGAACATGGGAATTGAGAGATAACATTATTTGAAGTTTCTTAGCCTTTTGCTCGTATGGACAATTAATGATGAATCACCTGCGTATAATAATAATAATAATAATAATATGTATGTTGACATTGTCATTAATTTAGTCATGAATTTTTATAATTATGTAGTTTCATTCACTTTTTATATGTGTAAATGTGAAAAAGTAACAAATAAACAAGTAAACATATTAGACAAATAACGTTCGCCTTCTCGTAATCAAAATTAAACATCCTCAAATTTCATCTTCTGTTGATTTCCAGAAAAACGACATTTTTCTTGGCAAACAAATTTGTTAACAAAGCCGCGACTTTTTAAATGTTGACTTTAAAATATCAACATGTTGTGGTTTAACATTTAAGACAAACAGACGAGAATGAACTAAGCAAAGTTTGTATTAATTCACCGCAATGTAAATTCGCTCCGAGCTCAAGTTTGATTCAATCTCTTAGAGAACGGGGAAGATGAAAAATCCGGCCACATTTGTTGGCTCAGAAACTTAAATTAATTACAACAAAAGGACCCAACACTGAAAACATAAACTGCATCACTTTTGGACTTAATTGAAAGCCTAAATTTAAATATATTTTTGATGGGAAGTCCCATTATTCATGTTGTTGCGTTAATTATGTGATTTAACAACCTTGATAACTTAGTGTTGAGTAATAACCTATACGATCAGTGTTGTGGCATAAATTCTTCGACATGGTCGCCAAATCTTTCCCGATTTTTTTTCTACTTTGTGGTATTGTCGCTGTAATGCAGACAGGTAAGATTTCGGTACATATTATACATTTTAAAATTTGGGAAGATTTGTTAATAAAAATAATAATCAAATAATTTTAAGCACCAACTTGTCCAGAAAATGAAGAACTGAAAGATATGGGGATTGACTGTCAAACCTGTAAAAACTATGCTCTGGTCTTTTGTCAAACGTCGAATGAAAGGAAATGCTATTGCAAAGGGGGCTACGTGAGGGATGATGATAACAATTACAAATGCGTGCAAACGAGAAATTGTACATTTAATCATTTTAATTTTAATTAACGGTTATTTACGATGTATGTATCGTAACATTTCCTATTACAATACGAGATGGAATAGGCCTACGGCCTCACTGGATAATCTAGTATCGTCAAATAAAGTTACGATACGAATGTACTACTACTATCAGTTATTGTCATAAGAAATTATTAGTAAACTGTATTAATAGAAATTGTATTAAACAAACCATATTGTAGACTGGAGATATTTTTATTTTCTGTCATGTTTCTGATACTATTGCCAAAATGCAGACCATATACACGATACAAATCAAGAAGGTATTTATTTCGGAAGGCATCATTGCAGTAAATGCGACAATTGCTATTTCATACCACCAAAAGAAAATTCACTACCACACCAGTGCAGTAAAGCATGTCATTATGACATTTAAATTAATGTCATAAGGTCTGACATTATGTATTGGAGATAATAGTAAATTATATCTATATATATAAAACTTAATGTCTGTTTGCATATTTTGTATGCAAATCTACAGTTTTACTCCGATCTTGATGAAATTTTGTACACTTGATCTTCAAAACAAGAAGAAAATTATTGTCTACTTTAATTTTACAAAAACCAACCCCTACTACCATTTTCAACCTTGTTAAGAAAAAAAGACAGTTTTTTCGAGTTGGAAATATCCTCACCTTCGCCGCTTGACACCCACAAAAAGCAACTCCTATTATCATTTTCAAGCCTGTTAAGCACAAAGAAAGTTTTTTCAAGTTGGAAATCGCGTTTGCATGATATGTTCAGGTGTCATAGTTACATTTGGTTGTTTATAAAAGTAGCAATAAAAGAGTTATGTTGGTGTATTTTCATGAATTGGTAAGTGATCATAGTGTTAGTTTCTTATCGTATTGATCTTTTTGTTTATATGTATAATCGAAGAAAAAAGTAGTCTACAGTAAAGTTTTAACTATTCTTCGTAAAAAGACAAACCTCATATTGAAATTATTGCGTTTATAGCAATACATGAAAGTAGAAACATAATTTTAAAACATTCTGAAATTTGCGGGCAAAGCCGCGGGTAAAAGCTAGTATATTATAAGAGAGAGAAATGCAAAATTATATACGACGTGTTATCTTACAGCAGCGGCTTTTTGTATTAAAGATCGAAAAAGTCAAATACCTAAGTCAGAAAAAAATAGTATTACTACAGCAATCAGCTATTATAGTCATATACCTATAGTAACCAACCCTTATAATCACTTGTGAGCATATTGTCTCACTTGTGAAGGAAACTTCATTTTAGTCACAGAAAACAGTTGTATAATGTATGACAATAGCCGCTACTGTAAGATAATAGTATATTATGATACGAGTCTTATAAGAAGCATTTTATCGCACGCACGGTTTTAGAGCACGACGAGCTTGCGAGGAGTGCCCTAAAGGAGTAAGTGCGATAAAATGACTTATAAACGAGATGTCATACATTTTCTACTTTGCCACTTTTTCAAAGAAAAAAAAAAATTAAAATTTAAAACCGTTAAAGTTGAAGGATTCCACCCAAGGTCACGTCTGCGGTCTGCCGCGACACCACAGTATCGGTCAAAATTAAAAAATTAATTTTTAGTATTATTATTATATCACGCCTTTTCCTATTACGATACGCGCAAAACAGTATCGTAATAGCATCAGTACGAACGCAAAGTAGAAAAAATATTTTTTCTATTTTGCGTTCGTATTACAGCTGTTACGATACCAAAAACAGTATCGTAACATCTGAAAGCGGTTCTATAATAGCAATAGTACTATTTACGGTTATCATGTTGGTACTGCCAGAATCTATACGCGCGAATATCCCAAAGTCGACAAGTGTTTCAATTGTTTTTTACCAACCATCATAAAATTCCCTAGAATATTAAAATTTTTACTTTTCATTTAAAAACGGCGTAAAAGGTGCAAAATTGAAAAAATAGTATAAAAAACTCCGCGACTCGTTTTATAAACTTGGACTCATGAAATAAACATTTCCTTAAGAAACTCGAATTTAAATACATACAGGGTGTCCCAGAACTCGCGGATCAAATTGAAACTGTATATTCTGTAGTCACATAAAGCTTATTTCTGAATTTATTTTGTGCCCAACCAAAGATACTAATAACGCTGACCAGTTGACACCGATTATAATGTGATTTAATTTAGTAATCAACGTAGGTAGCAAACAGGATAACAAAGAAATGTTCTAAGTGTCCTTCATTAGCTCGAAGACATGCTTTAAGGAACGATCGTCGAATGCGTTATCCTGTTCTGATTAATGAAATCAATAATTAAATTCATCAACTGTTATTTTGACATTTTTGGCCAAGTTACGTTGATTACGAAATTACATCATATTATAAACGGTATTAAGTGGTCAGCGTTATTACTTATTTTATTAGTATTTAAAAATAAATAAATTCAGAAATAAGCCATATGTGACTAACCTGTATATGAGAAAAACTTTCCAAACTTTTGGCGTGCGCTGTATAAAGGTACAACATGAAAATTGAACACCATCACAGTGACATTATTCTTCATAAGGTACCCCCTGTACTGAGATTCAACGCAAAATTCACACAGTTGTTTTAGTTTAGTGTCATTTGTCTTTTATTAATTGTTAAAGTTTTGTTAAATAAAGAATAAACACTTTATTATTCCCTTTTTATTTGCTCTTCACAAGTTTTTTCGTTTCTATGTTCTTTTTTCGTAAATAAAAATTTAAACTTAAGCTGCGTACTCTGACTAGCATTATTTAAAAAATCAAAATCCGAATTTCACATTAAAATTCAGCATTTGGGTTTAAATTGGATTCTAAACATTTTTTTATAATAACTTTTTTAATATGTAGGTACTTTCGCGAGCAAAAAATTCTGGTCGTCAATGTCATTTCAAAATTTGGTTAGGTCACAAATTAAAAAATTTCCCTGCCTGATTATGCCTACGTCAACACAAAGTATCAAAAAATTAATTAATCATTGTCAATTAATGTCATACAACATGATGATTTAAGACCGTTTTACAATAAAGCATTTTCCATTGCGTCAAAGCATGATTTTGACGATCAGTTTTTTTTGCTCGCCACAGTATCTCCATCGTCGCAGGCTATGTCAATAATTAACAGTTGAGTTAAATATGTACTCAAAAGTTGCACCTCAATCATAAAGCTCTACGATTGTGCAAAAATTCAAATTTCTATTCCCAAAAATTACGAAAATTTCAGTCTTCATCTTAAGTGTGACACACTGTAATTTAAGTAATTGTATCCGATATCATTATTTTAATAAATCAGTGAATATTTTAGATAATTATTCTCCGTATTAATTGGCTGAATTTCACTTTTTTTTTCTTAGTTAAAGATCTACATCATGGACAATGACAATATGGTAAACTATCAGTGCAGTTTTATCATGTATGTATTAAGAAATAACATTTTTAGAATTTTACACTCAACATCTGTTTCTAAGTGGTGAGAAACACGCAAATGTGCTCAGAAATAATGAAAGAATTTGTAAGTAGAATTTTACAACTTACATCATCCTCTTATACATAGGGTTGCCAGATCTGCATTGACTGAAATCGGGACAGCAATAAAACAGTGAGAGGGGGAGGGTGGTTTAAAACATATGTTACCTATTGTTATAAGTACGAGTATATATTTAAAATATTAAAAAAAAAACAAATATAAACTCATTAAAAAAACTCAAAAACAGTCGTTACTATTACCTAATCCACTAATCCACGACCTGCTGTATAATAACCGGCCTGTTCATTTCATTAAAAAAGCATTGCGAAAATGTTTCCGAGAAAGAGCCAATTTTCGCCGATGAGGGCGCCACAGTACGGGCGCTTCTAAAGAATAAAAATGCGGAAAAATATGTTTAGACATGATTTTAGAGTTAAGATTGAGTACAGTAAGTTCATATTTTCTTTCTAAAAGAATATTGAATACAAGTGTATTTTTGATTTTAAATTCGAATGTCATTTGAACGAGAAAAACTCTCGGTGACAAAAATTTAAGATGAATAAATATCCCCAAAAAGCGCCCGTACACTAGCGCTCTGCGGGGATCACTCAAATTACAATTTTGAACAGGCCGGTTATAAAATACAGCAGGTCGTGACCTAATCATAACAGTAATAAAGAGTTTCAACAATATAATATTAAATCTCATATTTGGTAAAGTTGTTAATACATATTGCAAAAAAATATAAAATGACTATTTCGTGTATTTGTTACTACTTTTTCCTTCTTTCAATAATTCTGGACAATTAATAGCATAATCATACATCTCACTGCAGGAATTAAATTTAAAATTGACGATGCACTGCAAAATACCTTCAATCGTTTCAGGTATTAAACGATTGCGTTCATCTGTCCATTGAATTTCCATTAGGGAAAAAATTCTCTCCACATTTCCATTGTGTCCCGGCACAGAAAATATATATTCACAGATTTTATAGATGTCAGCAAATTGCTCTGGTACATCAGTTTCCATATTTTCAAAGAGGAAAACCCACTTTTCATTAAGTAGTTTATCGTTCCAAGTTTTACGCGAATCTTCTCCAGAAAGCTGTTGTTTTACAATATCTTGTACAACAGCAATTTGGTTGAACAAAAAAGTACTATTTAATATAACATTTTTTGATTTCAAATAATTATATGTGTCCTCAACATCGTCCCATACTGGCGCAGTTTTTAAAGTCATCCAATGAAAGGAGGTAAATATATCCATGGGTTTGATCCACTTTGTTAAATAACTAATTAAAGTTTCGTAAAATAAACTTATATCTGTCATAAATGTGTTTATGTCATATTGAGTAATAGTTCCTTCATTCAATAGTTTCCGAAAAAGAGCTTTAATTTCAAGAGGAATAAAATTAGATTCCGCTTGTGCCTTCGACATGGCCAAAGTGGTAAGTAAAATCTCATGCACTTCAATTACTGATTTCGATCGTCCCTCAATTTTTAATATTTGATTGTGAAAGGAACTAATTTGGCTATGTATAAACCAAAAATAAGATTCACTCAAAGGATTATTGAAAAAATCTAGTATTGTTTTTGGAGCTTTTTCTGTAGAGAGAAAAAATGATTTTAATGGTTCAAATAATTTTAAAATTCTCTCTACTGACGGAAAAAGAGAAAGCCATCGAGTTTTTGAATGTGACAATAGCTTGTGATATTCTACATCAAGAAATCCACAGAAATTTTTCAAGCTCTCTATTCTAACGGTATATATTGAAAAATGCCCAAAAATCTTCATCACAATTTGTTCAACATCACAAGATAACTGGTCTGCAGCAGTTTGAATTGTATTATGCAATATATGCGCTGGACATCCAATACCTTCAATATCATTTCCGAGATGTGCTTTTAGTTTTGTGAAAGTATTATTTTTACCCAACCTTCCTAGGCCACCAAAATTCACGTTTGCATTATCACCTCCAAATGCTATACATTTACTAAAATCAAGCTGATGTTGTCTTAAAGCTTCAATGCAAAAACTTGAAATGGCATCAGACGTTTCACTTTTTAAGCTGCTTAATTTTAGTAGCCTTATTTGAGTACCTTTTCTTGTAAAATACTGAATAACCAGGGGAAATATTTTTTCTGCTTTATGGTTACTAGCATCTGTGCTTATGCTAAAATAGGATGCTGCCTTTAATTCTTCTTTGATGATTTTCACTGAATGTGGAGCTAAGACATGTGTAATTAGTTTTGTCGACTTTGTTTTCGCAGATGAAAGTTTTAAAGCCACATCTGAATCAGCAAACAATTTTGGAAAAAGTGTATTATTACAGTTTGATGAATTGAACGATTGGTGATGTTTAACAACATGATAGGCTAAACATATTTCAGTGGCGATTAACTTAGAGCTACTTTTCTCCTTGACAAAAAATGATGATACCTTTTTGGATGAAGCGGATGCATTTACTTTTTGTTGATGTTTTGTCTTCATGATGTGACATTTAATATCAGATACTCCTCCATGACTAATACTAATGTAAGTTTTACAATGTTTGCAGAATGCTTCATAATCTGTTCTTCCTTTAGTAATGAATGAATATTTGATGGAAAATCTTTCCAAATATTTGCAGGAACGTTTTCCCATTTCTCCACAGCTTCACACAGAAGGGTTAAATTTTTATTCTTACGAACAGCTGCAAATCCGAACAATGCATAAATGACATAAACATTGAATACTTATACATTGAATATCTTTAATTAACCTTACCTTGGATTCTTGCAAGAACAAAATGCAGTGGTTGTTATCTGGTTTCGTTGCATGGTATTGAAATTATGGGTTATGTTAAACTAAAACTCGCACAATTCTGGCGCTTTCGCGCTTTTTCTAGTTAATTTCCAGTAGCTCCAACATAAACTGGATAAAAATCACTTTGCTTTGCTTTAAGAGGCGCGCACTGCACAATGCGCATTATTTGTATCAAAAGTAGTTCAAAATAACACTACAAACTACTTGAGTACGCTGACAGTGAAAAATCGGGACAAATAGACGTCCCCGCGACATCCGTTCGGGACACGGGACTTCAGTCCCATAATCGGGACAATCCCGATTAATCGGGACGTCTGGCAACCCTACTTATACAGGGTGATTCTGCAATAAGTTTGAAAAAAAATGTGGAGTATACTTGACACAAAATAATTCTGCGTAAATGACTTTTGGAGGTGAAATTAAAAGGACGGAAATTACCCTATATCCTTGTATTTTCAACGCCTATGAATAGGGAAAATTTGTCCGAATTTGTTCATTTCATTACCAACCATTGTTACATCAACTCCACAATAATTTCGTAGGTGCAAGCATGCTGCTTTGTAAATGTTTCTATGGAAATGATCGAGAGGAGTAAGGTTACGTTTGTGACTGACGGGCACCTTTGATTATTATTGTTGCTAAACTACCAAGATAATCAGCATTAACTCAGCAGCGTACTAGCAATTTTGAGCAAATTTTCAATCATTTGTATCTCGAAAACGAAAAACCCTTAATAAGGTAATTTTTTTGTCTATGACTTCTTCTCATCACACCAATTACCGGTTTTTTTTTCCAAACTTATTTCAGAATCACCCTGTATATCGTATGGAACCAAGTTATTAAATTTACAGTAAAAGTGCATCTAAGTAATATATTTTGCTTGACACATTTTAGCCCCATAGATGTGGACCAAATTTCTTTCAATTATGACACAACTATTATTATAACAATAGTAGAAAATTTAGAATATATAACTAAAGAAGGAGAAATCATTAAAAATTTAAATAAAGGAGAATTTTATAAATATTTAGGTATTAATCGTATTCAACATTCAATTATAAAAGAAAATTTAGAAAAACAATTTTATTTGAGAATTAAATCTATTTTAAAATCAAAATTAAACGGTAATAACTTAATTAAAGCAGTTAATACATATGCTGTTCCATTGTTGACCTATTCTTTTGGTGTTATAAAATGGTCCAAAACTAATTTACAGAATATAAATATTCAAACTAGAGTTCTCTTTACAAAATTTTGTAAACATCACCCCAAATCTGCTATTGAATGATTTAATTTACCACGCGAAAATGGTGGTAGGGGTTTTTCAAATCTAGAAATTCTACAACACAATCAAATTGCTTCACTAAAAAATTATTTTCTCAATAGAGCTCGTGATAACACTTTTTTTAATGCTTTGGTTTCAGCGGATAAAGGTTACATACCTTTAAATTTAAGTGATAATATAATTTCAGATATTGTTGAGCCAAATATACCTGACACTATAGCAAATATAAAACAAAAGTCTTTACATGGGAGATATTTTAAAGAGCTAGAACAGCCAGAAATTAATATTCAAGCTTCTCATGCATGGCTTAAAAAATCAAATATTCATCCTGAGACTGAGGGTTTTATATTTGCAATACAAGATCGTGTTATAAATACAAGAAATTATAAAAAACACATATGCGGTTTACAATCGATCATTGATAAATGTAGGATTTGCGGAACTGAAGGGGAAACCATTGAACACATCATTTCTTCTTGCACCGTTTTGGCTCAAAGCGAATATAAAAAACGTCATGATATATTCGCAAAAATTATACACATGAATTTAGCAGTTAAATTCAATTTATTAAAGGATACACAACCACATTACATTTATAAACCAGAAAGTTGTTTAGAAAATGACAATTACAAATTATATTTTGATCGCACAGTTTTAACTGACATTCACATTCAGCATAACAGACCAGACATTATTATTTTAAATAAACAAAAAAAGCAAGCATATCTTTTAGATATAGCTGTTCCAAATTCACACAATATAACACAGACATATAATACAAAAATTAATAAATATTTAGAACTCTCCGTTGCAATGAGAAATCTTTGGTGTTTAGAAAAAATTTCGATTTTACCATTTATAATTTCAGCAACAGGAATAGTACCGCAATCTCTTTTTAAAAATTTAAAAATTTTGGACTTAGAGAACACATTGGTGGTTGAAATTCAAAAAGGTATATTATTATACTCATGTCACATCGTGAGGAAATTCCTTAACATTGACACAGAACATAAAACACAAAAAAGTCAAAATGTGGAGGCGAGACGCCGGTAATTATGTTGATAAGCACTGCACTATTACTTGATAGTATTATCCGTAATAGTGTATGTACTCCGGCAAAATTGCCGTGCCGCCGGGTAGAAAAAAGATTCACCAAAGAATTATTGTAATCACACAGGTCAATTAGGTGGTTGTTGCTGCATAATAAAATTCTTTCTGATATATTTTAAACACAGGATATTATAATTTTAGATAAGTATGTACCTCGAACCACATCTTTTGTGTATTTATTCTTTTCTTCCAGTCTCATGGAATGCCGACCTCCACACTATTGGACCTTATCCGAGTTCTAAAATTGTTTCAATAACAAATAATTTAAACTAGGATCTAATCTAAATCTAATCAAATAGGTGTGTACCTCAAAGTGAGATTTAAAAGCTCCTTTATATAGATTAATCGGAAACCTAAAATGTGTTAGCTTGAGTTCCAGTTATAAAATTAAATGATTTCCAATTAAACTATCTCCTAAAATCAGTACCTTTGATATTACTCTGATTATGTTCATTAATTGCAGGTCTGTTTCCAGATTTCTCAAGAGCAAAATTTCTACAACGCATTATTTCTGAAAAGCGATCAATAGGTATAAAGTAAATAACAAACGATACAACATTCAATCAATTAAATGAAACGAAAGCAAATGCTTTCCTTTGCAATTACGTTGGTTTCTGCATCAAATGACGACATGTCATTATCGACTTTAATTAAATTTTCTCCAAACTTGAAACTCAATGAATATATAAAATCCGGTGGAAACGACGCCTGAAAATTAATCTTTTCATTTTTTCATGATTATTATCATTTAATTTCGTCTCCGATCCGCTCGAGCACACCTTTATTACATTCTAAATATTATTTTTGTAACAAGCTCGTCTCGAAAATAATTGGCAATCAAGTCGTAATTGTGTTTTCTGATGACGACTCTGTGCAATTATTAGTTCAATGAAAGGTACAGAACTGATGATTCCGGGAATACAAAAGGGCTGAAAAGTTAAAATTAACCCCCGATTTATCTTTACAACGGGGTAAACATCCTTTGATTGCTACTCTTAATGACAGTTGAATTTGTGTGTCCCCACTGGAAAACAAACAAAATTTCTATATTTCAAAAAGTATATGTCTTAGATAGGCTATAAGAGGTAATACAAGGATGTTGACGATTGGAAGTGGTAATATCCTGTATTCTAGCATAATTATGAGGATGTTGAGGAATCTGTTTAAACGTCTAAAAGTTGGAGGTATTAGGTTATTGTTCAAATCCATTTGTAACTTCAATAATTCTAAAAATGCAAAGTTTGGCTTAAGAAAATAACTTCAAATTGCCGTTACTTAACACTCACCTTGTGTGATATATTTATTTAATCATACTCTGACTGTCTTAACAGAGAAATGTAGTTAACTGCATTATGTGGACGTGCTTGCACAACGTAAATGTGTAATTAGTTACGGAAGAGTTAATCACTGTTAAGATTTAAAATATACTAGATATTCATTCAAGAAATGAAAAACAAAAGAACCAGTTTTCTGTATTCTATTTTTTAATCTAATAAATCTGAAAACTTTTCTTCCAAAAAATGAAGAAAATAACTGGTACAATTTGTTATTAAATATTACGTTTTTAGGCTTTGACAAAATACGAGCATTTTAAATAATCTATCCACATAAAACAATTTTCTATTTTGCACCTTTTGAGCCGTTTTAAAATCAAAAGTAAAAATTTTAAAATTCTGGGGAATTTTATGATGATCGACATTGGGATATTCGCGCGTATTGGCTGACGCTACCAGAATACTCTAGACTTTAGAGGATTCTGGCAGAGGAGTCTGGCAGTACCAACATGATAACCGTAAATTGTACTATCGCTATCGTTATGATACCTACTGTTTTTGGTATCGTAACAGATCTGTTATGGATGCAAAACAGAAAAATACAATTACTGGAGTGTCCGTCTGTTATTTCGATATATAATAGAATATTGTAATAGGAGTTGCACAAGAGAGTCATTGTCGAACGAGAAGGTTTAGAACATGACCAGCGCAGCGAGGAATGCTCTAAAGGAACGAGTTCGACAATATGTCTTGTGAAACGAGTGTAACATGCTATTTTCTCTATTTGGACTTCATTAATAAATTATTAAATAGAACTAATTCAAGAATAAATTCTTTAGTCTAAAAGAGAAAATCTTTCATCAAATTATCCTACGACAGGAATAGTAAAATAATGAAAAATGATGAATCACTCTCGTATAGTAAAATTACCTTTAAATTTTTATTTTACTTCATAAAGTGGATCGCATTTTTGCTAGAGCAGCCACAGATGAAAGCAATTAAAAAAATCACATGAATATATCTATTATTCAAATAACAGTCAAAATAGATAAGTGCTTATTCACAATAGACATAAGCCTGACATAATGCATAAGAAATTCATGATACATGCAGTGTATTTACTATTAATTTTTACGTAACTTATGAGAAGTGACCTCAGTAAACATTATTGTTGTGTACAAAAATGCATGGAGAATCATATTCGAGTTATATGGACACAAAAATTATTTTCCAATTGCCGAAATTTACAAATTATTCTTAGGTATCTCTTATGTATTTCTTATGTCTTATGTCCATTGTGAATAAGCACTAACATTTTTACAATTAAATTTAGTTCATCACTTTTAATAAATTTTCTAATAAACTAAACACATAGTATAAGAAATTTACTCTGTACTCATTATTTAATTTTGTTCACATTTACGTAGATAACTTTGAACAGAAATGTACTGCAAGAAGAAAGGATAAAACACCGAGGTTAATTCCAGGTGTAAGTAGTCCTTTAAGGAGTATGTAAAAAATTATAGGTATTATCGGTGCTGGAACATTCAGGCCTGGAAGAATGACACCCAGCACAGCTTTCAGTTGCTTCAAAGGGAAAGGTAAAGTGGATGGAATAGGTGATTCTTCTGCTGCAACCCCTGCATCACCTGCAGCTGTCGCAGCTGGTTCATTCGCTGTAGCTGCTGCATCGTCCCCTGCGGCTGCTACAGCTCCTCCATCTGCTGCGTCCCCTGCACCTCCACCATCAACTCCGGCTGGCGCAGCATCTCCATCTCCTGCAGCCGCCGCAGTTGCGGATCCCTCTGCGTCACCCGCAGCTCCCTCTGCGTCACCCGCAGCTCCCTCTGCGTTAGCCGCAGCTCCCTCTGCGTTACCCGCAGCTCCCTCTGCGTTACCCGCAGCTCCCTCTGCGTTACCCGCAGCTCCCTCTGCGTTACCCGCAGCTCCCTCTGCTTGCTCTCCAACTGATTCAGAATCTACTTGTGGTACTTGTCCTAAAATTTGCCTCAACAGGACTCGAATAATTTATGATGGGACTCACCATAACAAAAACCAATCAGAGCTATAGCTACAGAAATCGAGATCAAAAGTTTTGCCATCGGCAGGTACATGACTTTAGACCCATCGACTTATTTATAATATTGGAAGGTTAAGCTAGATTTATATTTTATTTTGAAGGAACGTGTTGATCACTTATTGTCTGGATTAGAACCGGTCATAATCCTAGTTTCATGCGTAATCCGCAATCCCACCTGGAACGAATTTTAACCACATTCACAAAGAAAATTCGGCAAGATGTTTGCACGTTATAAACATTGTATTTTACTTATTTTTGTTATGATAATTTTCAGTGGACACTTTGTTCAAGGTATGTGTACAGAAGGAATTATTAAGCGGATGTCTGATATTTTTGGTTTTTAGGAGGCTCGAAAAAATCAAAATCGCACAAACCAAAAAGTAAGATCTAACTAACAAAGTGATGTGTTTGCTATTAAAACAATTTCTAGTTTCACCTGCTCAACAGTATGAAATGCGACTGAAAGGGATAGCAATCTCACTGGAACGGCTCATCAATAAGATCTTTATGATTTACATTGAAGAAATTTTATCCTTTATACCAATTGTAAATTTACTTTATGTACCAATCGTGCGCGAATTACGAAAAACATTTTTCGGATAACTCTTTATGCAGCTGACGTAGCTAATAGTACAGCTATTAATCAGAATTTCAGCTAGCTCTTAAAGCTATTTACAATTAAATTGAAACCAAGATTTTGTAACATTGTTGCATTACATATATTTTTATTGATTGGTAACGTAATTAAATGTATAACTATTGCAAAATATATGAGATATTAGTTAATAAATAAAAAAATGGTTAGTATCTTACTTGAAAAATCGACTGAGGATCGTCTTAACTAGACAAATATAAAATACACATTTCATTAAGAAAAAACACCTAATTTGTCTGATTTTATCAGAGTATCTCAAGAATAAAATGTATTTAAAGAGTATATTTTAATTTTTAAAGGAGTTTATATAATTAGTCCTCACATTTACTGACAATATTTTCTGTCGGGAATAAAAATGTTGACTTCTTCATAATATGCTTACAAACAAAATAGATATTTCCTTCGAAACGCAAACATTTCACTGATCTTGTAAATGGACTATTATTACTACTCGTAACTTATATTATACAGTGAACAGCAAAAGTATGGAATAAATTCATTAAAAATGAAACAATTTTTTTTTCGATTATTTCCTTCATGTGTTTAGCAACCAATTGCGTGACAAATATTGACGAATCAAAACGAGAAAACAAAATACAACCCGATAAAATTTCTCTAAAATGCACACTGTGCAATAATCTGATAAAAAATGTCGGTACCTGATTAAAAAAAAAATCATTTTGAATAAATAGGATTGGAAATAATCGGTTTGGTTTCTTCATTCTATTCAGGAAATAATCAGCCGTATACCCCTCGTGCAAAATTTTAATATCGGCAATTTTTTTGCTAATGAACTCAAACATCCATAAATTATTCGGTCAAAAGACCAATTATTATCAAATAAGAGCACGAGACGAAGTCGAGTCTTCTGACCTCATTTATGGACGTTTTCGTTCATTAGCAAAAAAATTTACGATAAAAAATTTTGCACTTGGGATATAATACATATGTGAAAACATCTTTGGACGTGTCAATTTTCGTTTATAAAAATACAAACATATTTCAGTACCAAATAAAGATTCTCCTTATGCATAAATTTGCTCGATTTTTTTGTTACTCATTTTTTCCTTATTATGAAAATGAAGAACTTTCTTCTTCTTCTTAAAATATTCCCCACACTCTTTATTAAAATTTTGTTAAATCATTAATTTACCATTGCTTTACAGAAATAACGAAGCTGAATCAATCAAAAAGATATTTATTAATTTCAGACATTAGTGAAAACGTTTAAACATTGTAACAAGGACAGATATGACAAAGAATCTATACGGATATGAAGCACCATATTTACTTCAACATTACAATTTCTAATTATTGCAATTAGTATTTAGATTTAGGAGAAGCGTAAAATTAAAAAACCTGTGATAACGCAGAGTAAAGTCACTAAAAACGTGTCAAAATATTTAACACTGCACTACTAATTAAATGGTACGTGCTGTTATCGCAAGTATAAACTGTTGAGTTTTACATTTTTCGGAGAAAGAAAAGTTTCATAAGAATTCACGCAATCGTCAGAAGAACATTAAAAAACATGTTTCCTAGAATCTCGATTAGCGTAATTGTTGTTGCCGCCCTGTTAATTAAATACACACAGGGATGTAAGTACCATATTTGTTACATCTTCATATTTTTCGCTTGATACGATTCTTTTAGACTGCATTCCTTGTCCCAGAGAAGGCATAACCTTATCGTCCTTCACCGACTGCGACTGCCCTCTGTCCAAATTCTATGACACAGCTACAAAAAGTTGCGTACACTACGTACAGTGTCCCTTGCCGCCCTTGCGCAACCCTCTTCCCGAACTCAAGGCCCTTGTTCCCACCGTCCATGACCTCTTTTCAAACACCATCGACGCGTTTAAACCTGAGAAGGTGCACATGCCCAAAGATGTAACGTTAACCGTAAAAGCTATGCAGAAGCGGTTAGAGGAGGTGAAGAGAAATCTTCCCGGCCTTATGGGTCCGATTATCGGAACTGTTGCCCTGAAAAACAGGGATTTGTTCGAAGCCTGCAAAGGGAATATCGGTTGCGTAATCCGAGGAGCCTTGAAACGGGAAAATAATTACGACTTGATTTTCCCCAAGCTAAAACCGGTGCTGAACGAGGTGATTAAAATTTTTCACGGCGTTTTCGACGATCTCAAGGAGATGGCAGAGGAGTCGTGTCGAGCGGGCCCGGATCGGTGTCCACTAATTAAGGGTTTACTTCATTACAAGGAAATAGTGCCGGAGAATTTGGAGGAGGTGATGGATTTGATGCAGATCGCCAAGCAGATTAATAAATATTTCCTTAAGGATCTCGAGAAGCATTTGGAAAAAATTAATTCGCATAACTAACAAGAGCACTATAATAAACAATTCAAATACCTACAGTTAAAAGGCCAACAAATGATTAAGTTCTTATTTTATGGCAATTTTCTAATTGCTGTAGTGATTTAATTGCTTGACAACAAACGTAAACGGTTTTATTTTAGTAATAAAATAGCAATTGTCTTTCTTTTATAGGTGATATACTTTATTTAATGAAAGCTATTGCCGTAATGGAGGTTCTCGAAGTGGTTATCAGAACACAATTTGATTAATAGTCACGTAAGGGACTTAAGTAGACATAAAAGTCCATTTTTATTGCATATAAGTAACTATGTTTTATTACCTATTTTCTTTTAAATTAAAAATAAATAGAACAATATTCCTTAAATGAAATCTTAAACACCACAACAAAAAATGGCATTTATAGCTATTAAGACAAGTGTTTTATAGAAGATTTAAAAATCGAGGTCGTAGTTTAAATCAGAGCGACCGCAGGGAGCGAGGATTTAATAGACCGAGATTTTTAAACTATAAAACACGCCTTGTCTTCAAGATTTTTTCTAACACTAAGATCTTATCAGAAATTATTCGATGCGCGTCACAATCTATGGTCACAATACACAAAACGCGAAGTTTGCCGCGGGTACTATGGTAATAATATCAACAAATTTGGAAAAAAACAATTTTCATCGTTGAAATGTGCCAAAACGTTCCAGAAGAAATAAGAAAAAAGGGGCAATTTGTTACCAATGAAGTCTAAAAGTGCATACGAAAAGGTGTATGTTTCGTTTCAAGGCCGGAACAATAACGGAAGTAACGGAAGATGTCATTTTGGCTTTTCTTGATATGGGGTAAGTGTGTAGAACTTCATTAAAAGTTCATTCACATTACGGCAAGAATCATTTGAAGAAAATGTAAAGATTGCCAGTTTTCGATAGCCGGGCACTTGCATTGGACGAAACAGCAGAAGTTAAAGAAGAAGATGTGAGGAACAAGAGCACGAAGCTAATGTGGCAGTTCCAATTCAATAATTGTACTTTTCACTTTTGTGATAATTAGTGTAAAAATGATGAATAAAATGTTACTTGAATACACATAAGTATGAGCGTATTTTATGACATTATGACTCTATAAGATACGTTGCTATTGACAACGTGTCTTATAGAGAAAAGCGTATTTTATGGGAAACATAAGGTGTGAGCTCAAATGCACCACAGAAACAGTATAAGATATTAGTGTTAGAAAAAAAGTTTAAAAGCTGCATCTTTGTAAAGATAAAAGCAAAAATTATGTATAAGAATTTCACCTCGACGAAGTAATGCTCAAACACTGCTTTACCAAAACAATGAATCAAAACATATACAGGATGAAATTGAAATGTATCATAATATGTAATGTATCATAATATGTAAAGCAGAGTATCTTCAATAAGTGTATCAACCGAAAATGTGGTTAAAAATTTTAAATTCATAAAGTTCAATTTGACTTAATTCCATCCCGAACGAGACGCTTCTGAAAGCTCTAAGAAATCGAAACATGGCATTTCTGCCCTCAATGCTGAGATGTAGCGCAAAATTGAATACACGTGATTTTCACAATTGGTCTAAAAATCCCAGGGTTTTATTATTTTAATGTATATCGATTTCACCCTGTATAGTAAGCGCCGAAAGTTTGTAATGATCGAAATATTTTCTTTTCCTTTGAGCTTTTTAAAAAGAACTCATACAAGTCAATTAAATATATAATCATTTATTAAAATTTAACATAAAATAACATTTTTTCAAAGAAATATAGCTCAATATTTAATTCTTCAGCCTGTTTCCGTAATTTAGATTGATGGCTTTAGCGATATTGATTGGAAAATTTAAAAAATAAAACAAGATGGGTATGAAATTTTAATTTTATGTGATAAGAAAATGATGGTCCCATTGGCTGGATTTCGGTTTTTTAATATCAGTAGTTTTGACGTCTACATTTTTCAAACTATAAAACCTTCTAAACCAGTGCATAAATAATAATTGGTGCAAGTGGATTTATTGAGTTTCCTGGGCTGTATCTTACCCTTACCCTACTAGATTTTTTATAGGGTTATATCAAAAACAAGGTTTATTTCAATCGGACAGTACAATTGAGCCACTGAAAGAAAGGATTCGGGATGAAATCCAAATCAGGTTAATGTAGTTCGAAAGTTTCCAAAATTTTCGTTCTCAGTTTTAAAAACGATTAACATATAATCAAGAAGAGATGGGAATCAATTAGGATATTTATTTGAATTGTTTGTTTTTATTATTTTGTACGTTATTTTAATTTCTTGTTTTAGTTTGTTGACATAAAATAGTATATTATGTTATGAGGAGCAAAAATGAAGTTTTATGTGCTGCGGCTGGTAGATTGGCTGCCGAACGCAGTGACGCAGACAAACCAGCCAAAGCACATAAAACCATTTTTGCTCCGAATAACATATACTGTTTTTTCTTCAAACCTTCATAACAAATTATTTAAGACTTGTTAAGAAACCAGGTAGGAATTTCAAATGATTTAGCTAGTTTACTTTACTGCCGCTCATCAGCGGAGATAATAACTTCACGGACGCCCTCAGCGGAGATAATAACTTTATCTGCCGCTCGTCAGCTCGTTAGATGCCATGACAATGAAGTGACACTTTAACATTATCAATGCAGCAGGATAATATCATAATTTACGGACGTTTGAAGAAAAAATAATTTGTTGATTCTATTCTATAATTTCAATTCTATAATATACCTAATTATAATTTCTATAAAATAATAATCTTTTATTTTTCTTTAACGTATTAAAACTGATTCAGGAAAACATAGATGATATGCCAAGTTTAGCATCTTATGGTTAGATCAACTAGAAGAAATGAAATATAGGACTTTAAACTGACTCTAAACGCCCGACTAATAAACCGATAATATTCAATTCTTCACCGAAGGGACACCAGATGAAGATGGTAGTACCTACCGTTTCATTATAATTTTACCTTAAAAATATTTTACCATGAGGGTCATTTTTGTCTCATTCATAATTCTTGTTAAATCGGGTAGAAACTTCGAACGAATTTTCAATCCCTTATCTGCAGGGAGCGTTCTTAGTAAATTCAGATTTAATCGTAATACTTTGAGAAATACAGCTACACAATGCCGCTCCCTGCATTTTGGTGAATATTATCGTTTTATTAATCGGGCCGTCAGAGGCATATTAAAGCCCTATATTTTGAGTATACTCTGGAAAATATTCGTAGTTGGAAATTAGTTATTTTGAAATTCTGCGTTGTTGTCACTGAGACATAGAAATGTGGTTACATAAGTTATTTATAAAAGAGAGCACGGCATCAAGGCCGAATGTACATATTTATCATTACGGATATTTCTACCAAGTATTGATAATTCCTTTGAAAGTATTATTTTTTTATATTGTCATTTATTTTGCTATATGGCTACTTTTTACATAATATCCACGTCGGAGTTTGTTCGCTCATTACGAAGTACAGACAACAAGGCAATCCTATATTATTAATTATTTATTTTTTCGTTAGAAAATTTTACACTCTTTAGTTACTCGTACTTGAGGAACTCCTAATAAAAAGGTTTTCGAGCAAAATTTTGATTTGGAATTACAAACTGTGTTCGGTATTTTAAAGTGGTCTGAATTACATAGCTACCGGTTGGTTTGAAAATATGTACACTGTTTGAAATTTAAAATTAAGTGTTTTTACACGCGTTTCAACCAAAGCGCAGATTATAATGCATATTTTTTTCGAAACGAATACATAATTACATTTTGTAGTGGGAAATACACTCACCGACACAAAAAGCGACTCATTATGATTTCTTTAATAAATAATCTTGAAATTATATTTGTGCTTATTTTTTTTATAATAGTTAAATTGGGATATTTTCAAAGATCGGGAGTGCTATGATCACCATGGCAACCGAATTGTTTTGTTTAAATAAATTATTGAAAAGTTTGCGCTACTTCCATGTCGTGTTTTTGTCGGTTGTTTTACGTGTTAAAATTTTTAATTTGATAATACGAGATACTAATTCAAAATACTGTTCAAAATTTCACAATTTTTTATAACATATATTTTTTTTCTAAAAAATAACTTTTATCATTTTTCATTAAAATCTTATTTCCTGTGTTTAACGTTTTGTTTGTCGGATATTCTTTAGCAAAGAATAACTTAAATAGCACCTACCAATACAACATGATACCAAAAAAAAATTCTAAGACAATGAATTACTTAAAATTCAAAGTGAGTAGAACTCTTCAAACGATCATTGTGACGGGTATTGGTAAGTAAAAATGTATTAAGAGTGTATTATAAAAATTAAATATGTTCCTCGGTTTCATCCTCTTCTATGTCATTTTCATCTAAAATTGTTGATGGTGGGCAATTACAGTGGCCTATTTTTGAACACGTTGTTTTTCAGGAATGGAAAAACAAAATAATCAAGGCAAGTTGTTGGTACAGTTGGGAGTAAAAAAAACGGATATCAAAATTGTGACATATTCAAAAATTCAATATAACCCATTCTTTATTTTCAATGTGACAGTTTATGACAACTGGAACATTTGAAGAATTGATCAGACGTACGGTCGGTGGACAAATAAAACTGGGACACATAAATTTAATCTATGTAAGTCAGACCATTGAATTGTCAATATATTTGTCAGTGTCTATATAACATGTCATACCAAAGTTAACCTATTTGTGATAAAGCCGTAATTAAACGATGCAAATTTGTAAATTTTGACTTATGTGATTGTCATTTTTGTCCCAGTTTTATTTGTCCATCGACTGTACCTACTACCTTGTCAAAAATAAATTACTCCCTATATTTCGAATTTTTAGAGAAATAACGTTTTTCATGTTGTGTAACTAGAATTTTCAGAAGTAATTTTGAATGCCTAAGGTTGGTTACTATGAATTGAGGGATTAAGTTCAATTAAATATGTCGACAGAAACCAAAATTGATTGTGAAACGAAAAATCATCTATCACTTAGCGAGGCATTAGTCATTAATTTGCAACTGTGACAAGGAATTAGCCACAGCCTTACATTTTTGAGATATCTTTTGTCTGCCACCAGAAACCACATAGCCCCCAACCTAACCAAATTTATGGCAACCTAGTATCGAATATCCCTAAATCCTAGACAGTAATTTATTTTTGACACGATTGTAGCACAGTTATTAACTAAACTGTCACAATCAGTCTAAATAAGTTTAAATGTAGGAAGGGCGGTTTCACACTTATGACTGTTATGTCAAATATTATGTCTGGTTTTTTTTACTCTCCACTGTAAGTGCCTTGAAAGTCCGGAAACTTTTGTTGAAATTCCTCGAAAACTAGAGGTGTTGAATAGGGGGCGATTCGCCGTTTCTGAAGTAACACTGCACAATGAAGATTCTTTGCTCTGAAGTGAACATATTGCAATAGCAATTTTAATAGTCAATAATTAATAATGACAGTTCTCCATTGTAATGACATCTGATGATATTTGAATTACATTTTTACGTGTTGCCAACTGAAGCGTATTACTCACGGACCTCTGGATTTTTTTTAAATTTTCGATCGCATGGTATTACTAAACACTTTTTTGTCAAAAACCATTAAAAATAATTATATATTTTCTTCAAAAAATGCTAACTATGCGACTCTAGAAGACAAACTGAACGTGTTTCTATCTCAGCCGGTCAACACCGGGCTACCGAACATCTGCCTATTGTTCTTCTTTTTCCACATACAATTCATTCCAAACAAGTTTCAATACAACAATATACTCTTCCCAAAGTCATTCTATATTGTTCTCTAGTATTTTTCTTGCGAAAATAACGATGTCTAACTGGAAAATTTCAGTTCTTATAAATAAACAATAAATTAATGAAACAAACAATGAGCGGCAATTTTTAACCTATAAAGGTTTTAATATGTTTTATTTATAACACATTAAAAACATTTCGTTCAAATCCGAGCTCTTGCTACCGGTTCCGAAATAAAAACCTAACGTTACTCCACTAATTGGGTTATACAATCTTGTCTATAAATATTTAAAAAAAGCACATGCACAAGTTACAGTTTGGAAGGTGAAAATTGTTTACTCGTTGTATACAGTGTGTCCCCGGACAGGTGAAACGACTCTTGTAAAACATAAAAAATTCTCGATTTAAATTTTCATTTTTGGGTTAATAAAGGCTAATTTTTAACATAATTTTAGTTTTGAAAAGTCAAGTATGCCTTAGAAATTTTCAAAAAAAACCTATTTTTCTGTAGACTAAAGGTAAATACGTCAAAAAGTTATTTAAAAGAGTTGCTTGAAATCAAAATCTTAGGTCCGTATAATTTTGATTTGTGAAATAAACATTAAAAAAATGAAAAATCATAAACAACTTTTCTTAAATTTTTTTTGTTTGTCACATAAAAGGCACTTTACTCTACAGAAAAAAAAAATTTTTTTGAAAATTTCTAAGGCATACTTGATTTTTCAAAACTAAAATTATGTTAGAAATTAGTCTTTAACCAAGCAGGGCTGACCCTCAGAAAATGAAAATTTAAATCGAGAGTTTTTCTTATCTTTTACAAGTCGTTTCACCTATCATTTTGGAAATGAATTTTACAAATTACTTTAGTGAAACTCTGTTTAATTGCAACTATCAAAATAGAGTCTCTGGTACTTCAAAACGAGTGTAAAAATTTGTCCTACTTTGATGAAATCCAGATTTTCAAAATTTGAATTCTCGGAGAGGTTAACCTTATTTTTTTAAATGTGCGTATTTTCAGCTAAATAAAATAAACAGTAGTCAAATGAACGAACGTAAAACACCCTTATCATTAATTCTAGTCATTTAATTTTTACGTACTTATTGAGTGATTCAACATGATTGTGGATAAATATGGCAACTATGTGCGAAAATGTATGTGGCAACTGTGTGGATGGGGTAAAGTTGACATTTGTATGGCATTTCATATGCGTACATTTGATTTTTTTTAAACCATTGCACATTGACTTGACAATTTTCAAAATTGCGCGCCTATGAACTGTCAAAGAAATGTCAACTCTATCCTACCTACACAGTTGCCACATCAGTGTCCGTACATAGTAGCCATATTTATCTACAATAATTTTGAATCAGCCAATAGTTTATACAACGTGTCTATAAAAGAACGTATATCAATAGTCCTGTGGAATTGTGCTGCACAATAATTGTATTCTGTCAAACTATGTTGAACCGTTGAAGCCGTCAGATCAGATGTCAACAGCAAATAAGAAAACATATACTCCCAAAATGTGTTTGTTTTAATAACCCCAAATCTTCATTGCAAGGAGTCTGCTGAAGTTATGTTTTGATAGTTTATAATAAAAATGTGAATTGTTAGTCTGTTGAGTATCTAGGGCCCGGATTTTAGGCAAAATGGACTATTTTTATTTTTTAAGGCACATGTATGAAACTTGTCTATAAATGATTTCTGGCTTAATTAGAGTAATTAGAGCCATATTTGATTCTGCCTATTCGGCCTAAAATGCCCTTTAAATACCTATTTTACCTTTTAACTGCCTGAACATGCCTAAAATGACCAAAAATCAATTTCATTTTTGCGGTTTTTTCCCAATTTTCGAATTCTGGGAAGTTTACGGTATTGAAAATGTAAAAGTGGTACCTCAATAAAATTTACAATGCTTTATGATTTTAAAATTTAAGGAGATGTAATTACTGAAATGTACAAAGTGCAGTACAATACAGGAATTACTTTTTCGCTTTTACGGTTGGGACCATGATGTCAGCGGTAAATACTCCGACAATACCTAAGTACCACAAACCATTAGACTGGACTGGCATAAATTACAGAGTTTATCTGTTTGCCTCTGTTCGAAGGGGTGCAGGTATACGCGGTCTAATGTTTTCTGATACTTAGGTATTGTTAGAAGCTTTAACGTTTATAAAATGGTCCTTGCCATAAAAACGAAAATTAAAATCCCGAAGTGAAACAATAAGAGAAACCTTAAGGGTGTCATTTTCTAAAAATTTAAGAAATATAAAATTAACCATCTCCTCTGAAATTTGGTGGGAGACGTAAATATAAGCATTACAAATTTGTCATTTCTCGTTTACTTTATCTCCGTGCAGTGGTCGTGTTTCTTGTGAACCTGTTTAAAGTGAACATAATGCCGAAACAAAAAATTAGTTTACGCGAAAAAATATTACAGTGGACAAGCAAGAAAGATTTATATGAAATAAAATCAACCCGAGAAATGTTTTGTAAAGCTTGTGGTAAACTGGTAAGTTAAGCATAATTAAAAATATGTCATTTTATATTTTTTACTTATTTGAAAATTTTATTTTTTGTAGTTTATATGCGAAAAAAAATGTCACTTGCAACAGCATGAGCAAACGGCCATCCATAAAGAGAACATTATGACACCGCTTCGGCAAACGTTGCTGACACAGAACTTGGAGGAATCGGCAAATAGTACATTCAATATGGAACTTTGTAACGTCTTTTTAGCTGCCAATATACCATGGCACAAACTACAAAATCCTGCGTTTCAGAATTTTCTGACAAAATATTGTGGTAGAAAAATTCCGGATGAGTCTACTTTACGGAAAAATTATTTACCAAAATGCTACAAAGATGTATGAACATACTATCTTTTAATATTTAATTTAAAATTATTTTCACTTTTAGACTATTGACCGCATTCGGAATGAGCTGGATCCTTTTAACATATGGGTTTCAGTTGACGAAACAACAGATGCACTTGGGCGATATGTGGCGAATTGTCTGGTTGGGAAACTTTCAGAAGATGAACCTGGAAAATCTTATCTTTTGGCGTCTAAACAATTAGAAAGAACAAATCATGAGACAATAGCTAGATTCGTAAATCAATCTTTAGGTAAGGGTTTTTCACTTTTTTAAATTTATTTTGATTTAAAATTTCTATGCGTAGAAATCTTGTGGAGTACCAGAGTTGTTGCTGAAAAGTTTCTTTTGTTTGTAACGGATGGAGCACCATATATGATAAAATCTGGTAGACACTTTAAGGTGTTTTATCCAAAAATTGTGCATGTCACATGCTTAGCGCATGCTTTAAATCTAGTGGCTGAAAAAATTCGCTATCAATATGAAGATGTGGATAATTTAATTTCGAACGTGAAAAAAATTTTCGTTAAGGCACCTTTGAGAGTTGAAATGTACAAAGAAAAACTAAAAGAAATGCCACTGCCTCCACAGCCAATTTTAACACGATGGGGAACATGGCTTCAGGCTGCTATGTTTTACAGCGAACACTTTGATTCCATTAAAGAAGTAAGTATATAAAAGATAAGCAAATTAATTGATTGTTAAACTGTTTTTAACTACTCACAGGTTGTCATGTCCTTTGATGGAAGTTCTGCTGTTGCTATTCAAAAAGCACAGTCTATAATGAAGAAACCCGGAATAAAAAACCAATTAATTTATGTTCGCAGTAATTTTAAAATAATCTGCGAAAGTATTACTCAATTGGAAAAAAATGGGTTACCTTTAACCGATTCAATCAAAATTGTTGAAAACGTATTTACCTCCCTAAAAAAATCTCCAGGCCCTGTAGCAGCAGTAGCATTAAAAAAACTTGAAGATGTTACTGAAAAAAATCCTGGATACAAATTTCTTCTAGAATTGGCAAGAATTTTTAGAGGTGAAGATGTGCCGGAACATGACACCAAAATGGAAGAAATTTATTACAAATTTGCGCCCATTACCTCTTGCGAGGTAGAAAGAAGTTTTTCAAAATATAAGTCCATTTTGGTGGATAACCGACAATGTTTTAAAGTAGAAAATTTAGAGCAATATCTTGTATGCAATGTAAATACGTAACAATGTAAATAACTAACAAACTTGTAGTATTGTATATTAATTAATAAAAAATAATTAGTAAATATCTTGTTGTGTGTACCTACTTAAAACTTTAAAAACACATTTTTTAATTTAATTAACCACAACTTTAAGGACCTAGTATGGCTTATTTTCAGTTTTTAAGGGACTATTTGCAGTAGTTTAAGGGACTATTTTAGGCACCTATTTCCGACTTTTTAATTGCCTAAAATCCGGGCCCTAAGTATTACTATGGCAGCGAATAAATTTCGGACACCAAATTTGCTGTCATTTGGAAAAATGAAATGTAGTCTAGGCTTTATTGTCATAATTTCTGACATATTAAAATGATTTTCTCAATACTTCAAAGTAACGTCAGATTAATTGAATCTGAACATGTGAATTGTGACAAAGTGACAACTGTGGAAAATAGGGTTATTAATATGTAAAGGGTATTTTACAACTAATGACAATGAAATTGATGTCCGAAATTTATTCGCTGGCATAGTACTATTAGGATCATACAATTTTGGACATCAAACTTCTGTCACATTAAAAAAATTACTCTAAATCATGCTTTATTGAAACTGTCACATGAAATATGAAATTGTTGTCAATTTGACACCGGTTTAAAATATAATTTTTTTACATAATATGTGAGTACATTTGGGTATTTGTTTTATATTTTTTATTAATTAAAACCTCGTTCTATTCCATTTGTCTGATTTTTACAACTTTTTGAATATTTTCTAGGTAAATCTGACATTCACATTTTCAAAATTGACACAATCAAAATTGAGGTTATTAATACATAAGGGTCGTTTTAGAATGTATGACAGCACGATGACATTAGTGTCCAAAATGTTTTGATCGCAATGGTACTAACTGAAAGTGTTTATACAGGATCATTACACATAAATGATTGTAGTCAAAGCAAGCCATGCCCATATTATGAAATGTTTGCCGCTTCGCTGTGAACTGTCAATTTTTGTCACTGTCACTCATTTTTTAGGTGAAAAGTGCGGAAATACGAATCTTTTTTATTTCTTTTTAAACTAGCAATTGAATTTAAAAATATTGAGTTGTTTTGCAACCAATTTAACTCCTGTATGTGAACAGTGTGTATTCATTTATTCACATTATTTTGATCATTTTTGTATGTATGGTGCGGCAACCATAAATTTTACATTCAGTTTTACACCAACTTGGACTACAATAATTTATAATGACCCCGTATTATATTCTGCAGACAACAGCTTTAAACACTAATCTTATGATGTGTATTAAAATTTAGTAAGATTTCAGACTGTAATAAAAAGGAAATAAAATATGGCATGTGGTGGGTACTGTATCTAACAGAAATTTCTTTTAATGTGAAGAAAGAAAAACCTGTCATTAATGGACTTACATAACCTCAAATATACAGGGTCGCTAAAAAGTATGGATACAGCTAAATATTTTTAGAACGGTTTACCAGAACTCATTGAAATTTGGCACACAGTTTAAATTCTATCATCTGACATTTTTTTCAATTTTCTAACCTGTTATTCTGAAGATATAAGGCTAACTTGATTTTTTTTAAATGGCAAGGGGGGTAAAATTTAATATTTTTGAAAAGAGTATTTTTTTGTGAATTCAGTGATGTAACACACCCACATCGCCGCCATAATAATGTATTTTGCGTTTAAACATTTTATTTTTTTTTATTAAAATGTATTATGTCTCGGTTAAATGTCTAATTTTTACACTTATTATTAACTTTTATTTATTTTTGGTCAAAATACAAATGGCAAAGAACTAACGATAGATAAAGACAACATTTCCAAGGTTAGATTTTTTCAAATTTTATTGATTCAATAATTTTTTATAAGGTTTCGGTTTAAATAAGATATGCATGTGTTACATCACTGAATTCACAAAAAAATACTCACGTGCCATTTAAACAAAAATCAAGTTAGTTTTGTATCTTCAAAATAAATGATTTTAGAAAATTCAAAAAATGTCAAATGATAGAATTTCAACACTTCTAACTATGTGCCGAATTTCAACGATCTCTGCTAAACCGTTCTGAAAATATTTAGCTGTATCCATACTTTTTAGCGACCTGTATAATTATCAAATACAGGTGTCCCAAAAATGGCGTACTAACGGTGCATTACGCTGTAGAAGATATTACCGTAAACGCCAGAAAAATGTTAAAAAATTCTATTGGACTTATTTGCTGATTTGGCTGTCTTTGAAAGTGGCACTTAACAGGTCAATTATTTTGAAATATATGTATGAAATTGTCATGACAGCTACGTCTAATCGTACATATTATCACAAAGTACAAGATCACTCACTACCAATATCTAATCCTGAATAATAAAGAATTTAGAAGCTTTAGAAATTGAAAAAATTATTTTAAATCCTCTACGGTAACATTGCAAGGTAATGATGTATGAATATATCTTTGTTTACGTTGTATTTTCGTTAATAATAATAATAAAAATAATTGATTTTTTTGACGGAAACATTTTTTCCATATTTTTTTCATGTTCATTTAAACGTCCTAGATACGGTAGTAAGTAGTTTGTACGCTATTTTTGGGACACCCTGTATATTCGAACTCCACAAATTTCTTGATATAGGTACGTTCGTGTATAGATACCTACTTTGTATAAAGAAAAAGTAGCCAACGTAGCTTAACGTCAAAATTTCATTAACCGGTTTAATTTTCCTTACGCACCAACCATAATAAAAGAATAATAAAATGTAGGTAGGTATATGATATAATGTTAAATTTCTATTTAACAAAGTAAAAATTCGTTATTAGTGAGGGTTTATCGTTTCCTATTTAGATTTTAAAACAAATATCAATCAAAAATGTACTCACTTTAGGAACATGCAGACTCCTGTCGACTCCATGGCTCTGCTGATTCCTTTCCAGGAGGCAAGCATATTGTACTTCTGTTTGGCAGTAAGAGGCAGTCTCGGGTCAACAGTCGCAGGTGGAGCAGCCTCGTCCGGTTTCCGGTTATTACCCGAACCACCACTAGAGGCTAACTTGCCCAACTCACACCCCATTGTACCGTCCCCTACACTAATTGCACTATCAATGACACTCGATCAGGTGTTATAACGATGCACCACGTTTATCGATTCCACAACACTGCCTTTTCATCACAACACTACTAGTGTTATTAGCACAATGGTGTTAATTTTGTATTTACACGGTATATTAGTTATTCCCCTTGACACACCTTTTATCGATTGCTTATTGTTCGTTTAATAAGGCAACGGCTGAAATGAACAATTGATTAGATTATTTACAGGACACCAAAAGGATAATGGAATGGAACTGATTCAACTAATACTCCAAAGAACATTCTCTATCTTTCCTTAAACCGGCAAAAAGTGTTTTTCCTTCCGATTCAGCAATCGTAAAAATGCGTAAACACAAATCTGATCAATACGGATCCTGAAAATGCTCTCCTTTCAGTTAAAAAGCGACCTTTTCACATCCAGATTTTGTTTAGACTGACCAAATTACGTTCAATTAAAGCGAAATAGGTGAACTAATTTGTAACTGCTGAAACGGTTGAAATTCGGTTCTCGGTAACTGCCTTCGTTTCAGTAGCTCTTGTTAATGGCTTTTCACGTTTCATATAACTGAATTGTCGAAGCTTTCCAATTAAAATTTTGTGCACGCTTACAACTTGTCTGGTGGAGTCGCGTGCGTACGGCGGCCATGTTGGGTTTCGAAAAGGAACAAATGAAGCTGTTTAGTGTGAGAGTGACACGTTCGTGTGATTCATTGGAGTTCAACAGGATTCAGAATGTTATTATGTTGCAACTGCAATTCAAATTGTTCCATTTTTGATTTTTTTCAATGCACGGTACTTCCTTTCGTCCAAATAGAAAATTCTTGCATACGCGAACAAAATAATAAGAAAACTCAATCCATTGCTGACGTCATTTCGTACAAAATGAATACAATGATCAATTGTATAATAATATGAATTAAAACATAATAATGAAACGTGAACCGAATTCTGTTTGCAAATCACCGTTTGTTCCGTTTATTCACTCGATAACCACAGACTATATTTTTTGTACCGATCTTAATTTCTTTTTCTCATAGATATGATATTTTTTAGACCAGGTCAGAACGATAAGGTGCTGATTCAGTTAGATAAAATGAGCTTTCATAAGTGTAAACACGCGCACCACGACATTGGCGTGAAGTAACACGCTTTAACGCATAACAATCACTTGCTGAAGCTGCCACATCTGCTGTCGACGATCCTGTAAGTCACGTGAAATTGGAGTATCTTGCGATGCACTTTTAAACGTGTTAGTTTGTTTTGTTTGTGATTTTCTTCAGTTTTTCTATATTCTAATTACTTTTCATCTTACAACAGTCTTTATTAAAAACCTGTCATTAATGGACTTACATAACCTCTGTTTTTCTATTTGGTACCGCAATATGCTACAAAGCGGCAAAAATAAAATATGTATATTTGAATTCCACATGACTCTTGTTATATATTCGTTTATAGACACTTTGTATATCATACGTCCAGAAACTACATATTTTGCGAGCATTGGTACTTGTAAAGGCAGCCTTACACCAAGGCAACAATTGCCAACATGTTGCCTGCAACATTTTTTAGTAATGTTGCCGGTCATTACTAAAAAATGTTGCCGGCAACATGTTGCCAATTGTTGCCTTGGTGTAAAGGCGGCTTAAGACTCGGCGGCGCCTCGTACTACAAACCGTACTCATGCTCGCAAATATGCAGTTTCTGGCCTTGTGATACAAATATGAAATAACTATTGCACGATAGTGTAAGCTACCCAAAATTTTGACATTAGAGCAGAAAGACAAGTGAACTTTGTGGCAAATTTTTTTGAAAGAGAATGGATTCATCTTGAATTTATTACTTGGCTACAGAGTCAAGATGCTGCTAAAGCAGTGAGTGGAGATATGGGCTCTTGCTCTAGGAATAATAGTGTAACGATGCTCAAGGAAAAAATAATGTAATAATTTTATTCAATACGCTAATAGAATCTGTTACGTTTTCTGGAATGAAATTGTGTAATTAAACTTGTATTCATAATGAGGCGAGTTTCCGAATTTTTAATTAAATTCATTTGCAAATATGTAATTGTACTATAATTGTCACCAAGAACACGAAGGACTATATCATGTCTGCATGCAATATGCACAGGAATCTGACAATATAGCACGTTTTTGTTTTTGTGGAGAAAAATACAAACAGTTGACACGAAATAAGATGTTTAGTATTCATGACACATAATGTTTCTTTGCAGTAATTCTCAACAAATTTTTAAAAGTGACTTTTTAGCAGACTATTACCGAAATATTTATATATAAACATTTACCAAGTATGAAAAGGAATTAAAACTCACTGACCATATTTGACACATCACAAATTTAACACTTATAACATCTAAGAACAAAAGTGTACTTAAATCTAGCTAGAAAACATTTTTGTTCAAGCCGCAGAACTATAATCTAATGAAGATAACTTCTCAATTAACACATAAATGACGTAAAAGGCGTGATACCTTGTGTATAGCAAATGAACATTATAATTAGCCTTTGCAGTACATCTTTAATTAGTTATGTGACGTCATTTTGACGCAACGGAAATTCGAAAAAAGTTATTGCCTCGCATAACAAGTAGGTAACAAAGTTTAATTACAAAATGTGACGTGGCAAAAGTTTCAATTAACTCAATTAAATTTTAATCCGAGAAAATCTGTACCGTGGAAGTCTGCTGCAAAATAAATTTTGTGGGTCAATATTTTATTATTCACGTGCAATATTTGCATGATAATTGGAAGGTATATTATACAGCGGAAGTTATGTGTATTACGTGTGATAAGCGTGGACGCACTTTAAATCAGAATAAGAACAAGATATCCAACAATTTTGTAACAGAACAAGGAGTGAACGGTTTTTTCCGGCCTCCGTCTAAATTTACTGAGTTTTCATTCGCCTAAATATTCCTGAAACAGTGAATTCCATGCCTAGGCAAGAAAATCGAAACAGGAATATTTTTATGAAAATTTTTAGGTTGGTGGCACTGAATATCAATGACATGTGGAATTTTTGTACAATTTTTTAAGTGTGAAATATTGATGTTGGGCAAATTTGTATACTTTATCACAAGCTGACATTGTGTATAGCAGAAGAATTTGTTTACAGGTTTGGAATGTTAGAAACATTGATTGACTTTTGTGGAATTACAGTCGCTTCTTGGATCCTTGACGTTACCACTGGAAGAAAAATAAATTCCCTATCCCCTGATATTTGCACTTAGGGCATCGGCTCACGCCTCGGACCACAAACCGTGCCGGCACTTTCAAAATAACAGTTTCTGGCCTTGTGATACCAATAACTAATGTTTTGATACGGTTATAGTTGACGGTCAAACGTTGTTATTCAGTTTCGAAAAAGATGTAGGTATATTAAGCAAAGGCCATAATTTATTATTGATTTTTGGTTTAAACCAATTACCCCTAAAAATGTCTAAATTTTTATTGATTACCAATTTAAAACTTTCATCAAGTTAATTTCATAATGATTTATGACCGATCCCACTTTTGATTCCAACCGTACTCATTTCATTTACCATTTTTAAGTAGTTCTAGCACGCAACATCTCATTTACGTTCAGTACTCATAAAACTTGGGCGAATTCAGTCCACGAACGATAAATTCTTACAGACACGCTTCAGTTTGCCGTTTTACAACACGCTAGATGTTCAAATAAACAATGAAAAAGTGCGTCGAAAACGCAACAAGCGCGCATTCGTGACCAACCGGAAAGCTGCAGCAGCCAGTTTCGGATTTTCTACCCCCGGTTTAATTCTCAATCCAATCTCCCATTTCCTTCGCACTATTTACCTGCAAATTAAAACGCGTTCATCTGAATTTATTTTCGTCGATCGTTTGTGCAAACACGATGGTACTTGGAGCGTAGGTAATGTTTACATTGAATCAACATGTTCCGTTATAAATACAGATTGCCCGCTTCTAATTCGACCCTCTGCTGTGTAAACAGTCAAACTGAAAATATCGTTAAGCTGCGTGTCCACTAACAAGCAACTTGCAAAAGTTTTCATGGAAGTTCTCCAGCAAATTACTTCTAATTAGGCTTTATGACAGCAAACTTGTATTTTCTAACACATCTATTTTGTACAGAGTTGTATTTCCTTCAATAAAACTTTTGATTTGTTAACTTTATGTAACTCTATTCCATTGAACCAATGCAAAAATTCCGATTTTGTAAACTTTTGTAAACAAAATAGTATATTTCAAACCAAGGTAAGAAAGTGCTTTTTTGCAGACCGCAGGCAAAGATTATAAACCGAGCCGTAGGCGAAGTTTGTAAGTGCCTAAGGTCTGCAAGGGCACTTTCTTAACAAGGTTTGAATACTATTTTTTTCCCTACCGGCACAACTTCGTTGAAAAAAGTCAAAAAAAGATGGTTATATTCCTGATTAAAACGAAAATTTTGAGAATTGAATAGTAGGCTGGGTTATTTGTTTAATTAACTTGTCATCGAATTTGAAGATTTGACGTTTGTTCGAAAATTTGATATAAACAGGGTAAAGTAATCTACCTACCTAGCTTATCTGTTTATTTTCCAGATTATATGATTGATCTACCAACTTGCTTTATTGAATTGGCTTTCATTTATCCATAACTTATTTCACTTTTGACACTTTTGACATTTGTATTTTGGTACAGTTTTACCATAAACATTTCATGATTGACTTTCTTACCTTAGCGAGAAAGTTGAATTTTCTCACCTCAAATGAGGTATCCACAGCCTACATTTCTAACTGGTAGGGAAAAAAATATTAAATTTCAGATCGAAGAAAACATTTGAATTAACGTAAAATTGCTTCATAAACCACATTAGATACGAAGACTATCTAAAGCAAACCTAGATCCTTATGGGAAGTTTTATGATTTTTGATATTTACTTTCAATTTTTTAGTTTTAGGATCTACTATTCAGAAGAATCGCGAAATTGTTGCAAACAGACTCAGATTTTTCAGTTGAAAATCTTCGATCCAGTAACTAGTCTTTCAAAAAAAGCAGGGTCTGTATGGTGGATGATTGATTTCTTTTAAACTGAACTATCTATGCAACACGTTTTACAATGTGGACAGTATAATACCGAATGTTTCAAAAGCATTAAAAACATATTGGCCCGGTTGTATAAAGCGACGTCAAGTTGTTGTTAAAGTTAACATAATGTCAAGCGATCTGATTGGAGGATATTTAACATTTTATTTGAATCAGCCAATCAAATGGGCGGATTTCCGACTTGACGCGTTGTTAACTAAGCTGATGTTAACTAAGCTTCATACAACCGGGCCATAGTTTAACTTGAATAATTCAGGCTTAAATGTGATTATCACTATAATAATTTTAAATATCTGTCATAAAATGACAATTTCAGTAAAAGCTTGAAAACGGCTCTTTTCCTACGATTCATTCGACACTGCCGTCGCGGACGGCCCGCGCCGTTCTATCCCGCTAGAGGTACCGTTCGTCTTCGTCGTATAGGTAACGGATTAAAGTTAGGTTATGTACCCAAAGCAACAAATAAATCAACGCAAATATGCGTAAACAAGTAATGTAATAACAATAAATAAATAAACAACGATTAACAATAATGGGCCGTATCACGACACCGTTATTAAAATTGCCGTTAACTAGAGTCGTGATTAAAGTAAACATAAAACGATATAGATTTATGCAATTATAACCTGACAGAAAGAGATGAGTTCGTCACCAAGGTAATTAGAGTCATGATTAAATTTAATAAGGGTGTCGTGATACGGCCCAATGTGTTTTAAATTACTCTAGAGCAAGTGTTGAAAATGATAGCCTTGAGCTCCGATGCACATTGTAACACGCCTTTTCATGTTCTCAAAAGCACCCAATGTCTCAGTAGTAAGTCGCTCGCATTCTTCCCTAATTCAAATTTTCAAATCATCAATTGTGTGGACAGGTTCCTTGAAAGCGGTGTTTTTTAAATGAGGAAACAGGTAATAATCAAACGGTGTAAGATCTGACTTTCTTGCAGGGCAGAGATTTCGATTGATCAACCTATCGTCAAAAAATTGCCGCAAATAACGAACAGTACCTCGTGCAGTATGGGCTGTAGCCCCGTCTTGTTGAAAATGCCCATGAGTCAATTATCATCGTGGAGTTGACTGATGGAAACATCAAGAATGTTGTTCCGGTACCTTTCAGCTGTTACTGAATATTCGAGATCGTCGAGCCTCGAGAATCTTACCAACATGACCTTTACTAACTTTTAACTCTTCATCTCTATGGCCAGTTCGAATTCAACGCTTTCCGAGTACTACTTTTTCTGTTAATTTAATATGAAAATATTAATTCATCCAAACGGATACAAATTTGCAAGGGCAGCTTGTGTTGGCTCAAAATGCTTATTTTTCAGTCGCATAGTATGGTAAAGTATTCACAATTTTCTAGTCAATATTTTGTGCTTAATTCTTCTCCACGTGGCAATAAGCAATTATCGTTGAATTGTTAAAAATATATGATTTTAAACATTTTAAGTTTCATGCGGGATTAGCGAATGTGTTCATTCATACTCAGAAATGCCACACATTCAAAGATAAAAATCGTTTCACTCGCGTTTTAAAATGGCCCACTCGTGCCAAAAAAAGGCCCAATTTACACACGAACGAATTGAATACAACGTTTTGTTGTTCGACGAGCCCCTTAAAGGCTCCAAATCGCTTAAAATCTTTAAAATTAGGTTGACGTTTCGTTTTGACAAGTTGTGACATTTATCAAAATCCGTTCACACAGGAGAAAATTCTCAAATTCTGACAGTGTCGAGCAAAAAAATATTATTATATTCGTAATTCAGTAAGTTCCCTAAAAATTGTCTAGGACAATTTTTCAGGTTTAATCTAGAGATTATGGTTGGCGAGAAGAAATAGTAGATTGTGTTAGAGTTGACTTCAGAAAAAACGGAAAATGAAATTTGACCTAATGTGAATTGGAAATTTAATTTGTCAATTTATGTCAATTTGTGTCTGTTTGACAGTAGTATTTGTATTTGCATAACTGACATTTCTAACACATAAGTGTGGTTTTTTAACCTAAATTCTAAAAGACCGTTTCAAACTATAAAAATTTAATAAAATTTGACAGAACTTTTTCTGACAGTTCCCGTTTTTTTTGAAGCCAACCGTATTAGGATTAAAATGGTACTTTTTTTGACGGGTAATTCGTTTGCATAGTGAGGCGAAGCGTAGGGTAGCCGAGCTACTGCAATAACTGCAAGTCAATAAAAGTCACTTTTAATTCGAATACTTACTATTTTTTCTTCAACCAAGAAAAGGATCCAAGAAAAGCACGAAACTCATAGGTACATTTAAAGCGAACGTTTTATTGAAATAGTGTAATCAAAAAGACAGTTCTTGTTTACATATTTAGTTGTTTACTTCAAATCAACAAAGTGTTAAACTATTAGTTACAAATAAAAAAAAATTAACTCTAGTATTAAAAGTACAGAAAAAACAGAACATCTTCAATAGCCTGTAAAAGCTGCGGAAATGTTAAAACGACTGAGATTTTTTAAACTCTATTCATTGACCTTTTAAACAATCTCTACTTCACATAAGGGTAAACAATGACATACTCGTACAAACAAAACTTTCAATCACTTACTCAATCATTTATTGGTGAAAATGTTTCAAATTTAAATTTTTCGCTCACCGAAAAACAGTTTAACTAATTCTCCACCAAACGAAACAATTCTTTATGTAGCCGGGCTGCAACATTTTTCACAAAAACACCGACATCCGTTCTTGTAATAAATCTCTTGAAGTCTCTTACTAGTCGTTTCTCGACTTTAGATGCAAAAATCGGAGCTCTGAAAAAGCGACTTTCATCTGACAAGTCTGCGAGTTCAATGTAATTAGAACTAAATTTGTCATTCTTTCGGGTTCCTTGCCTAGACAGGTCGCCACTTACTTCAAGTCTGATGAAGCGAATCCTGAAATGTTTTTCACGATTTTCGAGGACGCCTAAACGAATGTAAACTGTCGGTGATTGATGTGTGATGGAGCAGTATTTACACAACGTGGAACATGTCAGAAGTGTTTCGTTCTTACGTTTGTATAGACAAAAAATTGACAACTGTTTCAGATACATTTTCATTTTTTTAATAAAAATTAATATCTAACAAATCAAAATAAAGTAAAAGCAAGGTCATACATTGTTTTGTTCCAATTACAAAGCAGGTAAATAAAAACATGCGAGTTTTACATTTATCTTTTCGATATTCTTGTGAAATCATAATTACTTTCAACAAATGATAAAGTAAGAATAATCATCACATTTTAGAATACTTTAATTGCAGAATATAGACAATTTAGCAAGGCAATTAAATTTCGAAATAGCCTGCTTTTGCTCAATCTCCAATAACGTTCAAAATTCTGAATTTTCATAAAAATCCAGAACTATATCTCTCTGTAACATTTTAGATAAATCAAGATATGAAAAAAATTTCTATTCGTAAAATTCCGTAAATTTCACTGAAACCCAAATCGATAAACATCGAAATGATTGACGGCCAGTCTATTTGTTTCAGCTCGTGGAACTGAAATTGAGCTGAAAAAGCTCCTTCAGTCTGTCGGTTTTACTGAAACGAGATAGAGACGTAACGAAGCATCGTTGCATTTAAAGCTGAGCTGTGGAACTCTTCTTGTCCATAAATTATTTTACTGTTGTGATTTAATCAATTGCGAGTGCAGAGGCTTTGGAGGGGCTTTCGAGAGAAAATGAGGAAATTGGAGGCGAGGCTTGCTGGTCTTGTGTGTCGTTTATTGATTTATCTTTTCCTAATCCCTTATATCCCTTCGCCGTATTAGATTGTTTCGTCCTCGCAGTGCTTTGTCCGTAAAGATTTTTTTAATACATTTTTTCTTCCTTCGTTGGCTGGATTTTGCAGCCGCAAGCTATTACTGCTTGCGTGAATTCGGTTTCAACCCTTGAACGTACCAATCTCTTGGTGGAAAATTATTCTCGTCCTGTCGGGTCATTTCGCATTCATTTTTCTACTTCGAATAATTAAAATGGACTTAATGAAATTAACTTGTCTGTTTCAGCGAATATTACTATTCTAATTACGGAACAATTAAAATATGCATAATTTAAATTAAAGCATTTTTACCGTATTTTTCAGTTAATTTTTTAATTTAAATACATCACTTTATTTCAGTTACTAATTCGTTCAAAAAATTTAATTCGTATTCAATTATCGTACTAGTGCATGAATATTCGCTACTGATTTTGGCAGCAATCTTTCAGAAATAGTCCTGCATGGCAAACTATCGATAATAATTTCCTCGCGTGAGCATTTCCGCTCCCAAAATAATTGTCGACAAGATATATAAAAAAGTTGAAATTAAAAGTTGATACAGCCACACATGTTTCTTCATATTCACCACTGCCAACCATAAATACTGATTATGCAAGTGGTACAATGGGATGGAGGTTGCAATGTAATTTATTTGAATTGTATGATCACTAAAAAAGAGTTTTTGACACGTTCATACGTAAATATTAGTACTTATTAACTTGCTAGCGATGATATTGATATTTGTATTATTTCCCTTTGGAATTTAAATTTTTAATTTTATATAAATGTTACCTACTGACGTTTGTAAAAATATAATTCATGTTTTTTGTTACACGGGGATATTATTTCATAAACAAGAAAAAAATTCTAAAATAATTACATATAAAAAAATGTGTTACATTCTTTAATAAAGTTAGAGCAAATACATTAATTTAGGGTGTTTGTTTTCAAACGCGTATAATGTTTACATTATTTTGGGTTGCCATAACTTCAAAGGTGAAAACAGAATTTTTATTATATTTATTTTTCGTATTATTCAATAACCTCAGAATATAATTTTAAACTTTTTTTGTTTAAAGTATTTCATTCTGGCATTTATTTAAAACAGCTTTTCTGTTATTCCTTTCTATATTTAAATAATTTATTTCGATCTCTAGTCGAAAAACTTTCGCCTAAGAGATTTTTATAGAAACTTTCATTGTATGTTCCAAAACATAAAAACAAGAACGTATATAAAAACTTGTTTTTTTTTGCTCTTACAGTGGTTACAGGAGATCTTGGAAACTTGCCTAATCCTTACAGAAAATCATGTAATACTACAGTGAGACAATACATTTCAGTCCCTACATTTTCTACATAATTATACTGCTTCAGTTAGATGAATTCTTTTCATCAATGTGTAAAACTTGGTTTTTGCCCAAGGGCCTTATCCGTTCAATATTTGACCGGTCTTCTTAGCACACGTTAAATAAGACAATTTCAGCTACAGTCGTACGATAATCTACAATCTCCACCTCATACAGTCATTCAAAAGGCAAAGCACAGGTACGAACTCGGGTTTGCTGAATTGAGACGTTACAAACATGTAAACGATAACATCTGTCACAAATCAACCGTATACAGTGACTCACCAAGGGTTTCCTCCCCCCTAACTCGATCATGACGAGGGTCTTCAACCACAGGCATCGTCTTCAGAGCGCTACATTCCGGGGTTGCGTTGCATGGTCTGGTTATACTTGTAACAGCCCCAGTGTGCAGTGTCCATAGAAGGAGACGGTCAACGCCAGCGTGAGAGCGCGACAGCTCCCGTCCATATCCCCTCAGTACCTACCTCGGAACCAGGATAATCTCATAACCGTTTGCTAAGCAATGTATAATCTGTGCATTTGGTTGCCTTCACCTACCATCCTGACAGGATGCGCTCGATCCACGGCATCACCGTGTCATGCTCATGATCATGAGCCAAAGGATTCTCACCTGAACCTAGTTCGGCGCTCAGGAATCTATGCCAGAAGTTTTACATATTGAGGTACTGATTTTATAGCCCAGGTTGCCCAAACCTGCTATCACCCAGTTACTAACACACCTGGTAACTGTGTCTCTATCATCGGCTATCACAAGCCTAATTCACTGCACAACCTCCGGGTCACAAATTATTCACCTGCCGTCACTCTCGTAGTCGTACATCTCCAACAGCTCCGTTCCGTTCCAGCTGCCAAGTGTCACTGTCTCGCCTGTGTTAAAAATCACCATCGAGCAAAGGACCTTTTCGAATATAATTATAATTTATGAGCCACATGTTTGGGTGCAAGAAGTTGCGATTTTAAAATTCGCTTACAAATGTGTGTTACTATTTCAGTCTCCACCAATCTCCCAAAAAACTGTAAAAACCAACACAATTTATATTACTGTTGGATGCAGTGTCTTTGATTCGTCTGGTCATGTAGATGTTGTTGACGTGGACTTTTCTAAAGCGTTTGCTAAAACATTCTCATTCAGAAGCTGTCCCACTTTGGGCTTTCAACTTGGTTAGTACTAATTTTTCAGTATTGTTTAGGACATATATTTTAATATGAAGAATTCTATTGCTACGAGGCTAACTTGTTTAGATAAACTTCAGGTGTTCCTCAAGACTTTGTACTTGGTCTTGTTCTTAATCCGTATAAGTACCGATATCTGCACGACCTTAATTGTACCTTTACTAACAATATTATCATAAAATTAACAGTATTAGCGATTGTATAATAAATACAAAGTCACAAAGTAGATAAATTTGTTGACAATAAATGGAGCCATATTAATGCGTGTAATTTGTATATCTGCAAGTAACATACTACAAGGTGATTCATGAATAGTGTCTGATTTAGCGCCTTTATTCTTGCAACATAAATCACTCTCTCAGAAAAATGAAACAATAGTGTCAAAACAATTATATTTTTGTAAAAAAATCAGATACTATTCGTGAATCACCCTGTACATGTTTATAAAAACAAGAGTTCCTGAGAAAAACAAAAAATTTGAAAACTTATGGCTTATCTTGGATCATGCAACATAAACTGTCATGAAGTGACGAATAGAGCATGTGTATCAATAGTTTTATCAGTAGTTATATCCCGAGTGCAACGAATATATACCTAATCGGTTCAAGTGTGTGCTGCTCATTGTTTGAAAAATTTTGCTTAATAAATGACTTGAATGCGTAATAAAAAACTGGTCGTCAAAATCATGCTTTGACACAATGAAAAATGATCTATTGTAAAACGGTCGTTGACTTGGGCACAATCAGGTAGGGATTTTTTTTAATTTGTGACAATCTAACCAAATTTTGAAATAACATTGACGACCAGAATTTTTTGCTCGCGATAGTACTTCAAAGCAAAATTTTGAAAATATTGAGGCAGTACACACTTTGACACATTATAATCGTTGCACGAGGGGTATATGACAAAATTATTTCCAGAATAGAATAGAAGTAAAACATGAGACGAAAAAAATTAGAGTTGGCTGTGACCAAAAATTTCAGTTGGCAATTCGTTAAAATTTCAATTATCAGATGCCAGTCTTAAAAGTTAGGTTAGTGATTTTGAGAACGTTAAAATATTGATTTTCATAAAGGTGTGCATTATGTGTGACCGGTCGGTTGTAAAAGAATCATGAGGAGCTCCAATCGTATTTACGAACTAGAGTAAATATTCGAAATGTGTGCCTTCAGCTTCCAAACATAATGCCACTCTCTTCGCTTCATGTTTTCAAATGACCTTCGCAAAGTCGAGACATCAATTAAATTGTAGTTATCAGTAATTACTTGCATTAATTCGGGAATTGTGCTAGACCTGTTTTTGAACACGTTGTTTTTCAGGTATGGAAAAAAAATATCAAGGCAAGTTGTTGGATGACATTTGAATTAAATTTTTACGTGGTGCCAACTGTGTATTAATCATGGCCATCTCGATTTTTTTTATTTTCAATCTCACGGTACCACTATTTTTTATTAAACCTAAGAATACAAACTGGAAAAAACTTCAAAACTTCAAAATATTAAAACTTTGACGAATCTGTCACGCAAAATGTCAATTTTTTGGTAGATAAAAACGATAATTAATGGGCTTTCGAGAAGAGTTCCTTTAGAATAAATGGAACAAACAACAATTATTTGAATAGCAACATCTAATTTTACATAAAGTTCGTTTTCTGTTGCATTATTTGAACAAAATTTTGAAAGAAAAGCTAAGATCCAATAATCGGAACTAGAATGCAATAATCGTTTATTTATACTAAAATAATCGTCTAAATACGGCGCTGTAATTGGTCAAATTTCTTATAAAGGAAATAATAAAGATTAAAATTAAAAATGATTTTTATTTTTGAACGATTCCTGTATCAATGAGTCACCGTTACTAACATTGCTGCCGGTAATCGGTGGGTTTATTCTAGTGGGACACTAATTCGCAAATTCAAGATTAAGTTATGTGAAGCTTCGTTCTTCAAGCGTTCTTAACCATATTTTTTTTAAACATACGGTACTGTACAATATTCTAATTGTATTTTCGATTAAATTCATGATTCTACTGTTCTTGTCCATTCAGATTAAATCGTGATCTGCATAATCATAATCGCATAGATTATTACACTTCACTTGAGTTCAATTGTTTAGGATTTCTAACAATAAATACCCAAAATTCAGATTCAAGGATTATTATTATTTTAAGTTGCTCATGTTTAGTCTATACTTACTCGTAGATAGATGTGCTGATGTTGTGTGGTGTTCTACTGTGAAGTAATTATTTTAACTTTTGACAATGTGTAACAATATTTCTTGAAATTTCTTTTTCGCAAAACGTTTAAATCACATCCGGTGCGTGGCTATCCACAATATAAACTATAATCCTTTGACGCTCTAGTGCTTTCTGATTAACGGTTCCATAATTAATTGCTATATTGCCTGTGCTGAACTTTTTTCTGACATGAAATTGAATGTGCCACGTTGGTCATCTAAATATCACAACATACACATATGTTTTATGACTTTCCCTTAGACGATAAATATATATTGTCAATATATCTTGTAAATAAATATTGACAAACTACATTGCCTCACACAAGCAATTGACAATGCGGGACAATACATGAATCTTTTCTCTCACACGTTCAATAATACGTATGCACAATTCTGTAATATTGATGTCTTAGAAATTCCTCAAGAAGTATATAAGTATAATTGGGCTTTGTATCTATTGGATGTGGTATTCAGTAATTATTATAATTTGGAAACAAATGACGTACAACCTTTTTAGCGGAAAATTGATGTTTTCGAACATTAAAAAAAATTACATATAAACTAGAAAGTGGTGATATAGGTCACCGCAGTAACGAAGAGCTCTTTAAATCATCGAAATTACAACCAATAACCATTTTTTAATAACATATTCGTCTCTAGGGACTTACATTTGTTAAGAACTGACTAATTTCTTTTGATAAACATTTTGAGTGTTGTACGGTGTTCACACCAACTCTCCACTGTTAACAATGAACTTTTCTTCAATCTAATACAGATGCTCTTTTCCAATTTTTCCAAAACACTGGTTTTTTACCACTGTCTTTTCAGAATGTTTTTAAATGTTTCTACTTAGCTACATATTGCCTCAGGTTTTCTTACAAAAAAGTTTTTTTTTGCAAAATTTGAACAACTAGGGTGGTTTTTGTTTGAATTAGTTTTGTATTATAAAAGTTTTCATCTCAAAGTTAGTTACGAATATGTATTAAAAAATCTATCCAAGGTCCCAGCTCTCCATCTCGATGAAAAATCGTGAATATTAGTTCGTAAACATTTTATTGGTTTATTTTTTTATTATAAATATTGGATGAGATCTAATGTATAGACAGTTTACAAACCATTCACAAAAATCCCGACCTGCTAGATAGTCAGAGAGCCTATAGTGGCCTGGGCTTAGACCAAAAATTCCTATTGTTCTCATGATTCTGACGTTTGGGGTTGTTTTCGGGGGTTGCTGTTAGCAACTAACTGTCGTGCTATCAAATATGTGACAACGTGACGTGCATCGTGACGATTTTGACATGCAGTCCACACAAATGTATCTTCATGATGCATGCAGTCATGCGTAGTTGTCCAGTGATAAATTAATGATACTTTACTTTGATTGTAATTACTTTGCACTCATTTCCACCAAGAATGGCACGGATTAATTAAGCAAATATAACTGTTTTGTTATGGACCCATCTTTATCTGAAATGACCTGCTTAGGAAATGACTATGATTAACATGATGGTACGAGTAAAATAATATGTACTGCAAATCCAAGAATGAGATTATAATTTTAATATTTTTCTAGAAATAGGTTTACAACTAACGGAATTTGTTGTTACTGCATTTACCGTAATATCAGTTCTAGTATGATAAAAAAGCCAATTTGTAAAAAATAACAGCAAAGCTTCGTATATACTCAGAGAAGGTATCTTTTCCATTGTGTACATGGGAAGTAATTACGAGTAGATGTATTATTATTAACAGTCTTCGTATCCCACCTCCACCCGGCGGCACGGCAATTTTGCCGGAGTACATACACTATTACGGATATTACTATCAAGTAATAGTGCAGTGCTTATCAACATAATTACCGGCGTCTCGCCTCCACATTTTGACTTTTTTGTGTTTTATGTTCTGTGTCAATGTTAAGGAATTTCCTCACGATATGACATGAGTATAATAATACACCTTTTTGAATTTCAACCACCAATGTGTTCTCTAAGTCCAAAATTTTCAAATTTTTAAAAAGCGATTGCGGTACTATTCCCGTTGCTGAAATTATAAGTGGTAAAATAGAAATTTTTTCTATTAGGCATTTGATTATTATGCATATGTTTGCAAATCGATTTAATGCGACTCCAATTTGAGTCCGAAATTTACTTTGATATTTTAATTAAATTTGTTAGAGGCGAAACTGATATCTGGTTTCTACAAAAACTAATTAGAAAAATGAGTGTAGAGCAGTTAAAGTAGTTTGAAACTGATGATGAAAAACGATTTTTCAACTGTAACTTTTTAAATGTCAAAGTGTGCAATTTTTCTTTAAACCAGTGCTATCGAAAAACAGAAATTGTATTACTTCTCATAGTAATACAAATTCTATAATATATCCTTGCGGGTGAAAAATAATTATCCCAGAATTTAATTTTGAACCCTTCGTTCAATCTCAATTCCAATCAAAGATTCCGTTTAATTCTTCTTCTAAGCTCCTAATTAAAAGTTCGGCGTTTTGACCTGGCCATCAGGTCTCGGCCCTAATTACTAAAGAGAGGGCAGCGGTGACCCTTTTAATGGTCTTGTTTACCGCAAAAAGCCAGACTGTAATTACGATTTGTACAAAACTATCCCATTAGGTCTAAAATATATTTGTTGGAACATTTAACTTTATTACGGGCGCTCTTTACGAGTGGAAAACCGCTTTAATGAAATTTTATTTGTTTCCGATGATTAAAAAAAGCGGTTCGGTGTGACACGAAACTATCACAAATTGTTAGTTTTGTAAATGGTTTAAAGGGGCGCGTTTTACTGACTGGATCAATTGCTGCCGTTATGGTAGCGCTGTTTGCAAATTGGTCGATTAAAAATCTTTTATGGCAGTTGTAAACAGTTATTTACATGAAATGTTTATAAGCAGTTAAACTTGTCGGGTTTTGATTTTATTTGTGTTTTTTCAAGAGAATTACTTTGGTAATTGATTGGAGTAACTGATTTTTCCACAAAAATTGGGAAAATACTGCCTCTGAAAGTAAATAACGTAAGTTTTTATTGAAGCGTTAAATATAGCTATTTAAGTAATAAGGAATGTAAGAACATTTGAGGCTGGTATGTACAAGCCAAGCAAAGCCGCGGCTTGTTACCTGCCGAAAATGTTAATAGTCGATACATTGCGCGTTATCTTATTATATTTTTCCCGCTTCCGATTATAATTTATTTACATTTTGCTCATTTTGACACCTGTCGGAAAATAATTTCAATGAAGGATTTTTTATATTTCTTGAATCCAGTAGTTAGAGTGTTACCGTCCATTAAACACTTGAAATTGTAAACAAATTTTTGCAAATTGAGAAAAAGTCACGTTAAGATTTGTGTGCGTTTTCCCAATCCGAAAGTCAGTCGAAATAGAGGTCGATACCATTGAAAAAGCTGCATAGATTGCTTGTTTAAGTGTATTACCAAAAAAATCTAGAAATAGGTATGAAATTGCAGACGAATCCTTCGAAAAATGGTGTACAAAAAATGTAGCGATGGTGACAGAGAAAGTAATGCTGGCGTACATGTTGAAACGATGTGAACAACTAAAGTCACCGGCAAGCCTATGGTGTGAGTATTCGATGCTAAAAGCAACCATTAATTGTAACAAGAAAATTGATATATCAAAATTCCCCAAGCTAATAGGCTTCCTGAAAAGCAAAAATAATGGATATCGACCAAAAAAATCGGCTGTTTTAGAAAGAGAAGAGATTTGGAAATTTCTGGCGGAGGCTGATGATGAAATGTATCTTCTAATTAAAGTAAGTTATTCTTTAATTATGACAATCCAACTCGAAAATTTTTAACCAATCGAATTGCAGCATTTTTCAAATTTGGACTAATCAAATTGATTTATAGTGAAAAAACACCGAGCAGAGTGAAAAAACAACTAGCCGAGTGAAAAAACAACTAGTGGTTTTTCAGCGAAAAAATTTATGTCAAAATGAAACGTCAAATTTATTAGGTCAACTCGATAAAAATTTTCTCGGTGGATTGTCAAGTCGAATACAATTCGTGGTCTAATTTTTTCTGCAAAATTTGTCATTTAAGGCATTCGTAGCTTTTGCTTTTGGAAAATTACACTCGTCTCCTTCGTCGACTCGTGTAATTTTCATTGCAAAAGCTAGTCATGTCTTAAATGACAAATTTTGTCGGAAAAAATTAGACCACTTATTGTATTATATATGAAAAAATTTATTTACTTTTGATCTGTTTCAGACAGTTATGATAGTGGGCATTGCGGGAGCCTGCAGGAAGGATGAGTTTTGTAAAATCAATCTAGCTGATATTACTAATCATGGCCAATATGTCATAATAAAGACTACACAAACAAAAAATGACATACCAAGAAGTTTTACGATTGTTGAAAATCCTGATGGAGAACGTGTATCTTATGTGACTTATTATTTTCCTAGGAACTTTTATAAATTATTAAGTTTTGTTGTCAAGGGTAAAAAATAAACAAATAAAAGCGTTAACTTACACGTATTGTTGCTAGGATTGCATCACTAACTTACAATATCGGGAGCGGGAAATAGTTATTTATGTGACGCGCTTAGTAAATTAATCTTTACGGGCACGCTGGCACTTGTGGGACGAGTGACCTAAGGAACGAGTCTCCATAAGCCAGTAAGCCCAGTAAAGATTAATTGCTAAGCAAGTTGCATACAAACTTTTATTTCCATCTTCAGCCTTTAAATTTCGTTTTTTTAATTGTTATTTATGTTTATAAAAATTTTGTAATGAAAGGCGGTGGGGTAATTATATCTACGTCGTCATGGTGTTGAGATAAACAACAAAAATACTGTCAGAAGTTTTGTGAAATTTTTCAAAAATCATTTAATTAGTTTTGATTAATTAGGTATTATTTTTTGATGAGCCTTGTAAAGTCTTTACAGGTCTCTTCAACGTGCCTGTTAAATATTACAGGGCTCTGCCTGTAATTACCCATTTACTTAGTTACCACAAATGCCTATAAAGTGTCATTTACTTAGAGCCGGTTGCACCAATGCCAGTTAAAGTTAACTGTAGGTTAAAATGCTTCGTTACTTTAGTTACCTATTGTTATAACAATGTTTTCGTATATTTTAATCCGTAGTTAAATTTAACTCACGTTGGTGCAACCGGCCCTTGGAAGGTGGAAATAAAATAACTATAATATAAAATTAATATAAAACAAAACCAAATACAGAGTGCCATGCGTCTGTCAACATCATTTGATAATTCTCTTGAAGAAAGTAATAGTTATCTTGAGTTTAAATATCCTCGAGACACAAGATTTCGTCTACGAACAACAGATTGGAAAATAAGTGATCAAGATTTAACTGATGCAGGTCCTTCGAACGCTAATCTTGAACATACATTCGGAAATGTCAAAAAGTGTCATAAAATTTCTGGAGAAAAATTAGTTTTTCGATGTGAAGACTGCAATAGAGATTTCAAAAAGGAAAAGGGCCTTAAAATTCATAGATCAAGGATTCATGGACTAATGAGCCAATCGTTTTCGTCAAAATCATTTTCTTCAGAAATTAATAAAACAAGAAGGAAAACTGAAGAAATTAATAACACTCCATTTAATTCCACGGATTATGAGAAGCAATTCGGATCTCAAGATAATCATTCTAGTGGACCACAAAGATTAAATTGTAATTTGTGTCCTGGAAAATCTTTTAAGGATAATACCAAATTGAAAATTCACGTAGATAAGTATCATACAAATAGTAACCTACCAACTTCTTCTAATTTCTCTTCAACCGTTTCTATCACAAAATTGCTTATTAATTTAAAACAGCAGCTACCAACTATTAGAAGATTGCCTAAAGCTTGTAGACATTTAGCTGCAGTTCAATTATTAATAATTGTCTTTCGACCAAATCAATCTCTTCATTTGAGAATCTTTTGCTATTCTCCTATAGAGCTTTCAATGTAGCCGAGAAATCTGATAAGTCATTGAATAAGCATATAAAAGAAAATCTTTCTAATTTTGAAGTACCTCAAATACGAACATCTTCTAAGAGACGAACACATTTATCACTAGCTAAGAAAGTGGAAGCAAAAGTAGCCGATTTTGATATCAAAGGAGCTGTTAAATTATTGTCGTCGGATGACTCATTGGCTTCATTCAATGCATATGTTGCTGAAGAATTAAAAAAAAAAACATCCTTCACCATCTCGCGAACTTTTTTTTCCAGACGCTTTCAAAACGGGAGACTTTTCTTTAATAGTTAATGAGCAAAACGTTCGAGAAGCTATCAATTCCTTTCCTGCCGGTTCTTCACCAGGCTTAGATGGCATGAGACCACAATATTTAAAAGATATTATATCTTTATCAGCGGGCGAAGCAGGTCAGCGGACACTAAGAGCTTTAACAAAACTCTGCAATTTTTTATTGTCTGGCCAACTTACGAAGATTGACTTCAAAGCTTGCTTGTTTTCAAAGTCGTAATATTGTAAATTCGTATTTATCTCCACACCAACTTGGAGTGGCAACTAAGCTAGGATGCGAAGCAGCAATTCATACTACACGTACCTTTGTGAATAACGACCAAAACCGTAGCAAAGTTGTTCTTAAATTAGATTTCAAAAACGCATTTAACTCAGTCGAACGAGATTGTATTCTAAAAGAAGTCCAATGTCATACCCCACTTCTTTACCCTTATCTTTATCAATGCTATAGGAATCCTTCAACTTTATTTTTTGGTGATCATTTAATTTCTTCTTCTGTTGGAGCTCAACAAGGAGATCCTTGTGGTCCTATGATTTTTAATCTTGCCATTCAACCAATTATTTTATCTTTGAATTCTGAACTGAATATTTGGTATTTAGATGATGGAACCCTAGCTGATTACCCAGAAGTAGTTTTGTCCGACTTTAAGAAAGTTATCAATTTATCCAGAAAAATTGGTCTTGAATTAAACTTTAACAAATGCGAGATCTTTAGCTGTTCTGGAGACACAGATTTAAAAGTCATAAAGGAATTTAAAAATTTAGCACCAGGTATTAAAATTTGTGATCGAGGAAGTTTATCTCTTTTAGGCTCTCCAATATTTGACCAAGGCTTCAAAAACACTGTCGAAATAGTTATTTGTATAGCAAGGCTGCGAAATCCTACTTTGACGAACCGAGAGAAAAATTGTCGTCAAGGCCGCTTTGCGGCCGAGACAAGACAATCTCGAAGTCGTCAAAGGATTTCGTAGCCAAGGTGTACACAACATTTTGTGTGCAACCCGAAAATTTGTAATTATAAAATGAACAAGTAAAACTTCCTTCACTGTCAATAAAAATAAAGTCGGCCTACATGTCGCCATGTCCCTATGGAAACGACATAAATAAAACAATTCATTTTGAGAAAAATTGGAAAAATGTCGCAAGAAAATTACAACGTTTTTGTTCCGTCTACTTCCCCGGAGTTAAAAAATATTGCAGATTGTGCAGTGTCCAATTTAATACCAGAAAAGTCCAAACGGTGTAATAAAAATAATGTGCAAACGGTATCGGAGAATGTTGTTTTGGCTTATTTAATGGAAAAATCAAAAACTCTGAAAAGTTCAACTTTATGGAGCACATATTCAATGTTGAAGCTCACGCTGAACATACGGAATGGCATTGGTGTTACGAAGTTTCTGAAATTGGTACCTTTTTTGAAAAAAAGCCAGTTGGTTATCAGGCGAAAAAGTCTAAGGTATTGACACGAGACCAGATCAATTTGCTGTATAATCTGCCCTTTTTTAGGTCATTTTAATCATGGGAATATCAGGAGCCATGCGAAGAGACGAACTAACCAAAATGTCTAGAGTTAAAAAAATATTATAAATTGTGCAGTGTCGCATTTAAAACCTGAAAAATCGAAACAGCAATATAAAAAATGTTACAGTGACTTTGAGACTGATGTAACAAGAAGAATGTGAAGGTAAATGTTAAATTCTCTTATGATAAGTTGTATCATCTGCTCCCTTTTAGGTTATTTTAATCGTGGAAATATCAGATGCCGTGCGAAGAGACAAATAAACCAAAATGCCTGTTGATGTCATTCAGGATTCAATCTGTGTTCACTCAGGATATGTTACTAGTTACTAGATATTTCCCTTTTTGACCGGTCAAAAATTAACCTAATTCATACGTGTCTGTTCTAGATCGATAATTGGGATCTTTTTTACCGACTCGTCATTCTTGAGGCGACCACTCCATTTGAAATTGGCGGGAACTTCAAACCGGTTGAAAATTCTGTACTAATAGCGGCCGTTCCTGACACAAAAACTGGCATAAATCAAACTTTAACTGTACCCAATCCAGATTTTGTAAGATCACACCGCAAATATAGAGATAGATATGTTGTAATTGTGATAATAAATAAATATTGAAATTACTTTTACGGCCGTCGTCAAGGCAACGGCTGCGAAATTCAATTTCGCGGCCTGCTCTAGGCACACGAAGTGCCCATTTTGCGTACGGTTGCACACAAAAATACTTAATTTACGTTTAACTGATTTACAATGGTGTCAGTCCACTTTGCCGATTAGATTTGGTGGACTGGGAATTCGCCGCATTTCCGATATTTGTCTCCCTGCTTTCTTATCTTCAGTTCATGGTGTTAAAAAGCTTGTTTCTTAATTACTAAATTCAAAGGATAATGAGCTTATTATTCACCATTATGATGAAGCTTTAGCAGTCTGGGATGTAGAAAATGAGAACGAAAGACCAACAATTCCACAATTTCAGAAGAATTGGGATAATATTAATATCGAACGAATAATTGCCAATGAGTTAATCTTTAATTCATCTAAGGACTTGGCTCGTTTTAAGGCTTTGCAATGCAGAGAATCAGGATCTTGGTTACATGCAATACCTTCTCCTAATATTGGTACTCTTTTAGATAACACTTCCTTCCAAGTTTGTATTGGTTTAAGATTGGGTTGTAATCTTTGTACACCTCATATTTGCAAATGCAATGCGAAAGTTGATGAAATTGGTATTCACGGTCTAAGTTGTTCCAAAAGCAGTGGTAGATTTTCAAGACACACTGAAATTAATTCTATTATCAACCGGTCTTTGACTTCTATTCATGGACTATCTCGGACTATCTCGTGATGACGGAAAACGCCCTGATGGGATGACTTTAGTACCGTGGAATAAACGTCAACCTTTGGTTTGGGACGTTACTGTCGTAGATACACTTGCAGACAGTTACGTATTGAAAACATCTGAAGTCTCAGGTTTTGCCGCTGAAATGGCTTGCAAACGCAAACATAACAAATATAGTTCAATTATTTCGTCAAACTACATATTTAAAGGCTTTGAAACCTTAGGCCCTTGGTGCAAAGAAACAATAGATTTCATTAATGTCATCGGAGACCGACTTATCGCGGAATCAGGCGATTCAAAATCAAAGAAATTCCTTTTTGAGAGGATTTCCCTTGCCATTCAACGTGGAAACGCTGCAAGCATTCGGGGCACTTTTCCAGATTCCGCATTATTATCGGAAATTTTCGCATTGTAAATTAAAAATGTTATTTAATAAAATTTTACTATAATTAAAAAATTATTGTAAACCAATCATTAGTGTCATTAATAAATGTAAAAAGATTTTGTTATTCTTTTCTAAACATTTTATGATAACATAATTTTCCATGTCTATGTCCTTCATGGCTTGAATTGGTACAATACAAATATACAAAATATGATGCCAAAATAGAAGATTATATCATTAAGAGCCTTTTTGTGCTAAGCCCAGAGATTCAAAACCGAAACGAAGTCGAGGTCGCAACTGGGCGAAGCACAAAAATACTCTTATTTTATCTTCAAGGCGGATAACAAAAAAAAAAATCGGACATAATAGTTATTTATGCAACGAGTTTCTGTGTAAATTGGGCTTTTCTAATTGTCCGAGGGACAAGATTAAAACACGAGCGTAGCGAGGGTTTTAAGGCCTCGAGGGCAATTAGAAAAGCCCAAAACACAAACAATTTACCCAGAAACGAGTTGCATACAAAATTTTATTATTTGAAACGACCTCCCTGAAGCTTCCAAATCTTTTAAAAATGGTTTCGCAATTGCTTTTGACAGTTTTGACAAATTTTTCAAGACCTGTCAGAAATGTGACGTTGAATGTGTTGTCTAGGGCAACGGTTCGTTATCTGCTCATTTTGCTTTAGGGCAGTTAAGAAGGAGTTTACAAAGGAGAAAAATGAGAATTTATGACAGTTGAAAACAATAAATTCATTTATCTTTTACTGCAGTTACGTAAAATGACAATTTTCAAATTTTAAGGCACCAGTAATTCCTAGTTATTTTTTTGCAATATTATGAGTACGTGTTAGTAAAGTCTAGACTCTAGAGTTTACTTTTAACGTTGCTATTTTTGATTTTGACATTTGTAATCCGTGCACATGGGTGACTCATGTTACACCACAGTGGCACCGGTTAAATATTGGGTAATGATTTCGTTATTTCGCTTTTTTAAAAGCTTTTTTTTAATATAATTTAATTATTAAATACCTATTTCGTGTAATTTTTGATAAATAAATCGTGAGAAATGCTTCAAATGACCTTACATTTGACTCGATCGAGCTGCCTGTGGACATTTCCACTCCTAAGATTTGAAGTGTTTCAAGTCCGATTACAAAAAACAGCCACTTCAACGGTTTCTGTAGAGATACACAAAGGTGCGATTTTCGACCGCTTGAAAACAGAGTAGTATTAACTAAGGAATAAAGGATGTAAAGTGTATGAAAATCGTAGTGATACTTCAGATAGACTTTTTCTCTATAGTCCTTCCATATTTGTACAACGTTGTATTGCTAAAATTCCAAACGTGATTAAAGTAAAAGCAAGAAAATTTTTGTAGAATAGTCGGTCACCAGAGCTGTTTAATAACCATTCTCAGAAACACGCTGAGCATGCCAGACAAGAAGGAAACTGCAGAATTCCCCAAGCAAAATTAAGAATTTCAATCGACTGTCATGGTAGTGGCGCCCCAAAGAATTTTACGACTGTCCTCATTAAAACGTCAATGCGCACTTTACATCTACCACATAAAACAAAAATAAACTCTTCCGTAAATCACGAATTTTTGGGAAGGATTATTTTAAAAAATTCAAATTGACGTCACCGTAAAAATAATCCTGCAAGTGTGAGTCGACCTCTGTACCAAAGTTTGTGTAAATAAGATGTTAAGCCATTAAATAAATGCCAATTCTGACCGAACGACATGCTGAACCTGACCAGAACTGGAAAGTGTTAACTTTCCACTTAATTAAACAACTTAAAAATAAATCGCCGTTTAAATAACGTCAACTGAGTTCCCAAAAGGTGACGTCATTATTTCACCGGCGCACGTATTCTTTATTTTCGACTGTCAATTTCAATTTTTTCTCGACGGAAGAAAAACAGAGAATGCCCCTTGTCGAAATTGGAAGAATCAGGATCAAGGATTTTTCCTAATTGATTGAATCGATTATTAAAAGTACAGTCTGAGACAAAGCAAATGGAACGTTCGCATCGCCTGCTAGACCGAGACGAAAATCGAAAATACGTTCCATTTCCGATGTCTAGACCCTGACACAACATCCAACTAACCGTCAGATTTTAATCCAATTCATTGAATCACTGAAAGTTAATGGTCACGCACTGTCGTCTTGTTTGTTTGTGGTTGTGTGAGTGGTGTAGGCAACCCGCGACAGAGTCGACGTTTCAGCGGCTTGCCTATCTCGACCTAGGCTCAGGTCCAACTGAAATTCAGAGGCCGAGCTGGGCTGAGACGCATGCGCGCTCCTTTTCAGCGAACTCCGAGCGCGTTTCACGAAGAGAGGGTCTTAGGATGCGGACGTGAAATATTGATTCGGTTATTGTTTGGGGCCGCTTCTAGTAATATGGAGGTATTCGCATTATTTTGTTGGACTTTTTCTAACGACGGCGTTAATTTTTCATGAGGATATATTGATTTATCGAGGGACGGTAGGAGTACGTTTGAATATTTAACTCGGAGAAAAGTTGAGAAAGTCGGTGATGATTTTTCGTGGGATTGAGATGTTTTGAGTAAACGGATCGGAAGACTCGAAGAATGAATTCCGTTAAAATTTGATGGTGGAATCAAAGCAGGCGACGAAGTTAATGTAAATTTGTTCAAGAGCTTACATCAAATTGCGTGAGATTAAGTGCAATTTTGGTAATGAGGAAATTAATTTGATTCGTCAATAATAATAATAATAATAATAAACGCATTAACAATATCAGACGAGATTTAGGTAGAATAACTCAATATTTAAAGGGTATAAATTCTAATCATCTAAATAACTGTATTCAATCGATTTTAAATAAAAACAGAATACATTGTTTAAAATATAAAGAATATAATGAAACATTAATAGAAATTAAAGACACATTATTACAAAAATTGAATATTTATTCTAAACGATTAAAAAGATATAAAAATAATAAACAACGGAAATTTGAAAACAAACTATTTAGAAATAATGAGAAGTTGTTTTACAAAAATTTAGCAGATAATAAAACTCAAAATAATAATGGTATACCAAATATAAATGAAATTAAAGAATTCTGGTCAAACATATGGTCAAATGAAGTTCAATTTAATAATCGGGCAGAATGGATTCCTAATTTAGAAAATGAGATCCACATCATATTCAAATTAGCCTTGAAATTTTAGTTAAAAATATTAATAGTTCACATAATTGTAAATCCCCTGGAGGTGACCAAATTCATAACTTTTGGTTAAAAAAATTTACTTGTATTCATAAATGCTTACTTGATCACTTTAACTGATTTATTAGGGAACCTAACACATTTCCAGAGTTTTTGGCCCATGGTATAACATATCTGAAACCAAAAGATTGCGATACTAAAAATCCATCAAAATATAGGCCAATCACATGTCTGCCTACAATTTATAAAATTATGACATCTTGCATTAAAGTAATAATTTACGACCATTGTCAAAAATTAAATATAGGGTAATTCCGGGGGAGTTGTCCCAGCGGGAGAGATGGCAAAAGCCTTAAACTCGGCTATGTATTAACAGGCTGCATGTATTACAGGTGATTAGCAGTGACGGCTCGTTAGGGGCGGCAGAGTCGGCAGTACGGCCCGTACCACACAAAATTACGAATTTTATTTTCATACTTTCTGATAAAAAAATGTTTACGTTATTTTTCTTCAAACACAAATAACAACTTAAATTACAATTTACATTTCTGTCTCGTACCTAATTACATTGTACTGTGTACCGTATGTGCTGTAAATACACATATTATGTAGTATAAATACCTAAACGCATCCAGGATAGTTTTGAAAAAAAAATGTGTGTGTAAATAAAAATCCACTTAATAAACGCAAAATTCTACTAAACAAATTATGATGTCTGTTCGCCTTCATCGTTTTTTTTTAATTGCCTCAGTAAAGAGTAATTTAAATTAGATATTGAAGTTAAAGTTATTTTTTCACCATTACAAAAATTAAATGCATACGAATATTTACAAACCTACGACAATAATTGACAAAGCCGTTCCTAGGCTCCTGCGGCAAGTGTTTATTAAATAGGTAATAAATACATTCGGCGAAGGAAGGGGAAGGGTCGGCCAGTGACGTATTTGCCGAGTGCACACAGACTAATCTTTGCACTGCGATTTTGAAACGATGAATACATTCAGAAGTACGTCCAGCTGTCTCGTCTCACCAATCTTAAGTTATGTTGCTGTAACTTGTAACGGATAGCTTAGCTCGTTTCACACAAGCCCGGCAAAAGTTAATTTGGCCGACAGCTGTTGCAGCGCTGTGGCGCTGCTAAACTGAGTTTGCTAAGGTAACGACAACGGTTGCGCCCATATTTCCATCTCACTTAATTTGGAGTCTATGCAAGTTAATCGACACGATACAAACATCCCGTGACACGATACAAACATCCCGTAAAACAATGAGTTGTCGCTACCTTATTTATCATCGAGAACCTTAGAGTTTGCGTTTGCGTAGTTTAATTCCTTAATTTCAAATTCACGTCTGCTCCTAACCGTTTAACGTATCGTCTTTTGTTTCTGTTTTGTGTGTTTAATCTGTTATTAATTATTATAGTATTATTTAAATTGTGAGTGTAAGTAGTAAGTAGGTAAACACACCGACAATGGCAAATGTAAAAGATGTAGTGAGTACCAATGCCGATTTGATTAACTATTTATTGGCAAATAAATTTCATACATTGTCTAATGATGACAAAATATTTGTGAAGAAATTGCCAGTTCCACAACCCTCAATGGTTGATTTAATACAATCGAAAAGTGGTCATAATCGCGCGTTTTCTAAAACTCTGTACCAGAAACATACAGGGTAAGTCACATAAGGCTTATTTCTGAATTTATTTTGTACGCAACCAAAAATACTAATGACGCAGACCACTTGATACCGTTTATAATGTGATTTAATTTAGTAATCAACGTAGGTATGTAATTTGGCTAAAAATGTCAAAATGACGTTTTCCTGTTCTGATTAATGAAATCAAAAATTACAAATTACATACCTACGTTGTTTACTAAATTAAATCACATTATAAACGGTATCAAGTGGTCGGCGTCATTAGTATCAGAAATAAACCTTATGTGATTTGCCCTGTATGGTTAACGGGCAGCCAAGTGCACTTGCACTTGTTAGTTTTACTATGTAACATTTTTTTAATTATGAACCTACATTTGTCACGCGGATGCCTATCAAAAAGTTAAATTGACTAATTAGAGCTTTACCGATCTACCCATGTTCGGCCGACCCATATTCGCGAAACACGAGCCGTCACTGGTGATTAGTTAGTTTGACGTGACAATAAGTTGCGGTGTGTGTTGTGGAAAAATCCTTAAGTAAGGTAAGTTATCATGTTTACTGCTTTGTAAGTAGGCTTGAAAATATTTGGATATTGACTCTAAAGCTTCTATTTTGGCAATGCATTTAGGTAGAGTGGTAATGTTTTTGACATTTAAGAAGCTAATGTAAGGTTATGTAACGAGCTATATTTCAAAGCATTAGGACGCATAGTTTCTTTAATGTAAGGTGGGGCATCACACCCGTTCTTTGGGATAGATGGCACAACGTAACTCGGGTGAGATGGCTTACGATATGCACTAATATTCAGAAATATGATCATAAACATGTTTGTGATATGGGAGACATAATATTTATTTTCCTACTACGTATCTAGAAAGTTTCATCTACTGCCCTAGCAACACACTTGTAATCGAAAGTGAATTCTATCTTGCGTGTGGTTGCTAGCTACGAAAGTAAAATACTTACGCGACTAGGAGATTCCTTACGGGACGAGGAGAATTTATTTTATTTTGTGACAATTTCGATTGAGGTACCCAAATCATTAAATGGAAAACAGCAACACATTTTATAATAATATGTAGTTTAATTAGTCCAATTGAATACAACAAAGGAAAATTAATCTACTTATTCACATTTATTGTGATTTATGAATTGTTGGAAAGTTAGGTTATATCGCTCACCCGACTTGACAGGCGACAATGAGCCTAACGTAATTCCAGCGGCTCTTTCAATTCCGTCACATTCCATATTTTGCGGGAAGACTTGTTGCATAAATACCAATAACCGCAAACTATCAAACTAACATTATTACGGATTACACGCACTTACACAATTCACGCCGTTTGAAGACGAAAAATAAAATGTTTGTAAAAGCTGTTGCTATGGTTTTTACTTCCAAGATCCAAGGACGGTCGCGATACGGCACGATTTTTGCAATTTTTTTTTAACATTATAAAATGTTGGTGCTTCGTAGTAGGAAAAATTTAATACAATACACGATGCGCAAGTTTCTTCTTTCACCGCGGAGGTTTCACGGCCCTCGGCTGTCGCCTCGGGTCTTGAACTACCTCCTTGGCAAAAAAAGTTCACTTACGCATCTGGTAATGTAAATAACTATTTCATGTTTTTGCTTCAGATGCCAACCAAATACATAAGAAAATCAGGTTCGACCAGAGGTTCCTGGTCGGAAAATGCCCTTCAACGTGCAATAGCAGCAATAAGAAATAAAATGGGAAGATATTTACTTAGCTTCTAAAACATTCAATATTCCTTCAAGGACATTATGGAAAGCATTGCGTAAGATGCCGTAAGACATTTTTGTATGCTCCTGTTTATACCAAACAATTGATTTTAGTTTGTGCCATCTATCCCTGACAGATTGGGATAGATGGCAAAATACATTTTTTTTTAAATGATTTATTTTTTTGTTATATGAGTATATAGCTTAACTTGTTTGTATTGATAAACTTTAAATAAACGTTACTCCATCCACTACATCGCTTTTTTTTATATAAAAATTGAACATTTTCGAAAAAAATATATTTTTCCAATTGTGGGGCATCTCTCCCGGACTTACCCTACTTAATGAAGAACAAAAAGGTTGTGTTAAGGAGTGTTTTGGTTATAAAGAACAACTCATAATAGATACGGTAATAATGGAAAAAGCTAGAAAAAATAATAGAAATATTTATATAGACTACAAAAAAGCCTATGATTCAGTACCACATTCATGGTTAATTAAAATTCTTAAAATTTATAAAATTAATTTGGATTTGATTAACTTTTTATCCCATGTCATGACATTTTGGAGAACTACTTTAAATGTATCAATAAACAATACTAAATTAAAATCCGAGCCTATTCAAATTAAACGGGGAATTTATCAAGGAGATTCTTTAAGTCCTTTATGGTTTTGTCTAGCCATTAATCCTTTGACAAATCTATTAAATAGCACTGGATATGGTTTCAATATTAGACTTAATAATACCACACTATCCAAATTAAATCACCTTCTTTACATGGATGACATAAAACTTTATGCATCTAAAAAGAATCACATTTTATCTTTACTAACAATAATTGAAAATTTCTCAAATGATATTGGCATGAGTTTTGGTATTGATAAGTGTAAAACGCAATCAATATGTCGCGGTCATTACGAAAATTTAGAATATATAACTAAAGAAGGAGAAATCATTAAAAAATTAAATAAAGGAGAATTTTATAAATATTTAGGTATTAATCAATCAAATCATATTCAACATTCAATTATAAAAGAAAATTTAGAAAAACAATTTTATTTAAGAATTAAATCTATTTTAAAATCAAAATTAAACGGTAATAATTTAATTAAAGCAGTTAATACATATGCTGTTCCATTGTTGACCTATTCTTTTGGTGTTATAAAATGGTCCAAAACTAATTTACAGAATATAAATATTCAAACTAGAGTTCTCTTTACAAAATTTTGTAAACATCACCCCAAATCTGCTATTGAAAGATTTAATTTACCACGCGAAAATGGTGGTAGGGGTTTTTCAAATCTAGAAATTCTACAACACAATCAAATTGCTTCACTAAAAAATTATTTTCTCAATAGAGCTAGTGATAACACTTCTTTTAATGCTTTGGTTTCAGCGGATAAAGGTTACACACCTTTAAATTTAAGTGATAATATAATTTCAGATATTGTTGAGCCAAATATACCTGACACTATAGCAAATATAAAACAAAAGTCTTTACATGGGAGATATTTTAAAGAGCTAGAACAGCCAGAAATTAATATTCAAGCTTCTCATGCATGGCTTAAAAAATCAAATATTCATCCTGAGACTGAGGGTTTTATATTTGCAATACAAGATCGTGTTATAAATACAAGAAATTATAAAAAACACATATGCGGTTTACAATCGATCATTGATAAATGTAGGATTTGCGGAACTGAAGGGGAAACCATTGAACACATCATTTCTTCTTGCACCGTTTTGGCTCAAAGCGAATATAAAAAACGTCATGATATATTCGCAAAAATTATACACATGAATTTAGCAGTTAAATTCAATTTATTAAAGGATACACAACCACATTACATTTATAAACCAGAAAGTTGTTTAGAAAATGACAATTACAAATTATATTTTGATCGGACAGTTTTAACTGACATTCACATTCAGCATAAAAGACCAGACATTATTATTTTAAATAAACAACAAAAGCAAGCATATCTTTTAGATATAGCTATATCTTTTAGATATAGCTGTTCCAAATTCACACAATATAACACAGACATATAATACAAAAATTAATAAATATTTAGAACTCTCCGTTGCTATGAGAAATCTTTGGTGTTTAGAAAGAATTTCGATTTTACCATTTATAATTTCAGCAACAGGAATAGTACTGCAATCTCTTTTAAAAAATTTAAAAATTTTGGACTTAGAGAACACATTGGTGGTTGAAATTCAAAAAGGTATATTATTATACTCATGTCACATCGTGAGGAAATTCCTTAACATTGATACAGAACATAAAACACAAAAAAGTCAAAATGTGGAGGCGAGACGCCGGTAATTATGGTGATAAGCACTGCACAATTACTTGATAGTATTATCCGTAATAGTGTATGTACTCCGGCAAAATTGCCGTGCCGCCGGGTGGAGGTGGGATACGATAATAATACAATAACAATAATACCACAAAAAAAAATTATTTTTTTTTTAATACCACAATGACTACCTATCTTTGAAGAAGTACATATGTATATAACAGATTTATGATTAATTTATATTTTTACTGCAATGCATGGTTAAATTCGATTCACTTAAATAAATATGTTAATAACAAAATTAAAGTTATCCATTGCTCTGGCACTAAATTGAAAAATGTCTCCAGAGAAAAAACATCTTCTTATTTCCATTACTACAACTGTTTAAATGTATGTAATTAAAAAATTGTGAGATGATATTTTTTCACGAAAAATGTGAATAAAATGAAAAAATGTGAAATATTTAAACGAAAGCAACAAGTTTAAAAATATTAATATATCACAAATTTATGAAGTGTAATAAGTTCTAAGAAATTCTAAGAAACATAATGTCTTGGAAAACTGATGAACTTTCTTCATTTAAGATTCGTTCTTAACTACAAATAATATTTACTGCAAAGGCATTTTTTTAATTACCAAAATAGTATATTATGCAACAAGATTTATAAACGGCACTTTAGACACGAGTTTTATGTTAGGCACGAGCGAAGCGTAGCGGAGCGAGTGTTTAATAAACAAGTGTCTAGAGAAGTTTATAGACGAGTTGAATACTATACTTTTTCTACGACCAAATTAACAAATGGAACACACAAACGAAACAAGCAACTTTTTTATTAAACGTTAATTTATACATATAAACTAAATGAACATACCAACTAGGAGTATATATATAGTACGTGACAAAGAAAGGTAAACACCCTTTTATTGATCTTGATCCTCTTGTTGTCATCCTACGACTTCCGGTGCCCCTAGCCCTGTCTTCACGGCCTTCTGGAGTCCATGCCTGACAACATCTTAAAATGGTGCCTACAGATCTGCCAATTGTTCTGGCAATTTCTAAAATCCGCCCTCTTTCAAAGTCACTAAGCTGACCAAGTGTACGCACTGGCGGCATTTCTCGCCTTACAAAAACCCTTTTCCAACAAGTTTTCTAAAATTCAAAAGTCAAAATTTTCAATCTAAACAATATTTCCTTACACTTGCAACCAGCAGCACAAAAGGCAGAATACAGTATAGATAGGGCTGCAAATTTAATCATTTCTTATCTGACCCAAAACACATTTGCCCGCAAAAACTTATTGAAACAAAACTATAAGTACTGGGTGTTTACCTTTCTTTGTCACGTAGTATATTTCTCAGGCTACAAATTGTTGGTGGCTTCAGGTTCATATTTTAATTCGCCGGATGCGAAACTAATAAACGTCAAAATATGATCTAGAGCTAAATATCTCCAAAAAAATCAAGCCGTGTTTAAAGAAACTTCGAGTGTGTTTAATATGCCGAAAACGCCCGAATGGACATCAAGTGGTGATTAAGGAACAGTCGTTTTTAAAATGACGTTTTATACACTATTTGTCAGTGCAAAATGTGACACTTTAGAGAAGGAAGTAGAAAAAATCTTAAGGGAAACTAGTCAAATTATGTAATCAAATTTTGTTTAGTCAGAGGGTATTTAGATATTCAGAATTAATTTTATAGACAAATAGTTTTTGTAGTACCTACCAGGTGTTCAAGTATTTGAGAATGCTTTTGTATCCACTGTAGTAGAAAATTTATAATAAATCGATAAATATTAGAAATAATTTTAATTAAAAACAAGAAAAGAGAATGTAACAAATGTTTACGATTATTCGAAGTAACTAAAGACTTTTTCGCGAAGCTTAAATGCTGAGGCCAGTAACCATGACAACTTTTCTAGTTAAGTGGTTTCCAAATTGATGCAGAAGAATTCTTTTCCAGACTTAAAATCTTTTAAACTCCCTGGCAGGAGTGTACTTGAATCGTAATTCCTTATGTCAGCGAAATCGATATTTTGAACACTTTAACTCAGCTATGATTGTAAATGTACAGTTAGGAAGTCATATTCAACTGAAAGATTACGTTTACCAATAAGGAAATCATTTTAATGTTTTTCTTCTACAACCGCAAAAAAACGTGACATTTATGCGTCGTTATCAAGTCGCAAAGTATGTAATTTTTGATAGTGAAACATATTTGTCAAAAAGTTTCCTTGGATGCTAAAATGGTTATATTTTAGCATCCAAGGAAACTTTTCGACCAAAAACTCATTCTCATGCCCCAACAAAAAACAATCATTTTGCGCACTTAATACAAAAATAACGAAATACAAACACTATTTCTTCTACAACCGCTTTTTAAACTTTTGCTAATAAAATTGACACTTACTACAAAACGATCAGACATTCAAGTTGCCCGCTTGTGCTAGTTACTTGGTTACGAATTTTTGTAAAACATCCAAGGAAACTTTTTGACAACTATTTTTGATCTATCAAAAAATGACATACTTTTTGACTTGATAATGATGCATAAATGTCGCGTTTTTTTGACGGTTGTAGTAAAATAACTATTTTTAATGTCTTGGAACATCCGGTTTCAATTCACACAGCAAAGATTGTTAACAGAATCATCCAATTTCATCATATACATATGTTTCTTTTTTAAATCAGCACTCGGTTTTCTATTGAGTTTCATTCATAAATAAGTAAAAAATATTATGTGAGTGCCAGGTTATCAAAAATGTTTATAATCCTCGATCGAAATACTCCTAGCAAATCGAGCTTCCTCTAATGATTCTGACGTCTAATATCCAAACGATTTAGATTTACATCAATTTGCTCATTTTACAATAACCGAACGATTTTGACGTAAATTAGCATAAAAATGATATAAACGAACGCAGCCTCTGTCAATACTGTTATTGTGACGAATTTCGTTTTCAAATCAGTTCCTAATGTTAATTTAGGGGGCGCCACTGTACGTACGCTCCAGGGCCTACTCGACGGGAACACTTTTTCAAACCAAGTGGGACGGCCATAATAAGCGCCTAGCGTTTTGATACAGTTGGCCATGCTCTCACAAAATACAACTGACATCTATCAATCGTTTACTATATCAATACCATTTACTTCAACGAGTGACCAAATAATTATTATAAAAAACCTAATATTTTGTGTTTTTAATCAAGAGACTCAAAATTATCTTGTTGAATTACACTCGATTTTTTTTGTCATGACAATTATTTTCTTCATTATTTCCAGCATTTCCAAGTAGTAATTTTATGTCCGTTTTACCTCAAACAACGTACGGCTACCTGTCTTTGATTTTTCACTCCCATTTCCATGGATACAACAAAAATGAAATATTTGCTGACTGTTAGGAGTGTTAGGATACATACACATTTAGTGTAACGCATAGGTCCATATCTTTCACAAAAAAGAAGATTGATTTTTTAAAAACATTTTTACCTGATATTTTAATGACTACTTAACAACGTACTGCTAAGCTATTCCGCGAATTTTGGGGCACCCAGTATAGTATAAAATCAAAGATACTTACCTACTTTTCAAAACAAGATTATTAGATATATCAGAAAAAAATAGTAGATATATTATTCAATGATGGTTATTAGGTACTGGTGAGAATGATTTTGTGTCACGAGCCGAAAGCGAGTGGCGTAATTAATTCGAGCGAGTAATAGCCATTATCCGCGAGTAGAATGCTATACATTTTGAACGACTATGAAGAGAAATTGATAAATAAGTTTCATTATTAGATAAACTGAAACTGATATATGAAACTAACCATTGCATTAAATGTTGTGATTGTACTTCATAAACTAGTTGCTGTGATATTTACTGTGATTTTTGAAATTATTATTCAACGGGCCGTGGGTGATGAACTCTGTTATCTAAAGAAAAACACTTTAATAATTACAGTATTCTACAATAGGAGTAGAAAATAGTTTGTTTAAGATATAAATGTAAAAAGTTATCCTTTATTGTACGGACGGGTTTAAAATACGAGCAAGGATGTGAGTGAAATAAAAGAACTTTTTACAACATTTTATCTACGATTGTGAGATTATCGCACCGGGTTTAAATAAATTTGTATAAAATAATTATTATTGATTCAATTTTTTATGAATAACCAAAGTTGTTTGAGAACCACGTCGTTTAGCAAACTACTTGTAAACAGTTTTTTAGAATTTTCAGTCGCCAAGACTATTTTTGAAAAAAAAGGTAAAATGTGTGATAATAATAGTTTTAAAATAACGAAGCAAACGATCTGCCGAACACTGCTCCAGAGATAGCAGACATTGCAGAAAAGGCAGTTGTAGGTTTGGTTCCTCAAAAGTCACGCCAACAATATGAATTAGTGTATAACAAGTTCAAGCAGTGGTGTGTGTCTAAAAGTGTTACGGAAAACGTATTCACAGGCCCGGTTGCATAAAGGGATGTCAAGTCGTTGTTAAAGTTAACATAATGTAAAGTCATCTTATTGGATGATATTTAACATTTTATTTGAATCAGCCAATCAAATGGGCGGATATCCGACTTGACGCGTTGTTAGCTGACACGATGTTAACTAAGCTTTATATAACCGGGCCTTAGCTTACTGCATACTCTTCTGAAAGGCAACCAATACACGAATTCGAGAAAAATGACATTGCTTTTTCAAATGAATTTTTGCAAGAAACAGCCAGTCATGCCCAGATTCAAAATGCCATCACTGTAGAGTTCTGTTAGCAGCTGAAGGGACATTTGGTGGGGGAAACTTGGGCGGTCCACATATCCAACCAATAGCAACCACTCTTATTTACTAATAAATGGACCTGTTCGAACCACAGAACGGTCGAACGAAATAGCGTTGCTGCACATCCCAACCTAATGTCCCTTCACCAAGCGACTGGAGTCTACTGCTTGACCAGACTAGTTTGGCGAATGAGATGCGCAGAAGAGGAAACGAATATCTGTAAGACAAGGATATGGCTGGGGTTGTAGTTACGGTACACTCAATGAAGCAAATCTGCTCTAAACAGCCCGGAGATGCCGTCCACTTGAATCATTTTATTCTGTTTGGAATTTTTCATCCGTTTATACCTACACGATCTAAACACCTCAACACACAACAAACATGTGCGCTTCGCTAGTGGGAGAGATTTCACCCCGCCAAGCTGTTTTGGTCGAGCTGTATCTTCTACACCCAGTACCAGACCATTGCACCAATTGCAAGATTAGTGTCGATGTGCATTATTCATATAAAAATAATTAATATATAACAATGTTTTTGGAGTAATAAAATTTGGAAACATTTCCAACAAATTGGATTATTTTATTCTGAGTTCTGTGCAATAAAAACGTGCAATAAAAATTTTTTTGCACAGTTCAGTCAATTTACTAAACGGCAACTTTGACAACAATTTTCAATACAAAAAGTGTCTACTTTTTACACGATCAAAAGATAAAATTTTGAATCACACCCATTTATTGTGGGATTTTGGTAGATTTTACGTGAGAATTCAAATAAAATTTCGTTGCGACTTGTGAATTTTGACACATCTCTTGAGACTCGAACAATTTAAAACGCTGACTGAAAGTAAATATTCCTTCTTTACGTCGCTGTAAAATCAATCTCACCATCGTTTGGCAATAAGCAACTTCTTCAACTTTCTCCTTAAAAATGGTTGTTTAACTTAGATTCTTGTTGGTGAGGCATGTATCGATTCCCCTGAAGTTTACAAATGGAGTCTGATGTAGGGGTGTATGGTGTGTGTAAGTGCTAAAATTTGTGCCCGAATAAATTGCCAGGAAAACCCTTGAAACTTATATAAGACAAGCTGCTAGCAAATCAGGTTGGTTATCGCCTCTTACTCTCTCCACCACGTTTCTGGTCTTCATATTCAATAAATTTCCCGTTTTCGCTGATTTTTTACGAGCTAACGTGATTATGTAGCGTGACCAAGAGGAAAATAAAGACGAACTGCTATTGCTGACCATTGCCAATAAAGAATTCATGATATCTATACTAGCACAACAAAGAACATTTTACGGTGTTTTGTTTGAAGGGAGAAAAATTTACTAATTGATTAATGCAGAATGCAGTTGATAGACTTTAATTAAGACAGTATTTTTTTCACAAAGGAACTAAGGGATATTATAGTAGACTACATGCAAGGTGGAAAATGTTTCATTATTTCATTAAGGCGGCCTTACACCAAGGCAACAATTAGCAACATGTAGCACGCAACATTTTTTGGTAATGACCGGCAACATTAGGTACTAAAAAATCTTGCGTGCTACATGTTGCCAATTGTTGCCTTGGTGTAAGGCCGCCTTTACAGCAATCATGTTGAATAACCGAGTCGCTGGGAATGAAACGTCCACCGAGCATCGTATTATCGAGCATTATTCGTAACTTTTTATTTTATTCAATTGTGTATGATCTCAGGGTTTTGGGCTTTGCATTGCATTTTTTTTTTCTAATTTTTTTGAGGTTAGGTATGTTTGGGGAATTGAACAAAAATATATTTGGTTGGAAATTTGAACGTTTATTTCTCTATTTACCTGACAAGAACATATCCCATTTAAAATCTCAAAGTAATAAAAACGGATTGCGAATAAATGTAATTTTCTTACCGAGACTGGTAGTTTGCGTAGCAAGGTGTAGGTGAGGTGTACAAAACATTCACGGAAAAAAGCACACTACGTCCTGAAGTGCATACACTATTTTTTCCACAAGCCCTGCCTGACAATAAAAAATACTGCTTCAATATCTTCTGACGTTTGGTTGTATGTTCTGCTGATAGTTCAGCTTTTCTGGCACTCCTTGACGTTTAATATCATTAAATAAAAACTTGTGCAGTTAGGCATAGTCTGTCCACAGATATTTTGCGTTTATGATTTGACATTTTTAGCCAAATTACATACGTACGTTGATTACTAAATTCAATCACATTATAAACGGTATCAAGTGGTCAGCGTCATTGGTATTTTTGTTGCGTACAAAATAAATTCAGAAATAAGACTTATGTGACTTGCCCTGTATTATGAGAAAAAAATAAAATATCAAAATTTATGAACCTTCATAGCTAACTATGCTTTATGTTTTTTAAATAAAAAAACACAAATCCACGTTAACTTTGGAAATGTATTATTGTTTGTTGCATTTTCAATTCCGTCTGGTTCAAAAATACGCATCAATACGAAAACATTTCTACAACCTATAAAAAGTGGCAACTATGATTATTATCAAATACAAACATAAATTATTTTCTATTAAAAAGGATCATTTTTCATGCAAGCAATAGTTTTCACACATGATGATGAAGAAACGTTTTGCCGAAACAAAAAAAGTTGTGCATGGTAAAACCCAGTCATGGTTTTCTTCGTTCTCATTTCGAAAATATGATTCTGCCATGAATGTTTTGTAATCCCGAATGAAAACCATTTTTTAAACGAAGTTCACGGAAATTTAAAAAATTACAGATAATACTAAAACAATGTAATGAAACTATGAAGTATTGAACGGAACGGGGTTTTCCCCGGCGGACACACCCATCCAAACACTTACAGCATCTAGAGTGCATTTCAACGAGAGGTACACAGGCGTGGCTACCGAGATGCGCCAGTTTTATTTTTGTTTTTACTTTCACAACATAGGAAATATCAGATTTTCACAACCGGGATTAGAAATCAAGTTGTATGACATAAAAGAGAAGACGGTGAAGAACAATAACCTGGCTGTGATTTGCGACAAAATGGCGAAAAATCAGCTGTTGAAATGAAATTAGAAAATTCCCTGGAAAGTACAAATTAACGCCGCTACTGTCTAGGTACGCCACGCCACCGTAGACCGAAACAGATTTCTACGCAAGTTTATAGACGTGTACCTCTCGTTGAAACGCACTCTACCACTGCTTAACTTCACTCATTGAATGGGGATAGTGCTTTCATAGTACTGGGGCTCCGTTATTATTACGTATTACTTTTTCGCGCAATCGTGTTGTTATAGCTACTTACAATTATTGTTGTTGACACTATCTGAAAGTTGAACTTAACAACCCTAATGCTGTAAGTAAATAACCACACCGATAACTACTGAGGTAAGTCATTAATGACACTAATGACATTAATGTCTTAAAAATATTCCTGTCAAAAAAATTACTTCGAAGCCATTTTTTTTTCGTATAAGCGATTGTGCGACTTGGTCTGGATTTTTCAAACTCTTTCTCGATTCTGTTATAAAATGCACTCACTAATCTTATATGTATCCCAATAAACTATTATTACAATCATTTGTTATATTTTACCATGCTCGTTGCCAGTTTTGTTCCGATATTCTTCTTGTACAGACAAAAAAATTCCACTACGACTTTGTTTTTGATTCGTCCTCGATGCCAAACATCCAACTATTATCCTGACTCATCTCAGCAAAAAATTTCCAGACTCTCGCCGTATTAAATTGCGTCCTCTTCCAAACTTCGGAGCAAACACATTGATAAATGATAGAGGCCTGGACGTGCTCCGGGTATCCGGTCGTCAAACTCCGGAGAGGTCGAGTCAATAAGAGAACAATCGTCCCTCGAAAATGACGGAGTATCTCGGAAAAATTACGACCGTCCGTTCATTTTATCGATCGCTTTCGACCCAACAGAGGTGTTAAGTGTTACATTTGCTCCCGTCAGTGTTATCCAATTAGGACGTTTGTTTGCTGATATAATAAAGCCGCCAGTTTTGCAGACAGCACGTCTTCTTTATTGGTACGTTAACGCCAATGGCTTCTTCGTAAAGAAGTACAACAGTTTCCTAAGCAGGTGGGCGTAGCTTTTATCAGGTAAGACATAAAACATGAGCTGTCACAAATTATCATTTTGTGCAGCTCAGCACGGTATCTGAAATATAAATTTTAAATGAACCGTTTAAAAATTATTAATGTCGTTTAAATGGAAATTGATATAATGAGATAATAACAATATCATGCTAAATTAATTAAGATTTGTTATTTAAATGTAAATTCTTAAAAAAAACTTGACGTAAAGCTGTCTTCTGCTTCAGTTTTTTAATGAAATTTGCCGCAGTTTCAAGAAACTGAAAACTGAAACGTGGGATAATGTGATTTTTATTATTATTCAGGAACCGGAGAGAAGCCTCAATTTACATAACACCAAGGAGTTTCGGGTCCGGAATTACCAACTTTGTTGCATATCATTAAAAGAGAAGCAGTCTTAATGGGGATGGGGTAGTGAAAGACGGACAATTTTCTTTCATTTTTTGATATACGCAAATTTTGTTTCACTAAACTAGGTTGGTTGTTAAAATAGTAGCATCAAAAAGTTGCAAGAATTACTAAAATTTAATAATCCGAGAGAGAGAATACATTTTATGAAGGATTATTCACGTAAGATGACGAGCCTGACCAAACCCAAAAGACAATTCACAAAGCACTCTCGATCTCTATTACATTATCCGGTATTATCATAATGCACATAAAACATAGACAGCTTTTAACGTCAGCCTAATGAATGTCAAGTTCTGACAGAAAAATACCTCTCTCAACAAATTATGATTTAATAACAATAATAAGCAATTAAAATCATTAAAGTAATAGTAGGATCACATCGATTCTCTCATCGTTCGAAAAAATACTAAATATGAACGAAAAATGCAATGACAGATATATCTTTCAAATTAATAGAATACCCACTTGGATTCCTGATTTAATTTTTAAATACCAAAACACAATGTATGCTTTGTCAAATGTATTTTGGGTTGCATTTTTACCTGGTCAGGCTCGTCATCTTAGATGAATAACCTGTATATTTAATATCATTAATTAATTAATGATCTAGTTCTTGTTCCTTTCCTTTTTCTTTTTACAAAGTTAATTTTATATTTGGATATTTTTCTTGTAAAAAATATATTTTATTGATTTATCGAGTCGATGTTTTATTTTACATATATTATAAAAATATTATGTAGAAATAATCCCATAAAATATTGATACGTTGTTGACAGCAAAAAGCCCTATTTTATCACCTGTTTCCTTTAGCAATATTCTCACACTGGCACTCCATAGAGATACAGATATCCAGAATACACTCCAATTTTCATATTTCGATAGAGTGGCAAAGGCCCGCTTTTGCTGACGCCGTCTTCAGACACTCTTAATCCCCCATTCCATATACTCCCGGAATTCGGCACGAAACAAGATACCATCTTTCATCATTTCCCTACTTGAAAGCCGTTTTAAACACAATTCTTTCGCTGTATTGAAATTCATCGTACGCCCAACGACAAACTTTCTCTGTCATATTTCACCGAAACATAATTATTACAAGGGATTGCGTCTGATCTTTTATGATTTATTTTGGTTGTTGGAACCCTTGTTCGAATGCAAAATCTGTCATTGCAATTTTTATCTCCCATTTTTGACCTATTTAGGGACGAGAATCGATAATAATCATTTAAGGGCTGTGCAATATTTAGGTGAGGGTCCTGTGAGTAGCGAAGGGCGCCGGGAAAGTAGACTCTGGAGTAATCGATGTCGGTGTAGTGTGTGGGTGGGTGTATGAAACCAGTGGCACACCGGCACTGTTGGGGATTAGATATTTGCTTTTTCGTGGTTGTGTTTTTCGGGGATGATTGTGCCGATGAGTTGATTAAATTCCAGGTTCATTCGAGTTTGAAACTCCGGAAAATAATGCAACGTTAATTGATTACGTACATCACAATTTGAAACAGGGTAAATTGTTATGCAATGATTTCATTATTCAGTGTGAACATAAACTTTGGAAGAAAATTCATAAAAGTGTTATGTAATGTTTTTTGCGCAATGACGTCGTCAGCAAATGTTTTAAATTACAATACCTCACTATTTTCTCCTCTTTCTGATAGACCTTCCTACTACCTAAACGATAGATGAAAAAATTTGGTACCTTACGTTTTTTTTTTTTTTTTTTGAGAAAATTTGATTTAACTTTTAATGTAAACATTTTAATCAACCTCAAACAAAAAACAAACAAACATCTGAGATTAACAACAAAATTTAACGTAAATGTTGAAATTGTCCCCCGTCAACCATTTGGCACGAGTGTAAACACTTTGTACACTGCGCTCAATAATGTCAGGGCTGATTTGTTCCATTTCAGCGCGAATTCTCTGCTGTAAATCTTCTAAATTGTTTAGTTTATTAAAATAAACCCTCGATTTTTAAATAACCCGATAGAAAAAAGAATTAATTAGTATCAAACTCATGTGGTTTCAAATAAAAGGTTTTATATAAATGTAGGTATGTGGAGTCAAAAAATCAAACGTTAGAATGCCCTCAATGACATGTCGCCGTATTGGTTGCCTATGCTGAACTCAGCAATACATTTTTATAAAACATACGAATAAATAAACATATTTGTAGAGAGAAACTGTAATTTAAAAATAAATTCAAGGACCCTAAATATTCATAATGTTTATTATAAATTGATTAATTACGTCAAAATACTCGTAAAATAAAATTTACCAAAAGCTGTATTAAGCATTGCAAATTAAAACTTTTAATTATCTGAAAGCTTATATTAGTGTATCGCAGATAAGTACCTAACTAAAAACTGAGAAACAAACCAGTTTGTTTGTCACAACCCTCATTCATTTAATCCGTTCTTGTTTATTTTCAGACTTGGGCGAAGCTACAACACGAAATTGTCTCCGAACACCAATTCAACCCCTTGTAAAATTCGCAGTGGTCATAAATTCTTTTCTACACCATTTCATTTTTTTTCTGGTGTTACTTTATAGAACATTTTACAACTGCGCTGTTTATTTTTATGCGCTGCTTAGTAACCCTTTTATGTTAAGCACTCGTAATAACAAAAAGAATCCCCACAGTTAATTATACAACAAGGAAATTCTTAGAAGACAAAGTCCGTGAAAATTTTACCTCAATTTATTTAATTTAATGCGTGGTAAGTGACAGCTATACAAGGCTTTTCTCGTTTGTCATAATGAGGAAAGTGGAGTTTTGCGCTTTATGTGTTATGTGACGCCACTAACTTTTTATTTCCACTAGGTTGTAAGTTGTACTAAGAGGAAAATACAGGAGAAGAGGAGTTTTATTTGTTTTGAAAATAAATATGTTATTGAAAGCTGAAGTAAATAAACTTTGCGTATTTTTATTTCTCTATACTGATTACATTAAAAAACATATAAATCAGAAGAAATTAAATGTTTTGTGAACATTAATTCTTAGTAAAACCAAACAATGAACAGAAATAGTTTTCGTTTTCAGTGCATCTTCGACTGTTGTTAAATTTAACATTTACTTTGATGCTATAAGGTCAAAATCTCTCCCTTATTACCTTCCATACCCGATGTAGTATTTAACATTCGATACACCAAACAGGGATGAAATCATATCCGAACACACGTACAAACATAACCTGGCTGAATTGCCTCAAGGATGAGAATATGCAGTTAACACAAGTAGGTAGGTAGGTATTTACAGCTTTTGTTTACTTAAACAACGCAGACACCTTTAAAGTTGTTAATTTTTTATTTGCTTATTCTTAGTTTAAGGAGGGGTATGGTTGCGTTATAAAGGAAGCTTGTTTTATAAAAAAAAAATTGAATTTAACGTAAAAGCCTTTATATTCTCTACAAATTATGGAATTTTACTATTCAGTGAAGTATTTATCTACATATTATTATACATATTTTCCTATAAAATGGAATTACGAAAAAATAAATTGTAAATCAGTACATCTTTTCTTTATTTTAACCACTGAAGAGGTCTAAGGGTACCACGATGTCCTTGAATCAAGCCTAAAGTGCTTCTCTTCCGTCCATTCTTCCACTATTATAAGCATCTCAAATTTCCTCTCGAGAGGCTTGTCTCATTTTGCAATATCTAGTTCATCTTGCCTTTTATCCATCCATACTTTGAGTGCATGTGTGTATGTGTGCGTGTACGTAACATCCGACCCACCAAAGGGGATGAAATCGTATTCAAACCGGAAGTAACACGCACACACACTCAAACATGGTCTGCTTGAAACATTCCAAGGGTGGGAATTTAAAACTGGTGTGTGCATTCACGTTCACAGGTTTTTATATGCACCTATATTTGAATAACGGGAGCAGGTTCGCTGTTGACTATTTTTTCTCAGCCGAGACTGAAAAATGGGATGTTAGACGTAATGAAATTTGACTGAAAAAAAGGCAAAGCGATCGATGTAGCTCTTACGCACGTTCTAGATCCGTCGAAATGATATATTCGCAGAAAAATGTAATTCTTTCATGTCCATTAATATTCGAAAAGTCCATCAAAGTAAAAGCTTTCGCCTCTTGTACGAATTATGGTAAAATTTCGTATTAGAAATACAATGACGTAACTACATTTTGTAGAAGATTACAGAGAGAGGAAGTCGATACGCATAACTGAATATTTTAATATCGATAGGGTTTTGTGGGAATCGTCAGTGGCGTAGGCACCAGAAAATTGATATGTACTATTCAAATTTTAAATCAGTAATTTAGAAACATCCCCAGTTCAGTTTCAGTCTTCAATTTTACTTTGAGCTTAAAAATCTTAGATTGAAAGGTCACTTTATGAATTCTTCACATTTAGTTCATCCAGTTCATCCACAATAATCATTACATTACGATAAACCGCTTAAGATGGATGTAATTATGAAAAGATTATGGAAATATTTCACGTACCTATTGAGACTCTTCATTTTACCCGTAGGTACTTGTTTAAAAATCGCGTTCTCTTTGAAACCGAAAATAATTAAGTTTCAATTATAGAAAGTAAAACTTTTTCCCATTTGCAAAAGTCCTAGTGATTAGATTTCATTAAAAAATTAATTGTAAGAAAGCCAGCTATTATGAAAATAATTTAAAAACTGTTTACTGTTTGTCAATTAGAATAACAGTAATAATTTGATTGTCCAACAGTATGCAAATAGTAATTTTGGACAAACAAAAAAAACAAAAATTCTTGTTACGCTTAAAAAAATTACCCTATTCAATATACATATTAGAAAACAACAGAACTAAATACTATTAATTTATAATTGCTAATTAACACATTAGTTAGTTTGAAAAATGGTACCTACCTAAATCACAGCGATCAGAAATGCTATTAAATAAAGTGCACGTGCATTGTGAATTTGAAAGCAAATTGATAGTGCACTTATTACATAAAAAGTTACATGGTAACGTGCATTAGTTCGAGAAAAACAGAATTTAATATATTCAAGAAGATAACAACCACTTCGTCTTCATGTAAAGTTGGTCCAGCGAGAGATTGGTTGACATAAAAAATTACTAAATTCTACATAGAGAAAGTAAGTACCTAGCGCACGTAAAATTTGAAATATATCCTTCAAGCAGTACAATTTTTGCCCTGAAATTATGCTCTAATTAATATATTCTAGTGCATTTTGTAGTGTTGGGTTAATTTATCACAATTTAAATAAATAATAATAAATAAATAATAATAAATAAAAATAAATAATAATAAATAAAAAATAAAAAGTATAGTAAGTTATAAAGAAATTTTACAAGTATTTTCTCTCAGTGCTCCACTGATTCGATGTGGAATTTATCGAATAAAACAAAAAGCGTAACTTCTCTTTCAGGATATACTCTATCTTGTCGAAAACTTTAAGAATCTACGTTGAACACTTTCCATTTCATTAGAACAGCGAATATAGGTAGAACTCTAGATTAGAACAGATAATTCCAATCTGAACCTTACCGAACTTATTACTTATTTAATTAATTCGTTCCTTATGTTCTTTATAACAAAGTCTATTGCTAAGTCCATTTTATAATAGATGAAGAGAAGGTTAAACGTCCATCAATAATAACGCCTAAATCTCTAATTTCCTGTAGATGTTCCAAGATTTTCGAATCGATACCATAATCATATGTGATTGGGATGAGTTTTGTGTTCAACTTCAAAATATTGTCGTCTAACCCACAAATACTATAAATGAAAATATGATATCATCATCTTACTAATTGTCTGAAAATTTTGCCGTCAAAAATACAAAAACTGTATTTAGATTTTCTGCCAAAGAATCGTCCAAGACACTATAAGTGCCATTTACTGAAATTTCAATCTGTTCTTGTTAATTTAGTTTAAGATATTCGTTACAAATATTTAATTTAAAGAAGCGGTTTTTCAATTAAATTTCACACTGTTCAGAAACAACGTTTTTAGTGTGTCGGGTTCTTTTAATCTGTAGTTTATTACAGTCTTATTTTATTATTTTCTAATATACTGTCTGATGATGAGGTTGTATGTGTAAGAAGGCAAAATAACCCAACTTACTTTATACAAATGTTAATGGTTTACAAGAAAATCAAAGGAATCATTTTGTTAGGGAAACGCTGAAAATTTTCAAATTTGGCGGGCAGTTTTAACGTATGATCAATCCAAAATGTGAAGTTTTTCTGTCATTCGAGGTTATGTTTGGTTTTTATCGTTACAGTTTTTTGAGTTTCATCGTGAATTTTGGATAAAATTAGTAAAGTGATGATAAAATAATGCCTGCAACTTATTCAGAAAACAACAAAGGCTTTAACAACAAAATGAAAGGACCGTAATTGTGAGTAAAGGTATAATTTTCATTTTCAATTTCAAATCTTTCGCGTACACATTCAAAATCAAGTAACAACGATTTTACAAAATTTAAGCAGTGTGAACGGGTAATTTTGAGATTAGGTGAAAGATGACATTGACAGCAATTAAAAAAAAAATATGATCGGTCTTCTACTCACGGTCCCTTCTTGTTCCCACCTCTTCTTTACTTATTACTTGTAGAACATTGCTTTTATTTAGCCCATTATGAGTAGCAACCCTTCTTATGGACCACTCCTCTACTAATTTGGAAAGCATCAAAACTTTGTCTTGCTCTATCACTCAAGGCATTTTGACTTTTCAAAAGTTTAAATGTCAGAGTTGATTAATTACAAGCCTGATTTAATACAGCGAAAAATAGGTGTACGCGAAAGTTTTGAAAGCAAGTGTACATTAAAAGTCAGAAACAAATGATTTACACATGTTAAACATAGGAAAATTAGTGCTCTTAATTTTTATGATGTAGTAGACTTTTTTGTAATCGACTGTACATGCGATATGAATCACCTAGGTTCTTAGCAGAGGCTTCAAAATTTAGAGCGAAGAAGAAACTTTCTGCTTGAGTATAATTTTATGTTCTATAGAATCTTTAATCTTTAATTTAGTGTTTGATATTCTAGATTTAACATACAGGGTGTTTCACATAACTTTCCGACCCTGAAGAACTTTAAATACAATCACTACTGACTATTGAGTAGCATCAATTCAGCCCGTGCGTTGTCAAACTCAAACATAGGCAATAATAGATAGAATATTATGAATTATGATACAAGTTTATAAGGAAGCCTTTGAAGGCCATTATAAACGTGTATCATATGTTATTTTTTATTACACCTGCACTACAATCTGAAAATTATAACAAAAAATAGTATATTAAAGAACGAGTTTTATAAGGGTTGATTTGGTGCACGAGTCCCAAGCGTAGAAAACGACCCGTACGGGTGTTTTGAATGGGACGAGTGCGCCAATGCCCTTATAAAACGAGTTTTTATGTTATTTTTTAGAGTTTGCACCCTTGTTTTAATTTTTAAATAAAAAAATTAAATTTTCAAATTCTAGGGAATTTTGTATTAATTGGTAATTCAAGGTAACGGATGCAACTACATCTGCAACATATGTTAAAAAGTAGAGTTTGAACATTAATAATAGAACATTAGAAGTTTTTTTGTGTAAATGACAATAATACAGTGAAATATTGATAAAATTTTCTTAGAGATCTATTAAACTACAAGTGCTTTAAGAGATAGCCACAAACGAATCCAAATTGAATACAATAATAGACCTATTAGAGACGCAAATTCTAAAAAGTAAATTGAAATACCTTTTCCGAAGTAATCTGTATCATTAATCGTTGATATAGAAATGGTCAATTGTTGTTGTTTCGTTGCTATCATAAATAAAGTGTCTATTTATCATTGTCCAAAATGTAGGTGAATTTGTTGTTAGCTAAGCAACCCTTAAAGCTTTAGTGTTTTAATAGTAGGTATATTAAAAGACAAGTTTCATAAGACCAGTCTTGAAGCACGAATTCAAGATTAAAAAACGAGTGGCGTAGCCATCGACTTATTTTAAAGAATGAGTGCTTCAAGGTCTTATGAAACGAGTTTTTTAATATTATTTTTTGTAATTTGCCCTTTTAAGCTGTTTTTAAACAAAAATGGTTACTTTCCTCGATTTAGGGATTTTTGTGGCGGTTGGTAATGTCTTAATTTTAAAAGTGAAAATTTGATCAAGTCTTCAAAGTCGCCTTTTGTTTTATCCAAATTCTGTTACAAAACACGAATATGGAAGATAATCTTTCATGTACGCCCGCTGAAATACGTGAAATTGCCAAAAATCCTGATAAATAATTCTTTGCACATTTTGTAAATTGACACACATGACGGATCAAGCTTTGCCAACCTAAATATTTTCGTAAAATGTTCCGTGAAATAATGTCTATAAGGACATCCCAGATGATGATGTCACGTTCGTTAATATGTTTATTAGAGAATCAAACTGGAGGCAAATTACAAAAAGGCCCTTTTTCGCACGCATTTTGGTGTCAAAAACAGGGATTATGATTCAGGTATAATAAATAGTAGTTTATTTGACGAGTTTGTGTGTAAATTGGGCCTATTTTGGCACACGTGGGCCATTTTAAAACGCGAGTTTTAAAATGGCCCACGAGTGCCAAAAAGGCCCAATTTACACACGAACGAGTTGAATACAACGTTTTTTTTGTTCAACGAGCCCCTCAAAGGCTCCAAATCGCTTAAAACCTTTAAAATTAGCTTGACGTTTCGTTTTGACAAGTTGTGACATTTATCAAAATCCGTTCACATAGGAGAAAATTCTCAAATTCTGACAGTGTCGAACAAAACAGGATTGTATTGAACCGCCGTATGATTTCCCTTTCATTAAAGTTAAAGAACGTCGTTAAATTGTTTTGTCTCTGTCTAATATAGTGCTTGGCATATACTCTCACTTTGTCTAATCAATTATTTAGCTAATGAAAGGCTTAACGAATGGGAAATCATACGGCCCAACCTGTTTGCTAATTCCTGCTCGCCAGGTAAGATAATGGTATCAATAGAAAAATGAAATTATTGCGCTTCAAATGATACTAATCATAAAATTAAAGGTGCGGTTTTTAATTTAAAGTACTAATTTAACACTTGGCGATTTTTAAATATTACATGCTGGACAGAACTTAAAAAAAAAATTGGTAATTTGTTGGCTTGAGTCAGCGGGTTTGGGTAAATTACAGAAAAAAATATTTACGGAAAAATGAATAGTTATTCCAATGAAGAACGAATTTTTATGGTGAGAACCTTTTACAGTGGCGTTAGTTTGCGGAGCGTTAGAGATTAGTTTGCCGTTAAGTTTAATACCACGCCTAAGTATACCTTCTGTTAGTACTACATATTCACAAATTTGTACACACTTGAAAGATGTGTAAATATTTCTGTAGAATCAAAAGCTAAGGGTGGTAAGTAATATTTTTTATTGCTAAAAGAAAATATTCAAAAATAATTATTTCGCAGGAAATCGGCAAATAGTTGACCGCACAGAAGAACGTGTTTTGGCAATGATAAATTTGGATCCAACTCGTACAGTTTTTCTTGAGTAGATTTTTAAATCGCGAATGCGGAATATCATCAGAAAGTACAAATACTCGTATCATCCCTACAAGGCACAGTTTCATCGAGAGATTTTTGCTGTTGGCGAAGAAAGCAGGAGTGCATTCTGTTATGCAATGCAGGAGAGTGTTGACAATGATCGTCGCTTTCTGTCGGCAGTTTGTTTCACAGACGAATGCACTTTTACACTAAATAACGAACCCAATGTTCAAAACACGCGATATTGGGCTGAGAAAAACCTAGAGTTATATTATTCTTACTAGAACTCAGCATTTTCATAGCTGTTTATGCACCAAGGGCGTTACAACGATGATTACGCCCGGAGAACGATGAATCAAGCTGGAGGGCTTTAGCCCGAGAAATGGATATCGTTCAATGGGCGTAATCATTCGGTGACGCCGTGGTGCATACAAGATTTTATTTTTCACTATACGTGTTCTTAAAAAAAATGGCATCTTTGCAATTATGAATTGATGAGGGCGTTATGAATTCATTACGCCCGCTTATTCTTATTAGGCCCTGTTATTATTCCCCGGTTGTTATGAACATGTTTACGTATTTCGTATCCTAAGAGTTATACTAAAGTGAAAAATAAAAAAATTAATATCTGGACTAGGATTTTTTATTATAATAAAATAAAAATAGAAATAGAGTGAAATTTAAATTCTGCAACTTATTTAGATTTATTAGTAGGTAACTAAGGTAGGACCTCCATTGGAAGAAGTTGCAAGAGAAAATAAGGAAATCTGGTTCCAACAAGATGGCTGTCCCAGACATTTCGGCTTAGATGTTAGATATTTTTTAAATGATTCATTTCGAAATTGTTGGATTGGTAGAGGTGGTGCTGTAAATTGGCCAGCAAGATCTCCTGATTTAGCATCTTGCGACTTTTTCTTGTGAGGCCACCTTAAAAGCAAAACTTACAACGCCACCCAGATATTAATTTTCTGGGAGAAGCAATAACTGCCGAGTGCGCGTTAATTACTGAGAGACAGTTAGTTGGCCAGTGTAAGAAATGCTTTGAATATTTATTGTAATTTTATCTTTCTTTGATCTTGTTTTTTTTTTCAAAGACTATAAGTGCCTATGTTATGTTCAATTTTGAGAGTGGACACCCGGTAATTATTGTATATCGAAGTAATAAAGTAACTTCCAACTGCATAACATATAAAACTTAATTATAGATCATAATTAATAATTCAAGTAATCTATTTTTTTTTAATTTAAAATCACCATACGGTAGGCAACATGACATGCCAAGAATGAAATCCTGTTAAATGCAATATTTAAAGTTTAAATCGTAAAAAACCTAAAAAATAGAGTACAACACATACAGCAAAAATGGAAAATTTTATTGATAAGAATATCATTAATTTATTTCTTCATCGGGAAATGTGCACCAGATAATACCTGCAGTTTTTCAATTTTGAGAGTGGACACCCGGTAATTATTGTATATCGAAGTAATAAAGTAACTTCCAACTGCATAACATATAAAACTTAATTATAGATCATAATTAATAATTCAAGTAATCTATTTTTTTTTAATTTAAAATCACCATACGGTAGGCAACATGACATGCCAAGAATGAAATCCTGTTAAATGCAATATTTAAAGTTTAAATCGTAAAAAACCTAAAAAATAGAGTACAACACATACAGCAAAAATGGAAAATTTTATTGATAAGAATATCATTAATTTATTTCTTCATCGGGAAATGTGCACCAGATAATACCTGCAGTTTTTCTGGATGTAGACAAAATAGAGCAACTAATCCAGCAAGAAGTTATGACAAGTTATGAAATAGTAGTTTATTTAACTTGCATTTTAAACTGGCCCACTCATGCCAAAAAAGGCCCAATTTACACACGAACGAGTTCAATACAACGTTTTTTTGTTCGATCGCTTAAAATCTTTAAAATTAACTTGACGTTAATCTGTTTACACAGGAGAAAATTCTCAAATTCTGACAGTGTCGAACAAAAAAGTTATTTCCTGGGATTCTGATGAAGTGTTTTTGATTGATTACTTGCAATAGTCTAGCAGGAAAGGGGAATACAGGAGAAGAGCACAATTGAAGCGAGTTTGTCCAGCGAGAGATTGGTTGACATAAAAAGCACTAAATTCTGCGTAGAAAAAGTAATACCTAGCGCATGTAAAATTTGAAATATACATATCCTTCAAGCAGTAACATTTCTGCTCTAATTAATGTATTCTAGTGCATTTTGTAGTCTTGGATTAATTTAATACAATTTAAAATCTCCCAATCTCTCGCTAGACTATTCGGCTTACAAAGTTCAACGTATATACACCATTCACGATGTTTTGGCATAAGGGGGAGACATGCAAAAAGTGCATTTAAGTTGGTAGTAAAGCTGTCTGTTAAATTAGGTTATGCTGAGGTTATAAACTGCGTCATTGTCTAGTGTATTGTTGTCAGTTTTACTAGTTCCAATAGAACAATATTGACACATTTTTAATCGAATTTAACAAAACAGGAAACTGACTTGAACAGACTTACAGAATAGTAGGGACCGGGACCGAAAAACGAAATGGCTCCTGTTAACTTATGCACCAATTAGATCACCCAGTGTCTTAATCAACCAGCTTGTGACTTCTCAGTGAACTTCTGATTTTAACCGAAACATTCCTAGAACTAGATTGTATAAAATCTTGCACTTACTCATTAAACCGTACTTTATTCGAATATTTCTGCAAAATTTTTACATACATCATCCTTGACAAAAAAGAACAAAACTATTCAACTTTCATAATTTCATTAGAAAATTCTGAATCATCATTACCTGCATCAAAATCAAAATTATTAAAAGAGGAAAGATTTCATATTAATTTACCCCAATCTTCCGTAATAAGCTCTTCACAATATCTACAAAAATTTTGGCACATTTCAGGAGTACGAGTATATTTCAAAATAGTCTCAAGACTCTCAAGCCATAAATTCACAACTCTATCCTTTGACGAGGGCCGCGAAGTTATAATAGGTCTTACAAAACACCTGTGCTATTTCATCACCATCCGTGCTATTTGTCTTGTATTCACCTAGGATTAAATTTATTCACAAAAAGAACTTGACTTCACTGTAACTTACTGTTCTGCAGTCTAATACAAACATCATCAAAATGTTTAAAAGTCGCTTAATAATTATGGTGTAGTTTTGTAAATAAGCAAAATAGGATCTATATTTATATCGGGTGTGTCAAAAAGGACGGACAGGCGTTTTGGTATCATAGCATAGCATAACATAGACCTCAATTTTGTAACAAAAATTGTCCTGCAGCTTTCAGTTAAAGAAGAAACTCCCAGAAAGTGTCCACTTTTCTCGGCCCCACTGAATCAAACCGACAAGATCGAAACTTCCGGGCAAGGAGCGACCGGTACTCCATAGTACCCACTCTGCGAGGTGCCTGAACCTGGCAAGCCGCCCCTGTAGAAAGGACCAATAAATATTGTGCTTTCCCCACATTTCTGCGTCTTTCTCTTCATTACGCACCCCGATCCGGACAACTGAAGTTTTGTTTGTGGCAGGCCCCTTTGGGTCGTAATAGTACCTACGAGTAGTTAATTTTCAAAATAGGCGATGCTATTAAGGAAACAAAACGGAAAATTGAGATGAGTCAAGACAGCTGTCAAACTGGTAAGAGTTCACGTGTCAAGGTATTCAGGCATATTCTCGGTTTGAAAATATTAAAATAAGCTCTCTTTTCAGTAGATCTCTCCCTCAGTGATTACTGTTTTGCTCAAATTTTCTAACGGCATCAAATCACTTCAGCCTTGTGGTAAGTAGTGAATATGGTGGAATTAAATTTTTCCGACATCTTGATTTCGGCCAAAAAAAAACATGAATGAAATGTAATGGGTGCTTTAAAATGGTTGTGGATAAATATGGCCACTATGTACGAAAATTTATGTGGCAACTCTGTAGGTTGGATAGAGTTGACATTTCTTGGACAGTTTATAGACGCCCAATTTTGAAAAATTTGTCAAGTCAAAGTACAATGGAATAAAAAAAATTAAATGCGCGCATATGAAACGCCATACAAATATCAACTCTACCCCATCCACGCAGTTGCTCCATAAATTTTGGTACATAGTTGTCATACTTATCCACTACCATTTTGAATCTCTCAATATTATTCTCAAAACACTGTTGTAGGTCAATGGTCTTTGAAAGAGTGAATTTTAATTTTCGCAAGTTTGTCTCGATGAGGACTCCAGAACTATTGATATTAGTACCAATACCTGATCAGTTTTGGAAATATAGACATTTATTTTATGCTAAATATTCATCTTAGTGGTGGTTGCAACCCTGTATGAATTCCACGACTGTGACAGCAGAAATCGATGGACAGTGAAAGTTCCTAGGCACAAAATTATGTTTCATTATTATTATAATTTTAAATAAACAACAAAAGCAAGCATATCTTTTAGATATAGCTGTTCCAAATTCACATAATATAACACAGACATATAACACAAAAATTAATAAATATTTAGAGCTGTCCGTTGCTATGAGAAATCTTTGGTGTTTAGAAAAAAATTCGATTTTACCACTTGTAATTTCAGCAACGGGAATAGTACCGCAATCTCTTTTTAAAAATTTAAAAATTCTGGATTTAGATAACACATTGGTAGTTGAAATTCAAAAAGGTATATTATTATACTCATGTCACATCGTGAGGAAGTTCCTTAACATTGACACAGAACATAATACACAACAAAGTCAAAATGTGGAGGCAAGACGCCGGTAATTATGTTGATAAGCACTGCACTATTACTTGATAGTAATATCCGTAATAGTGTATGTACTCCGGCAAAATTGCCGTGCCGCCGGGTGGAGGTGGGATAGTTAAAAGAGTAGTGTTGTACTCTATCAAAAAGTGGGTCACTCCATCAATCATCATCTGCAATCGAAGTTTGACAAAAATAAATAAAAAGCTTGTTTTTGCAGCCCAGTTATATAAATGCATTCGTGAATGTATTTATGTTTTCAGTGTTTTTGCAGATGTTTTATATTTTATTTACAAAAATTTAACTGAAGAAAATTTTAGACATGCCATGTAATTTCTTAATACATAGTTAATAAAATTGTTAGTAGTATTACTATTATTGGTACTATGTAATTGAATGGGTTGGGTGGTTTTCGAAATACCTATACGCAATTTTGTGCAATTTTCTTTCGTTAACGATTGCTTCTGATATTTTTTGCAATTACGAAACAAGGCCTTATTGACTTTGGTCCACATTGTACAATATGTACAATTGTGTTCCCATTGTATACGTATAATAATACTGTCGTGTGTGTCGTTTAAAAGCTTTGTGACAAAATCTGCTAAACACTTTTATGTAAAAAATTATTTCTAAAAATGAATTAGTCTTATTAAAAAAATTTCCGGAATCTTGGAAGAGTGTTATTTATTACCCTTTTCCAAGATTCCACACAATATTTTGTGTGAAACGACCTTGTTAAGTACATACATAGTTTTCTTGCCACAAATAGAAGACGTGACAGTTCTGAAACCGCATCCTAATCTCGAAAAATTCTCATGCCATTATCTCCCATTAGCGATTATCACTCTACCAACTTTTAAAACGACTAATAACACCAAAGCCACAAAACTCGATAACAAATCGTGCAAACAATCTTTTTCTGTCAAATATTTGCTTCCCCTCAGTTGTCGAGTGTGGGAAATAATCCTAAAGCTCGTAAAATCCCCGCTATAACAACATAGGAACTCACGAAAAGAAGTGAAGAAATCAGAATGGCCCGAGGCACAACCAAGATATGAATTTTAATCAGATTTTAAAACTCTCGCTCCTAATAATTTCGTTTGATTAAACTACTTTTAGTCACGCCACTCTCATCTTTACTCGGTCCGGGAAAGGATACGTCTGCGTTATTCGAACACAAAAAACGAACAGATCGAGGTTTTGGGGTACTTTTGTTTCGTTGTTGGTCTTTTTGTTCGTCGCACTCAGGAAAATAAAGCACCTGCAAAGGCGTTCAGCCGTGCCACGTAAATTATCGGTACCGGTGCACCTGACCTGCCGAAGAAGTAACAGCGGCGTTTATTTTTACTTGATTGAGACGGAGCCAAGAGAAAACTTACTTTATGTTTTAATCAATGAAATCCATTTTACAGCTACTCTTTTTAAAATTGAAGAATAGTCTGGGTAAATTTACTATGCCAATTTAAATAGCTATACACCAGAATGAAATTCTTTTATCTTATCATCAGATTGGATCAAATTTTTGAAGAAAAATATTAAAGCAAAATACAATTAAGTATTATATCTACTTCCATTTAAATAACTTCCTATTTATACCTCCCTATCAGGCAATGTATGTAGCTTAAAAATATCGTGTGTTCATTTAAATTTATCCTCAATGTTGGCGCTGAAGAGTCGATTGTGAACGCACCACTCGTGTAAAAACGAAAAATTTAAACAGCTGATCCGTGATCCGTAATACGTATATTGCGTTCACAATCGACTCTTCAACGTCAACTTTGAGAATAAGTTTAAATGAACGCACGATACATATACTTATACGATTTGAAATTAATTTCATTTCAGTTAATATAAAAATGTTTTACTTTATTTTTCTCTTCTTAAGAATTTTAGATTAAAAACAAATTCGTGAGATTTTAAATATTGTGATTTTTATGAAATCTTGCTGAATGAGGAAAAAGCAAATTGGAATAGTTTCATGATGGTTTGTAAACATTTTATGGACAAATAATTACAAAAACTTTGAAACTATTCAAAACATTTTCACCATGAAAAAAACATTCTCGGGAAAATGGAGTTTGCCATGTCAGCAGACTACTGCTGGACTATCGCCATAGGTACTTCAGAGATGGCGCACAATACAGCTTAACAATTTTCTGTAAATATGATACAAGAGATAAATGCATAATTCAATTTTATAAATCTTCAAAAGTAGATTCAGAAAATTAAAATAAGGATTCCAGATTCCAGAGAAACTGTGCTTCGTTATTTTTAATTCGCTTATGAACAATTTCTTCATTTTATATTTATTTTATGAAAAATTTAAATGTTAAATATACAGTGAGCGGCAAAAGTATGGAATAAATTCCTTAAAAATTAAACAAAATTCTTTTCAAAAAAAATCTTTGGACAGGTCACTTTTAGTTTATAAAAATACATGTTTTAATACCAAAGAAAATTCCAAGCAGTCATTTGTTTTCGAGTTATGACGTCATCGATAGTTTTTTTAAATGGAAACCTCCTATTTTTTTAAAGTTTGTTTTGTTATTATATTGTAATTTTAATAGATCATGATAACAAATGTAAGTTTATTTTCCTATATTGTTGTTGATTTTACACTAAATCGTTACAGTCTGTCTGTTGTAAGTGAACCAGTACGAAATCTTATGTTCGAGCTCAGGTCAGAATCAAATAGTTTTGTCTAGGAAGGAAACTTTGGGCATGCTAAGCGTGCGCTAAACTTTCTTGTCACCGACCTCACTTTATTTTATAAAATAAAAGTCAGATCAGTTTGGTAGAATAGAACGGTGTTGTTAATAGAAATGTATGTGAACTCATTTTATTTATGTCAATCTTGTCCAGTTTTTAAACAAGCAGCAAACACTCGCATTTTTATTTTAATTAATATTGGTATATTCTTCATTTTCACTAGTCTATAAATATATAGTTGTCCTCTATATAGCTATTTTCTATGGTTGCTAGCAGTTGAAATTAAATCCTGGATTGAGAACTAAAATTTTAACTAAACAATGATATCGTAATAACAATTTTTTTCTTAAGAACTGACATCTATACAAAATTTACGCAAAGTCAATAAAATCTAATTATTTTGACGGCACACTTTACACAGTAAACATACAGGGTGAAATCGATATATGTACATCGGAATATGTATTAAAACCCTAGGATCTTCAGACCATTTGCGAAAATCACGTGGATTCAATTTTGCGCTATACTTCCGCATGAGGGTAGAAATGCCATGTACAGTTCAAGCACAAAAGTCATAACAACGCAAAAAAGGATTCCAGGATGGAATTAAGTCAAATTGGAGTTTATGAATTGAAAATGTTTAACCGCATTTTCGGTTAAATCGAAGATACTATGGTTTACATGTTATGATATCTACATTTCAATTTTACCCTGTATATTTTTTAAATTAATTAATTTCTCAAATATTTGATGTAAACTAATATATAGTTTATCCATTTGTTTAAGATTGTTTATAAGTATAGATTTAACTAACGTTCTTTACGCCAATGAGACGTACACATATTTTCTTAGCAGATCAATTTATAACATGAATAATTAGGTAGATAATAGAAAATATTCTTTTCGACACTATTACCTATCTAAAATTGTACTAATGAAAATTTTAGTTTTTAGATATTTGCTACTTTATAAACTCGTTATATGTTATATAAAAACCTATATTTTGTAATATCATATCTTTTGATAAAACATTAAGAGAGGTAATTCCAAATTTGCAAAACATTTTTTCTTATTCTAATTTTTAAACTAATAGATTTTTAAACTTTATGTCAGTAATCATTGCGTATTTTATTTTGCTCTAATTAAATTTTCGCGCAATCGTGTTGACCCAATCTGAAAAACAACCCTAATGCTGTAAGTAAATAACGACACCAATACCTACTGAGGTAAGTAATTAATGACATTAATAACATTAATGTCTTCAAAATATTCTTGTCAAAAAAATTACTTAGAAGCCATTTTTTTTTTGTATAAACGATTGCGTGAAAAACGTGGGATATACCTACGGTTAGTAAGTGACATAACAGAATCTTGGAAGTTGAAAAACTTCGTCTCGATTTTTCAAACTCTTTCTCGATTCTGTTATAATGCCCTTACTAACCTTATATCCCAATATACTATAATTTAATAAATAAATAATTTATTAAATAGTAGTACATATTAATAATTATTTGTTTTAAAAATATTATTTTTTAAATTAAAGTAGTGCCAACTATAACACATTGCTTACAAAAGATAAATTATTTGTATTAATTATATAAATTTTTCCCGGTACTCATTAAGAATTATGCTACAACTTTGGGTAGTTTCCAATATTATTTGGGAAAATAATAGATCCTACTTGCCATTTTGAAACCAACTGTAAGGTTTCTAAACTTTTTCTGAAAAAAAAATCTCGTATATTCCCAATTAAACAATTTACATGCAAATTAGCAATTAAGTGACTAATCGAGTCAAATATCTGGTCCAAATGAGTAGACACCACTACCCACATTGATAAATCTGATAATCTTCTAACTTGAAGTTTTGTTGTTGTTATGCGAGGAATTTTTACGGTTTCTGATTTAAATAATATTTATATTCAATCTACCAACTTTCGATTATCGTAGATCAATATCGCTGTAATTTTGTGGTTTCCGTTTTTATTTTATTGAACATGTTCGTTTTGTTGTATTTTATTACTTTATCGCAAATCTCACATCTTTGTTTGCTTCTTTTTGCGGTTTTTCTGGTAAACGTTTAAGGTTAACCTTCAACTTTGTATATCTGATGGTCTTTAAAATTTCATAGTGAACTGTTTCGGAATGCTGACCAATGATCATTTTTCTAAAAGACGCATTTGGTTAAAAATTATACGGGATTCTAATTTCCTTTTTGAAATTCTGCGATTTTGTAGTGTTTAATGGTTGTTAGCTTCTCTGTACTCATTAACTACTAAAAGTCAGAGAAGAAATTCATAAATTAATTTATAAATGCACGTTTAGACGTCTCATTTTAACTAAGAGGCAGAACTATCTATCTTATGGCGGGTGTACACTGTTCATTATTTTCACAGCGAGCTCAAACCATGTACATATAGGGTTTTAAACAGACTAATAAACCGATAATGTTCATTTATTCACCAGATGAAGATGATGGTACCGACCGCGTCACTGTAATTTTACCTTAAAAATATTTTACAATAAGGGTCATTTTTGTCTCATTCATAATTTTTGTCAAATCAGGTTTCTACCCCGAACGAATATTCAATCCCTCATCCACAGGGAGCGTTCTTAGTAAATTTAGATTTTATCGTAATAGTTTGGGAAATACAACTACACAATGTCAATGAACACGTGACTAGATTGAACCAATCTAGACTAGAAGAATTTTAGAAATAATAGATATTTATTATTTAAAAAAAACGTAAAAAAACGACATAGAATATCTGCACAGAATTAAAAAAAAAGTAAAAAACGTTCAAATGACAACATAAGTTATTCACCCAGAACGAAAAAGGAAAAAACTATTTGTTTACGCAAGTGCTGCTACTGTGACACGCACTGCGCATGATATTTAAAAGGATTTATTCAAAGTGCCTAGTCATTTACAAAAGTAAATTGCGATGTCTTCAATATGCCTAACTGCCATCAGGTATTTTTCAAAATGACTGAAAACGGGAATTCATTTTGAATAATTTAAAGTTATTATTCAAAGTGACGCTGTTTTGCAAAACGCCTAGGGTTTTTGTAAAAAGCCTAATTCTGCTATAGGCCTGCAACATATACACATAGATAAATATACAGGCTGTCCCAAAAGTACCGCCTTTCCTTGAAGGTGCGTCATCTAGAAGTGTTATGGGGTACTGAAAAATAGCTTAAAAAATTCAATATCTAGAGTTAAGCCGGCTTGAGATATGTCATTTGGTGGGGGTGCGCGAAGACGGAAAACAGTCGGACGAGTCCATCTTTCGTAAAATAGGGATGTTCAACAGATTAAAAATCAGCTGATTTTTTCAGTGACCGGTGAACGAGTAAAAGTTTCCATTTAGCTGTTTTTTGAGTAATTTAAGTGATTTGTCCGCGCAGATTTCCCCCACCAAATGACATATCTCAGGCCGGCTTAACTCTACTTCTACGGTGACTCCTGAAATGCTTGAGCGCGTTCACGGCTACATCGTTAAAAGAGTCAACGCATGTTTAGACGCAAATGGGCAAAATTTTGAACATTTATTTTAATAAAATAATTTTTTCTATAATTGATTCAAAAAATTGAAATTCACGCATAGTTATCTGTGCCTGAAGTGGGTCATTTTCTGACGTGTATTTTTTTTTTGCATTGTTAGTAAGATCGAAACCATAGAAACCATATAAAACAGTGTGTGAAATGTAATTTCACGCATACGACTATTTCTGTTTTTCATTTCACGCACTGTTTTTTATTAGTTACCTAGCAACATGGTCACTGCATTGAAACTTCAGAGTTCCTTCAAAAATTTGAATTTTAAATTTCAATTTTTTGAATCAGTTATAGAAAAAATATTGTTTATATTTCGTGCGCGAAGATGTTTTTGTGCATTCAAAGGCTTATACTGCCTCGACCTTCGTCTCGGCGTAAAAGACCTTTTCATGCACAAAAAACACTCTCTTCGCGCACTTAATATAAAAAGTAACTATTTGTTGAAGTGTTTGATTGTTGTGTTACCTCTCAAGCTCATCAAAATGGTTGCCTAGGTATTCAATAATACAATGCTATTACGTATTTCTAGGTAGAGGTAATTCTCAGGTTACAGCGTTGCCTTTTTTATATTTTAAAATTGCGTATATTTCCTAAATGGAGGGTCAGGATTTTAAAAAAATATTTTTCCAGCACTCTACCACATTATTAAGTGACGTACCTTCAAGGAAAGGCGGTACTTTTGGGACAGCCTGTATAAGTACTATTACGACCCAAAGGGGCCGGACACAAATAAACTTCAATTGTCCAGATCGGGGAGCGGAATAGGAGAGAAAGACGCATAAATGTGGGGACGATACGACATTTATTTGGTCCTGGTACAGGGGCGGCTTAGCAGATTCCCGCACCTCGCAGGGTGCGGTACAGTGAAGTACCGGTCGCTCCTCGCTCGGTTTTTGCGGTCTTCGTCGGATGGTCCATTTTGGTGTTTGGAGGTCGTACTTACTTGCGTCACGAATTATCGCTTTTGATCCGTCCCTGGACGGATGCTACAAGGTTGATTAAATTAAACAACTAATGATTGATAAAATGCCAAAATTTGACCTAATTATGAATAATAAATTAGGTCTGCAAAATATGAAAACGAAATTATAATTTTTAAGGTCAATTTTGCCACCGGCGCGGCGGTAAAAGATGAATCATGTATATCTATTCTCACATTCTAGTAAAACATTTGTTCTACAAAAAAAAAAACAACGTGAAGGACACTATTAACACAGACGAAGTGTTCATTGTCCTTTCATTTTCCGCACTTGATGGGCAAAGTTCAAAAATATCTGTTCAAGATAAAGTTTTTAATTGCAGTTTGAAGTTTTCAAATTATAATAAGACATAATGTTTACCAAAGCGAAGAAAATATACGAACGCTTATTAAAATATTAGTGATAAAATTACAATCCACAAAATTAGAAAAATTGTGCTTATTGAAATTGACCCATTGTTAATAACTGACATGGAGACCTAAAAAAAAAACACTTAACAAGTCAGATTCTTTTAATTAAATGACTTACCTCTTAGATGACATTCATCTACATGAATACAAAGACCCGTTTTCGAGTATAATCGAACATAGTCCTTTTTGCACCCACATCCGTAATAGCATGGATCATTACAAGATGGTGGTGTGTTTTGGGGTGGTAGAGCCGGTTGGCATATTTCTATACAAGGTCTAGCACAATTCTGGTATTCTTCGTTTATGTCACATTCACCCCGCAAACCATCTAAAATTATTTAAATATTAAATAAACATTAGAAATTTCACTTACAAATTAATGAGAAAAAAGTAAAAATTATGTTGTAGTTCATGTTTTGAAGATTGAAATGTGGTTAGAAACGACTTGCAAATTGAACGAAGTGCAATGTTATTAAGAACATAAACGAAAGCTGTGCAAATTGAGTTTCTGAGTAATTAATAATTGTGAAGCAGTTAACATTTTATTAGCTATTATTTTGAATTGGTTTTATATCAATAGTTAATCTAAATGTGATAATAATGAGTATGAAATGTCGTATTACGCTTATTTACAATGGTTTGATAGTTTTTTGGAGTTGTCATAAATAGTCGATAAATTGACGACGAAATGTTTTTTTTTTTTTTTTTTATGAAATAGTGTATTATATCATAAAGAGTAGAAGAGGCGAAGTCGAGATCTGCAATTGGGCGAAGCACAAAAAGACCTTCTACTCTGAATGATATAATATACTGTTTTATTTTTAAGCGGATCACAAAAAAAAATCGGACATTTATTTTTTTCCTTCAGTTACAATTTTCAAATTTTAAGGGACCAGTAACTCCTACTTCCCTTGTAATATCATTGGTACTTGAAGTTTCTAAAAAAATTTGTTACACAGTCTAGGACTGGTTTACAAATTTATGAGGGGCATGGTGACCAACTCTATAGACCGGGACCAATGACTTAACGTGACTTCCGAATCACGAGACAGAATATAGCCTTTTTTTTTTAGTAAAGTCTACCTACAACACTATCTAAATTACTCGATGTACTTTCCCAAAATGGTGATTGAACGCGATTTGTAATTTTTAGTATCCTGAACTTTTACACTTTTACTAAGATAGCAGAGCTCAAATCTTGGATATCTCCCACTTTCAAATTAGTGATTTTATTACATCGAAAGCGGTTACACCTAGTGACAAAGGGTTATACTTAACTTATAATAATAATTTATACTTCTTCCTCTAGCGAACTCAGAAATATTACCTATGTAGCGAGATTCTTTTCATCAGGAGCAATTATGTAGAAATCATACACTTTTCGCCCGGGACTGTGGTCGGATTAGATTTGCATTGAGTTTGCCGCAGGGCAGACGTAAATTCCTCCGATTTCAACCCTCAAACATGTAAATTGCTCCGAAGGATTAACCCTAGCCTTTCTGGAAAGCGGCAAATTGCTCCGGTGGTCTGTTCGGTACCTGAGAGGATTAACCCTTCAGTAGGCGCTTATTATTTTGACACACGAGTAGGCATGTATTTATTTTTATTTTTCACTTTAGTATAATTCCATGATAACTCCTAGGATACGAAATACGTAAACATGTCCATAACAACCGGGGCATAATACAGGGCGTAATAAGAATAAGTGGGCGTAATGAATTCATAACGCCCTCATCAATTCATAATTGCAAAGATGCCAGTTTTTTTTTCTTTTTTTTAAAGAACACGTAGTGAAAAATAAAATCTTGTATGCACCACGGCGTCACCGAATGATTACGCCCATCGAACGATATCCATCTCTCGGGCTAAAGCCCTCGAGTTGGATTCATCGTTCTCCGGGCGTAATCATCGTTGTAACGCCCTTGGTGTTTTAACCAAATGGTAAGTACAGTTCCGAGCAATACATTTTAGTCGTCAATGTCATTCTTTGACGCAATAGAAAATGCTCTGTTGTGAAACATTAATAATTGTATTTTTTTCCCATTTTTTTGACACTTTATTGACGTGAGTATAATCAGACGGGAATTTTTTTTAAATTTGTGAAAATCTAACCAAATTTTGAAATGACATTGACGCACAAAATGTATTGCTGGCGACTGTACCTTAATCTATACTCTAACAAACAAACAAAAAATTTTAATCAAATTAAATTAGACAACATTGTTCAAATTTCAATGTCGCAACAAACATGTCATATTTATCCAAGATGATAAAAATAAATCACAGCCGCCCCTCATCCACATTCATCATGAATCGATAATATTCTAGGATTATGTCGGGTAGTCGGTCGGTCGGACGTGATGCTTCCATAATAATAATAATAATAATAATAAAAATTAAAATTTTAATTTTTTATAATAATAATTGTTTATTCGTGTTAATATACAAAATAGTATTTACACATGTCCCAAAACGAAAGAAAAATTAATTACATAAAGAATAGTAATGAGAGAAGAAAAAAAAATAAATAAATAAATAAAAAAGAACAAATAAAACAAATTTGACTATTTCAAATCATTAGATGAATTGTTTAAAAATTCATCAAAAGAGTAAATTATTTTATTTAATAAATAAGTTTTTATATGCTTTAAAAATTGGTTTGGAGGTAAATTTTTATGAGAGTCCGGAAGTGCGTTGAAAAATTTAATGCAATAATAGTGGATTCCATCTTGTGATTTAGTTAAACGTAGAGATATATGATCGATCAATGTCTTGAGACCTAGTACTGTATTGATGATAAGATGATAGTTTGGGGTATAGTTTCGGATTTTTAATAATATATTCCAAACATCTATATATAAATATGGCGGGAAGAGTCAAGATTTTCAATTTAGCAAAATGTTGCCGACAATCGTCTCTAAAACCAAGGTTGGCAATAATCCTAACAGCCCTTCTTTGCAACCGGAAAATTCTGTACAGAGTACCTGAGTGACCCCAGATTAAAATACCGTAATCAATATGGCAATGCACTAATGCAAAATATGCTAGTCTAAGACTTTGGAGAGGAAGATTGTTAGCTAGATTACGTAATAGATATATATTTCTAGATATTTTAGAAGCCATTTGTTCACCGTGTGCATTCCAGGTTAACTGCATATCGACATATATTCCTAAATATTTTGTTTGTTCTGAGTATTCTACTCCTCCAACAAATTGTTTTAAAGTAAACATCATATGTACAGTTTTATCTTTGTTTAAATTTAGTCGATTTGCCAGGAACCATTCTTCAGTTAATGAAATACTATAATTTTTTTTAAGTAAAAGATTTTCCACGGATATTTCCGCATTGCTCACAGTAGTGTCATCGGCAAACAATGTAATATCAGCACACGAAACATAAGAAGATAGATCGTTAATATAAATTAAAAACAAAATCGGGCCAAGGATAGAACCTTGTGGCACCCCATAAACAATGCGTGAAAAATAAGATAATACTTCGTTTATTCTAACACACTGACTGCGGTCACTCAAATATGATAAAATTAATCGTGTACTCGACGGATGAAAATTATACATATAGAGTTTCCTCAATAGGATGTCATGTGACATACAATCGAAAGCCTTGCTCAAGTCCAGGAAAGATGTTGAATAATATTCTTTACGTTCAAAACAGTCTATTATTTTCTCTACCAAATTAGTAAGTGCTTTTACGGTGGAAGATCCTGTACGAAAACCAAATTGCTGAGGAGACAATAAATTGTTATCATGCAAAAAATTTAAAATTTGTTCAAATAATAATCCAGTGGAGAAATTTACCATGCCTAATTAGGGGCTAATTTGACCATCGGAGAAATTTTCCATGACTTATCAGTACCTAATTTAACCATCGGAGAAATTTACAAACACCGTTGCCGCGACTACCTGAATTCTGGAGCCGTGCATTTCGTTTTCAATGGCATCGGACATACTTCAGATATTCGCTAAATATAACAAACATTATCAAAACGTAAATAGCAAACAATTACAACTTACAACTGTTTACTTATTAACATTGAAGGACAATTTTGCGCTATTTTTGACATTTAACATCTGATCTGACATTCATGGACACGCTCACAACGTGCGGCTCGTCTTTAACTACAGTGTAACCGGTTAAATATTGGGTAATAATTTCGTTATTTCTCTGTTTTAGAAGCTTTCTCATAATGAGGATAATTTAATTATGAAATATTTCGTGTAATTGATAATTGTAATTGATGAATAAATGTTGACAAATGCTTCAAATGACCTTACATTCGACTCGGTCGAGCCGCCTCTGGACACTTCTACTCCTAAGACTTGAAATACTTCTACTCCGCTCAGAAAAAAAGCTGCTTTAACCGTTTCTATTGAGATACACAAAGGCGCGATTTTCGACCGCTTGAAGATAATAGTTATTTGTATGACAAGGCTAGAAAATGGCATTTTGCAAGTGCAAGCACTTGCAAAACATTTTCTAGCCGTGTAATACACAAAAATTTTTTGGCCGACAATTTATTTAAAGCAAAATAATACCTATAATCATTTTTGTTAAAAAATTACCAGATAGGGAATTTATTTTTCTTCCATTGGCAACATAAAGGATTCAACAGGCGACTGTCACGACAAAAATCAACCGATTCCTCAAATATTCAGAACCGTCGTCGTCGTTTCTGTTATTCCTAACCCATCGCTTGATACCCCCCTCGTCCCCTACTGCTATGTACAATGTACAGCTTGCGATAAAGGATACAAATTTGTTTTACACATAATTTTTTTTACAAAATTGCCACATGACACTGACATTTTGTGCTGCCAACCTAAAATCTTTCATTAAAAATTCCTGTGTCGATTTTCTTGCCTAGGCAGAGAAATGCTAGTTTCCAGACGATTTAGACGAATGGAAAATCAGTGTTTCTAGACGGAGGCCGAAAAAATACATTTTAATTGGGAACTAAGCTGAAATATATAATTCAGCATTGAAAATAAAAGGAAACCTCTACTCCCGCTTGAGATAAACAGTTGAGAAGTGTCGAAACAAAAGTGATTGTCTTATTTTTGTTAAACTCAATTCACATGCACTTCACAAGTAAAACCATAACAACATATCCCACACCATCCTGACACGTGATATGATATTTCATTATTTGTTCTTCTTGCGTAATTATGATTTTCAATTCGTTCTGGAAGCTTTTCACAATAAATAATTTTTTGTTTCTGTAAGTTTTTCTGTCGACCACATTAATGGCTTGAATTGCATAATTTAAAAACCAGTACTTCAAAATGAAAATAGTAATTTATTATACGAGTTTTATAAGACACAATTTTGTCACACATGTTTTTTAGAGCACGAGGAGCGCAGCGACGAGTGCTATAAAGCAAACAAGTGCGACAAAATGGCTTATAAAACGAGTATAATACAATATTTTTTCTATTTTGCCCCTTAAATTTAAAAAAAGTTCAAAACATAATGCTAGGAAAATTATATTTGGCAAATATAAGGATTGGTAACGCTGGTAAGTTTTGAATTTAAAATGTCGTGAAATGCAGTGATCACGTAATAACAACTCACTAGGAGTCACTGCCAACATTAAAAATTTAAGTAAATGTTCTTGAAACGCGTATCGAAAAGAGCTCCTTTTCGAAACCCGTTTGAGTGTTATACTGACTGTGTTATAGGTGCAAAATTGAAAAATGGAGTTTATCTTAAAAGTAATTGAACATAAAATCTTAAATTACTGAAAATCAGTTGTGGTTAATTAGTTGCCATATTTCCATGTAACATGTATGTACTTACAAAGTAAAACTCACAGTAAGAAATAGAGTGTATTGTCATTATATTGCTTAAAAATATGGAAGATTATTTTTTTCTCAATTCAGGGCTTTTGGGATAGTTTTCATCGAAACTGGTGCACATAGATATTGTAACTACATACATATCTCTCTATACATTAGTCGTTCACTTTATGGCTTAGTTGAATTGGTACCACAACAAAAAAGAATAAAAATATTAATAAAGACCGCCAAAAGCGAAGGCAATAAATTAGGCTCTCTCGACACGCAGCATTCTGCACGACCACAAGAAAAATCGCCGAAAACGTCCAGAGCGAATGTTTCACACATGTCGTTACGTTACTTCGTGTTCTTGTACGTGGTCCGGCCATTCACAGTTGCAGACAAACGCACACGGAGTCTCAATGAATTAGACGGAGCAAGGTCGGGTAGGAGCGGGGGCGTTTCCAAGATGTGATGTTAGGTCCCTGAAGAAGGGGCCACAGTAGTGCTCGAGACGGCGCCGATGGCGATGTGTCGAAAGTGACTGAGAGTGCGCTGGAGTTTCCGGAAAAGCGATTTTGGCGCGAATCGGTGTGTTTGTGTTGGTGCGTGAGTGAAGGGAAACTGCCGGATTTTCTTGGATAATGCTCCCATTGCCGAAAGGTGGACCGAAGGTATAAATTAAGTTAACAAACAAGTTGTAACAATAGACCAGCAGCGATAAAGGTTTGGGTCAGAGTAATTAAAAAAATTAATGTCAAGAATATATTTTTGAGAAAAACTTGTTCCATTGTTCTGTAGCACTAAAATTATCGTAAAGTGGGCGCAAAATTAAATATACTCAAGGGTCGGTTATGATTGGAATTTTAAATTATATGTACTTCGTATCAATAAATAATTTTTTATAAAGTAATACATTATATAGAACATTTTGTGCTTTTTTTGAACAAATGCTATTTGATCAGCTAGTGAATAAATACACAAAACTAGTAAATATAATTTCACACAGACGTGTTAAATATGTTATGTAGGTAAATGTAATAATTATCTTGCAATGATTCTATAACTTTCAAGGTCCAGTTTCTACCAGATTACCTAGAAAGGATCATTTCTGTTTATTATTTTGTACCAGTTGAAGCGTTTTTTGTTAATTCATCAGGTGAAACATTTCTTAATAGAGTTTTTAATAATGCGGAAATTAGTACAAACTAGTTGAGCAAAATCTGTCAGATCTAACCACTTTTCAGAAATAATCTCTACATCCGCCATATCTTTGACAGGTGGCCGAAAGTTTTTTACAATTATTTTCCAAGACATTACGAGAATCCCATTTACTACACTGGCTGATTTGAAACTTCCGTACACCGAGCTTTAAGCTCTCTTAATTAACTGGATTGTAATGGTTCGTTTATTGAAATTTCTTTGTTCTAGCTTATCGGTTCAGTTTCATTATCACATTCTTTTTAATTAGAAACATGAGCCTGCGGCTACTATTTTAAATAATTGATTAGTAACGATGCAATAAAATTTGTTTGTTGGCTTCCGGTCAATTTACATAGACGTGTAGTCTTTTCTTTATCGCTTTCGGAAAAAATCTAAATATTTTCCGAATAGCTTTGAATGCGGCATTATATTGCTTGAGAAAATTTCTAATTACCATCATGTTTTCCTCACATATAATGTATCACAGCTTAATTACGTTGTTCGCAAGTTTTATGTAGGTACTTTGCACACTAGATTTTTAGAGCAGAATTATGCATTTTAAATATTTTCTTTTATTTAATTGAAATATTTGGTATTTTTGCCAGCTTTTAAATTACTTTTAAGTTGAAACAATGGAATAGTCTACTGTTTTTTTAGTTAGAGATCGAATTGAATTTTGTATTGTGGAGAAACGATCAATAAAAGTTCACTAATTTCGACTAGAGATACTAAAGGGACGTACAATCGCGGCCATCCAAAAGTGAACGATATCTTGCGAAAATTTCCGTATTTTTCGTTAGATTAAATCAGGCTGTATTCATTGGCGTTCGTGCAGCAGGCCTTACTATTTTAATAATAAAAAGTTGTAATAAATAGTTTTTAATAAAAATGAGGCTGAGAAGTAATTAATACATTATTAAAATGAAAGTAAACGTTAGTAAAGAAACCTTTCCAACACCTATTCGTATTGGCCTCTCAAGCCTGTTTTCTTGCCAACGCCTCTTTATATTGAAGATGCAAGTCTTACTGCAATATAATTCTCTTGCCACAGCCGCCAACGACCAATTTTCTTCTAGCTTTGCAATAGCCCTAGCTATCTGAATCGGAGTGAGATGTGGCATTTAAAAAAAATAGTTTCAATAATTTTTTTTAACGCTAGTGTCAAACTTTGACATTTTAGGACGCCTATGATTTAAAGTAAAAATCAAACTATTAAAAAAAATCGTTCACTTTTGGATGGCCGCGATAGTACCTACTGATGAACACAGATCTAGAATTTTCAGCATGTCATTACAAAAAGTCACTTTGATGGGAATCGGTGAACTTTTTTTTTTAAATAAATACTCCACAACTTTTGTATTTAAGGGTTTGTTCTAAAATAATTAGGGGAGCCAATATCCGAGGATTTTTACTTTTACACGTAAGTGTCCTATGTACCAAAATCCATTCTACACCCGGTATAGTTTAAAACCATCTTGGGGACCGAAAAATGATGGTGCTCTTTACTGATAATATTTCGGGTGCTCTGTGTGTTCCGGCCTATTGAAACTGTTTGGTTATAAATTAACGCGAGGTGGGCATTTCCAACTTAACAATTTTGTTCTCCCCATTGCCTAAATCCAACCCCATTTCTTGTACTTGCTTCTCAGTCTCATTTCAATATTCGTTTTTAAAGCCAAAAGATTTTCCCCAGTGATTGTGTCGTCATTACTAAGTGTAATTTCTTCGTAATTAGAAGTTATTGGCACCGCGTTTGGCACAAGTCGCCTCATTTTGTCCCCATTGATATCTATTCCCCTGCCTAAAGCATGGCTACTTTTGCGGTACATAATTTGAAGAAGAAGACGCATAATTTGAGTTGCAATTTGGTACCCAACACTTAAATGAAATTTTTAATTCAATTTGACGAATTTGACCAAGGACTTGTCAACATTTATTGTAAATGTCGAATTAGTTTTAAAATTTTAGGAACTTCGTAGGTCATGGAATAGCCTATAGGGCATTCATTTTAAACGTTGGGTAAAGTTGTAAACTCAAAACACCATAAATTACGAAAGTGGCAAATTTTCATTGTATCGGTACCGTAAAGTAGGAATCCCTCTGTTCATATAAAACTGGTACCACGTCGTACTTTCACCATCTTATCGACGAGCAAAAGAAAGAGACGTTAAAATATCCACAAGTAAAAAAAAATTAAAACACATTTTGTGATCAGTGACCAAAAAAATGTAAAGAGATTGTTGATTTTAAATAATGTATTTGACAAATAAGATTACTTAATAAAGAAATACGAGTAATTAGTAAAGTATCCATTACATGTATCTTTTAAAGTAAGTAAAAAATAAATAATAAAATACGTAAACAAATAAAAAATTAATCGTCATCTAAATCAAATTCACTAGATGATTCACCAGTATTGGCAACAAATGTTAATGGTTTCACTTGGTCTTCTAAAAGTTGATCTCGATCCCACCATTCTTTAATTTTGGACCCGAATATATTGAACACAGTTTTAGATTCACTGAGTTTCGGACAAGTGTCAAAGCAGGCAAGTTTTATTACAACACCCAACATTTAAAATGAATGCACTATACCAAGGAATGTGGCAACACAGCCAGGGTCCTGGCTTGTAACTAGAGACCTCCTTGCTATGAGCGATTAGTGGGCACAATGGTTGGGTTTGAAAAGGTTGGGAAGCGGCTCGTGCCATTTGCCGTACAATGCAAATACCGTGAGCGGCAAAAGTATGGAATAAATTCCTTAAAAATTAAATAAAATTTTTTTCAAAAAAATCTTTGGACAGGTCAATTTTAGTTTATAAAAATACAAGTTTTAGTACCAAAGAAAATTCCAAGCAGTCATTTGTTTTCGAGTTATGACGTCATCAATAGTTTTTTGGAAATGGAAACCCCCTATTTTTTTTCTTGATTCTGATAGCCCTTTTAATTGTCTAAATGACAGTGTAAAAATTTTGTTACCTTACATAAGGAAGTTTTTGAGAAAAAAAAAATAAAGTTGAAAAAAATAAATTTTATAACCAACAAAAACAAGTCAAAAAATCAAGTAGGTAAATCAAATAGTCAAATGTTACTTTCATTTGTATGTGTTTTTTGTTTTACAAAACGTTTTCGAAAATGACTCATTTAACAGAAACACAACGTATTGAAATTTTAATTTTGATTGGGTGCGGGGATAAAACTCGATAAAACTAAAACAGGGGGAATTTCTTCATAAACTTGCTTTTTGTCAACAAGCTGGGGGATGACAATTCGAACATTTAATTCCATAATTTTAAGTACTTACTAACACAGTTTTTGACTTGTTTTTGTTCGTTATAAAATTTATTTTTTCCAACTTTATTATTTTTTTTCTCAAAAATTTCCTTATGTAAGGTAACAAAATTTTTATACTGACGTTTAGACAATTAAAAGGGCTATCAGAATCAAGAAAAGAAATAGGGGGTTTCCACTTAAAAAAACTATGGATGACGTCATAACTCGAAAACAAATGATTGCTTGGAATTTGTTTTGTATTAAAATATGTATTTTTATAAACTAAAATTGACCTGTCCAAAGATTTTTTTGAAAAAAATTTTGTTTAATTTTTAATGAATTTATTCCATACTTTTGCCGCTCACTCTATACAAAATGTACAATATAACCCTGCTTAAAATATTACCTGCTAGTGCTAAACTAGGATTATAAGCCCTGCAAGATCTTTAACTTAAAGTACCATAAACTTTTAGGACCTACAACAAAATTGAGAATACTGTAATACAATATTTTTTCTATTTTGCACCTATAACACAGTCAGTATAACACTCAAACGGGTTTCGAAAAGGATCTCTTTTCGATACGCGTTTCAAGAACATTTACTTAAATTTTTAATGTTGGCAGTGACTCATAGTGATAGTGAGATGTTACTAGGTGATCACTGCATTTCACGACACTTTAAATTCAAAACTTACAATTGTTCGCCTATTTACCAGCGTTACCAACCCTTATATTTGCCAAATATAATTTTCCTAGCATTATGTTTTGAACTTTTTTAAAATTTTAGGGGGCAAAATAGAAAAAATATTGTATTATACTAGTTCTATAAGCCATTTTGTCGCACTTGTTTGCTTTATAGCACTCGTCGCTGCGCTCCTCGTGCTCTAAGAAACGCGTGCGACAAAATAGTGTCTTATAAAACTCGTATAATAAATTACTATTTTCTATATTGCTTCTATTTTAAATTTTAGAAAAGTTAAAAACATAATAATGGTTGAGTGATTCAAAATAATTGTGGATAAGTATGGCAACTATGTACGAAAATGTATGTGGCAACTGTGTGGGTGGGGTAGAGTTGACATTTGTATAACGTTTCATAAGCCTGCATTTTTTTTAAATACCATTGCACGTTAACTTGACAAATTTCCACAATTGCGCGATTATAAACAATCAAAGAAATGTCAACTCTATCTCATGTCCACACAATTGCCACATAAATTTTCATACATAGTTGCCACACTTATTTACAGTCATTTTGAATCACCCAATATTACCACCTAAATCCAGGGACAGGTACGAGTTTTCCTACAAATAAAAATGGAATAAAATCGGCTTTTTCTGAGAATGTAATGATAGCTTAGCTTACATTACTTTTATTCATTCTAAAAAATAAATATTTGTGCAATAAATGACTTTTTTCCGACGACCACTATGCAATATGGCACATTTCACACAGTTCTCCCTTAGTGAAAATTTAAAATTGCAAACAATTTTCAACACGAAGACGAACGAACGGCCTACCCGTGTGAAATGAATAATTTGAGAAATTTGATTGGCCGACAGCTGTGTGTTTTTATTTTGCACACAGACCGATGATTAACGATGTCTACATTTCCGCGCAACGGCATAATTATTTTGTCCGCAGCTAGAGTGCTCTGCCGAATGATATTTGAACCTTAATATTTGAAGTTTTAACTTGACGTTTGCACCGTTAGCAACTGGAAGAGAGAAGAAATACTATCTTTGAGAACGAGAAATTGAAACTTTAGCTTCTTCACTTGTAATGGGTTTAGTAGGATAGGTTGTAAAAATTATAATAATGACGATTTACGATAGAGGTAAGTTTTTGCCTGCCGACGTGCTAGTCTAGTCTACCTGCTAGTTACTAAAAAGGGATGCCGAATATTAGCGTTTTTTTGTTTTTTTGTGGTCGTCGGAAAAATATCGTGTATAACAGGTGTTGAAAATTTGATTTCACACTCGTTATACAATATACACTGCCGCTCAAAAAATTCCGGACACTTCATTTTTTTAAATTTAAAGTACTTAAATTATTTTTTTGTGAAAATTTAAGTCAAGTAATCAATTAATTAATGATAGCAGGGTTTTAAAAGAAAATGCTAATTATTATATTGTACTCTTTAGGGCAACACCTGCATTAAGTGATTTTTCCACTTTATGTGTATCTAAAACCATTCATTTACAAAGTTGCTTTATGTTTAGATTGTGTTTTCTTGTCAAAGCTACATTTCAGATGACAGATTTGACTCATTTGTGTACCATGCTACCTGAAATTGCTGCCCAAATTTTAGTTTTAAACAACGATGGCCGAAGTGTGCGGTATATTGCACAATACCAATACCGCGAAGTACTGTGCAAGACGCACTCTCGCGGTCCCGTGAAACACATGGATTCACGAGAAGGCCGGATCTGATCATAGCAGGTCCACAACTGATCGAGATGACCGTTTTCGGTGTCTTTCTGTATTGCGAGATAGGGGATTGCCATCAATTATCCTTGCTGAACGATTTGCTGATGTTCGTGGAGTTATGATTGCAGCCCCAACAGTCCGAGGGAGACTGAAGGAAAGAGGTTTGTCTGCGAAAACACCAGCTACAGGCTCTAGATTAACGGTAGGACATCGAAGAGCTCGACTTGAGTTTGCACACCAGTATGTGAATTGGGACGACAACGAATGGAAGAACGTGCTCTTCACAGATGAATCCAGATTTAGTCCTAGATCACTAGACGGTCGTGAGTAGGTGTGACGAAGACCAGGGGAGCGATACAGTCAATGTTGCATATCTCCCAGAACTGGATATAATGGAGGCAGTATAATGATCTGGGCTGGTATATCTTTAGAGGCCCACATCAATTTGATGTTTGTTGAAAACGGCGTAATGACGGCACATAGGTACATCCTGGAATGTGTAGAGTCTCATGCGGTTCCCTATGCGCCATTTATTGGCGAGAATTTTCTTTTAATGGATGACAATGTTCGCCCGCACATGGCGAGAATTGTCGTTCGATATTTGGAACAAGTTGGTATACGACTTCTTCCGTGGCCAGTCAATAGTCCCGACTTGAATCCAATAGAGCACGTCTGGGATTTTCTTGGCAACAGACGTCGCCAACCCCGACCGGAGACGTTGAATGGCTTAAGAGTGGCTCTGCAGGAAGAATGGGCTCAAATACCTCAAGTCCTCAAGATTACATTGCCACTCTCATTCAAAGCATGCCAAATCATTTAAGAGACGTTATAAGAGCTCGCGGTGGTAACACCCTTTATTAATGTTGAATTAGTAGTGTTATTGTTGGTCTTAATTGCATGTTAATTGATTAAATATTCCATTATTTTTGTTAATTAAACTTTTCTTCATTTCGTTTTTTTATTGTAAAGATGGTGTTCCTTATTTAAACACAATTTAAGAGATTTTATGATTTTTCATGTACCACAATAACAGTTTTGTAGGTGTCCGGAATTTTTTGTGCGGCAGTGTACTATTTCAGTGTCGTAGGAAAAATAGTGTCTGCAACTTATTCAGAAAACAAAAAACGCTTAAACAACAAAGTAAAAGGACTGTAATTGTGAGTAAAGGTATAAAATGAAACATCAAAAAAGTTTGAAAATGCTTGCCATTGTTTGCAATGCGAGCTTCAGCACAACGTGCGGAAAAAAACCAACTCGATTCAGAATGCCTCTGTTTTGACGAATTTCCTGAGCGACGTATTGAACTCGCAAATTGAAAAACTCCCAGGTGATTTGCAAGACTTTTTCATGGCTGGTTTTCAATTTCGTGAAAAATTTCTCCTTCTGCGACTAAAATGCGATCTTCTTGTTGAAGGCCAAGATCCAGATTTCTTGGGGAGTAATTGCAGTTTAGCCTTTTTTGCAGCATCTGCAATCTCGGCAGGAACAAGATTCTCCGTGGAGCTTCCAAAATCATCCATAATTCTGAATCAGTATCGGCGAAAGGCAAGGAGTTAATTAGGTCACATACATATTCTGACTTTTAATGGCATGCTTTTTCACACAACGAATGTCTGACGTAAAAAATTTGTTTGTCTCGGTAAAATTAAAATTGACAAAAAGAAGGAAATTAGGAAAATGGTACTTATTGAAATTGACACATTGTTAACAATTGCAATAATGGATATGAAAACCTAAAAAAAAACTCTTAACAAATCAGATTCTCTTAATTAAATGACTTACCATGTTCACTGCAAGCAACTACAGGAATACAAGAACCCGATATCATATACTGGAGTCGAATATAGCCCTTTTTGCATGCACATCCGGTAAAGCATGAATTCCTACAAGATAGGCGGCGTGTGCCGTTGGTTGATGTGACAAATCGCAGTATTCTATACAAGGTCCAACACAATTCTGGTATTATTCGTTGTGGCCACATTGACCCCACAAACCATCTAAAATTATTTAAATATTTAAATAAATATTAGAAATTTCACTTACAAATTAATGAGAAAAAAGTAAAAATTAGGATGTAGTTTATGTTTTGTCAGGTAATTTTTAAAATTTGAAATGTGGGTCCAACGACTTGCAAATTGAACGAAGGCAATGTATTATGAACTTTAACGAAACCAATGCAAATTGTTTTGCTGAGTAATTAATAATTGTGAAGCAGTTAAAATTTTATTGCCTATTATTATGAATTGGTTGTACAGGGTCATTATAAATGATTATCCCATCGCAGCTGGCGTTAAAAACCCACACAAATTTTGGATGTGCCGCCAGCCTCGCAACGTTAGCCAAACTATAGGGCATTTATTTTAAACGTTGGGTAAAGTTGTAAACTCAAAACACCATAAATTACGAAAGCGGCAAATTTTCATTGTATCGGTACCGTAAAGTAGAAATCCCTCTGTTCATATAAAACTGGTACCACGTCGTACTTTCACCATCTTATTGACGAGCAAAAGAAAGAGACGTTAAAATATCCACAAGTAAAAAAAAATTAAAACACATTTTGTGATCAGTGACCAAAAAAATGTAAAGAGATTGTTGATTTTTAAATACCTAATGTATTTGACAAATAAGATTACTTAATAAAGAAATAAGAGTAGTTAGTAAAGTATCCATTACATGTATCTTTTAAAGTAAGTAAAAAATAAATAATAAAATACGTAAACAAATAAAAAATTAATCGTCATCTGAATCAAATTCACTAGATGATTCACTAGTATTGGCAACAAATGTTAATGGTTTCACTTAGTCTTCTCAAAATTGATTCGATCCCACCATTCTTTAATTTTGGACCCGAATATATTGAACACAGTTTTAGATTCACTGAGTGTCAAAGCAGGCAAGTTTTATTACAAAACCCAACATTTAAAATGAATGCACTATAGTAGACAGATTTCCACTACCGCCGGTAGCGCCACCAATCGACGATACTAGTCTCACTCATGTTATGAGGCTTGCGGCACATTCAACTACGTCACAAACGCCTTGTCCGATGAGACAATCATTCATTATGACCGTATATACAAGGTGGTCCCGATATAAACTGCCAGAAGAAATCCAGTAATAGCTGACAATGAGTAGAACTCATACACAAAAAATGTTTCTAATAAAAGTCTTTTCGTTTTCGAGATAAAAATAATTGAAAATTTGGTTAAGATTTGCTGTACGCTAATGAGTTAATCGGTTTTAAAAAGGTAATTCTGGTTACTTGGCTGCAATTTCTTTAGCAACGGTACCTGTAACACCTATGACATTTGTCAAGTTTAATTTTAAATTTGCGAATCCTTCAAAAAGTTATGAAATTCACAATACAAGAATACACCGATTTGCATTTACTCTATGGCGAAACACGTGGTAATTCAAGACCGGCAAGGCGACCATACGGCCAGCGTTTTCCTGAAGGAGTCCTTCCGTCCCGTTGTACTTTTGTGGAGCTACATCTGCATTTATGTGAGGTTGGTTCTGACTGATTCCAATACGATGGCGTCCCCGATCCTCCATTTAACCCCTCTGCATTTTAATTTTTGGGGCCACACGAAAAATTTGGTATACAAAGTTGAAATAAATACAAAAGGCCAACTCCAGAAACGCGTAACAGACGCCGCGAACCAGATTCGTAAAAACCCAGAAATGCTGAATTCTGTTTATGAAAATTGATACCGGCGCGGAGTACTCAAATGTGCTTATAAATGCCAACGGAAGGCACACAGAACATTCATTATAAAAGAATTTTTCTAGTCTAGTTTACCTTTCATTAGTTAGTAGATATTTTCAGTTATAGTTGAAAGTACGAATATCTAAAGCGTAAATAAATTTATTCAATACATTATTTTGGCTATTTAGCCACAATTAAGACGATACTCTTATTACACAGTTCTCCCACAATTTTGCACACACTACCTCTACATTTATTTACACATTGAGGAACACCACTTTATTTATTACTCATTCATCTCAGTCTACAAAATCAGCTTTTGTACCTAAAAAAGCTGGTGAATTAACGCACATAGTGTACAGCGTTTTCAATAAATGTCATTAATTTGATTTAGTTTGTCAGATTTGAGATTTGTCATAAACGATTCATGCCCGTTTGCACCACATATCAGTTTAATAAATATTAACTAATGTAGTATTAAATTTAATAAATACCTAAAAATAATTATATTATTGCACCATCACAAAATGAACGAGTATTAACTAATATTTTAGTAAATGATTTTATTTGTTACTAAATTGTAAACGTCATTTATTCGAACTGTCACTTGACGTTGAAAAGTCATTTTAACTGGCTAGTAGCGTTAAATTGACAGCAGACCAGTTATGAATTTAACAAGTTAGTAGAGAAATTTGAAATTTGGAAAGGATAGTAGCGTTTTTAACATTTGAACATTTTTATTTCTTTGTTTCATACAAATTAAAATTAAATGTACAATTAGAATTTCCGCTAATGTCGAACATTCCTGAGGCGGAAGTGAATTCGCTCGTCATTGGAAAAAAGAAAAGTAATTGGTCTGCTTGACGAGGACGAAGAGCTGCATATTTTCTGTACAAAACACAAGGTTGAAAACTGCAGCCCTCATCTGTGATCGTAAATCTCCTTGTTGTTAAATTCTTTGTATTCCGTAAAGTGACGATAATATATTTCTCAACATCTTCTACGTCCTTCACCGTCAACGAGAGAAGCTCGTCACACCGGCAAGCACCAAAAATTCCAAAAATTGTAATCACTTTATATAACAACCAATAGTCATCAGGAGCTTCAACAAGAAATTTTTCCACTTGCTCTTTTGTTAAAACCCTTGCCTTCTTCGGCACGTAACGCTCATTCTTTCTCTTGAGAAAAGCAATTACCTTATGAAATCTACAAATGTCAAGTTAAAATATCACTTTTTTTGACAACGTCTGTAATAGGAAAACAAACCTGCGAACTTCAGCATTTTCTTTAATTTCCAGGCAGCTTTTTAACATGGACCATTTCGACCACAAAGAATTGGGGCTAAATTTGTCTGATAGTTGGTGAAGATGCACCAAAAGAACGTCTTCCGTTACACCAGTTACGTTATTGTTTTTCTGCCAATTTTTAAATTCTTCATATTCTCGTTCATATCTTGCTAAAGACTTCGCTGGCAGTAAACTGGAAGCCACGTTTATAGCTTCCTTTTTGATTTCTTCTGGCACGTTCATTTGAGAAAAAATCTTGACGGAAATAAACAATTTGAACAAACGGCGCGTTGTCATAGTAATTGTACTTCTAAGGTTTCTGAGTTTTGAGCAATAATTTGGAAGAAAACAGAATTTGATCATTTTTAATTTTATTTAGTTGTTTACAATTTAGTAACAAATAAAATATTATACAAGACACGCCAGGTAACTGGTTTTACTGGCTCAAGGAGGTAACTGACTCGTCTTCGACTCGTCAGTTATATCCTCCATTCGCCAGTAAAAACCATTTTACCTGGCTTGTAATGTAAAATACTATTTTAATTCGAAAAGGTGCCTAGTGACATTTTTTTGCGTCATATATTTACAATTTGGGTGGTATATTTCGACAATGGAAGCATCAAAAAAACGAAAAGGTGGGGCAAATTTTTCCCCTTTTGAAAAAAGCACTCTTTTAAACTTGGTGCATAAATATAAAAATATTGTTTCCAACAATAAAACCGATGCAGTTGCGGTTGAAGAAAAGGAAAAATGTTGGAAGAGAATTACAGAAGAATTCAATTTTGAATTCCCTAATGGTATTGTATCATTAGGGGATTCAAAATTGAATTCTTCTCAAGACTCAAGAAACTCTTCGAAGACTTTTCCTTAACGTAGTCCAAACTACAAGAAAAATTGCGGCTGTCGAAAGACGAGAACATTATAAAACAGGAGGAGGAACTAAATAAATTTAAACATGTTTGTTTCGTTAATCGAAATTTTCTATAGAATGTAAATTCATCCATATCGTGAAAATGAGCAGATCTAACACAGCAGAACGAGGAAATCCGATATCGATAATTTCTAATATATCGAAATCATCTTCAAATATATCAACGTCATCAAATAATAAATTCATTGTGGATAAATTAGATTTACGTAATTTATTATACTGTCATATACGTCAACTTATATTTTAATACTAATTTAAATAACCAAATTTGGCTATTTAAATTTAATAATAATTAAATTGTTTTTAAGGTGCTGTGCAACGTAAAATGAAATTTTAAACAATGTTAAAAATTAATAACCTTTTAAGTAATATTAAATATACTAGTTTCAATTTGGTTGTAGGTCGTAAAATTTTATGGTACTTTAAGTTAAAGATCTTGCGGGGCTTATAAATCCTAGTTTACCACTAGCAGGTAATATTTTAAGCAGGGTTGTATTGTACATTTGGTATATTTGCATTGTACGGCAAACGGCACCCGCCGCTTTCCAACCTTTTCAAACCCAACCATTGTGCCCGTTAATCGCTCATAATATCCAATACAATTTTACGACCTACAACCAAATTGAAATTACAATAGTGTGGTGCAACTGGGCATCAGGTACCTATCCTGTATATCAATAGTTAATCATCTAAATGTGAGAATAATGAGTATAAAATGTCTTATTCTTTTTATGCATATTTACAATGGTTTGATACAGTTTTTTTAGAGTTGTCATAAATAGTCGATAAATTGAGGACGAAATTATTTTTTTCTACAACCGTCAAAAAAACGTGACATTTTTACATCGTTATCAAGTCGCAAAGTAGGTATGTCATTTTTGATAGATCAAAATATTGGTCAAAAAGCTCCTTTGAATGCTTTAATAACTATTTTGTCATCGTAAAACAGTGAAAATACTATGACATGAGTTTTATAAAACTTCATATTAAGACACGAGTCAGATTTGCAGCATGACTGCCGCAAGCAGGACTGCCTGTAAATGACGAATGCTCTTAAGTTTTATTCTAATCTGCATATTAAATGCATGTTTTTTACCAATAAAATAAATTTTGCTAATTTAGGGAATTTTGTGACAGTTGGTAACACTTTTATTTCGTAGTTAAAGTAAAATTCAAAGTTTGACTCTAGACTAAACATACCTAATTGTCATTTTTTGCAATTAAAGGCCACCTAAAAATCACAATTAATGCCATTCAACATGAAGAAGAGTGACATTGACGACCAAAATTTATTGCTGGCGACTGTACCTGTTTCAATTTAAATTTGGAAATTTTTGCCCAAACTCGGCCAAACAAGCAACAGCGCTGTATATCCATTCTTCATTATTGAAAACACTATTACGAGAGTAAAATTCAATCATGTATGTTCTTCTTACTGTAACTCTCTTACTTTTATACTCATACATCCCCATTTCATTCAACCACTCACATTCATTCTAGCTTCAACGGCCAAAATTACTAATCCAATAACAATCGAATGTTTAAACTTAGAAACAATCCGTTGAAACCAACCGACTCTCCTAACCGACAATAATTTTTCTGTTAAATCTAATTCGTTCCGAACGATCTATTAGCATTCACTGATAACCAAATACACTTCTACATTTCCTTATGACTAACGGATTTTAACGAACTTATATCGACAGTCTAAAAATTACAACATTACTGTCGATAAGTAAAATATCTCCAATTTCAAGCTCACAATACCCTCTACCTCTACCTATAGAGGACACTTTTCCCTTATTAGCTTATTAGATATAGTGGTTAATAAATTGAGTTAAGAAGGGAGTAGGAAAGGAAAGTAGCAATTTTATTTACGTACAACTGTATTAGAAAAGTTGGTTTACATCTTAGTTACCACGAAACTTCAATTTTACATCTGGCGGGCGGTAAAGTAACTTTACAGGCCCGGTGGGCTGTAATGGGTCTGTCACAATAGTGTTAATGTTAGTGGTAATGTTATAATGTTAATGGAGATGGCAGTAGTGATGTTAGTAGTCCAGTGTTCACAATAATGTTAACGGAATGTTACTCTTACAGCTGTCAACGTGGTGTGAACTGTCACGGGAAATTCTCGATGGTGATTGGTAGATGTTAACGAAGATGTTAAAGAACCAGACATTTTCTAGATCTCTTAACATGGTTTCTAACATTAACATCACCATTACCATTATTGTGAACGGTTGAACGTTTCACCAATGTTCTGAAGATTAACATTCTGGCTAACACTAACATTAACATTACCATTAACACTATTGTGACAGATACATAAACCAAAGCAAAAAGCCCGCAAATGGGAAATTTGTCTAAACTCGGTACACGTTGCAAAGACACACTTGTCATTTGCAACAGCATTTTTTCATATTTCTGAACCAAATAAAGGCACAAAGGGACCAGAAAATCATAGTTTGGGTTGAATATTTTCCATGTAAGTACAGTTTTAAAGTAAAATCAAATGACTAATGCCATAAAAGTGCTGTTGCAAATGACAAGTGTGTCTTTGCAACCTGTACCGAGTTTACAGAGACAACCTAGATTTTTTTATTATATTCGCTGGCTGGTCTTTTTAAATTTAAAATTTGTTATTAACATTGATGGGAAGTTGTGTGTAAAACGTTGTACGTACCTCAGGCCGAAAGACCTTTACGCCCTAGGACGAATAAAGGCCCCCCTTCCTCGGGCCTCAAACTTCGTCCGCGGGCGTAAAGTTAATCTTTCCGCCCTCTATACGTAAATAACTATTATTATTTGAATACATTTTTATATTATGAATTTTTAAAACATTCAATTTAGTATTTTGGGAGAATATTATATTAGCAAGTGCTTGCACAAGCACGATTTTAATTGCATTATGTAATATAAATTTTTTAAGCAAAAAATAATTAGTTTACGCAAATGGTTTCAGTCATCAAAAACACATAATGGCAGTTTATTAAGTGGAACATACAGTTTCTGTTTTTGTACAGAACCTTTTTTATAGAGCATAAAATTTCCTACAAAAATTCCAAGTACTTTTGTAGCCATTATACATACAGGGTGATGCTGTATCTTGCTTATTTTTTATCCGATTTGAATAAATGACACCTCAAATGAAATAATTTTGAAAACACTTCAATACCAACTTAATAAAAAAAAGATCTTGCATCCAGTTTTTGACAGATGAACATCAACTTCTTTTTTTCAAACAGCACTGTACATTTTTTTCTATTCAGTATTATAGAGATTTGTCTTCTGAATATAAAAATGCAAAGGACTATACCTACCCATTCATTAAACAAAAGTCGAGAAATTAAAGAGTAAATGTACAAAATTTAAAAATCAAGTGACCAAAATAAACAAGAGAGAAGTTTGTTCTAAGTGCTCGAAATGATTAAGTAAGCTCTGAATATTCATTTGTCAAAACAGTTTGATAATAATAATAATAATAATGTTGCTGTGGAAGAAAATTTCCAAAGACAATTTAGTGTTAACGTGTGGTGTGGCATTTTTGAAGATAGAATGGACTATCCCTTTTTTATTGATAGCAGTTTCGATCAAACAAAATATGATATTACTTATTATCAATCGAAATAAGCAACTTTCTGGATGAAATACCATTAGCAGTGTTGAATAGAGTCGTGTTTCATCAGGACGGCGCCATACCCCGTAATGCACGCATGAATTTTGTATTTTTAAATCATTTTGGTGAACGATGAATGGGTGCTCATGGAGCTATTCGATGGCCCCCTACAATCCCAGATTTGAATCCATTGGATTTCTTTATCTTCATTCGAAACTTTCGAGACAATGTTTATTTGACCCCACCAGGTACCCAAAAAGAGTTAAGAAAATGGATAGTGCCAGTATGTCAGGAAAAACCCCGAAATTTTTTACTGAATGCAAAGGTGGGTATTTCTAGAAGGTATCGACAGTGTCTGCAACAGCATTGAGGAAATTTTGAGCAACCAGAATATATTTTGTATTGTTTACAAATTTGTTTACTTGATATTTGATTTTAAATTTTTTTCAATTAAAATACATTTTTTGTTTTTTCTTTTAATGCACAAATATTCAGAAGAAGATTCATTATAAGAACGAATAAAAAAATATATAGAGTGTAATTTGAAAAAAAAAATAGTTGGCTATCGTCTGTCAAAAAAATAGATGTCGAAAAAAATATCGAATAGGATAATAATGAAGTCCTTTTCGAACTATTTCATTTGATGTGTCATTTATTCAAATCGGATGAAGAATAAGTAAGATACAGCGTCAAAGGTTTTTCGTCAGTCAGCCTGTATAAAAATCACCTCTAAATCTGATTAAAAAAATTGTAAATGCAAAAATGCAATTTTTATTTTTTTTATTTCTAGTGTGCACCATTTATTGCAATATTATTATTCATTTTTTAAAGGTAGATTTTTTAAATCGACTTTTTTGTTATATTATTGTTTAAAAAAAAAAATATTAGCAATTTTTTTACCGAATGGTAGATTTGCTGCACTAATATAAACGCTGTTCAAAAATCAAAAAACCATTGTGGTGCAAATAACACACATTTTTCATGACATTTCCTATTACTTATCACAGTAACAGATAAGTCATTTGCACCACAATGGTTTTTTTTATTTTTGAACAGCGTTTACCTAATGTCTACACTGACTTTCTTTAAAATAGATCGAAGTCAATGTGTTCCTTAATCTAGTCATTTAATGAAACTGTCATGTACTTTTACTGCAATTTTTAAAAGTTTGAAATTACCTGTCCTTTTTAAGAATTCATGTTTTTTTTTTATTTCACCTGGAACTATCTGAACATGAACTCATGAAGCCTGATCCGTAATTTAAATTTTGCTTCGTGAAAGATATTTTGTGTCTCGCAATGAACAGACACTGGGCGTGAAATAGTCGACAACGCAGGTAACTATTGAACGCTTCTAAGAAACTTAGGAGAGACAAATCGACCAGAAACATTTCGCATCACCTCGTAACCAGATCAGCAAAAAAATTGAATATTTACACCTCCGGAAATTACGAAGTAACTCCATGTGGGCTACATCTTGCAGCTGAATTCCGGAACAATGGAAAAATGTTCTTTGTTCCGAAAGCAAATTCGAAATGTTTGTTAAAGAGGAAGGAGTTTTATAAGATACCCAGAGAACAAAACCATGATTCCCGAGGGAATCATGCTTACGGTGTAATAAGACGTAGATCTGTTCCCGGGAGTAGGAGGTACTCGTATATGTAGTAAACAGTGAGGAAAGACAATTACAGAACAATCCTAAGGAAACGAACCTTTCTTTTGTCTATATAGTCCATTCAATAAAGACATAAAAATGGCTCCACCTTGCAAAAGGTACAGAAAAGTTTATACTTGGCAGGTATCTTCTATTAGGCATATTATTAATATTGCCGAGTTTGCGACCTTGGGGGATTGGCGCTCGCCCCGCCATACTGGAGAATAGGGGTGGAAAATCACATTTCTGCGATTATTTCATTATCCGTGCGAGATACGTCTATCTAAGTTATTATGGAAAATGTAGAACGTACAATTCTATACATTTTTTGTTGTTTATGTTTTTTTGTCAGATCAATAGTTTCGTAGATACAGCGTGTAGAAATCGAGAATTTCTATTATTTTTGTACTTTTTATTCTTTTCCACACCACCACAGAGGTAGAGCAATAGGGTGCGGTTTTTTTTTTCGTAGTGTCCCCGGTGGGCATAGTGCACGATGCAGTAGAAGTTTACTGTTTTACTCTTTTTGATCTCTTTGTAACGTAGACGGATCCAAATGATCTGGATCGATCGGTATCGATGAGCTGAATTCATCAGAGGTTATGAATTCGGGAATTCCTCTTGAGAATTTTCCTCTTGTTCCTCGGGGTCATCATCATCATCATCATCAGGATCATTGTGCGTTTAACAATTTGCTTTATTTTCATCCAGTACTATACAATTTGATGTTCAATTATCTAATCTCAGCTTGTATTCTCCATTTAACTTTTAAAGCATGTCAGATACATAGTTTCAACACGAGTTCCAACTTTTGAAAATTGTTTGTGCTTCTATTATTTAGGACCAAATTCAAATATTGTTTTTTGCTACGCCGAAGTCGAACTGTCCCAAAGGAATATTCCAACGTGAGAGCGATATTTTTATTAACACCGTTACCTTAGCAAGCTAATAAACCATAGAGATTTATTATCGTAGCCTCCAACCATGCAAGCAACCATTTCCTGCCTCAGTCTCACAGTTTTTACCTCAAATTGATGATTATTATTATTACTATTCTTCTCAAAGAAACACAAGCGAGCCCACAACTATTTTTCAACCGCAAATCCGTGCCTGACCAGTGGTGGCGTTTACGGGACCGATATAAATTTCCCTTTCAGCACGTACGGTCTTTAAACTGATCATTAATAATTTTTTCAATGGTGATGCCGTCGAAGACCCGTCATTAGACGCTATTATTATAAATTATTGCTCAGCGAATTGGGAATAATAATAGCGCGATTCGAACTGGTCTCATAATCGTTGGTGTAACTAACGGATAGCGTTTCCTGAATCAGGGGGATTTCGGGATGCATAAAATCCGAGTTATTTACATAAAGCGAGAGGAAGTAAACAGTTTCTTTATTTAAATTAAAACGCCAACGACGTAATGTGTACACGAGGAATTTCTGGCGTACAGTTAAGCGCTGGAAAATGTTCTTTTTCGTTTTGGTACAATGACGATTTGTCTGTGATTATTTGAATTTCAGTAATGTCTCAATGGACTCGTTTTGCTCTTTTTGTATTCTTGCTAGGTGTAGCGGGTGGTTTTATTGAACAGTTGTGAGTCATGTTGTAAAATATGAAAGTGTCAACCTTCGATTATGTAAAATTGGAAATTTATTTGCTGCAGCACATGCTTTCTGGAACTTAAAGCGTTTTGATGTCCTTAAAATATACAGTATGTCTCCGGATTGAGTTTACAAGAAGTAAAAAAGAACATTATATTAATAACATAATTACATAACATTTTTGTTTTATAATACAAAAATTTCCGATAATATTGCGGAATCTGGAAAAGTGCCCCGAATGCTTGCAGCGTTTTACACGTTGAATGGCAAGGGAAATCCTCTCGAAAAGGAATTTCTTTGATTTTGAATCCCCTGATTCCGCGATAAGTCGGTTTCCGATTACATTAATGAAATCGATGGCTTCTTTGCACCAAGGGCCCAAGGTTTCAAATGCTAAACCTTTAAACACGTAGTTTGACGAAATGATTGAACTATATTTGCTATGTTTGCGTTTGCAAGCCATTTCAGCGGCAAAACCTGAGACTTCAGATGATTTCAATACGTAACTGTCTGCAAGTGTATCTACAACAGTAACGTCCCAAACCAAAGGTTGCCCTTTAATCCACGGTACTAAAGTCATCCCATCTGGACGTTTTCCGTCATTTCGAGACAGTCCGTTTGGTTCTAAATTGAATTCACATGAATAAAAGTCAAAGACCGGTTGATAATGGAATTAATTTCAGTGTGTCTTGAAAATTTACCACTGCTTTTGAATGAACTTAGACCGTGAGTGCCAGTTTCGTCAACTTTCGCATTGCATTTGCAAATATGAGGTGTACAAAGATTACAACCCAATCTTAAACCAATACAAACTTGGAAGGAAGAGTACCAATATTAGGAGAAAGTATTGCATGTAACCAAGATCCTGATTCTCTGCATTGCAAAGCCTTAAAACAAGCCAAGTCTCTAGGTGAATTAAAGATTAAGTAAAAATGTTTTATTTTTGATTTTACGCAAAAACTTTAGAGGAATAACATTTTTGATTCATTTGAAACCCCCATTTCTGTTATTAAGTTTTTTCCAACGCAGAGGAACATTAAAATAAAAGAAAATGCAGAAAAAATATTTTCCTTTTTTTTTGAAAAAAATCAAACGTTAATTGAATATATTAACTCTGTACCGTTTTCTGTACATAATTCAACCCTATATTGAAGTTTAAGCTTCTGCACACCCATGCGTGATACGTAAGTTTTGTAATTATGTGAGGAAAACCGGTCCAACTCTAAAGGCAACATTTTGAAATTATTTCGAACAGTAATAAGTTGTTTGTCAAAAAACAAGGCCAATTGTAATAAAATTTATAGCATAAAAATTAAGTCCACATTTTAACAGAAAATGTTAATTGTTAAGAATGTTAAATGTTAAGAATGCAGTATATCAATACTGAGATGTTAATAACGGAAATGAGGGTTTGAAATGAAGAAGTTTTGGGTAAAATCTCGGGTAAAATCAAAAATATTTTTATTGCTTTCAACTGTCATAAATTCTCATTTTTCTCATTTGTAAACTGTCTGCTAACTGCTCTAAAGCAAAAAATAGCAGATAACCAACCGTTGCCCTAGACAACACATTCAAAGTGACATTTCTCGAAAAATTTGTCAAAACTGTCAAAAGCAAATGCGAAATCATTTTAAATAAATTTGGAAGCTTTGGGGCGTCGTTTCAAACAATAAAAGTTTGTATGCAACTCGTTTCTGTGCAAATTGGGCTTTTCTAATTGCCCTCGAGGCCTTAAAATCCTCGCTGCGCTCGTATTTCAATCTGGTCTCTCGGGCAATTAGAAAAACCCAATTTACACAGAACCTCGTTGCATAAATAACTATTTTCCTCTTGTAAACTCAATCCGGGATCTTCTAACTACGCTTTGATTGAGTGATTACGAACGATTTATAGCGTAAGCATAAATTAAAATATTCAAATATAGCTACTTCCTTAAAAAAATTACCTGTTGTGCCAATTGATAATGAATTGGTGAACTTGAAGCTTTTTATTATTTATCAAACCGTGTTTATTAGATAATTTTAAATTTTTATTTTTCTAAATATTCCCAAGTCCTTACTCAATTTTTCAAAATTTAAAAAAATGCCTTATTTGGGAAACTCCATAATTTTTTTTTAATGTAACAAAATTCTTTTAAATTCTAAAACCTGGTATGCTGTATAACAAATACATAACAACTAATTCGGGTGATTTTCTTGGATTCTGCATCTGAGGTTATAATAGTCATAATGTCTAAAATAATGTATCCTTCGATCTAACACAAGTGAAAAATGTTGATCATTCTATTTACGTATATTCTTCATGGAAATGCTGTAAGAAAATTTTCTAGCATTTACTAAAGTTTTTGTTACGAGTACATATTCTAAGCAAAAATGAAGCTTGCCATATTTATTCCTTATCAGTAGGGTAAACTGAAGTTCATTTAAATGGATAGTTTTCATGGATGATGATACTTGTAAGAAATAGAACAAAATTGTCTAATTGTTTAATAGGTAAACTTTTATAAAGATGTCTATATTAGAAAAATAAAATACATTCTTGAAAGTTGTGATAATAATAATAATAACCGGCTTAATTGAGGCGAAATCTAGCTAAGCTATACTTATAATCGGAATTCCCCCAGACTCCCAGGTAATTTCTTTATAATTACCAGTAGGGAGCATACTTATAAGGAGACAAAAATTATTACAATCACTTCCTGTAGCTGTTTTTATTTGGCTTCGGTGGTTGTGCATTTCCTGATTGTTTAGCCCCACGTTTTGTCTTTCCAGCTTCCTTGACTGACTTTGGTGTTTGTTTCTGCTTTTTTGATTTTTACTTGTTAATCTATTTTCTTCTTCTAATGTATAAATTCGGCATGTTGTTTGCTTTTGGGCAAGGGCCAATTTCCTGAAAGAAACGCGAAGGTTTTGGGAAATTAGAGGAAACTATATTAGAGATGTGGCAGCACTTTCAGGAACAGGAAGACTTATTATTCAATCTATTGGTAGTAACGTGGAAAAAATCTATCCACAGAATAAGTCAGAGTCCGTGGGGTATATTCCTGTTTTTATAAACCCATTCACACTCTTTTCAATAGGTGCTACCATCACAAAGGCAGTATTAAATAGTCTTGAAATTCTATCACTAGAAATGATGTAATTGGTCCATGGTATGTTGTTGTGTGTTGTATTCGATACGACACATCGCGGAGCAAAGTCAGCAACATGACTCAATTTTGTTCACACTTTTCTTACTAATCACAAGAACTGCAAATGGAACGGAATAGTTGTATAACACAAGTATAGTGGGTTAGTTGAATTTTATACTGCTGTAGTCATCCTAAAATACATATAAGAGATGTTCGTAATTGACACTATTCTATGCCCTGGTAAAATCACAAAATACCACAAGAGAACATTCACCCTTTCTAAAGAATTAATGATTTCTTCATAAAATTGAAAATTGGTTAGCGTCTTGTCAGTGTTCAAATTGGTTGAAATAGATGGTATTTTGTAGATTGTCTGAAACACGATAGCACATTCAATAATTAAATTAAATTGTCAAAATAAGCTCTACTAATTTCCTAACAGATAGCCAAACAGGATTCAAATTTTTGTTGAAAACATTACCAATAATCTGTGGTTCATTTTTGACCTGTGTTGTTCTTAAATCGTTGATGTTATGCAAATGTACTGATGTCTTTTTTTGATTTTAACGATTTAAAGCTCTGTTTTGCTTCAAAGGTATAGGCAGTGACGCCATCTTGCTGAAACAAGATGTCCTCTGTTATTTACTCCAAGTAGAACCCTATTCTTTTTTTATTAGATGACTTGAATGACATTTGAATGATTAGGAATTAAGTATTGCCAGTCAAATGAAGTAAGAAATAATAAATAACAATGAGGAGTGTAGGTTTTTGATATTTGACTACTATGCCATATTCTATGCCATATAGCTAAGATGAAGACAAATAGTTTTTTAGATTAGAGATCTTTTCTGTCATTATCTGTTACTGACGTCCTCCTTCATCTCGAGCTTCCTGTGCTTACCACGATTCGCTCCGAGACAACAGGAAATAAAAGAGCCATTATATGTGATACTGTTATTAAGTGAAAATGTTATTACTATGTATTACCTGCTGTTGCAAAAACCTTCTCGCCACAAGTTATCAACATCAACATAATCCATTTAGACCATTTAGAAAACATCGACTTACATCGATCAGAGACAACCGTAACGACTATTAGCGAGTAGTTAAGAACGGTTAAAATGATTTGCGATCAATTAAAATGAAGCGTGTTTCAGCTACTTGCGGATGTTTATTTAATATCATTCTGAATGGAATTTTGATACGACTGGATAAAGAATGGAATCTTTCACGCTCCATGAACGTCCTCTGATGGAATATGTAATTAATTTATGCATAGTCTTTGATCAAAAAATGATTATGGTGCTTGTTATGGTGACTTTTTCCTCGGCTCTTATATCCTGTCAAGACAATTAGCAAAAACTCCACCGCAAATCGAGCCAATTATTATAAACTGACGGCGAGCTCCCGAGCTTGAGGTGCGAATTGCTCCTTTGGCAGGCGGTAATTATCGTAAATGTTGGTATTTATCGAAGAATATAGCATCCGGTTCACTTCAATTTCCTGTACGGAGGCAAGTAATAATGTTATCGGCTTCTGTTATGGATTAGTTTGGTTGTGCGAGTGTGGAGTGGGAGGATTGAGGGGGAGGATATATAAAGGACTTTAAAAAATAATGGATCAGTTTGGTTTGTCAATCATTCAAGACGAAGAGGCGTTGAAAAATTCGCTCATATTTATTTTGTGCTTTCGAGCGTTTGTCGCTGTTTTCTTTGCGAGGACACGAGAGAAGATTAATCGGCTTTGGACCGGACTAAGCAATAGAGCTGCACGGCTTACAAAGGTGCAATTTCTAAAAAGAGGAAATTGCGGTGATAAAAACGGATTTATTTCTAATTTCAGCAACGCAATTTGCTTTCTTCTGAGTACCTAGAATCGACGTTGCATAAAATTTTGTAGCAAAGAATTAAAAGACTTACGAGAAAACTGTTACAAAATAAATGAATATTTCTTGACGCTCTGCACTAATAAAAAGTTCTTGAACATTTGTTAGAAAAGTTATCAATAGCTCTAGAAAACAAAATAAAAAAGTATGACATTTTGGAAATCTCCATACAGACAGTTAATCAATTTATGTAGTTTGCAGAAAAAATGAAAGTGTGTTTACTAAACTAACTTAAAATGAGCTAATTTAAGGTTCAAGGGGGATCATTAAACTCCAGACCCCAGATTTCTTTGAAATAATTGAAACTACTGGAAACCTTCGTTAACACCACTTTTTGTTTTCCTTTAATATTGTGGAGATTTGATTGTCTTTAGAACTAATTTTCCAAGGCAGAAAATAGCACATACTAACATAAAGTTGACTCAAGTTTGCAAAAAACCACTTGTCACTTGCAACAGCATTTTTCTCATATTTTTGAACCAAATAAAGGCACAAAGGGACCAGAAAATCATAGTTTGGGTTGAATATTTTCCATATAAGTACAGTTTTAAAGTAATTTCAAATGACTAATATCCTAAAAGTGCTGTTGCAAATGCAAAGTGGTTTTTTGCAACTTGAGTCAACGTATGGATTATAAAATAGAAAAAGTGTCGGACAACAGCTGGATGCCAAAAGTAAAAGTTTTTGCAACATTTGACCTCGTCTGATAAATTTCTCCTCCATAAATTAACTCACCTTTTTCTCTTATTTGTTTATTATATTATTATACAGAATTTACATTTACCAAACTCGTATTCTGCAAACAATTATTGTGTCTGGTAGGTTCTTACAATAGCAGTCGCATAAGGAAATTAATTATTTATGGACAAACGTAACGTCTTATTCTTATGCAAATTTCAAGGACGTGTAAATGTCCTCTTACAACTTTTACTCTATAAAATATCCGACTTATTACCTGCAGAGCCAATATCGTAAATTATTTCTATTTTTAGATCGTCGTAGTTTGGATTAAGGTTTTAACATTTACATCAATGGTATTGTCTGGGGAATGATAAAGAGCATTGTTTTATGCATTTTAATATTGCAAAGGCGTTACTAAAATTAATTGTTTCTGTCAGTAGTAACTTGTCAAAATTTTTAAATACCATCGTTTATAAAAATGTCAATACATATTAATGTAACTAGCGAGCGATCAAATTAATTTGTAATCGAGTCATCCATGGATTTGCATCCGTATGTCTTTTGCAATTGATATGTCGACTTCTAACCTGTGTTTTGCGCTGCGATTATTGGAACGTGGAGTTCAAGTAACGACATACGATTTCGGATTCATGGATAACTCGATTATAAATTAATTTGATCGCTCTTTGTAAACTATAAATAAAAAAGTATATCCAACGAAATAAGTGATAAAATTGAAATTTGTACTTTGAAAATAATAATTTTTCCCGACATTATTTTATACGGAAAGGAAGCTACAGTCTTGTTAATGTACAATTTTGAAGACAACATGGTAAATAAAGGAAAAAACTTGGGCAATGGTGGGACATGATCAACGTAATAATACAATCATGACGTCCTATTTATTGAAGATTTTTTAAAATTTTCGTTAATAAAATTAGGAAACATGTTTAATTAGAAAGAAATAAGTTTTTTAATTGTACCAAATCAAAATTAAATTACACAATCTTACTCAAATCGTTTGAGTATGACGGAACAGTTCTGTACATATTACATATCAGCAACCGTATACAGGGTGAAATTGAAATGCATCACAATATGTAAACAAAAGTATCTTCAATAAGTGAATAAATCGAAAATGAGCATTGTGACTATTAAAAATTTCGTACATGTAAAACCTGCTTCATTAGTAAACAAGACTATTCGCAAAAATCAGGTTGATCGACGCACATTTGAATCATGCAGTCACAAAACTCTTGCCGGCGAATGTAATCATTTGGTTGCAATGCTTGCATGAACATGATAGGGGTGCAACCCTTGCTCCTTAAGAATGCAAAATACCACAAACTGAGAAACCTGAAATTTGCCAGTTAACTGGCGGATACTTGTTGACGGGTTTTATTCCAGTCTCTAGAACTTGGGGTACGCTCTTGGCCCTTGTCCATACTTCTCGATAGAAAAGTACCATTTTCCCGTAGACGCTGTACAACAGCCAGAAATGTTTGCGAATGAGGAATACGACGCGCCGGAAACATTTTGCGATACAAAGCTTGTGCCCTCAAGCCAACACCATCTGCACTTCCGTAACAAAGTACCATATCGGTCATTTCACTATTGGTATAATTCTCCATGATAATGTCACACTGAGACGCAAAATTCCAAGCAAACAATTGCCGAACGTAGCGCTGAAAGCAACTAATCTGCACGCGGTACTAGCACCCTCGATAACAAAACTTTTTGCACTTTTTTACGTTGCAAACTGCAAACGGTCAAAAAAAATTCCTCTGAATTATTCAAGGGAAGTTTTTTTTGGTGTGTATAGTCTGTTTCAAAATCAAAAATCCACCACCTGTTCAATTATGTTGGTAGAAATAGAGAAATCCCCAGAATAAGTTTCATTTTTTTGGGTTGGCCCAACCTTCCGCCAAGAATTGACATTGAACAGTTGAGTCTTTTTACGTAACACAAAATAATTACTATGTACAAAAACGTGGTAGCTACCTTATCATAACTTTTGAGCGATATGATGAAATGAGAATTAAAAAAACGATGAATTACGATCTAAACGACTGTCAACAATTTTCTTTCATAACCCCACTTTTTTCTGACACTTGCAAGCACACTAAAAACAAAAGTTGACGACGTTGTCGGTTGTATTTTCGAGGTAAAATGCAGTGTTGGTGGATTTTTGATTTTGAAACAGATTATAAGATTAAAATGCATTTCATTCTTTTTCACATTGTTTGCTGCTAAACAAGGAACAATTTCTTGAAAGAAACATAATAGTTATTTTTTGTTCGACACTCAGAATTTGAGAATTTTCTCCTATGTGAACGGATTTTGATAAATGTCACCACCTGTCAAAACGAAACGTCAAGCTAATTTTAATGATTTTAAGCGATTTGGAACCTTTAAGGGGTTCGTCGAACAGAAAAACGTTGTATTCAGCTTGTTCATGTGTCAATTGGGCTTTTTTGGCACTCCTGGACCTTTAAAACGCTCGTTTCACTCGCGTTTTAAACTGGCCCACTCGTGCCACAAAACCCCAATTTACACAAGAACTCGTCAAATAAACTACTATTACATAATTAGTGGGATAAAAGCAATATTACAGGACTCGAGTGTGAAGATTGCAGATGACGAGGGCGTTAGCCGGACTTCATCTGTAATCACACGAGTTTTTTGTAATATGCTTTAACCCACGTGTTATGTACAGCATTTTATCTACGGCTGCTAATTATTAATAAAAAAAAATCAATTTTTGGCAAAAACCTCAAATTTGACATTTACAATAGTATATTACACTAGAAGTGATGCAAGTGCCTGATTTTTCAACGAGCAATACATGATATACTCACGAGCGCCAGCGAGTGAGGATAGTATTGCGAGTTGAAAAATCGCACTTAGATCACGAATTGTGTATCCTATTTTTTCCAACGTCGCTTATGAAATTGAGTCTCAATTTTAAATTTCTTTATAATTATTTTACTCCCCTATTTTTTGAATCTTCCGGATCTGGAGTTTCAATTAATGAAATAACAGTGTTTTAAATTTTTATATTAATAAGTAGGTAGTGGATTGTTAAATAAATTTTCCTCACTTGTGAGTTTACTTTCTCCATTTTCCTCACTAGTGATGCAAACGCCTATTTTCCTCACCAAATTGAGTGATGAAAGTATAATTTTCATAAGCGATATTGGAAAAAAATATATTTTGATAATTGTTAAATGTCAGTTTTAATCGTTTTCATTCAAAATCAGAGCAAGAAGATTGAAACAATTTGCTCAATACCAGGACAACCAGCTAATTCTGTTTGTAAACAACGCGTTGTTTTTAATTTTTCATAATTGAGAGCCGCATCGTTTACGTCTTATCGCGGTTTTCGGAAGTGAAGTGACTTCGAAACATATACATTGGGGTTACCCCGACATCAAGTGAGAAAAGTACAGGGACCTGGAACGGAAACGTGTGTGATCCTATTTCGAGGACGACCTGGAGTGCAAGACACGAGCGTCTCTCTACGGGTCGTTTTCTACACTTGGGACTCGTGCGCCAAATCAACCCTTATAAAACTTGTTCTTTAATATACTGCACAATCGCTTATACGAAAAAAATGGCTTCGAAGTAATTTTTTTGACAGGAATATTTTGAAGACATTAATGTCATTAATGACTTACCTCCGTAGTTATCGGTGTCGTTATTGACTTACAGCATTAGGGTTGTTAAGTTCAACTTTCAGATTGTGTCCACAACAATTGTAAGTAGCTATAACAGGATTGCGCGAAAATGATTTTATTGTTTCCACACATTTCATATGGTTCTAGATAAATATAACTGGAATGCACGTTCAGCATAACTACACTTTGATTAGCAGAGTTTGGTTTGCAGGATTTTATAAAATACTGCAGCTATTCCAAAGTGTAATTCTGCATGTGTCCATTCAGTTTTTCATGTGTATGTAGTGATAAAGTAAAGAACAACATTTATAATTGGCTTATTTAATCTTTTCAAGCAAAACGCTCAGACAGGTCAATTTTATTTTTTAATTAGCCACCTTATGTCATAAAAATTTTACTTATGACGTTATGTATTTTTGCACAATGACGTCATCGTTGTTTTTTTTTTTTAATGACAACCCCCACTTTTTTCTTTTCTTTTTGATAGACCTTCCTACTACCTAACGATGAATAAAAAGAATTGTTAGCTTACATAACATTTTTTTTGAGAAAACGACAAATTTTACTTCAAAAAATTTAATTTAATTTTTAACGTAAACTTGTTTTTAAATGGGGTTATTTAAAATCGAGGGTTTATTTTAATAAACCAAATAATTTAGAACATTTAAGGCAGAGAATTCGCGCTGAAATGGAACAAATCAACCCTGACACTATTGAGCAGTACAGTGTACAATGTTTACGTTCGTGTGTTTGAATGTCAAATGGTTGGCGGGGAGCAATTTCAACATTAGCGTTAAATTTTATTGTTAACCTTTGATGTTTATTTCTTCTTGTTTGAGCTCAGTTAAAACTTTTATAGTAACACTGGAAGAATGGTTTTGATGAATTGCCACAACCCATACGTTTTATTCCCCTTTTATTTTATTTTCATTTATTTTTTGAACAATTAAAATTTAACCCCTGTTTCTTATACCGAGTGTCAACTACCAAACCGGGCCATAGGGGTTTAACATGAAAAATAGTTTTTGCATGATTTCTGGTACCTGTACCTATTTCATTAAGAATTAAATTTAGCATTTGTAAAATAGTCAAGTTATTATTTATTAGAAACATTTTTATTCGCTATAATAATAATAATAGTAACAAAATAAACAAAAACAAAATAAATGTAAAGTTACAAATTAAACACAATACTAGTAAGTTATAATAGATATTCAAATAATTCTCCATTCTGGTTTAAACCATAACCCAGCCGATGATAAAATGCAGTTGTTACATTCTTAAGTTGTCTTTTTGTTACATTTCTGCATTCCGCGACGATGACCTCCCTGAGAGAATCAATATTTAGGTGTCGTGTTTTATAAATTTTGTTTTAAGACAGGCCCACGAGAAGAAGTGACATGGTGTAAGATCAAGAGATCTGGCCGGTCAGTTAGTTTATGGTACATGTACCATCACGACCAATCCAGCGATTTGGAAAGGCTTGGTTTAAATGGGTTTTCACATTTATACCAAAATGCGCAGGGCAGCTCTCCTGCTGGAACCAAACCTCTTGATCTTCATGTGCAACTTCTTCAATTGCAGGGCCGACCCCATTTATCAAAATGTCTAAATATGTTTGTGAATTTAAATGTGTTCCTACTATCTCCAATGGCCCAATTATTTGATTATCATATCACAAATTACAGCCTGAAAATTAATTTTCTGAGGGTATTGCGCTCTTGTAGTTAAATTTATCCGCGCATTTTCTTCAGACAAATATCGAGCGTTCTGGGTGTTTAGCTCATTGTTTAACGTAAATATACATTCGTCGGTAAAACAAATAGAAGGCAAAAAGTTTTCGTTTTGGTTTGCCCTTTCCTGTATTTCCTAGCAAAAGGTAATTCTACTTTCTACGTCTACATCAAAAATTGTACGGATGATAATTATAGTTGTTAATATGACATTAAACAAATATATACCATTCACGATGTTTTGGCATAAGGGGAGGCCATGGAAAAAGTGCATTTAAGTTGGCAGTAAAGCTGTCTGTTGAATTAGGTTATGTTTTTCTAAGTTTGAGGTTATAAACTGCGTCATTGTCTAGTGCATTGTTGTCAGTTTTACTAGTTTGCAATAGAACAATACTCACACATTTTTAATCCAATTTAACAAAACAGGAAACTGACTTCAACAGACTACAGAATAGTAGGGGACCGAAAGACGAAGTGGCTCCTGTTAATTTATGTACCACTTAGATAACCCACAGTGTCTTAACCAACCAGTTAGTAACTTCTCAATGAATTTTTTATTTTAACCAAAACATTACTAGAACTAGATTGTACGGGGTGATCAAGAAGGACTGTTTAAGTTGGTGACACTGGATCGTATTTTAAATCGTATAACAGGAGTAACTTCCGGTTGTTAGTGGCTTGTCGTTGTTAATGCTGTACCTATATCAGATATTTGTCAAATAAACCAACAAAACATATCCAGTTGCAGTGTTATAAATAACCGAATTAAAAATTTTTCTCAATTGTACTACCAACTTAAACAGTCCTTCTTGATCACCCGGTATAAAATCTTGTACAGTCGTTGACCAAAATAAAATAGGACAAAGTAAATTTCGATTGTGTAATTCGATATTTTTGCGAAATCCATCTCGTAGGAAACAAAAGTGTCAAAAATAAAAAAACAATTCTGATAAGTGTCATCATTCGACAATATTTCAAAAACTCACAATCATTCAATTGAACATAGTGACAGTGACGAGATGACAAGTGAAAAAATACAACCTAACTTTTTGTAAATCAATTGTCAAGTCAAATGAAGTTGTAATCTCAGACACATACGTCTCAATTACACTACACAAATCTTTGAATTGTGAAACTGTCTAAGGTAACACTTTGTCCTATTTTATTTTGGTCAACGACTGTACCTACTTATTAAGCCTTACTTTATTCGAATCTTTGTGCAAAATATTTACACACTCATCGTCCATGACAAAAAAGAACAAAACTATTCAACTTCCATAATTTCACTAGAAAATTCTGAATCATCATTACCTGCATCAAAATTCCAATCAAATTCCGAGTCAGATTCTCCTAATGAAATTATTAAAGGAAGAACGTTTCAAATGAAAGATTTCCCATTAATTTTGCCCAATCTTGCATTTTAGTGACAGCAGAGATGACAGAAATCAAACATGTATCCAACATTAAAAGATAAAATCATAGCCTCCCCTTATGCCAAAACATCGTGAATGGTATATACAGGTGTCCCAGAATTGCGAAAAAGCTCCATAACTTATTTGTTATTAAAGATATCAACTTTTTCTTTTTTCTAGATAATAGCTACGCTTCTACTGCATATTCGGAAAATATTGCGGTATATATACAGAGTGTCCCAATATTATAAAAACACTAAAGTTATGTTTTTTTAAATGGAAACTACCCAGTTTGATTTTATTTTTGAACTCTATGCTACAGGTCGTTTTTATTTATCTGCCATCGTTTTTGATCAGTGGCGCTTTTTTTACCAGAATTTCGAATTGCAGGGGTCCCTTCGAAAATTCGTACCTTCCAAATCGTTGCACATAAATTAAAATGATTGACGCTGTTTGACTTCTGAATGTTTGCTGCATCTGCTGAGTGTTTACTTAACAACCTGCTTAGTCGCATATGCCTACTGCGATTTTTTAAACGAATTATAAATGTCAAAAACTCATTTTTTTGCAAATGGCACCCCGTATTTATTATTGCACTGGTCGAAAGCTTTTTTGACATGCTTTTGAACAATATAAGGTTTGTATAGTCGAATCTGAAAATCTAGGGTGCTATCCTAAATACAAAAATCTAGTAGGCCTAACAAAAGATAATCACACAATATGGTCACTCCGTAAAGATGAATCAACCAACAAAACAGTGTTTAACAATTAAACATTTCATTATTTTAGTGATTTTAAGATAGCACCCTAAATAGTGCAGGGGTCCCTTCGAAAATTCGTACCATCCAAATCGTTGCACATAAATTAAAATAATTGACACTGTTTGATTCCTGAATGTTTGGCGCATCTGTTAAGTGTTTACTCAATAACGTGCTTGGTCGCATATGCCTACTGCGATTTTTTAAATATAACAAACTAAAAATGTCAAAAACTATTTTTTTTTCAAATGGCACCCTGCATTTATTATTGCACTGGTCGAAAGCTTTTTTGACAAGCTTTCCAACTGTATATGGTTTGTATAGCCGAATGTGAAAATCTAGGGTGCTACTTAAAAACACTAAATCACTAAAATAATTAAATGTTTAATTGTTAAACACTGTTTTGTTGGTTGATTCATCTTTATGGAGTGACCATATTGTGTGATTATCTTTTGTTAGGCCTACTAGATTTTTGTATTGTCTTTTTAACGGAAAAATTGCACCAAATTTAGCGACTTTAGGATAGCACCCTAGATTTTCAGATTCGACTATACAAACCTTATATTGTTCAAAAGCTTGTCAAAAAAGCTTTCCACCAGTGCAATAATAAATACGGGGTGCCATTTGAAAAAAATGAGTTTTTGACATTTTTAGATCGTTATGTTTAAAAAATCGCAGTAGGCATATGCGACTAAGCAGGTTGTTGAGTAACCACTCAGCAGATGCAGCAAACATTCAGAAATCAAACAGCGTCAATCATTTTAATTTGTGTGCAACGATTTGGAAGGTACGAATTTTCGAAGGGACCCCTGCAATTCGAAATTCTGGTAAAAAAAGCGCCACTGATCAAAAACGATGGCAGGTAAGTAAAAACGATCTGTATAAATTTGATTCATAATTTTGCATAGAGTTCAAAAATAAAATCAAACTGGGTAGTTTCCATTTAAAAAAACATAACTTTAGTGTTTTTATAATATTGGGACACTCTGTATATATACCGCAATATTTTCCGAATATGCAGTAGAAACGTAGCTATCATCTAGAATAAAGAAAAAGTTGATATCTTTAATAACAAACAAGTTATGGAGCTTTTTCAAAACTCTGGGACACCTGTATATTTCATAGCAACTCATATTTTTTTAAAATACCTGTAATTTTAAATGTGCCTATGGCCAGGTTTGGTAGTTGATACTCGGTATACTCGTCAATAACCAACAGATGATCTCGATTCATACTATTCCTTGAAAGAATCATTCTTAAATTGAATTGGGTGGGCCATAACTCATAACTCTTTAAAGTTTAATGAAGCTGACCATGCTATTACTTTGTATCATGTAACTATGCCAATAGCAATATATATTTGAGCAGCGTTTTTATTCGTTATAATTTAAATATCGGGAATAAAACTGACGATGAAAGAAAACCAATATAGGAATTTAATTTTTTGTTGTATAAGTTTTAAGGGGGACGTGGCATCAAGATCGGATTTACTTAGCATTACGCATATTATTTATTCCCACCATTGACCTGGCAGTTGACCGTCGTTCAGGCTGAACTTCGTCATTACAGGTATTGCTACCAAGTAATAACTAGCCAACAGATAATTATTATGTGAAGCAATGCCAATCCCCAAACCCCACTCCAGTCTGATTACTAGCCATCCACGACGCCTATTTTGTTACTTATTAAATAATGTTCATTGTCTTAAAAGAAGAATAAGACAGGTCTCTGTTGTAAACCATTATTGATCAAAATATTGTTTCTTCTTTTTTAATTTTTTATATACATCCCTATGATAATAGTAACAACTTTACTTTTACTGTTACTTTTTAAGTTACTTCCACAGAAACGATTTGGATTGCGTAATTTTCATATAAGGTGATGGGATTATTTATAATTTATTTTTTCAAGTTTTAGTTCCATGGATTTCCTCATTATTGCATCAGTCGCAGGCTATTCATTAAACTACAATCATGCAATTTTCTGCCTTTAACTAAGTTCCATCTGAACGAGATCGTAAACAATAGCGATATTGTCGCCGCGAAAGGTCATTGTTAAGCATGAATTTAACCGTATGTTCATACGCATTCAAAACGACACATGTGTTGCACGTACGATTGTTGAATTGTGTAAAGTCTCAATAGTTTACAGAAAAGAGAAATTATCTTTTATTTCCTGGCAGTGCGTGCATTCTCCACTTGTAATCAAAAGGAGATTACACCAAGACCTTCCACGTACTTTTTCATCAACACGCTCGTCTAACTTGTTATTATTAAACACTTTATAAGCTTTCCATCACAATGTGCCAAGAAAAGTCCATCACCATTATATTCAAGTAAACTATATGGTCTAGCAGAAGAATAGTGTTTCGTAATGATTACTCTTTGGATACATAATTTTACCTTATTGTGAGTACGTTACGGGAATTTTAAAGGAGAATAGGCTTTAGTGGAATTGCATAATTAGTTATTTGCAGTCCAAATGGATGTTAGTTCTTTCCCTGTCGGCTTCTGTCTGGTCGAATGCAATTCCAATACCAACTTTTCTGAAAAAATTATGTTTTAGATGGCTAAATGAAACATTTTTCCTATGAAAATTTTCAAATGATTTTTAAAACTCTAATATTGTTTTTATATTTGACATAAATAATTAGTTTACCACAGTTAATTATAAAGTTTTCATAAATAAGGAACCAGTTTTTTAAATGTAGACTTATAAAGCCTGAACTCTTCGTAAATTTTAAAATAATGTGTTAAATTCTAAAAATATAACAATTACTGTTCACATTATGTAAATGTTATTGTTAATAAGAACCTTTTAGAGAGAGTTGCACCTATTTAAAAATAATTAATGTCGTTTAATTTTTTTTTATATTTATTGAAACTACATTCCTTGGATAATGTTGGCGTAATTGAGCTGTTTTATTAGAATTGTATATGTTATAGCCAAATCTCGAAATCGGCCACTTTGAGTATTGGCCGGACACTTCGCACTTATTCCAGCTGACCAAGCCAAATCTCGCAATATTAATAGGGAGAAAATTTTAATTCGTGTTTCGACGAGTCATTTAAATTTCTCCTCAAAGTTGGCGTTGAAGAGTCGATTGTGAACGCACCACTAGCCAGTTTAAAAACACTAAAAACACAATCACAAAGATTTAAACAGCTGATCCGTGATCTGTAATCCGTGGTGCGTTTACAATCGACTCTTCAACGCCGCCAGCTTGGAGGATAAATTTAAATGAACACCTGATATAATATGATCAACCAAATAAAAGATAACAAGCGGTTATGGAAAATGAAACTTCTGAAAATGTGTAGCATAGTATTTTGTCCTTTCGAGTGAAAACCATTTTTTAAATAAAATTCACGCAAAGGTCAAAACTGACAAGTGACAAGTTTATTAAGTTACACCGCAAGTTCTCAGAAATTTTGTTTTCAATGACCACTCCTTTTTTGTTATTGATCATTTTGTATAAGCAAACCAAGAGATGAATGCCTTCTAAGGGTTGAGTTAGAGGTGTTGGATTCTCTCATGGGCTGTGACCTTGGAAATATCTACGCGAAGGTGGAACGATAAACCAGTGAAAAATCAGTAAATGAAAACTGAAAACGTCGACTACTGTCAAATTCAAATACATAGAAATAGAAATAGAGACGAAACTAACGAAACGAATGACGATGTTTTCCGATCGGTTTGTAGCGCCTACTTGAGACCAATATTCGTCGTTTATGCAGATATGACTTATCGCCCATGACAAATCTACACACAATCTACAGCCGTTTATTGAAGCTAACAAAAATGGAATTACATGAATCAATCAAAACTGATGTTTTAAAATGTGCACCATCTAATATGTAGTGAAAGTTTTTGTCATTACAGTTGCAGTGGCGAAAGATGCAAGTTTATTATAAATTCAAGACTACAATCAAGACCAAATGTCACCAGTGGTGGTTTTATAAAAAGAATGTTTAGAAAGTTTCTGGCGAGGAGTTAACAACCAATTTACCGACCCTAAACACCAAAGGCTATCGTAAAATTAAATTAACTGTATCTTTTCAATTAGAAACAAATGTCACGGACAATAAAATTTTATTTTAAAACATTAAAGGATTTTTTTTTGGTATCTGATGAAAGAACATTAAATTACTTTTTTCAACATAGAGAGAGGGCAATCCCTTGAACTTGAAAAACTTGAAAAAAATATTATACTAGCGTTTGATGGCAGGCCCAGAATGTCGACTCTCCGCTGTATTGGACTGACGGTAATCAAGAGGCATCTAGGTAAAAGGCTTGTCGCTGCTAATTAATTAACACTCTTGCAATCAAATTAAATCAGCCGCCGCTCCATAGTCTTAATCGTGTTATCGCAAGAACACAATAGAAAGTAGGTTCCCTCTTCGCACGTTTGTTGTTAATCAACAATTTCCATTGTAAATTATCGGTCTTACAAGTATATAGAAAGAAATGTATCGTTTGTTTGTTAATAATGATGTGAACTAGAGTCGCACCAGTTTCGTTGGAAAAAATATGTATAATAGTAACAAAAGTACTAAAGAAATTTAATTTATAAATTTGATTCTAACCTGAAATTACGAAATGTAATGTCTTTTGGTGATTTGGAAATATAATGAGATCGTATCTGCCTTTAAGTTTGCCCCAACGAGTTTTCGCTATTGCAAAAATCCCATAATCAAGATGTATCTATGTTAGCTGTGAATAGAAAATGTTGTTGATATATCAAGCCATAAATTGATTAATGTTGTCAGCGGCACAATCCAGATTTTTTTGTCTATATTAGATTGTGTGTTCTCTATAAAGTCTAGCTTCAGTTAATCCGGGGTCAGAGTTCGACCTGGAGCCGGTAAAGATCGTGTAAAGAAAGACGTCTTCAATATTTATTGAACTTGATGAATGGTTATAAACTATCTTGTTATTGTTAAAAATCGTTTTAAAGCACGCAATTTGAGAAGACAATCGTCCTATATGATAGCAATACAAACTACATATTTGTTGTTCTTTTTTGAGGAAATATTGTTATCTGTTGTCTTCTAAAAGAAATAAGTTTTAAGGAATATATTAAATATTTATTTTTATTAGTTAGATTATTTAAGTAATTTATCATCGTTTTAGATTTAGACCAATCTTTATTTTTTGGATTATAGGGACTACTTCCTTCGAAAAATTTAAGTCAATCAAAAAGCTCGAATATTTGAATTTTAGCCAATAGCGATCGAATTACAGCGATAATACTGCACTAGTGCAATTATCGATAATTTCTACTAGTGCCAAATTTTCGCGTAGTCCTAATTAAAAAATCATTTGGTATTAATTTTATATTTTAAAAAGATTTACGTTTATTTCTACTTACTTATCATGTAAATTTTTCTCAGGAAATAGTCTGCCAAAATATCTTCTCGTGCATGTCAATTTGTCGATAATTTGACATGCACTCGGGATATTACTAGTGACAATTCCACTCAGAAAATTTCTACCAATTAGCTTATAGTATTTTGAATCATTGGACCAATTAGGAACGAATTACACCGATAATTTAGCATGGTCCTAAAATTATCGAAAAATTATCGCTGTAATCATCTCCACCTTCCTAAAATTATCGCTGGAATTTTCTCCTCCTTCCTCGAATTTTGATAAACTCATTTTTGATCCACAGTAAAATTTTTGTTTTTCAACTACGTTAACCAACGCTTTGAGAGTTATAAGAGTAGGTCCGTATAAATTATAAAAAATGTGTAAAATTTGAAAATGAAATTTTCCTTCGTGGAATTGTCATGCCGAATACAACTCGATGGTACGAAATTGCGGGAAATTTTTCTCCTCATTTTACTCGTATTTGTTTTTTAGACAATTTCCACTCGTTCGCTACACTCACTCGTGGAAATTGTCGTCGAAATACTCGTACTCGTATAATGAGATCGAAAATTTCCGGCAATTTCCTCCCCCCTCGTTGTATTACTAATGATAATTCGATAATCCTTTATGTTCCTTTTTCAAATATTTTTATTTTTAATTTTCAAGGCAACGCTGAATACTAGTGTCACATTTTTTTTACTTTTATGTTAAATATCAACATGAATCGTCAACTTCTGACGAGCAACTTGCAACCATTTTAAAGGACTTTATTCATGAAATAATCTTACCCAATTACTTTCGTGCTTCTGAAATAATCTGTTGTAATACGAAAGTTGATTAACAACTACGAGTGTCAGTTTTTGACGTTTTATTTTTCCGAGGCGCGGCAGAGGGAAATTTGTCAAAAAATGACACAAGTGTTGCATTTTAATCAACTTGGGTATCGATAATTTCGAAGCACTCTTGTAAATACAAGTGATAATTTTGTGTATGTATCTGAAATAAAGAAGTAAGGATAATACATTAAGACATTCCAGCGTAGGCGTAGTTTTATTTTTTCACTATCGGAGAAACAGATCTATTAGGGTTAAATCGGCAGACCTTGACGGTCACTCGGTGAAACCACTGTTTTCGTTCCAGCAGTTCTATCGTTTATTTAAATGTACAAATATCTTGACAGCAACCGCAGGATATTAACCAAGCGATTCACTCTTCAAAAAGATTAGCTTTATTTAATTTTGAATAAAATAATTTCATATACGTCTTTGTTTAGATATTGTTTCCAACAATGAAATTCAGAAAACTGGTTTGTTTTTTTTGTTTATATTATATATAAAAAATTTAATATGGAATTAAGGTTATTTACCAACACTCCTTTCTCACCAACCATTTTCCACAAAATGTTATTAATAAATAAAGTGCTAAGTACGTCATTTTAAAAATATGCTTTTATAAATTAATATAATTTAAAATACGTGTGTCAAAAATAAGTAGGCAAATTAACTTTAACTAGTAATAAAACACCTCAAAAGCAATAACATTTTTAATATTTTTTAGCAAATCTTTTAGTTGTCGAATTAAAATTGAAAAAATTTACACAAATTTTAGTACTTATCTGTCTATCCTACGTTGCTTGTACGATAAGCCACGAACAAAAATCGAATGAAATTAATTTTAGATCCAGTAGCTAATTGTTGATGTCCTTATTGTTTTAAACTTAAATGATAAATTTGTGCTGAAAGTTGAGTTTTCTAACAGCCTGAGGATTTTTGTTTGACCAGATTTATATGTGTTACGCATATTGAAAATTCCTTCTCTGGTAAATGCAGCCTCACAAGTTGTCAAACCAACTGATAAATGATCATGCTGCATTCACAAAATTAACGTCTGCAAGGTAAATAATCGGATTGCAAAAACTGAACTTTTCGGGCGTGATATACAGTGTGGAAACTACTTATGGAATAAATTCAGTAATTTCAAAACTAATTAAATTTGTCGAAAACGTTGAAACAGGTCAATTTTTATTTCTCATAGTGCTTATTTTAAGTAGCTTCACTTGTTCTTGACGTTATCCATTTTTGAGCTATCACGTCACACTCATTTTTTTTAAATGACAACCCCTACTTTTTTCTTCTCTTTCTGATAGAACTTCATACTAGCTAAACGATGAATGAAAAAAATTGGTACCTTACATATCAATTTTTTTGAGAAAATGACAAATTTTACTTCAAAAATTTAATTTAATTTTCAATTTAAAAATTCTTTTATATGGGTTTATTTAAAATAGAAGATTTATTTGAATAGACCAAATAATTTAGAAGATTTACAGCAGAGAATTCCCGCTGAAATGGAACAAATCAGCCCTAACATTATTGAGCGCAGTGTACAAAGTGTCGGTGAGTGCCAAATAGTTGGCGGGAGGCAATTTCAACATTTGTGTTACATTTTATTGTTAACCTTAGATGTCTGTTTGTTTTTGTTTGAGGTCAGTTAAAATTTTTACATCAAAATTTAAATCAAATTTTTGAAGTAAAATTTGTCATTTTCTCAAAAAAATTGTTATGTAAGATACCAATTTTTCTCATTCATCGTTTAGGTAGTAGAAGGGTCTATCAGAAACAGAAGAAAAAAGTGGGGATTCCCATTTAAAAAAATTGGTGATGACGTCATAACTCAAAAATGGATGATGTCATGAACAAGTGAAGCAACTTAAAATAAGCACTATGAGAAATAAAAATTGACCGGTTTCAGCGTTTTCTACAAATGTCATTAGTTTCGACATTACTGACTTTATTCCATAAGTAGTTTCCACACTGTAGATGCAACTGTTACGCTTTTAGTATTCTCCAAATCGTATTTCGCGATACTCTGTGTTTCAGTATAAGTCTTCAAGTGCTGGTCTCTGGTCTCTGGTCGAGACTTGACATGCTCCAAAACAGCCTCTTCAACGTTTACAATTTGACCCTCTACCACGTTCGTAGGCTGAAATCTTAAGGGATCCATGATCTCAGAGATGTTGCAGAAATGTAAGCAAATGTACCTGTGTGGAATGATTTGGAAACTCTTCTGTATAACTTCTGTAGGTTTGAACGGTGTTCCCGAAAGCTTCACAAAAAGCTCGTACAAGGTTGGTGTATTCACTAAGCCCACACGAAAATGTGGGCATTTAAAATAGTTATTTTTGTGCCTCTGTCCGGAATTAGGTAGTTTGTAGATCTCGAAATCGTCCAGAAACACATGTGTTGCCGGCCTAGTCCGGCAAAACGTAGGGATTTTGAATTGTCATCGGTTTCGGTTGACATGTGTTTTCAGAATTCTGTCAAGCGTCAATATCAGTTCTGTGCATGGCTCGTTAAAAATGTTTTTCTATTTACAATAACGTACAAACTACAAAGAAGCTATTATTTACTTACTAATAGTTATTTGTATCACAAGGCCAGAAACTGCACGTTTGCGAGCATGAGTACGGTTTGCAGTACGAGTCGATAAACGAGTATTGCAAGTACGAATGCTCGCAAAATAGTTTCTGGACGTGATACACAACATTTTTTGAGCCGACTTCTGCTTCCACGCACATACCTTTTTCTGTTTTTCACTTCACGCACTGTTTTTTATTAGTTACCTAGCAATACGGTCACTGGTATATACTTCAGATTTCCTTCAAAAATTTTTATTTTAAAATTTAGTTTTGAAAGCAATTATAGAAAAAATATTGTTTCCATTTCGTGCGTGAAGAGGTTTTTTGTGCATTCAAAGGCTTTTGCTGCCTCAACCTGCGTCTCGGCTTAATAGATATTTAAGCATTAAGGGAGATTTGAACATGATTTTTCCCTGAAATTGACGTGGTTATAAACCAAGGGCCTTTGGCCGAGGTTTATAAGTCAACCGAGGGGAATCACATGAATATCTCCCGTGGTGCATACAATATTTTATTTTTTAGTGTCCGTACTTAAAAGTTAAAACTTTCTTAAAAATATTTTGCAGGGAAGATTGCGTGAATATACGGTTGCTATAGTTTGGTTCTCATGAGTTTGTAGTAAACAATGTGGAGGGCGAAAAAATTTGAAATGTCCCAAGGGAGTTATGAGTTGTTTTTCATAGTGTGTATCTATGACGAAAAGAAACAATATCGTGTTACTAAAAAATAAAAGACCTTTTCATGAACAAAAAACACACTCTTCGCGCACTTAATATAAAAATAACTATTAGGCAAACGCACGAACTACAAGGCAAAAGACATCACGGGAAAAATTAAAAATTAATTTTGTATCTACTTTTTCAAATAGATTGCAATACAATTACATACTTATTTACACAATTTATGGTGACAGGACAATTATTGCGATTATCATCTGCGATGTCCGGCGGCGTATTAGACATTACACATCACTTTGGCTGTTGTATTAGACATTTTCTTCCTATCGATTATATGAACGTTCATTTTCTTATTATGCACCAAATAATCACCAGAAATAAACGATACAACACTTTTTCGGGCAAATAAAATACTTTGGTTAAATTTAACTGTCAAATATTCATTTGTTTTCAGTCTGTTTACTCGGTTTTGTCGGTCTCGTTGTTAACTTACTAAACAGACCAACAAATAGCGCCAAGGTCAATGGTCAGAAAAGTGCGTCCGAAAAAGTGGATCTGAAAAAATGCGTACGAAAAAGTGCGCCCGAAAAAGAGTTACTTCTCGTCCGCATGGGAGTACGTAAAATTACCTTTTTCATGAAGGGTGCTTAAAAAATGTTTATCACCAAATCATAACAATGAATTCATTAATATGTCCTCGTTACTGAGCTTGATGAATTGGTAATTGATTTATAAATATATATATATATATGTATGTAGAAAGGGACTTTCGGGGAGCTTTTTTATTCGTTGTCGTACGAAGGTGAGGATTTCACTAAAATTCATCTAATTTTTACCTGAAGCCATTTTTATAAATGTTGGAGTTTGGCAATTTTACCCTTTGGTGTTGCCATGTGTTGTATTATATAGTAGGCATATAATAACAAACAATTGTACTTTTGAGTTGTCATAATAAAGAATTTCGTGTTCGCTGATCCTGTATTGCTGATTCATTGAAACTCTCACAGGTTATGGGCCCAGTACAAACAGGTTCACGATTAATTGAAATTTGAAGACTGCTATCGTGCAAAATCTAACGCAATTTAGTGGAAATGAGTTTCACAAATTCAACAAGATTTGAAATGTTAAATAAAAGCAATTATGATACGTGGAAGATCCAGGTAGAAGCCCTCCTAATCAAGAATGATACTTGGTCATATGTATCCGGCGAAAAGCCTAAACCCCAAATTACCGGTGAAGGTGAAGCTCGTGCTGTCACGGAAGAGGAGCAAAAGAAATGGATCGCCGCCGATCGCAAAGTGAAATCAGACTTAATCCTCGCCATGAACGCATCGGAACTTAGGCAGATTCGCAGTTGTGAGACTTCGCGGGAGATATGGATGAAACTAGAATCCATATATGAATCCAAAGGACCGGCACGCAAGGCAACGTTATTAAAGCAATTGATACAACACAAGATGCGCGAAGATGACGACGTTCGTGAACACGTAGCAAAATTTATGGACACAGTCGATAAATTACAAGGAATGAACATCGAGATAAATGGTGATCTGTTGTCCATCATGTTGCTATACAGTTTACCTAGTAGTTTTGAGAATTTTCGATGCGCTATCGAGTCCAGAGATAGCTTACCTCATGTGGAAAATCTAAAGGTGAAGATTGTCGAGGAGAATGACGCACGGAATCAGAAACTTGACGGAAGTTCAACCGGCGGTGTCATGTTCTCTAAACATTTCTCAAGGGATTCGAACTCATCAAAAGACAACTACAAGAAACAAGACGAAAAATCTTCGAAGCCCAAAATTACCTACAAGTGTAATTATTGCGGTAAACGTGGTCACAAGGCTGCTGATTGCTTCAAAAAGAAGAGAGAAGAAAACCAAAAGGCTGGACTTGTTCATGAAGCTTATTTTGCGGGGAAAACTAACGATAAATGGTGTTTGGACAGCGGATGTACATCACACATTTGCAACGACAAGGAGTTGTTCATCAATTCAGAAAAAGCTCAATGCCAGCTGAAATTGGCAAGTAACGCAACAACTCAGGCAATTGCGAAAGGAAGCGTGAACATACTAACCTCCGTCGGAAATCAAGCAAAGAAGATTGAATTGAAAAATACTCTGTATGCTCCTGATTTCAGAACAAATTTGTTGTCAATTGCGAAGATCGTGGACAAGAATCGTGAAGTTCTTTTTACGAAGAATCGGGCATTCATCCAAGATCGTCGTGGACGTGTCAAGATGATAACAGATCGAGATGGAGACCCCTTCTATCTTCGAGAAAATCACCAGAAAGCATGTGCTACATCTGTCACTATGACATGTGACATTTTTAACAATTGGCATCGACGTTTTGGTCATTTAAACTTCAAAGATTTGGAAGTAATGATGAAGGAAAATCTCGTTACTGGTGCGAAATTAAAAGGCGCTGTGAGTACCAATAACCCATGCAAAATTTGCATCTCTGGCAAGTTTGCTACCGCCCCGTTTCCAAGACGCCCTAATCGATCCTCAAATCTGCTGGACATCGTACATACAGATGTATGCGGGCCTATGAGAATTGAGTCTAAGGGTGGTGCTCGTTATTTTGTTACTTTTACAGACGATTACAGTCGCTGGACTCAAACGTATCTGATTCGGAAGAAACCCGAAGTAGCATCAAAATTCAGAGAGTACAAGAACTTTGTGGAAACACAATTGGAAAGAAAAATCAAAGCAGTTCAATCAGATAATGGAAAAGAATATTGCAACAAGGAAATGGACAAGTTTTTCCGAGACTCTGGTATTCAACGTCGTTTGACTACGGTCTACAGTCCTCAACAGAACGGTTTGGCAGAACGCAAGAATAGAACGCTGGTAGAGGCTGCCAGATGTATGTTATTAGAATCTGGTCTTCCTGCATCATTTTGGGGAGAAGCCATAATGACAGCAAATCACGTTCGAAACAGATGCATCTCCAAAAGTATTGACGGAGACATTCCCTATAAACGTTGGACTGGGAAGTCTCCAGATGTTAGTCATCTACAAATATTTGGTTGCAAAGCTTATGTTTTGGATAAATCAACTAATCGAGGGAAGTTTGACTCGAAAACTGTTGAAGGAATATTTGTTGGTTATTCAGATTATCCAAAAGGGTATCGAGTGTGGATACCGTCAGAGCAAAAAATTCGAATTTCGAGAGATGTCAAATTCTTCGAAGAATTCAAAAGCAATGAGTACGAAGATATAATCTCAAGCGAAACTTTAAATGGAAGGTTTAAGCTCTCCGATGTATTGGGCAATATGGATCCTAGCGGAAGAGTTGATATTGACATTTGTGGGGGGGAAAACAGTCTAGAAGAGACGAATGCTCCAACTGTCAATATGCAAGAAATTCCATTGATGCAAGATTTCGAAGAAGACGAAATCACAGGTGAGATATTCACTCCAGACGAAGAGATCGAGAAAATGGATGACGCAATCAAAACCAAGAGGGGTCCGGGAAGACCTCGCAAGATTTTAACTGGAAAAGTTGGAAGACCGAAGAAACAGTATCACACGATCTACAATCAAAATCTTCCTGTTGTAGTCGACAGATCGAACATTGAACCAACTTCGAATGAAGATCCGCGATACGAAGAGATAGATTTTGTCATGGCAGCATCTGAAATTCCTTTTTCAGAAGCTATCCACGGTGCAGATAAGGACGAATGGAAAGATGCCATCCTATCTGAGATTAAGAGTCTAGTCATCAACGACACATGGGATGTCGTCGACAAGCCAGTTCACGCCAAAGTAGTGGGTTGCAGGACAGTTCTCCGCAACAAGTATGCAGCTGATGGAACCTTAGACCGACGTAAGGCGAGAGTAGTGGCAAAGGGATTTACTCAGAGACCCGGGATTGACTTCCATGACACGTTTGCGCCAGTTGCTCGTTTAAGCTCATTGAGATTGTTGGTGGCCCTAGCAGCTAAATACAATTTGAAAATATCGCAGCTAGATGTAACAAGCGCATATTTAAACGGCAAAATAGACACGGAAGTTTTTATGGAAAAACCCGCATTGCTCCAAGAAATGCTCCAACGAATCATCAATGAAGAAGAAGATGATCATACACTTGTGAAAAAAGCTAGAGTTATGTTGAGAGATCTTCAAGGTGAAAATAAAATCTGCAGACTTCGTAAGGCTCTGTACGGGTTGCGACAGGCAGGTCGACAATGGAACTACGAAATAGATAAAACGATGAAAAGAGCAGGACTTGTTCCAACAAATGCAGATCCGTGTGTGTACGTTGACAAAAATACGAGAACATTTGTTTTGATCTATGTGGACGATATATTAATTATCTCCGGAAATCAGGAAAGAGAAAGGCAAATCAAAGAAGTTCTTTCCAAAGCTTTTCGTATCAAAGATTTTGGTTTAGCAAAGTACTGTTTAGGCATTCAAATAGAGCAAAATGAAAATGAAATATGCCTGTCTCAAGCAGGATATATCCGGGAAATCTTGAAGAGATATCGCATGGAAGATTGTAAGCCCGTTTTGACACCGCTTGCAGTTGGATCTAAACTTTCTGAACTTCATTCTGAAGATGACAACGAAGATACAAATTTTCCTTTTAGAGAGCTAATAGGAGCGCTTATGTATGTTGCAGTGGGGACTCGTCCAGATGTATCACATGCTGTGAGCGTCCTGAGTCAATTCAGCAATTGTTACCGCAAGAAACATTGCACAGCGGCTAAGAGAGTTCTTAGATATCTGAAAGGAACCATCGACAAGAAACTCATCTACAGGAAGAATCAGGATAATTTAACCTGCTACGTAGACGCAGACTGGGCGAACTGCGAGATTGACAGAAGATCTTACACGGGATCAACTTTCATACTCTCCGGCGCTGCTTTCTCCTGGGAATCCAGAAAGCAAAGAACCGTCGCATTATCGTCTACCGAAGCCGAATATATGGCACTCAGTGATGCATCCAAGGAAGCAGTTTTTCTAATTGGTTATCTGAAGGAATTGGGATTTCAATCACTAGCAAACGTTGTGGTTTTTAACGATAATCAAGGTGCTGGAAAATTAACCGAAAATTCCGTCTATCATGCAAGATCGAAACATATTGATGTTAGATACCATTTTATTCGCGACACAGTGAAGAAACATCCCATCAAGATCCTGTATCTACCGACCGAGGAAATGATAGCAGATGTACTAACGAAAGCCTTACCCAAAGAAAATCATGACAGATGTATTCTTGGATTGGGACTTCAATCAGACAACACCTCAGCTGTAACTTGAGGGGGGGTGTTGGAGTTTGGCAATTTTACCCTTTGGTGTTGCCATGTGTTGTATTATATAGTAGGCATATAATAACAAACAATTGTACTTTTGAGTTGTCATAATAAAGAATTTCGTGTTCGCTGATCCTGTATTGCTGATTCATTGAAACTCTCACAATAAAGAAAAGTAAAGAAAAGACAATTTTTGCAAAAAAAGTATGCAAAGATACTTATGGGGAGTTTTTTTTGGTTTGTAGCAAAGCTAGACGTTTGAAGGAATTTTGGGGAACCTTCAGGACTTTCGAGGAGTTTCGCAGCAAAATTGGTTGCCTAAAATTTCAGAACTTTTTATACTCTATTGGGACTTTCGAAGAACTTAAGTTTAAGCGAAAATAGCTGCCTAGCTTATGCAGTCTTAACTTCAAGAAAAAAATCAGCAGTATTAATTAGCCTCTGAATTAATTAATATTAATTAATTATTAATAGGCAATTATCTGCCTATACCGCATTACATTTCGGCCAACTTTATAAAAAAATATTCCTCTTTGTGAATTCACTTTAAAAAAAGATACTTTTGGGGAATTCGTGTTCTTCAAAAGTACCCCTACGTGATCAATTTTAAGGTTATATTCTATTGGAAATGATGTTACAGACTATGCTGGCCTATCTGAGATTTTTAAAAAGATCTAATTATTTTGGAGACAAAGCTGACATTAAATTGCTATCCACAGGAATCCCGCTGCAACCCCATTCTTAAAAATGTTAAATATGAAACGGAAACGGGTGACCCTTCTAGTACAATTTGGCGAAATATTTTTTATAACCGATTTTACTTGATTGGTTATTAGAAAATACTCAAAATTCCTTGAAATTGTCCCAAACAAATAAAAAAGCCGGATTCCGAATCATTCTCCAATTCGCGCAAAGGTACTTTTGGGGAATTCGTGTTCCTCAAAAGTACCTTTACGTGATATCAATTTTAAGGTTATGTTCTATTGGAAATGATGTTACAGACAATGCTGGCCTTTCTGAGCCTTTTTAAAAAGACCTAATCATTTTGAAGACAAAGTTGTCATTAAATTATTATCAATAGGAATCCCTCTGCAACCCCATTCGTAAAAATGTAAAATATGAAACGGAATCGGGTGACCCCTCTAGTATTTGGCGAAATATTTTTACAACCGATTTTACTTGATTGGTGATTAAAAAATACTCAAAATTCCTTGAAATTATCCCAAACACAAATAAATAAAAAAGCCGGATTCCGAATCATTCTCCAATTCGCGCAAAGGTACTTTTGGGGAATTCGTGTTCCTCAAAAGTACCTTTACGTGATATCAATTTTAAGGTTATGTTCTATTGGAAATTGTGTAACAGACTATGCTGGCCTTTCTGAACCTTTTTAAAAAGACCTAGTTATTTTGAAGTCAAAGTTAACATTGAATTGTTATCAACAGGAATCCTGCTGCAACCCCACTCCTAAAAATGTAAAATATGAGACGGAATCGGGTGACCCCTCTAGTATTTGGCGAAATATTTTTACAACCGATTTTACTTGATTGATGATTAAAAAATACTCAAAATTCCTTGAAATTATCCCAATCACAAACGAACAAACAAGCCGGATTCCGGATCATTCTTCAATTCCCGCAAAGGTACTTTTGGGGAATTCGTGTTCCTCAAAAGTACCTTTACGTGATATCAATTTTAAGGTTACGTTCTATTTAAAATGATGTTACAGACAATGCTGGCTTTTCTGAGCCTTTTTAAAAAGACCTAATTATTTTGAAGACAAGTTTGTCATTAAATTATTATCAATAGGAATCCCACTGCAACCTCATTCGTAAAAATGTAAAATATGAAACGGAACCGGGTGACCCCTCTAGTTTTTGGCGAAATATTTTTATAACCGATTTTACTTGATTGGTGATTAAAAAATACTCAAAATTCCTTGAAATTATCCCAAACACAAATAAATAAAAAAGCCGGATTCCGATTCATTCTCCAATTCCCGCAAAGGTACTTTTGGGGAATTTGTGTTCCTCAAAAGTACCTTTACGTGATATGCGATTTAGGAGTATGTTCAATTGGAAATGATGTTACAGACTATGCTGGCCTTTCTGAACCTTTTTAAAAAGACCTAATTATTTTGAAGTCAAAGTTAACATTGAATTGTTATCAACAGGAATCCTGCTGCAACCCCACTCTTAAAAATGTAAAATATGAGACGGAATCGGGTGACCCCTCTAGTATTTGGCGAAATATTTTTACAACCGATTTTACTTGATTTGTGATTAAAAAATACTCAAAATTCCTTGAAATTATCCCAAACACAAATAAATAAAAAAGCCGGATTCCGAATCATTCTCCAATTCGCGCAAAGGTACTTTTGGGGAATTCGTGTTCCTCAAAAGTACCTTTACGTGATATCAATTTTAAGGTTATGTTCTATTGGAAATGATGTTACAGACAATGCTGGCCTTTCTGAGCCTTTTTAAAAAGACCTAATTATTTTGAAGACAAAGTTGTCATTAAATTATTATCAATAGGAATCCCGCTGCAACCCCATTCGTAAATATGTAAAATATGAAACGGAATCGGATGACCCTTCTAGTTTTTGGCGAAATATTTTTATAATCGATTTTACTTGATTGGTGATTAAAAAATACTCAAAATTCCTTGAAATTATCCCAAACACAAATAAATAAAAAAGCCGGATTCCGAATCATTCTCCAATTCGCGCAAAGGTACTTTTGGGGAATTCGTGTTCCTCAAAAGTACCTTTACGTGATATCAATTTTAAGGTTATGTTCTATTGGAAATTGTGTAACAGACTATGCTGGCCTTTCTGAACCTTTTTAAAAAGACCTAGTTATTTTGAAGTCAAAGTTAACATTGAATTGTTATCAACAGGAATCCTGCTGCAACCCCACTCCTAAAAATGTAAACTATGAGACGGAATCGGGTGACCCCTCTAGTATTTGGCGAAATATTTTTACAACCGATTTTACTTGATTGATGATTAAAAAATACTCAAAATTCCTTGAAATTATCCCAATCACAAACGAACAAACAAGCCGGATTCCGGATCATTCTTCAATTCCCGCAAAGGTACTTTTGGGGAATTCGTGTTCCTCAAAAGTACCTTTACGTGATATCAATTTTAAGGTTACGTTCTATTTAAAATGATGTTACAGACAATGCTGGCTTTTCTGAGCCTTTTTAAAAAGACCTAATTATTTTGAAGACAAGTTTGTCATTAAATTATTATCAATAGGAATCCCACTGCAACCTCATTCGTAAAAATGTAAAATATGAAACGGAACCGGGTGACCCCTCTAGTTTTTGGCGAAATATTTTTATAACCGATTTTACTTGATTGGTGATTAAAAAATACTCAAAATTCCTTGAAATTATCCCAAACACAAATAAATAAAAAAGCCGGATTCCGAATCATTCTCCAATTCCCGCAAAGGTACTTTTGGGGAATTTGTGTTCCTCAAAAGTACCTTTACGTGATATGCGATTTAGGAGTATGTTCAATTGGAAATGATGTTACAGACTATGCTGGCCTTTCTGAACCTTTTTAAAAAGACCTAATTATTTTGAAGTCAAAGTTAACATTGAATTGTTATCAACAGGAATCCTGCTGCAACCCCACTCTTAAAAATGTAAAATATGAGACGGAATCGGGTGACCCCTCTAGTATTTGGCGAAATATTTTTACAACCGATTTTACTTGATTTGTGATTAAAAAATACTCAAAATTCCTTGAAATTATCCCAAACACAAATAAATAAAAAAGCCGGATTCCGAATCATTCTCCAATTCCCGCAAAGGTACTTTTGGGGAATTCGTGTTCCTCAAAAGTACCTTTACGTGATATGCGTTTTAGGAGTATGTTCAATTGGAAGTGATGTTACAGATTATCCTGGCCCTTCTGAGCCTTTTTAAAAAGACCTAATTATTTTGAAGACAAAGTCGTCATTAAATTATTATCAATAGGAATCCCGCTGCAACCCCATTCGTAAATATGTAAAATATGAAACGGAATCGGATGACCCCCCTAGTTTTTGGCGAAATATTTTTATAAACGATATTACTTGATTGGTGATTAAAAAATACTCAAAATTCCTTGAAATTATCCCAAAAACAAATAAATAAAAAAGCCGGATTCCGGATCATTCTCCAATTCCCGCAAAGGTACTTTTGGGGAATTTGTGTTCCTCAAAAGTACCTTTACGTGATATGCCTTTTAGGAGTATGTTCAATTGGAAATGATGTTACAGACTATGCTGGCCTTTCTGAACCTTTTTAAAAAGCCCTAATTATTTTGAAGTCAAAGTTAACATTGAATTGTTATCAACAGGAATCCTGCTGCAACCCCACTCTTAAAAATGTAAAATATGAGACGGAATCGGGTGACCCCTCTAGTATTTGGCGAAATATTTTTATAACCGATTTTACTTGATTGGTGATTAAAAAATACTGAAAATTCCTTGAAATTATCCCAATCACAAACGAATAAACAAGCCGGATTCCGAATCATTCTTCAATTCCCGCAAAGGTACTTTTGGGGAATTCGTGTTCCTCAAACGTACCTTTACGTGATATCAATTTTAAGGTTACGTTCTATTTAAAATGATGTTACAGACAATGCTGGCTTTTCTGAACCTTTTTAAAAAGACCTAATTATTTTGAAGACAAGTTTGTCATTAAATTATTATCAATAGGAATCCCACTGCAACCTCATTCGTAAAAATGTAAAATATGAAACGGAACCGGGTGACCCCTCTAGTTTTTGGCGAAATATTTTTATAACCGATTTTACTTGATTGGTGATTAAAAAATACTCAAAATTCCTTGAAATTATCCCAAACACAAATAAATAAAAAAGCCGGATTCCGAATCATTCTCCAATTCCCGCAAAGGTACTTTTGGGGAATTTGTGTTCCTCAAAAGTACCTTTACGTGATATGCGTTTTAGGAGTATGTTCAATTGGAAATGATGTTACAGATTATCCTGGCCCTTCTGAGCCTTTTTAAAAAGACCTAATTATTTTGAAGACAAAGTCAAATCCCGCTGCAACCCCATTCGTAAATATGTAAATTATGAAACGGAATCGGATGACCCCTCTAGTTTTTGGCGAAATATTTTTATAACCGATTTTACTTGATTGGTGACTAAAAAATACTCAAAATTCCTTGAAATTATCCCAAACACAAATAAATAAAAAAGCCGGATTCCGAATCATTCTCCAATTCCCGCAAAGGTACTTTTGGGGAATTTGTGTTCCTCAAAAGTTCCTTTACGTGATATGCGTTTTAGGAGTATGTTCAATTGGAAATGATGTTACAGACTATGCTGGCCTTTCTGAACTTTTTTAAAAAGACCTAATTATTTAGAAGTCAAAGTTAACATTGAATTGTTATCAACAGGAATCCTGCTGCAACCCCACTCTTAAAAATGTAAAATATGAGACGGAATCGGGTGACCCCTCTAGTATTTGGCGAAATATTTTTACAACCGATTTTACTTGATTGGTGATTAAAAAATACTCAAAATTCCTTGAAATTATCCCAAACACAAATAAATAAAAAAGCCGGATTCCGAATCATTCTCCAATTCCCGCAAAGGTACTTTTGGGGAATTTGTGTTCCTCAAAAGTACCTTTACGTGATATGCGTTTTAGGAGTATGTTCAATTGGAAATGATGTTACAGATTATCCTGGCCCTTCTGAGCCTTTTTAAAAAGACCTGTAACGTTTTAACGAGTTTATTGTAAGAATGCGTACACTGTTGTGTTAAATTACAAACTGCTCATTAAACTGTCACGTGTAACTTCTTCAACGGCCCAGACAGAAGAGAGCGCAACCAAGATGGCGATCTTAGTACGCGGGCGGTGGGGAATACGTCGTTGGACAGCGTCCCCTATCGGTCGCCTTTTTACACTCCCCCTTTGGATTCCACTAGCTGCCCTCAGGTGGGATCCAACTGGGCACGCTCGGCTTATGTTTGGACTTCTCGTGGCCGAGCAGCACCTCGACGGCCTCGACGAAATCCTCGGATATGGCGTGGAGGAGAGCGTGGTTGGTTCGGCGTTGTTTCGTCTTCGGGGCGGTCATCGGGCTGCGCTTTCCGGGGGCGACCTCGTCGTCGGAGAGGTGCAACAGGTTCGGAGTGGCTTTCACCTACGGATGACACAAAAGGTCTCAGTGCCGAGACGTGGTATTTACCCAGGGGACGCTCCGGGTCATCTACCGCAGCCACCACGTAGGCGACAGGGCCCTTCTTTTCTATGACGACGTAGGGGCCGTCACGTCTTGGTGCGAACTTGCTGGTATACGAGTGGGAGGCCCTGCTTAAGGCGTGCACGTCGACGAGGACTCGATCGCCGACTTCGAAGGGTGGACTAGGTCTTCTTCGCAGGTCGGCGTACTTCTTGACCTTGTCCTGCTGCCGCTCGTACGTTTCGCGAACGTTCTCAGCTCGCGGCCGAAGCAGAGGAATGCTGGTGTCTTTCCGAGCGCCGCGTGTACGGTACTATTCATGGCGAACCTCACCGAAGGTAGCGCAAGGCTCCACCGGTCGTGTGTCTTTTCTACCGCTATTGCTAGCTGCACCGTCAACTCGCGGTTTCTTCTCTCCTCCGGGTTGGCGGCCGGGTAATACACAGGGGTCAGGATCTGCTCAATCCCCAAACAGTAGGCCGTTTGCTGCATGATCTCGCTCACAAATTGCGAGCCGTTATCGCTGATGCCCTTGCGGGGTGTCCCATATCGCAGGATCACTTCGTCGACTAGACATTTGGCGCAGGCCTCAGCTGTGGCCTTGGCTAAAGGGAACAACTCCATCCAACGTGTGGCGGTATCTTCTATTGCGAAGACCCACCTCTTTCCATCAGAGGTAACGGGTAATGGACCGTAGAGATCGATCGCTAGAGTCTCGAAACGTCGGGCTAACGTAGGGGTCTGTAAAAGTCCAGTGGGTTTCATATTGGAGAATTTGTACCTTTGACAATCTGCGCACTGCCGGACATGTTTTCGAACGTCATGCCTCAGCGTGGACCAGAAGTAGTGTCTGCTGACTTTCTCGATGGTCCTTTCCACGCCTGGATGGCCGGCCCGGGTGGAATCGTGGAACTCCTTCAGGACCGCAGGAACCAGTTGCTGTGGTACCACCAGTTGCGGTTCTTCCGTTTCGGAATCAGGAACGTAGCGGTAGAGGATACCACCGGACATGACATAACCGCGGTCGGTCCAACGCGCCAGACCCTCGTCGGCACCGTCTTCGAAGCATAGTACAATTTTCTTAAGTGTTTCGTCTTTCGACTGCTCGTTTCGCAGTTCTGTTGCTGAGACTGTGGGGATATTGATGGACGCAAAGCAGGCTTCCAACTTGGAACTTGCGTCAAGATCGGCGATCGGGGGACGAGATAACATGTCAGCTACCACATTTCTTCTTCCAGGGATATAGTCGACGCGCAAATCAAATGACTGCAACAAAAGAGCCCAACGTGCTAACCTACCAGATGGTGATCTCAGTGACATTAACCACTTCAGGGGCTGGTGGTCGGAGGCCACTATCACTTTTGCGCCTTCTAAGTAGCCTCGAAATTTTTGTACTCCGAAGACAATCGCCAGAGCCTCTCTCTCTGTTGTTGTGTAGTTCTTCTCAGCTGGTGTTAACAACCGGCTCGCGTATTCCACGGGTCTCTCGTCCGGGCCCTCCCCCTGTAGTAGACATGCCCCCAATGCGTAGGAGCTGGCATCCGTTCTCAAGGTGTACGACAGGCTGGAATCTCCCTGACGTAGTATGGGCGCCGCACTGAGTAAATCCTTTAACTTTGCGAACGCGTCCTCCTGTGCCGTTCCCCAGGTCCACACTGCCGTCTTCTTGGTCAACTCCGTCAGAGGTTTGGCGACATCTGAGAATCCTGGTACGAATCTTCTAAACCAGCTGCACGTCTGAAGAAAAGACAGCAACTGGCTCACATTCCTTGGTGCCTCCATGTGCAAAATGGCGGAAACTTTATCCGGGTCAGCTGATATCCCTCCCTTCTTTATGATATGTCCGAGAAATTTAACTTCTGCACACGCGAACACGCACTTCCTCCGGTTCGCGCCGAGTTTGAATAGTCTTAAACGGGTGAACACTTCCTCCAAGTCCTCTAAGTGTCTGTCAAGCGTCGGTGAGAGTACAATGATGTCGTCCATGTACGCTACCAGAAACACGTTAGGTAACCCCACTTTAAACCTGTCGATTAGCCGTTGGAAGGTCGCTGGCGAGTTACGCAATCCAAACGGCATCCTCAAAAACCGATAGAGTCCGAACGGCGTGACAAATGCAGTTTTATCGCGGTCTTCTGGTCTTACGGGGACTTGCCAAAATCCACTCTTAAGGTCCAACGTGCTCATGTAAAAGTTCTGTTGAGCAGCGTGCAACACGTCGTCAATTCGCGGTAGCGGGTAACAGTCTGGCACCGTCACCGAGTTCAGCTTTCGAAAGTCTACGCACACGCGGAAACTGCCGTCCTTCTTTGGGACCATTACCACTGGGGCTGCATATGGAGATTCGCACTCTTCGATGACATTTTTTTCAACCATTCTCTGGATCTCCACCTCAAGGACTGCCCGCCGCTGAGGGGACATGCGATACGGGGTAGTAGCTATGGGGCGATCGTCGGTCAAAGTTATGCGGTGTTCCGCGTATGGTGTGGGTTCATCACTCTCCTCGAATACTTCTTTGTGGGAATCAAGCAGTCGAACCAGTTGGTCTTTCTGAACTTTGTCCAGCTCCGTACCCTCGTCATCTCGCAATGGCTCTAATTGGACGGTGCTTGCCGCCAGGGAGACTTCCTTTTCACTAACTAAGGGGCCCCAATTTGGCTGGCCTCTGAAACGCCACTGCATCCTTGGGAAGTCCAAGATAACGTCCGCCGCTTTGATGAAGTCCATACCCAGCAGAGTCTTGCCTCGGCTGTGTTCAGGTATGGCTGTAACGGAAGTGTGTACTATTCGATCGTTCACTTCTACCTGTACTTTATAGACTTCGGTGGCCATCTCCACAGGTTCTCCATCTGCCATCGTCAACTCTTGCGTCAACCTAGTGAACGGCGCTTTTATCCGCTTCAGATGCCCGTATAGGTTGTGTCCGGCTATACTACGGCTAGCACCCGAGTCCACGTAAGCGAGTCCTTCTTTTCCGGCGATTGTTACCGGCATGAACGCTCTGCAGACATCACCCAGACCTGCAGTCAGTATCTCGGCGGTGGTCGAGTTCCTCCGTTGGCGTTCGTTCGGGCACTGCGAGCGCACGTGTCCCAGTTGGCGACAGCCAAAACAAATTTGCCCTGGATTTGTTCGCGTCGTGGTCGCTTGACGTGCTGGGGTGGCTTCCTGACTCCGCGCGAGCTTCCGACACTCCTTCTCTGTGTGTCCATGGGCTCCACAGTATGAACACTTCGGGCGGGTCTTGGTTCCTTTTTCGATCTCTGGGGTTTCTTCCTCCTTCAGGGCGTCCTCAGCTCCTCGCGTCTTCGCGATAAACGTCTCGAAGTTGTTGAGTTCGTCTCGGGGAACCAACCTTCGGATTTTGCTGCTGAGAAGCCCATAGATCATGTCGATCTGGTGGATCTCGTGAAGGGGAGGCGTGGGGGATAGTTTCGACAGCAGCGCCCTCGCACTGTTTACGAACATGTCTGTAGCCTCCGTGTCTTTCTGTTGCCGGGAAAACAGCTCCCTAAAAATTTTGTAATTTGGTTTGACCTCACCAAAGCTTCGCCGCAGCGCGTTGATCGCGGTCTCCCAGGTGTCCACGGTGGCCTTGGTTCCCTGCCACCAAGTCGCCGCCGCTCCGTCCAACAGCATCGCCAGCCCTTTCAACGCATTCAAGTCGGAGACACCGACGCAGTCTTTGTATATCGTCACGGCGTCGATGAAGGCTGCAACAGATTCTCCTCTGGCTCCTGCGAACCTACTTTTGCAGTCGGCAAGATTCCCACTTGTAGTCGGGAGCGTCGGGCCTGATCCGGTCTTCAGACTGGCCAACAGTCTCTCAAACTGCTCCGGACTCATCACGAGGTTTCCCGATGTGGCGTTTCCTGGCATTCTCGTTGTTGGTTGCGTACCTGACCTCAAGCCGTATGCGTGTGGTTCGTTGCTCATTCACAAGAATGTTCCTGGTTGAAGTGCAAAACCCTTATCTTCTTTGGTCGTGCGCGTCTCCCAAGGCCAACTTCGCTCAGCGCTGAAGGACGACGGTTTTTCTGCTCTTCTTTCGCAGTCTGGATTTTCACTCTCTGGGGTGCTTCTGTTCTTCTAAGCGCGACTTCTCAGACCAATCCCGACTGGTGCTTGAGAACGACGGCCTTTTATTCCAACGGTTCTTCGCAAAACTCACGTGTTTGTTGGTAACGGTTCTTCACAGTTCGAGCCCGAGTTGGAGCGCCAGTGTAACGTTTTAACGAGTTTATTGTAAGAATGCGTACACTGTTGTGTTAAATTACAAACTGCTCATTAAACTGTCACGTGTAACTTCTTCAACGGCCCAGACAGAAGAGAGCGCAACCAAGATGGCGATCTTAGTACGCGGGCGGTGGGGAATACGTCGTTGGACAGCGTCCCCTATCGGTCGCCTTGTTACAGACCTAATTATTTTGAAGACAAATTTGTCATTAAATTATTACCAATAGGAATCCCGCTGCAACCCCACTCGTAAAAATGTAAAATATGAAACGGAATCGGATGACCCCCTCTAGTATTTGGTGAAATATTTTTATAACCGATTTTACTTGATTGGTGATTAAAAAATACTCAAAATTTCTTAAAATTATCCCATTCACAAACGAATAAAAAAGTCGGATTCCGAATCATTCTTCAATTCCCGCAAAGGTACTTTTGGGGAATTCGTGTTCCTCAAAAGTACCTTTACGTGATATCAATTTTAAGGTTACGTTCTATTTAAAATGATGTTACAGGCAATGCTGGTTTTTCTGAGCCTTTTTAAAAAGACCTAATTATTTTGAAGACAAGTTTGTCATTAAATTATTATCAATAGGAATCCCACTGCAACCTCATTCGTAAAAATGTAATATATGAAACGGAATTGGGTGACCCCCCTAGTATTTGGCGAAATATTTTTATAACCGATTTTACTTGATTTGTGATTAAAAAATACTCAAAATTCCTTGAAATTATCCCAAAAACAAATAAATAAAAAAGCCGGATTCCGAATCATTCTCCAATTCCCGCAAAGGTACTTTTGGGGAATTTGTGTTCCTCAAAAGTACCTTTACGTGATATGCCTTTTAGGAGTATGTTCAATTGGAAATGATGTTACAGACTATGCTGGCCTTTCTGAACCTTTTTAAAAAGACCTAATCATTTTGAAGTCAAAGTTAACATTGAATTGTTATCAACAGGAATCCTGCTGCAACCCCACTCTTAAAAATGTAAAATATGAGCGGAATCGGGTGACCCCTCTAGTATTTGGCGAAATATTTTTACAACCGATTTTACATGATTGGTGATTAAAAAATACTCAAAATTCCTTGAAATTATCCCAAACACAAATAAATAAAAAAGCCGGATTCCGAATCATTCCCCAATTCCCGCAAAGGTACTTTTCGGGAATTTGTGTTCCTCAAAAGTACCTTTACGTGATATGCGTTTTAGGAGTATGTTCAATTGGAAATGATGTTACAGACTATGCTGGCCTTTCTGAACCTTTTTAAAAAGACCTAATCATTTTGAAGTCAAAGTTAACATTGAATTGTTATCAACAGGAATCCTGCTGCAACCCCACTCTTAAAAATGTAAAATATGAGACGGAATCGGGTGACCCCTCTAGTATTTGGCGAAATATTTTTACAACAGATTTTACTTGATTGGTGATTAAAAAATACTCAAAATTCCTTGAAATTATCCCAAACACAAATAAATAAAAAAGCCGGATTCCGAATCATTCTCCAGTTCCCGCAAAGGTACTTTTGGGGAATTTGTGTTCCTCAAAAGTACCTTTACGTGATATGCGTTTTAGGAGTATGTTACATTGGAAATGATGTTACAGACTATGCTGGCCTTTCTGAACCTTTTTAAAAAGACCTAATTATTTTGAAGTCAAAGTTAACATTGAATTGTTATCAACAGGAATCCTGCTGCAACCCCACTCTTAAAAATGTAAAATATGAGCGGAATCGGGTGACCCCTCTAGTATTTGGCGAAATATTTTTACAACCGATTTTACTGGATTGGGGATTAAAAAATACTCAAAATTCCTTGAAATTATCCCAAACACAAATAAATAAAAAAGCCGGATTCTGAATCATTCTCCAATTCCCGCAAAGGTACTTTTGGGGAATTTGTGTTCCTCAAAAGTACCTTTACGTGATATGCGTTTTAGGAGTATGTTCAATTGGAAATGATGTTACAGACTATGCTGGCCTTTCTGAACATTTTTAAAAAGACCTAATTATTTTGAAGTCAAAATTAACATCGAATTGTTATCAACAGGAATCCTGCTGCAACCCCACTCTTAAAAATGTAAAATATGAGACGGAATCGGGTGACCCCTCTAGTATTTAGCGAAATATTTTTACAACCGATTTTACTTGATTGGTGATTAAAAAATACTCAAAATTCCTTGAAATTATCCCAAACACAAATAAATAAAAAAGCCGGATTCCGAATCATTCTCCAATTCCCGCAAAGGTACTTTTGGGGAATTTGTGTTCCTCAAAAGTACCTTTACGTGATATGCGTTTTAGGAGTATGTTACATTGGAAATGATGTTACAGACTATGCTGGCCTTTCTGAACTTTTTTAAAAAGACCTAATTATTTTGAAGTCAAAGTTAACATTGAATTGTTATCAACAGGAATCCTGCTGCAACCCCACTCTTAAAAATGTAAAATATGAGACGGAATCGGGTGACCCCTCTAGTATTTAGCGAAATATTTTTACAACCGATTTTACTTGATTGGTGATTAAAAAATACTCAAAATTCCTTGAAATTATCCCAAACACAAATAAATAAAAAAGCCGGATTCCGAATCATTCCCCAATTCCCGCAAAGGTACTTTTGGGGAATTTGTGTTCCTCAAAAGTACCTTTACGTGATATGCGTTTTAGGAGTATGTTCAATTGGAAATGATGTTACAGATTATCCTGGCCCTTCTGAGCCTTTTTAAAAAGACCTAATTATTTTGAAGACAAATTTGTCATTAAATTATTACCAATAGGAATCCCGCTGCAACCCCACTCGTAAAAATGTAAAATATGAAACGGAATCGGATGACCCCTCTAGTATTTGGTGAAATATTTTTATAACCGATTTTACTTGATTGCTGATTAAAAAATACTCAAAATTCCTTGAAATTATCCCAAACACAAATAAATAAAAAAGCCGGATTCCGAATCATTCCCCAATTCCCGCAAAGGTACTTTTCGGGAATTTGTGTTCCTCAAAAGTACCTTTACGTGATATGCGTTTTAGGAGTATGTTCAATTGGAAATGATGTTACAGACTATGCTGGCCTTTCTGAACCTTTTTAAAAAGACCTAATCATTTTGAAGTCAAAGTTAACATTGAATTGTTATCAACAGGAATCCTGCTGCAACCCCACTCTTAAAAATGTAAAATATGAGACGGAATCGGGTGACCCCTCTAGTATTTGGCGAAATATTTTTACAACAGATTTTACTTGATTGGTGATTAAAAAATACTCAAAATTCCTTGAAATTATCCCAAACACAAATAAATAAAAAAGCCGGATTCCGAATCATTCTCCAGTTCCCGCAAAGGTACTTTTGGGGAATTTGTGTTCCTCAAAAGTACCTTTACGTGATATGCGTTTTAGGAGTATGTTACATTGGAAATGATGTTACAGACTATGCTGGCCTTTCTGAACCTTTTTAAAAAGACCTAATTATTTTGAAGTCAAAGTTAACATTGAATTGTTATCAACAGGAATCCTGCTGCAACCCCACTCTTAAAAATGTAAAATATGAGCGGAATCGGGTGACCCCTCTAGTATTTGGCGAAATATTTTTACAACCGATTTTACTGGATTGGGGATTAAAAAATACTCAAAATTCCTTGAAATTATCCCAAACACAAATAAATAAAAAAGCCGGATTCTGAATCATTCTCCAATTCCCGCAAAGGTACTTTTGGGGAATTTGTGTTCCTCAAAAGTACCTTTACGTGATATGCGTTTTAGGAGTATGTTCAATTGGAAATGATGTTACAGACTATGCTGGCCTTTCTGAACATTTTTAAAAAGACCTAATTATTTTGAAGTCAAAATTAACATCGAATTGTTATCAACAGGAATCCTGCTGCAACCCCACTCTTAAAAATGTAAAATATGAGACGGAATCGGGTGACCCCTCTAGTATTTAGCGAAATATTTTTACAACCGATTTTACTTGATTGGTGATTAAAAAATACTCAAAATTCCTTGAAATTATCCCAAACACAAATAAATAAAAAAGCCGGATTCCGAATCATTCTCCAATTCCCGCAAAGGTACTTTTGGGGAATTTGTGTTCCTCAAAAGTACCTTTACGTGATATGCGTTTTAGGAGTATGTTACATTGGAAATGATGTTACAGACTATGCTGGCCTTTCTGAACTTTTTTAAAAAGACCTAATTATTTTGAAGTCAAAGTTAACATTGAATTGTTATCAACAGGAATCCTGCTGCAACCCCACTCTTAAAAATGTAAAATATGAGACGGAATCGGGTGACCCCTCTAGTATTTAGCGAAATATTTTTACAACCGATTTTACTTGATTGGTGATTAAAAAATACTCAAAATTCCTTGAAATTATCCCAAACACAAATAAATAAAAAAGCCGGATTCCGAATCATTCTCCAATTCCCGCAAAGGTACTTTTGGGGAATTTGTGTTCCTCAAAAGTACCTTTACGTGATATGCGTTTTAGGAGTATGTTCAATTGGAAATGATGTTACAGATTATCCTGGCCCTTCTGAGCCTTTTTAAAAAGACCTAATTATTTTGAAGACAAATTTGTCATTAAATTATTACCAATAGGAATCCCGCTGCAACCCCACTCGTAAAAATGTAAAATATGAAACGGAATCGGATGACCCCTCTAGTATTTGGTGAAATATTTTTATAACCGATTTTACTTGATTGCTGATTAAAAAATACTCAAAATTTCTTAAAATTATCCCAAACACAAATAAATAAAAAAGCCGGATTCCGAATCATTCTCCAATTCCCGCAAAGGAACTTTTGGGGAATTTGTGTTCCTCAAAAGTACCTTTACGTGATATGCGTTTTAGGAGTATGTTCAATTGGAAATGATGTTACAGATTATCCTGGCCCTTCTGAGCCTTTTTAAAAAGACCTAATTATTTTGAAGACAAAGTCAAATCCCGCTGCAACCCCATTCGTAAATATGTAAATTATGAAACGGAATCGGATGACCCCTCTAGTTTTTGGCGAAATATTTTTATAACCGATTTTACTTGATTGGTGACTAAAAAATACTCAAAATTCCTTGAAATTATCCCAAACACAAATAAATAAAAAAGCCGGATTCCGAATCATTCTCCAATTCCCGCAAAGGTACTTTTGGGGAATTTGTGTTCCTCAAAAGTTCCTTTACGTGATATGCGTTTTAGGAGTATGTTCAATTGGAAATGATGTTACAGACTATGCTGGCCTTTCTGAACTTTTTTAAAAAGACCTAATTATTTTGAAGTCAAAGTTAACATTGAATTGTTATCAACAGGAATCCTGCTGCAACCCCACTCTTAAAAATGTAAAATATGAGACGGAATCGGGTGACCCCTCTAGTATTTAGCGAAATATTTTTACAACCGATTTTACTTGATTGGTGATTAAAAAATACTCAAAATTCCTTGAAATTATCCCAAACACAAATAAATAAAAAAGCCGGACTCCGAATCATTCTTCAATTCCCGCAAAGGTACTTTTGGGGAATTCGTGTTCCTCAATAGTACCTTTACGTGATATGCGTTTTAGGAGTATGTTCAATTGGAAATGATGTTACAGACTATGCTGGCCTTTCTGAACTTTTTTAAAAAGACCTAATTATTTTGAAGTCAAAGTTAACATTGAATTGTTATCAACAGGAATCCTGCTGCAACCCCACTCTTAAAAATGTAAAATATGAGACGGAATCGGGTGACCCCTCTAGTATTTGGCGAAATATTTTTACAACCGATTTTACTTGATTGGTGATTAAAAAATACTCAAAATTCCTTGAAATTATCCCAAACACAAATAAATAAAAAAGCCGGATTCCGAATCATTCTCCAATTCCCGCAAAGGTACTTTTGGGGAATTTGTGTTCCTCAAAAGTACCTTTACGTGATATGCGTTTTAGGAGTATGTTCAATTGGAAATGATGTTACAGATTATCCTGGCCCTTCTGAGCCTTTTTAAAAAGACCTAATTATTTTGAAGACAAATTTGTCATTAAATTATTACCAATAGGAATCCCGCTGCAACCCCACTCGTAAAAATGTAAAATATGAAACGGAATCGGATGACCCCTCTAGTATTTGGTGAAATATTTTTATAACCGATTTTACTTGATTGGTGATTAAAAAATACTCAAAATTTCTTAAAATTATCCCATTCACAAACGAATAAAAAAGTCGGATTCCGAATCATTCTTCAATTCCCGCAAAGGTACTTTTGGGGAATTCGTGTTCCTCAAAAGTACCTTTACGTGATATCAATTTTAAGGTTACGTTCTATTTAAAATGATGTTACAGGAAATGCTGGTTTTTCTGAGCCTTTTTAAAAAGACCTAATTATTTTGAAGACAAGTTTGTCATTAAATTATTATCAATAGGAATCCCACTGCAACCTCATTCGTAAAAATGTAATATATGAAACGGAATTGGGTGACCCCTCTAGTATTTGGCGAAATATTTTTATAACCGATTTTACTTGATTTGTGATTAAAAAATACTCAAAATTCCTTGAAATTATCCCAAAAACAAATAAATAAAAAAGCCTGATTCCGAATCATTCTCCAATTCCCGCAAAGGTACTTTTGGGGAATTTGTGTTCCTCAAAAGTACCTTTACGTGATATGCGTTTTAGGAGTATGTTACATTGGAAATGATGTTACAGACTATGCTGGCCTTTCTGAACTTTTTTAAAAAGACCTAATTATTTTGAAGTCAAAGTTAACATTGAATTGTTATCAACAGGAATCCTGCTGCAACCCCACTCTTAAAAATGTAAAATATGAGACGGAATCGGGTGACCCCTCTAGTATTTAGCGAAATATTTTTACAACCGATTTTACTTGATTGGTGATTAAAAAATAATCAAAATTCCTTGAAATTATCAAAAACACAAATAAATAAAAAAGCCGGATTCCGAATCATTCTCCAATTCCCGCAAAGGTACTTTTGGGGAATTTGTGTTCCTCAAAAGTTCCTTTACGTGATATGCGTTTTAGGAGTATGTTCAATTGGAAATGATGTTACAGACTATGCTGGCCTTTCTGAACTTTTTTAAAAAGACCTAATTATTTTGAAGTCAAAGTTAACATTGAATTGTTATCAACAGGAATCCTGCTGCAACCCCACTCTTAAAAATGTAAAATATGAGACGGAATCGGGTGACCCCTCTAGTATTTAGCGAAATATTTTTACAACCGATTTTACTTGATTGGTGATTAAAAAATACTCAAAATTCCTTGAAATTATCCCAAACACAAATAAATAAAAAAGCCGGATTCCGAATCATTCTCCAATTCCCGCAAAGGTACTTTTGGGGAATTTGTGTTCCTCAAAAGTACCTTTACGTGATATGCGTTTTAGGAGTATGTTCAATTGGAAATGATGTTACAGATTATCCTGGCCCTTCTGAGCCTTTTTAAAAAGACCTAATTATTTTGAAGACAAATTTGTCATTAAATTATTACCAATAGGAATCCCGCTGCAACCCCACTCGTAAAAATGTAAAATATGAAACGGAATCGGATGACCCCTCTAGTATTTGGTGAAATATTTTTATAACCGATTTTACTTGATTGCTGATTAAAAAATACTCAAAATTTCTTAAAATTATCCCAAACACAAATAAATGAAAAAGCCGGATTCCGAATCATTCTCCAATTCCCGCAAAGGTACTTTTGGGGAATTTGTGTTCCTCAAAAGTACCTTTACGTGATATGCGTTTTAGGAGTATGTTACATTGGAAATGATGTTACAGACTATGCTGGCCTTTCTGAACTTTTTTAAAAAGACCTAATTATTTTGAAGTCAAAGTTAACATTGAATTGTTATCAACAGGAATCCTGCTGCAACCCCACTCTTAAAAATGTAAAATATGAGACGGAATCGGGTGACCCCTCTAGTATTTGGCGAAATATTTTTACAACCGATTTTACTTGATTGGTGATTAAAAAATACTCAAAATGCCTTGAAATTATCCCAAACACAAATAAATAAAAAAGCCGGATTCCGAATCATTCTCCAATTCCCGCAAAGGTACTTTTGGGGAATTTGTGTTCCTCAAAAGTACCTTTACGTGATATGCGTTTTAGGAGTATGTTCAATTGGAAATGATGTTACAGATTATCCTGGCCCTTCTGAGCCTTTTTAAAAAGACCTAATTATTTTGAAGACAAATTTGTCATTAAATTATTACCAATAGGAATCCCGCTGCAACCCCACTCGTAAAAATGTAAAATATGAAACGGAATCGGATGACCCCTCTAGTATTTGGTGAAATATTTTTATAACCGATTTTACTTGATTGGTGATTAAAAAATACTCAAAATTTCTTAAAATTATCCCATTCACAAACGAATAAAAAAGTCGGATTCCGAATCATTCTTCAATTCCCGCAAAGGTACTTTTGGGGAATTCGTGTTCCTCAAAAGTACCTTTACGTGATATCAATTTTAAGGTTACGTTCTATTTAAAATAATGTTACAGGCAATGCTGGTTTTTCTGAGCCTTTTTAAAAAGACCTTATTATTTTGAAGACAAGTTTGTCATTAAATTATTATCAATAGGAATCCCACTGCAACCTCATTCGTAAAAATGTAATATATGAAACGGAATTGGGTGACCCCTCTAGTATTTGGCGAAATATTTTTATAACCGATTTTACTTGATTTGTGATTAAAAAATACTCAAAATTCCTTGAAATTATCCCAAAAACAAATAAATAAAAAAGCCGGATTCCGAATCATTCTCCAATTCCCGCAAAGGTACTTTTGGGGAATTTGTGTTCCTCAAAAGTACCTTTACGTGATATGCCTTTTAGGAGTATGTTCAATTGGAAATGATGTTACAGACTATGCTGGCCTTTCTGAACCTTTTTAAAAAGACCTAATTATTTTGAAGTCAAAGTTAACATTGAATTGTTATCAACAGGAATCCTGCTGCAACCCCACTCTTAAAAATGTAAAATATGAGCGGAATCGGGTGACCCCTCTAGTATTTGGCGAAATATTTTTACAACCGATTTTACTTGATTGGTGATTAAAAAATACTCAAAATTCCTTGAAATTATCCCAAACACAAATAAATAAAAAAGCCGGATTCCGAATCATTCCCCAATTCCCGCAAAGGTACTTTTCGGGAAATTGTGTTCCTCAAAAGTACCTTTACGTGATATGCGTTTTAGGAGTATGTTCAATTGGAAATGATGTTACAGACTATGCTGGCCTTTCTGAACCTTTTTTAAAAAGACCTAATTATTTTGAAGTCAAAGTTAACATTGAATTGTTATCAACAGGAATCCTGCTGCAACCCCACTCTTAAAAATGTAAAATATGAGCGGAATCGGGTGACCCCTCTAGTATTTGGCGAAATATTTTTACAACCGATTTTACTGGATTGGTGATTAAAAAATACTCAAAATTCCTTGAAATTATCCCAAACACAAATAAATAAAAAAGCCGGATTCCGAATCATTCTCCAATTCCCGCAAAGGTACTTTTGGGGAATTTGTGTTCCTCAAAAGTACCTTTACGTGATATGCGTTTTAGGAGTATGTTCAATTGGAAATGATGTTACAGACTATGCTGGCCTTTCTGAACATTTTTAAAAAGACCTAATTATTTTGAAGTCAAAATTAACATTGAATTGTTATCAACAGGAATCCTGCTGCAACCCCACTCTTAAAAATGTAAAATATGAGACGGAATCGGGTGACCCCTCTAGTATTTAGCGAAATATTTTTACAACCGATTTTACTTGATTGGTGATTAAAAAATACTCAAAATTCCTTGAAATTATCCCAAACACAAATAAATAAAAAAGCCGGATTCCGAATCATTCTCCAATTCCCGCAAAGGTACTTTTGGGGAATTTGTGTTCCTCAAAAGTACCTTTACGTGATATGCGTTTTAGGAGTATGTTACATTGGAAATGATGTTACAGACTATGCTGGCCTTTCTGAACTTTTTTAAAAAGACCTAATTATTTTGAAGTCAAAGTTAACATTGAATTGTTATCAACAGGAATCCTGCTGCAACCCCACTCTTAAAAATGTAAAATATGAGACGGAATCGGGTGACCCCTCTAGTATTTGGCGAAATATTTTTACAACCGATTTTACTTGATTGGTGATTAAAAAATACTCAAAATTCCTTGAAATTATCCCAAACACAAATAAATAAAAAAGCCGGATTCCGAATCATTCTCCAATTCCCGCAAAGGTACTTTTGGGGAATTTGTGTTCCTCAAAAGTACCTTTACGTGATATGCGTTTTAGGAGTATGTTCAATTGGAAATGATGTTACAGATTATCCTGGCCCTTCTGAGCCTTTTTAAAAAGACCTAATTATTTTGAAGACAAATTTGTCATTAAATTATTACCAATAGGAATCCCGCTGCAACCCCACTCGTAAAAATGTAAAATATGAAACGGAATCGGATGACCCCTCTAGTATTTGGTGAAATATTTTTATAACCGATTTTACTTGATTGGTGATTAAAAAATACTCAAAATTTCTTAAAATTATCCCATTCACAAACGAATAAAAAAGTCGGATTCCGAATCATTCTTCAATTCCCGCAAAGGTACTTTTGGGGAATTCGTGTTCCTCAAAAGTACCTTTACGTGATATCAATTTTAAGGTTACGTTCTATTTAAAATGATGTTACAGGCAATGCTGGTTTTTCTGAGCCTTTTTAAAAAGACCTAATTATTTTGAAGACAATTTTGTCATTAAATTATTATCAATAGGAATCCCACTGCAACCTCATTCGTAAAAATGTAAAATATGAAACAGAATCGAGTTACCCCTATAGTATTTGGCGAAATATTTTTATAACCGATTTTACTTGATTGGTGATTAAAAAATTTTTAAAATTCCTTGAAATTATCCCAATCACAAACGAATAAACAAGCCGGATTCCGAATCATTCTTCAATTCCCGCAAAGGTACTTTTAGGGAATTCGTGTTCCTCAAAAGTACCTTTCCGTGATATCAATTTTAAGGTTATGTTCTATTGGAATTGATGTTACAGACAATGCTGGCCTTTCTGAGCCTTTTTAAAAAGACCTAATTATTTTGTAGACAAAGTTGTCATTAAATGACAATAGGAATCCCGCTGCAACCCCATTCGTAAAAATGTAAAATATGAAACGGAATCGAGTTACCCCTCTAGTATGTGGCGAAATATTTTTATAACCGATTTTACTTGATTGGTGTTTAAAAAATACTCAAAATCCCTTAAAATTATCCCAGTCGCAAACGAATAAACAAGCCGGATTCCGAATCATTCTTCAATTCCCGCAAAGGTACTTTTGGGGAATTCGTGTTCCTCAAAAGTACCTTTACGTGATATCAATTTTAAGGTTACGTTCTATTGGAAATGATGTTACAGACAATGCTGGCCTTTCTGAGCCTTTTTAAAAAGAACTAATTATTTTGAAGACAAAGTTGTCATTCAAAGACAATAGGAATCCCGCTGCAACCCCGTTCGTAAAAATGTAAAATATGAAACAGAATCGAGTTACCCCTCTAGTATTTGGCGAAATATTTTTATAACCGATTTTACTTGATTGGTGATTAAAAAATTTTTAAAATTCCTTGAAATTATCCCAATCACAAACGAATAAACAAGCCGGATTCCGAATCATTCTTCAATTCACGCAAAGGTACTTTTAGGGAATTCGTGTTCCTCAAAAGTACCTTTACGTGATATCAATTTTAAGGTTAGGTTCTATTTAAAATGATGTTAAAGACAATGCTGGCTGTTCTGAGCCTTTTTAAAAAGACCTAATCATTTTGAAGACAAAGTTGTCATTAAATTATTATCAATAGGAATCCCTCTGCAACCCCATTCGTAAAAATGTAAAATATGAAACGGGATCGTGTGACCCCTCTAGTATTTGGCGAAATATTTTTACAACCGATTTTACTTGATTGGTGATTAAAAAATACTCAAAATTCCTTGAAATTATCGCAATCACAAACGGATAAACCATTCTTCAGTTCTCGCAAAGGTACTTTTGGGGAATTCGTGTTCTTCGAATGTACCTTTACGTGATATCAAATTTGAGGTTATGTTGTATTGGAAATGATGTTACAGAGTATGTTGCCCTTTCTGACCCTTTTTATAAAGACCTAATTATCTTGAAGACATAGTTGACAATAAATTATTATCAGCATGAATCCCGCTGCAGCCCCATTCTTAAAAATGAATGAACGAATGGGAATCTGATTGGAATAGCATAAACATAACCGACATAACCAAAAAATCTTTTTGATGTCATCTCAGGTTAAAAAATTCGGTCATTGCCAATTACGAGACAAAAAACCACAAGTGCTTTTCAATTGTTTTATTGCCAACAGACTCTGTCATTGTTCATCACGTGAAAATAGAAATTGATGTGTCTGAAAATAAAAATTTTTTCACAAATTGTTTGTTTACAATTTATGAAATTTAATCCACGGTTAATGGGTGCAGTTTACGTCCAAAGGAGTCCAGGGGTTCTTTTTTCTCAACAGTACCAGTCTGAATGTGCATTTCAACACCTTACTGTACATTATATACAATAACACACCGATACGTTTTAATTATTATTATTTAAATAAAACAAAATGCATATTTTATTTTCAGTAAACAATCAACTGCTTGTTAGAAATACTTCTCAAAACCTAAAAAATTAACATTTATTTCATCAAAGTACAAGATCGTTCCTAAAAATCTTGCCCGACTTACTCCTTCTTACAACACCTAATTAGGCCCCATATTTTAAACAAAGGATACATTACATTTCGATTCTAAATCTATAAATAGTTCATTCTCTGGAAATCAACATCGCCGTCCTTGCAATGGCTTGCAATAAAAAATATTATGGTTATTTACAAATTACTACAGCTAAAATATACAGCGTGTTTGTTTAATATTCCTCCACATTATGTTAATGCAAAATACAATCAATTTTCCCTCAATCATTTTTGCCTTAAACCTGAATTTCATTCTCTATTAAAAAAATGTTTGCAAACAACTGATTTTTTTTGCTTATGACTCACATTAAGCCGGAAGCTAAGTATCAGTTTTACAATTCTTGAGGTTATATAGGTATGTTCTACTGGAAATGATGTTACAGACTAGGCTGGCCTTTCTGAGCCATTTTAAAAAGACTTAATTATTTTGAAGACAAAGTTGACATTAAATTGTTATCAACAGTAATCCCGCTGCAACCCCATTCTATAAAATGTTAAATGTGAAACGGAATCGGGTGGCCCTTCTAGTATTTGGGGAAATATTTTTTTCAACCGATTTTACTTGATTGGTGATTAAAAAATACTCAAAATTCTTTGAAATTATCCCAATCAGAAACGAATAAAAAGCCGGATTCCGGATCATTCTTCAATTCCCGCAAAGGTACTTTTGGGGAATTCGTGTTCTTCAAAAGTACCTTTACGTGATATCACTTTTAAGGTTATGTTCTATTGGAAATGATGTTACAGAGAATGCTGGCATTTCTGAGCTTTCTAAAAAAAGCCTAATATATTGTAATTAGCATGTACAACATCTCTTCGGTGCAGGCGACTTTTTTTTTTTTTTTTTTTCATTGTGTGGATGACAGACAATACTTTTTTTTTTCTTTATCCTCGAACGCTACACTTCCGGATTTGCAATTTTTCAAGTTCGTACATTGTCAAAGTGAAATCCGTTAATTCAGTAATTGAATACATAGGATGCTGCAGTTCCGGATATTTTAATCATTTTACGGAAATATTCAATAAAATTCTGGAAGTACCGCGTTCACGAAGACAAAGTTAACATAAAATTATTGTCAACAAGAATTTCGCTGAAACCCAATCTTAAAATTATTAAATATGAAAGAAAATCGGGTGACCCCTAATTTAAAATATCCTTTTCAGACGACCACTGTGAAATATGACACACTTCACACGGTTTCTCCTTAGTGAAAATTTAAAATTGCAAACGATTTCAACACGAACACGAACGAACAGCCTAACTGTGTACAATGAAAAATTTGAGAAATGTGATTGGCCGACAGCTGTGTGTTTTTATATTGTACACGGGCCGATGATTAACGATGTCTATCTCCCCGCAACGGCATAATTATTTTGTCCGCAGCTCTGTCGAATGATATTTGAAGTTTGAAGGGATGCCTAATATTAGCGTTTTTTTTTTGTGGTCGTCGGAAAAATATCGTGTATACCACGTGTTGAAAATTCGATTTCACACTCGTTTGCTTAAGCCACGCGCCTACGGCTTGTGGCTCAATTCTGCAAACTCGTGTGAAATCTTTCATTTTCAACTCTTGATATACAATATACTATTCAATGGTTAATTATAAGAGAATGCATGTTTTTTGTAACAGCTATTGGCTCCCATTTGCTATTTAAATTCTTTAAAATGAGGGTTGCCAATTGCTTCCTAATGACATTTTAAGGTCAACTTTCTCATTAAAATATGTCTTCTAGAAAATAGAATTTGATCTGTCCGAAGATTGTTTTTCAAAAATTGTTTGTTTGCATTTTTTCGAAATTAATCCACCTTTTATGGGCGCACTATACATCCAACGATACTTTCAAGGAGTCCTTGTTTCTCAACAGTACCAATCTGTATCTAGGGGTTGCGCAACAAATTTCGAAAATATAATTTTATGTAAAATTTAATATTTTATAAATTGACGGGGGATGGGGTGTGGAACGTGTGCGGTGGAAGTCCTAAAATACTTTTCATTTTGTTCATGTCATCTCCAATTAAACAGTTTATAAGCGTAGTACAAAAATAAATCAAAAATGCTACATCAACGGGAGTGGTAAGAATAGCGTAAACATCGGGAAAGGCTCCATTTCAAGCGTTCCCACAGCGAAACAAAAAAATCGCGCGGGAAAGTTTTACAACTTCGGCGAAAACTGATCGTTTGATTTAATGACGCCGGCTATACAATATGTACTTATCAGGCCTGGAATGAAGATTACGTTTTTAAGATAAACAGAAAACACGATCTTAATATTACTTGAAGAGCCAATTCTATGCACTAATATTTTTGTCGAATTAATTTAATTAAAAATAAATAAATTAATCCAAACACATTAAAACACAATCTTGTCCGGGTTAATTATACAACTAGTAATACTTCTTATAATAATGAATTAATAATTAATTGAGAACGAAAGACCAACAATTCCACAATTTCAGAAGAATTGGGATAATATCAATACCAAACGAATAATTGCCAATGACTTAAACTTTAAATCACCTAGAGACTTGGCTCGTTATAAAGGCGGCCTTACACCAAGGCAACAATTGGCAACATGTTGCCTGCAACATTTTCTATTAATCTTGCCGGTGATTACTAAAAAATGTTGCGGGCAACATGTTGCCAATTGTTGCCTTGGTGTAAGGCCGCCTTTAGGCTTTGCAATGCCGAAAATCTTGGTTACATGCAATACCTTCTCCTAATATTGGTACTCTTTTAGATAACACTTCCTTCCAAGTTTGTATTCGTTTAATATTGGGTTGTAATCTTTGTACACCTCATATTTGCAAATGCACGAAAGTTGACTAAATTGGCATCCACGGTCTAAGTTGTTCAAAAAGCAGTGGTAGATTTTCCAGACACACTGAAATTAATTCTATTATCAACCGGGCTTTGACTTCTATTCATGTTAATTCAACTTTAGAACCAAACGGACTGTCTCGGGATGACGGAAAACGCCCAGATGGGATTAAAGGTCAACCTTTGGTTTGGGACGTTACTGTTGTAGATACACTTGCAGATAGTTACGTTTTGAAAACTTCTGAAGTTTGCAAACGCAAACATAGCAAATATAGTTCAATTATTTCATCAAATTATGTATTTAAAGGTTTAGCCTTTGAAACCTTAGACCCTTGGTGCAAAGAAGCCATCGATTTCATTAATGTCATCGGAATCCGCAAAGGTACTTTTGGGGAATTCGTATTCTTCAAAAGTACCTTTACGAGATATCAATTTTAAGGTTATGTTCTATTGGAAATGATGTTACAGAGTATGTTGGCCTTTCTGAACCTTTTTATAAAGACCTAATTATCTTGAAGACAAAGTTGACATTAAATTATTATCAACAGGAATCCCGCTTCAACCTCTCTAGTATTTGACGAAGTATTGCTTACAACCGATCCTACTTGATTAGTGATTAAAAAATACTAAAAATCCCTTGAAATTATCCCAATCACAAACAAATAAATCATTCTTCAGTTCTCGCAAAGGTACTTTTGGGGAATTCGTGTTCTTCAAAAGTACCTTTACGTGATATCAAATTTGAGGTTATGTTCTATTGGAAATGATGTTACATAGTATGTTGCCCTTTGTGAGCCTTTTTAAAAAGACCTAATTATCTTGAAGACAAAGTTGACATTAAATTATTATCAAAATTAATCCCGCTACAGCCCCATTCTTAAAAATGAATGAATGAAAGGGAATCTGATTGGAATAGCATAAACATAACCGGCATAACCAAAAATCTATTTAATGTCATCTCAAGTTAAAAAATCCGGTCAGTGCCAATTACGAGACAAAAAACCACCAGTACTTTTCAACTGTTTCATTGCCAACAGACTAAGAGGTCGATTTCAAGTTGACTTGCAACTTGTATTGTCATGGTAACGGCACAAAATTGCAAATTTGAGAAAGATGACGCATATTAGTAATTAATGTGTACGACAAAGATAGCTACACATTTGCGCTGCACCACCTATTTGACACCCTGACTTGAAATCGGGCTCTCAGTCATTGTTCATCACGTGAAAATAGAAATTGATCTGTCCGAAGATGATTTTTTTTACAAATTGTTTGTTTGCATTTTATCGAATTTAATCCACGGTTTATGGGTGCACTTTACATCGAAAGGAGTCCAGGGGTTCTTACTGTACATTATATAAAATAACACCGAGACTTTTTAATAAAAAAATAAAATAAAAATAACACCCTGTATAAAATAACACACCGATACGTTTTAATTGTTATTATTTAAATAAAACAAAATGCAAATTTTATTTTCAGTAAACAATCAACTGCTTGTAAGAAATACTGCTCAAAACCTAAAAAATTAACATTTATTTCGTCTGAGTACAAGATCGTTCCTAAAAATCTTGCCCGACTTACTCCTCCTTACAACACCTAATTAGGCCCCACATTTTAAACATAGGCTACATTAAATTTCGATTCTAAATCTATAAATAGTTCATTCTCTCGAAACCAGGGTCAAGCACCGATCAGGTGTTCAACATCGCCGTCCTTGCAATGGCTCGCAAGGTACTTTTGAGGAATTCGTGTTCCTCAAAAGTACCTTCACGTGATATGCGTTTTAGGAGTATGTTCAATTGGAAATGATGTTACAGACTGTGCTGGCCTTTTTGATCCTTTTTAAAAATACCTAATTATCTTGAAGACAAAGTTGACATTAAATTATTATCAACAGGAATCCCGCTGCAATCTCATTCTTACAAGTGTTAAATATGAAAGGGAATCGGGTGACCCCTCTAGTATTTGGCGACAATTTTTTACAACTGATATTACTTGATTAGTGATAAAAAACACTAAAAATGCTTGAAGTTATCCCAATCACAAACGAATAAATAAGCTGGATTCCGAATCATTCTTCAATTCTCGCAAAGGTACTTTTGGGGAACTTACGTTCTTCAAAAGTACCTTTACGTGATATCAATTTTATCGTAATCACAAACGAACAAAAAAGCCGGATTCCGAATCATTCTTCAATTCTCGCAAAGGTACTTTTGGGGAATTCGTGTTTTTCAAAAGTACCTTTACGTGGTGTCAATTTTGAGGTTATATAAGTATGTTCTACTGGAAATGATGTTACAGAGTAGGTATGTCCGCCTCTCTGAGTTTTTTATAAAGACCTAATTATTTTGAATACCAAGTTGACATTAAATTATTATCAACAGGAATGCCGCTGCAACCCCATTCTTAAAAATATTAAATATGACAGGGAATCGGGTGACCCTCTAGTATTTGGGAAATGTTTTTTACAACGGATGTTAATTGATTAGTGAAAAGAAAAATACTTGAAATTATCCCAATCACAAACGAATTAAAAAGCCGGATTCCGAATCATTCTTCAATTCTCGCAAAGGTACTTTTGAGGAATTTATGTTCTTCAAAAGTACCTTTACGTCATATCAATTTTGAGGTTATATAGGTATGTTCTACTGGAAATGATGTTACAGAGTATGACGGCCTCTCTGAGCCTTTTTAAAAAGACCTAATTATCTTGAAGGCAAAGTTGACATTAAATTATTATCAACAGGAATCCCGCAGTAACCCCATTTAAAAAAAATATTAAATATGAAATGGAATCGAGTGACTCTTCTAGTATTTGGCGAAATATTTTTTACATCCGATTTTACTTCATTAGTGATTATTAAACAGTACTAAAAATACTTGCAATTGTCCAAATCACAAACGAATTAAAAAGCACTGATTCCGAATATACCTTCGATTCTCGTAAAGGTACTTTTGGGGAATTCGTGTTCTTCAAAAGTATCTTTACGTGATATCAATTTTTTAAGGTTATGTTCTATTCGAAATGATGTTACATAAACATGAATTTATATTATTAAAAAAACAAATCTTGAAGACAAAATTGACCCTAAAATGATATTAGAAACTAGAAATTATAAATAGAAAATGGAGTCGACTAACCTTTCGTTTAAAAAGTCTTTTCAAAGTTTTTGATTCAAATCTTTTTTGTAAGTATAGACCACCTGGAGTCTCCTTGACATAGATTAAAGATTGCAAAAGTGGATAAAGTGTCTCTCAATAATTGAAATTTATTTTAATTCTTTACTTGCATTTTTTATTTTCTTAACAGTTTTCACAAAAATAATTTTTAATTTTACAAAATTTACAAAAGGAGTATTTTTTCAAATGGTTGAACGCAAAACGACAAAAAAATATCCTTTCCCGTAAGGGAACAGAAACTCCTTGAAAGTATCATTAGATACAGTCAATGAAGATTATGTACCTAATGAAACTTTCAGGGAGTTTCTGTTTCTCAAAAGTGCCAATTCGTATGTAGAGGGTTGCGGCACAGATTAGTAAGGCAGTTATGAGGAAAACAAAATTTTTGATTAGCCATTAATGTTGTGACAGTTTTTAAGATGATTGCATCATTTTAAAAACTTCTACGAGATTTTGGATTTTGAAAAAAAAAGTGGAGGGTGAAACTTGAAAAAGAGTTACTGTTTGTTCGTCATCTGAAATTAGACAGTTAAGGTTTGTAGTATTTTCCTTTTTTGTACATAAAAAAGTTTGGGGGTTGAAAGGGGGTGGGAGGGTATTTTCTTGTCACACTGTTAACATTAAAACTAAGAATTCTTAGTGTGAACAATCAATGCTAAAAACAAAAAAATTATGGGAGCAAATTTACAAAAGGGGGTAGTTTTTTAAAGGGTTGAGCGTAAAACAACAAAAAAATATAATTGCCCTTGATAATAGAGTTTATGTATCTAATGATACTTTCAAGGAGTTTCGGTTTCTCAAAAGTACCAATTCGTGTGTAGGGGGTTGCGGCACAGATTTGTAAATAAGCCAGTTATGAGCAAAACAAAATTTTTGATTAGCCATTAATGTTGTGACAGTTTTTAAGATGATCACATCATTTTAAAAAACTTCTACGAGATTTTGGATTTTGAAAAAAAAAGTGGAGGGTGAAACTTGAAAAAAAGTTACTGTTTGTTCGTCATCTGAAATTAGACAGTTAAGGTTTGTAGTATTTTCCTTTTTTGTACATAAAAAAGTTTGTGGGTTGAAAGGGGGTGGGAGGGTATTTTCTTGTCACACTGTTAACATTAAAACTAAGAATTCTTAGTGTGAACAATCAATGCTAAAAACAAAAAAATTATGGGAGCAAATTTACAAAAGGGGGTAGTTTTTCAAAGGGTTGAGCGTAAAACAACAAAAAAATATAATTCCCCTTGATAATAGAGTTTATGTATCTAATGATACTTTCAAGGAGTTAGGGTTTCTCAAAAGTACCAATTCGTGTGTAGGGGGTTGCGGCACAGATTTGTAAATAAGCCAGTTATGAGCAAAACAAAATTTTTGATTAGCCATTAGTCGTGTTGTGACAGTTTTTAAGATCATCACAACACTTTAAAAAACTTTTACGACATTTAGGAATTGTGAAAGTTAACGCAGGGGGTGAAAATAAAAAAAAATACCGTTGATCATTATCCGAAATTAGACAGTTAACGTTTGTGGTTTTTTGCTTTCACAAACATAAAGAAAGGTTGGAGGGTAACTTCTTATCAAAATTGTTAACATTAGAACTAAAAATTTTTGGGGTTAACGAAAAATATTGCAAAAAAATATTGATTATTCATTGGATTTATTTCACAAAAAGAGGTAGTTTTACAAATTGTTGATTAAAACGGGATGAAGGATATGATTGATCATGTGGAAGAACTTATTTAAAGGCAGATTTTTATTATGCCAAAATAAGAATAATAATAATAATTTATAAACATTTTGTCAATTAAATATTAAATAAGGGTTGAAAACCAATTTGAAAATAATTTCGTAATGTATTTCACCACCTAGGGGACAATAGCCAAGTTAAACTCATTACAGTGTCGATACAGTGTTAGTTCATGTAGTGGGCAGCACATACCAATGAGATCTTGATACCTCAAAGGTACCTTTCCGTTGCATGGAATTTCGAGGAGCTCCTCGAAATTCCCAAATTCTCCTCGAAAGTACCATTCCGTGCTACAAATCTCCTCAAAAGTATCTTTCCCCATACATATATATATATATATATATATGTGTACGGTGGAAACTTCCAATATTACCTACTGGTGTTACTAAGATAACAAAATTTTTTTCGGCTCTCCTAACTGTAAAATACACCTTTACCTTTTAATTTATGTTAAGGTTGCTGCGATTTACCGACGGATATTGTAAATTTCTGAGCGAGTGCGGTACCACTCACGGTTAATTTACTCTTTTTACAGTTACTTTAAAATTAAAATGTTCATTCGTTACTTTAATTTAATTTAAAAAACCACATTTACATGTATATAAACATGTATTATTTTTCCGATAATAATCAAAATATTGATCTTGATCCTCTTGTTGTCATCCTACGACGTCCGGTGCCCCTAGCCCTGTGTTCACGGCCTTCTGGAGTCCATGCCTGACAACATCTTAAAATGGTGCCTACAGATCTGCCAATTCTTCTGGCAATTTCTAAAATCCGCCCTCTTTCAAAGTCACTAAGCTGAGGAATTTGACCAAATGTACGCACTCGCGGCATTTCTCGCCTTGCAAAAACACTTTTCCAACAAGTTTTCTAAAATTCAAAAGTCAAAATTTTCAATGTAAACAAAATTTCCTTACACTTGCAATAACCGAACCAGCAGCACAAAAAGGCAGAATACTGCATAGATAGGGCTGCAAATTTAATCATTTCTTATCTGACCCAAAACACATTTGCCTGCAAAAACTTATTGAAATAAAACTATAAATACTGGGTGTTTACCTTTCTTTGTCACGTAGTATACAACCTATCGCGTTGGCAGCTCTGTATGTCAAAAAGTTTGATATTTGTTATTTCATAAAAATCTGCAAAAGTGCAAAATAAAACATTTGGTCAGCCGAAAATCTAATACAAATGTACGGTAGGTATTTTACAGCGCTTCAACTAATCAACCAATTTTCGCTCTGTAAAATACCCCTACCGTACTCTAATGTAAATAACTATTAAATAACATTTGTAAACATTTCACAGCTCTACAATCTTAAAATAACTGAACATTGAACACAGATGTTCCATTGGTGTGTAAAGACAGGGTCGAAAAATTGTGTCCGAGATTAGAAAAAAATTAATTGTCATAATATGTTTCATAATCATAATAAGTTTTGGGAAAAAATCCAAAATCATTTTTAAAACAACAAACTTTTATTACAAATTTTATGTTTCTTGAAATAAGTGGATTATCTAACAACATAATTTAATTATTTAATTATATACATACAGGTGTCCCAGAGTTGCGAAAAAGCTCCATAACTTGTTTGTTATTAAAGATATCAACTTTTTCTTTATTCTAGATGATAGCTACGCTTCTACTGCATATTCGGAAAATATTGCAGTATACATAGAGAGTGTCCCAATATTATAAAAACACTAAAGTTATGTTTTTTTAAATGGAAACTACCCACTTTGATTTTATTTTTGAACTCTATGCTAAATTATGAATCAAATTTATACAGGTCGTTTTTGCTTATCTGCCATCGTTTTTAATCAGTGGCGCTTTTTTTACCAGAATTTCGAATTGCAGGGGTCCCTTCGAAAATTCGTACCTTCCAAATCGTTGCACATAAATTAAAATGATTGACGCTGTTTGATTTCTGAATGTTTGCTGCATCTGCTGAGTGTTTACTGAACAACTTGCTTAGTCGCATATGCCTACTGCGATTTTTTAAACATAACGAATTAAAAATGTTAAAAACTCATTTTTTTTCAAATGACACCCCATATTTATTATTACACTGATCGAAAGCTTTTTTGACAACAATATAAGGTTTGTATAGTCGAATCGGAAAATCTAGGGTGCTATCCTAAAGTCGCTAAATTTGGTGCAATTTTTCCGTTAAAAAGACAATACAAAAATCTAGTAGGCCTAACAAAAGATAATCACACAATATGGTCACTCCATAAAGATGAATCAACCAACAAAACAGTGTTTAACAATTAAACATTTAATTATTTTAGTGATTTTTAGTGTTATAAACTATATAACCCCTATATAAACCCTATACAGTTGGAAAGCTTGTCAAAAAAGCTTTCGACCAGTGCAATAATAAATGCAGGGTGCCACTTGAAAAAAATGAGTTTTTGACATTTTTAGTTTGTTAGATTTAAAAAATCGCAGTAGGCATATGCGACTAAACACGTTATTGAGTAAACACTTAACAGATGCGGCAAACATTCAGGAATCAAACAGTGTCAATTATTTTAATTTATGTACAACGATTTGGATGGTACGAATTTTCGAAGGGACCCCTGCACTGTCTAGGCTACTAGATTTTTGTATTGTCTTTTTAACGGAAAAATTGCACCAAATTTAGCGATTTTAGGATAGCACCCTAGATTTTCAGATTCGACTATACAAACCTTATATTGTTCAAAAGCTTGTCAAAAAAGCTTTCGACCAGTGCAATAATAAATACGGGGTGCCATTTGAAAAAAATGAGTTTTTAACATTTCTAATTACTTCTGTTTAAAAAATTCCAGTAGGCATATGCGACTAAGCAGGTTGTTGAGTAAACACTCAGCAGATGCAGTAAACATTCAGAAATCAAACAGCGTCAATCATTTTAATTTATGTGCAACGATTTGGAAGGTACGAATTTTCGAAGGGACCCCTGCAATTCGAAATTCTGGTAAAAAAAGCGCCACTGATTAAAAACGATGGCAGATAAGTAAAAACGACCTGTATAAATTTGATTCATAATTTAGCATAGAGTTCAAAAATAAAATCAAACTGGGTAGTTTCCATTTAAAAAAACATAACTTTAGTGTTTTTATAATATTGGGACACTCTGTATATATACCGCAATATTTTCAGAATAAGCAGTAGAAGCGTAGCTATCATCTACAATAAAGAAAAAGTTGATATTTTTAATAACAAACAAGTTATGGAGCTTTTTCGCAACTCTGGGACACCCTGTATGTATAGCGGCCCGTGCTGAATCTTAGTCAAAATTATACGGCGTACTTGGTCCCCATTTTGGACTGTCCATCCTCCGTCGTACACTTTTCGTGTCAAAAGTGCCCAAAAATCTTCAAATCATTTAATTTAATTATTTAGATATTCAAATCATTTACAAAATGAACCCGGCGGAGATTCCTGCAATATTGGGGTATTCGGACTAGCTGGTTATCTTTGGACATTTTTGTCTTTTGCGGTATTTTTGTCCACTTCTGGCCAAAATTCTAAAAATTATGCTACCGGAAGTCCGATTTTCCCTGGATAATTTCCTAACAGACACACCAACCTTCTGTTTAGCTATTCTTACCACTTTTCTGCACACTGGGGTGTGAAAAGCCATGGCCTTCCACTTTTCGGAAGGTTGATACAAGGAATACGGTGCTAGCTGATACATATATCTTGGTTTTGAAAATTACGTACTATTTCATTGGGCATTTGCCCAACTAAACTATAGATAATTCTTCTAATTTCCAATTTGTAGGACATTTTGCGCAAACTGACTTACGATATCACTAGGTATGTCATATTGAAACCAAGAGTTTTGTTTCCAAAGCCATCTCGATAAGTTTCATAGATATCTCATTATGTCCTCTTGAACTTTTCCCCAAAGCTTATGAAAGTATGTTACGCCCAAATATTTCGTTCACGATAACTTTTCAAAAAATACATTGATTTGAGTTATTTGTACAGAAAATTTGGTAGGGGCCCAAAGCCTGTTGGTTTTGGTACCATCTGGTACCAATGGTTTTTGAAATCGTATGCAATTTCCTTTGATTACGATAAGTTCCGCTAAAACGACAGATTGGAAAATATTTGTTCTAGTAAGGACTCAAACCCTTTTAATTTTGGTAGAAGTTGGATTAGCTATTTTGAAAATATGCGCTATGAATGAAAATCTCTATCAGAATTATAAAAAAAAAGTATGTGTTTCCATTTGAAAAAAATTTTTTTTGATAGTTTAGCCTTGAAGCACTTAGGGCTATACGTGAATTTATTAGGTCCTTTTGTAACCTACTCGCAACCATTTAATTTGGTGTATAAATAATTAAAATCCTCCGATAAATAAGGGAGTTATAGACTCGTCTTCTTTTTTGGGGACACTATATGTTTCTCCTTGCTGATATTTTTTTATTTTTTGATTTTGCGCACAACGCTCATGTATAATGAAAATAATTATGGTAATCAAATGCGAGAATAACTGAACACGTGATCAGATTGAACCAATCGAAGCTTCGGATTCATGGGTTAATTTAATTCGAATTAAATATTTAATTCTATTTCTAGAAATTGGCCCTATTCTTTTAATACCAGTACACTAATCAAAAAATAAAAGTTGTCACTTTTCCTGCTTTTCCAGATTCCGCATTATTATCGGAAATTTTTGTATTGTATAAGTACATATTAACTTACTGCATATAAATAATAAATAAATATACAGGATGAGTCGGGAGGAATGGCCGAAACTCAATGAATGTATTTAGACGTGAAAATAATGTTAAAAAAAACTCAGATGTTCTTATCGGATTTTCATTTGTTTTCAAGTTATAGCATAATTAAAAATTTTATCTAACATTCTACTTGTACCAAATTTTCGTTTGTTTTCATATTCAAAACATTTTGTAATCAGAGTATGTGCCATATGTGAGGCTAAAAAACATTTGGTAAATACACTCGTGGAGTTTCGGCCGTTTCTTCCAATTCACCCTGTATAATTCAGTAAGTAAAATGTTATTTAGTAAAGAAAATTTAAACATTGTTTTCAAATATAAAATGAATTAGGCCAATTTGTCAAATAATTTGAAAAAAAGAATTTGTGTTTTGGGGGAAGTCAACAAAAAAGTGTGTTGGCTTTTCAAGAATTTATGCGGCAGATATCCTGACACGTTTGCCGTGAGATGTGTAGAAAGTGAAAGAAAAACTCCATATTCTTATTAAAATGTTGTGTATTTATTAAAATAAATTCATCATGTATTCATTTATTCGCATTTAATTATTAAACAATTTCCAAAACAAACTAATAAGAATGTATGCCATAACATTTAAACACAGTTAAAAGACTGTTTCTTAATTTAAGTAGGTAAATTATACAAAATATTCCAGATCCCTTCGTCTTTGTTCAATGCAAATTTGCAAACGAGCACTTAAGAACGGCGCAGATTCATCAATCATTTATTTTCTCACGTTTTGGTTCATTTTTTTACACTTTTTTCTTTATCAACACAACAAAAATGTCATAGTTCAATTCAGGTGATCGGGCTGGTCATGTTTTCGTCAACCGCAACCGAACCTAAAACTTAACTTGATTGACCATTAAAAAAAACGTATTATTTTTTAAGCAAATGGCGTTCTATACAGGTTGATTCACATAGCCTGTTCGTTACGAAAATTGGTATACCACTATAGTCGACTGCTCCAAGTTCAAATAATAAAATATTATAATTTATAACGTATCCCAAGAAGAGTAAAATTTTGGCATACGTCAAAACTCATTGTATATGTGAAAACGTTTATTAAAAAAACATTTCAATAATTCTCCTTAAAAAAACTTTCTGATGCATTTTGATAAAGTTAACTTAAATATTTAGCAATATTTCAATTTTCAAAATGGCCCCATTTTTATTTCACATTTGGATTCTGCGTTAAATTTTAAGTATAGAACGTCCTACTAACACTTATCTGTCATCGTTTTTGACCTGTAATTTTTTTCGCAAAAAAGCGAGGTTGCAACCATCGAAAATAAATAATTGATTTTTTTTATTCAATTCCTAAAGGTTTAGCCGATCTTTTGAGCCATTAGTGACATTTTTTTATGTTTCATACGCCTACTGTAATTTTACAAAATTGATAATCAAAAAACGTCTAAAACTTCATTTTTTTAAATAGCAACTACCATTTTTGACACTAGATATAAATGTAAAATTTAATTTTAAGGCCACTGTTACTAACATTATGCGTGCCTATTTCCAGCCGTTTTGGCGTAATTTCAATTTTTTTAAATAAATTATTCTCTTTTTTTTATCAAGCAATAGTTTTATTTGAATTTTTATTCAAAAATAGCATTGCAATAAATAGTAGATAACAACAAAATAATAAAAAATAAGCCAATTAACAAATAGTTATTTTTGTATTAAGTGCGCAAAGTGATTGTTTTTTGTTGGGGCATGAGAATGAGTTTTTGGTCGAGACCGTCAGGTCGAGACTTCAAACTCATTCGAATGCGCCAACAAAACAATCATCTTGCGCACGAAATACAAACACTATTTTTTCTACAACAGCATTTTAAAATTTTTGAATTTTTTAATTTTTGTAAAATTTTCCTTGGATGCTAAAATATTCGTCAAAAAGTTTCCTTGGGTGCTAAAATATAACTATTTTAGCATCCAAGGAAACTTTTTGACAAATATTTTTTCACTATCAAAAATGACATACTTTGCGACTTGATAACGATGCATAAATGTCACGTTTTTTTGACAGTTGTAGAAAAAGAATATTTTAATGCAAATGTATGCACCCTTTTCAATGAAAATATTTTTTGTTAATTTGCTTTTTTTTATTATTACGTTGTTATCTACTGCTTATTGCATGCGATTTTTGAATAAAAATTCAAATAAAACAATTGCTTGATTAAAAAAAAGAATATTTTATTCAATAAATTCAGGAATTCAATTAAAAAAATCAATATTTTTTTTCCAATGGTTCAGGAGTTATACATTTTTTAATGAAGCCCTGCAACCCCGCTTTTTTCAAAAAAGATGACATAGGTCAAAAACGATGATAGATAAGTGTTGACAAAAGGACGTTTCAAACTCAAAATTTAACGTAGAATCGAAATATGAAGTCAAAATGGGGGCTTTCTATTTCAAAAAACCAAGATGGCGTCGATTTCCGGTATTTCCGGAAGTGCCCCCATTTTGAAAATATTTCATTTGAACTTGCAGCAGTCGATTATAGTGAACTACCAATTTTCATATTAATACGATTTTGGGAAATCAGAAAGTTTCTAACGAACGGGCTACGTGAATCAGTCTGTATTTTTATTTGTGTAGGTACTGTAGGCTCCAAGAATCGAGTGGAGGCTCCATTTTTACATGGTCATTATGTATGTATAAATGACTGTCCCATCGTAGTTGGTGTTGAAAACCCACACGTGCCGCAGCCTCGCAACGTTAGACATATAGTAATAAAACCGCCCCCTAGTGCCCGCGTATTTTAAATAGCAGCTTCCAATTGGCTTATTAAAAACGTGCGCAGACTTTTGAAAGCCTGATGTACAGTCGATGGACAAATAAAACTGGGACAAAAATGACAATCCCATAAGTCAAAATTTACAAATTTGCATCGTTTAATTACGGCTTTATCACAAATAGGTTAACTTCGGTACGACGTATTATATTGAAACTGACAAATACATTGACAATTCACTAGTCGGATTTACATAGATTAAATTTTAAGTGTCCCAGTTTTATTTGTCCATCGACTGTACATCCACAAAAATTTCTTGACGGCATTTCATTAGTTTTAACCTCGCTTCGGCAGTTTGACCACGTGTTCATGTTTGGAGAAGATGTGTACGTCAATGAATGCAACATTTTTCTCAGTCTATCAACTATATCACATTCTTGTAACAATGACAAATGGCAAAGAAGCTGCTTCATTGTGAAACAGGCTTCGGCGTATATCGTTCTGCGCAACTAGGCCACATCCCCTTTTTTTATTACTATATCTGTTCGTTGGCCGGACTTTAGTAGAGAGATTTCCACTACCGCCAGTATCGCCACCTGTCGGCGATACTAATCTCACTCATGTCACAAGGCTTGCGGTACATCCAACAATTTTTACATTTTTTAAGTACTAATATGTCCAAAAATTAAGTGCTTGAAAAAAATGTTATGTAATTATGTTATCAATAAAATCTGTCAACTTGGAAAATAAAAATTTTGAACTTAATACATAGTGTTGGCTTCTTATAAAGAATTTTTCATATTGATAAAACCAGTAGACAATAATGACGTTTTCGCAGATTTTATACCTGTACAAACATCCTAATTTACAGTTAAAGAACATAAATTTAAAATATTTTTTTTGCTTTGCAAATGTATTGTTAGTTGCGTTTTCAATTCAGCCAGGCTTATCACTCGTGAAGTACCCCGTATAGGTAAATTGTTTCCTTTAAAATTGGAGATAAGTAAAAAAACTTACCGGCCTTTTATTATAAAAAATTTAACAAAACATTAGGCGACAACTAAATGTCTATTTTTTCTATAATTGCTTTCAAAACTAAATTTATAAAATTTAAAATTTTAAAGGAAATCTGAAGTATCAACGCAGTGACCATGTTGCTAGGTAACTAATAAAAAACAATGTGTGAAGTGAAAAACAGAAAAGCTTATGGGTGTGAAATCGCATTTCACACACTGTTGTTATGTATGGTTTCTATAGTTTCAATCTTACAACAGTGTAAAAAGAAAATTGCATGTAAGAAAATGATCCACTTCACGCATAGATAACTGTGCGTCAATATCAATTTTTTGAATCAATTGTAGAAAAAAATTATTGTCAGTATAGTATTACCTTCAAAACAGTTCTGCAAGATATTTATATCTTTTTCGCTTATTTTCTTTATAATAAGTAACATTTCTTCATATGTCGTTTCTTCTTTATTTTCTTCATGCGGTTAAACCTTCATGATTTCTTCATTCGTTTAATTGCCATAATTGGCTAACACTTGATCCACATTCCTGCATTGCACATTGATACAAGCCAATCTGTCCACCACAGTGGAAAATATCACTAGGATCGTAACCAAGTTTCAAAGAGACCTCGTGTATTGCGACGTGCTGTATACAGGGTGGTCCAACACTTACCATTTTTGCGATTACGCGGTTTCTAATTATCAAAAAAAATTACGCTTGGCTAGGAAGAGACACACATATGGAGCTATAAGCCTGTTCCATTATTTTATTTATTACCAATTGGGTTTCGCGCCAGGAGGCGATAAATAGAAATTAATCAAAATTCGAGATTTTTTTTTATCTAAATAGGTTCAAACTAATACAGAAAACAGAAATCTGAAAATAAAAAAAATTAAAACGCATCACATTGCCGATTATTTGCAATTAATGAAGGTGCCGCACAACTGACAGGAATTTATGACGTAGTTACGCTAACTGCCTAATCACAAACCAAACCAGAAGTAAGATTTACAACACCCCATCGCCAAACTACAGGTACTTACCCTATCAGGGCCGAACTCGGCTATTTTACGCCAGCAACTTCGGCAAACATTCTGAAGAAATTTTCAAATAAATTACGTAATGAAGTTGAAATTATTCAATATTCAGTTTTCTAAAATATCTATTTTTCATTTAAAGAAAAACCCTTTACGGATGAAAAGTTGCTGCGAATCGTTTCTACAATACACTGGAATTTCACCGGTACTGACCTGAAGAATGGTTTGGGGGAGCCGACAGCCCTGCGTCAAAAAGATTTATTGGGGGGCAATCACATTACGAGGTGTCTTATTCAGCTCTACCATAAGCGGTCTTGGATTCCAGCTTTCTTTAACTTGATATTTGACCGCAATTTTCACTATTACTTAATTATAATTCAAAGTCGGAAGTGGATCAATCAAAAAGGTGAGGAGTTCTGTAACTAGTAGAGAAAAAAATTTTTCAATATTTGAACCAATTTGATATTAAATCACTATAAAGTTAGCTCCATCACAAAAATTTAATTGAAAAAAATTGATCATGCTCAATCATAGAATATTAATTGTAGATTGTGCCTACGGAGTTTCAGAATTTTTGGACAATTATTAAATGTATAATCGCAAAAATGGTAAGTGTTGGACCACCTGTATATGTAATGATCCAAAGGAATTAATGAACTGGTTCGATAGACCTATCAGAGAAAGATGAAGCCGTTGTCGAAATTACCATAAGACGATAATAAATGAAGCAGGTTGGGAGCAAGGGACAAGTTGACCGACCGGATGTGTGCTTCCGTTCCCAGAATATCACCTTGCGAATACAGCTTTAGGTCTACTGATGACCGACATTGGCGTTTTTTTACAATCACGTACATTTCGTTGAGCATTTAGTTACCTACGTAGGCAACCCAAAATACATCACTCCGATTCACAACGGTAAAAATTTTAAGACAGGAAATAATTAAGTGTTTAATAGTCTGAAATAGTTATTTGCAATTTAGTAAATCAATTAATTTTGACTAATATTAATTAATTGATTATAAAATCACAAAAAATTGAATTTGCTGAATTTTCCCGATCAACGTTTTTTTAAGAAATTAGAAGAAATATTTCATTCAAGGTGTTTGATCATTTATTTAAAAAAAAATAATAAAAAAACCTAAAGTAATTGAAGCAAATATCAATTAGTTTTTATACTACTCTACTTACACATAACAATGTGATGTTACATATTTTAATTTAGAAACTGCACAAAGAAGAGTACATTGGACTGTAATAATTTATATTTTTATTTTTCACTTTAGTATAATTGCATGATAGCTCCTAGGATACGAAATACGTAAACATGTCCATAACAACCGGGGAATAATACAGGGCGTAATAAGAATAAGCGGGCGTAATGAATTCATAACGCCCTCATCAATTCAAAATTGCAAAGATGCCGATTTTTTTTTTTTTTTTTAAGAACACGTAAGTACATATAGTGAAAAATAAAATCTTGTACAGGGTGAGATGAGTTGTATCGTCAGTGGGAAAACATCCACTTCTAATCAATTTAAAATTTTCAAAAAATTCAGGAATGATTGTGTATCACTCTAGAACAGTCTGTAAAAATTTCAAAATTTTTAATAAAACAGGTAAAGATTTTGTTTTAATTCAATAACTGATACATTAATTTACATAATTTTTCACTGAGAGTCCTTTCAAAAATTCACGAAAAATTTGGTGTCATTGAAATCATGAAAACATCACCGGTTTTTGAAATAAATGGAATTTGATATTAAAGCCTAAAATTTAGCTATGATTTATTATTAAATTGGGCGGTCAGTTCCACAAAAGAAGTTGACGTAGGTTATTTATGATACCCTTTAGGGACTTAAGAATTACTAGAAAAGTGGTCAACAGATGTTCCCAACAATGAGATATTTATTTATGACACTGCAGTTGTAAATCTTGGTCATTTTTCGCTCTTAATGTTAAAATTGGAATAATTCAAAAACGAATAATTTTCTTTTGATGCGAATTTCGTAAATGTGTTCTTTGAATTAATTGTGAATTATGAGCGTGTACGAAAAAAAATTTTTTTTTGCTCAAAATCGATTTTTTTAATTTTATGGCTCTGAATTAAGTGATAAGTGAAAATTGATTACACACATTTGAAGTCTTATATCAAGGGAATGTAACCCTAAAGTTTCTTAATTTTTACTATTTTTTTAATAGGGTTAATCGTGCTGACGATAAAACTCATCTCACCCGGTATGCACCACGGCGTCACCGAATGATTACGCCCATCGAACGATATCCATCTCTCGGGCTAAAGCCCTCGAGCTGGATTCATCGTTCTCCGGGCGTAATCATCGTTGTAACGCCCTTGGTGCATAAATAGCTATTTCGAATAAAGTGTAGATTATACAGTGAGTTTTTTTAAGACTGGCCATAGGGTTTTACATGCTAATTTTTCAACCCCCTGTTAACTTTTGTTCCGATAAAAATATTCAAACCATTTTTGGAACAAAGTTGGAAGATTTTTTAAACTATCGGATAGATTACAATTTAATATCCCAAACCGTCGAAAAAGTTGTGAAAAAAATATTTTTTAGGGCGCCGAAATCGGCCGAAATAATAGTACGTCGAGCGGCCGCCAGAGTAGCGCCATTGTCGGCTCAATCAGCACCTGACGATCTCTAATTTTGGACGCTTTTGGCGCGCTAAAAATATTTTTTTTACAACTTTTTCGACAGTTTGGGATATTGAATTGTAATCTACCCGATAGTTTAAAAGATCTTCCAACTTTGTTCCAAAAATGGTTTGAATATTTTCATCGGAACAAAAGTTAACAGGGGGTTGAAAAATTAGCATGTAAAACCCTATGGCCAGTCTTAAAAAAAACTCACTGTATAACGTTAATAGACTGTGGTCCATCCTAATAAAGAGTAATATATTTTTGTTATTAGGTATTTAAATTTTAGCTGTTCAGTTTAGAACTCGAAGGAAATAGAATTTTTGCAGCGATAAAAATTATTTAATGCACATTATACGCCCTGAACAGGTGGATGGTCGTGCCGTAATTCGAGGCAAAAAATTTAAATTATCTTTCATCGACCATAAAAAATGTATAAAAGGGACTAACATTACGAGAGGGATGAAATGAAGCGTAGGAGGTCGACGTCGATAGAAATAATAAAAAGTAGGGTGAATATCGAAACGACTTGGAAACTTTTCGAATATTTTGTAGAATCTCACGACACGATTTAACTAGACGTGAAGCGAGCCGCTGCGATATTTCGTACTGAAATTGGTCTCGTGAAGTAATAGGTATAAAAAAAATATAGGACGAGTCGTTAAAAATCATGTTTATTGGTGCAATACAATCAGTGAAATTTTTGAACTAATTACTAAACAATGGCTGGTGTTATACCTTGAAATTGCAACATTGATAATTAAGATCTTTGTGAGAACGTTCTTAATAATAGGTAATAGTAATTATTAAACGCGTGTGTGTAAAATTGAAAATATTATTATGTTTAGATACGAAAATGTGTACCTACTTTGGCAAAAATAATTTTTAGAAGTACATATGTAGTTCAAATATATAAATAAAATAAAATTTTACAACCGATGACGAAAATAATTATATTTTGATAATATTATTTCTTCTAAATTTCTTGTTATAGTGTGCTCTAAGTATTTTTTTTTTTTATATTTGTTTAACTTTTTTTTTAATTCTTTGTTGTTTTAAAACTTTGTTAAAGGTAATATCCTTTTCATATGCCGCAGATCTCAGTAAAATAATAACAATATGTAGATGTTTTTAAAATTTTTAAATAGCAAAAGTCTTTTTTGTTGCTAAATAAGCTTTTTGTTCGACACTGTCAGAATTTGAGAATTTTCTCCTATATGAACAGATTTTGATAAATGTCACAACTTGTCAAAACGAAACGTCAAGCTAATTTTAAAGGTTTTAAGCGATTTGGAGCCTTTAAGGGGCTCGTCGAACAAAAAAACGTTGAATTCAACTCGTTCGTGTGTAAATTGGGCCTTTTTTGGCACACGTGGGCCACTTTAAAACGCGAGTGAAACGAGCGTTAAATAAACTACTATTTTCTTTAAAAAAAATTAAATCTGAAAAACAGCATTGAAATATGTGTAGAAACTAATATCATTTAATATCATTTATTAATATAAAAAATTAAATATGTTTTTCTAATAATTTTGGTACAGGGAGGAAAGTAATTTCCATCTTTTAAAGAATATAAATATTATGAAAATTAAAGAACTGAGTCAGTGTCGATCTTATCCATACACAATGTACCTTCACTCTATTCAGAATTTTTTCATTTGAAAATAAAAAATTGTTGGAGTGAAATCCTCTACATGGAAGTATGACGTAATATGTTTATGAGGATCACGTCAAAAACATTTTTACGTGCAAGACCTTTAACACAGTGCAACATGCTATTAAACGGGTACACGTGATTTACGCTGAATTCTGTATGGTACTTAGAAGTACCTTCCTGTGGGGTCTATTAAAAATAATAATTACTTTGAACGAGCCAATCGGGGGGGGGGGGTCAACATGAAAAGAATTTTATCGTTTTCCCTTTTTTAGATTTGATTTTTTTAACAATAATTTATCAGAAAAAATAATTTACTAATTTTTCTTAAAATTATTATGTCTTTGAAGTATTAAATGATTTTTGCACTACTAGTAATAAAGTCTAGCGTTATCGGTTGTCATAGAACACTGAGAAGTTTCATTTTTCTACGTTGGCCCAGTGACAGGTAAATAATTTTTCATTATTAACCAGTGGTGAATAATGGAACAACCGTCACCTAGCAACGAAAGATTGTCGTCTATTTCATTGGTTAACGTAGACGATTTTCATACCAACTGTCAAGAAGTGACAACTCGAACCCGTCGCATCCGACAAAATAATTTGATTAATAATTATTATCAGAAAGGGTTTTAAGGTATGTAGTAGTGAAAAAAATAGTATATAAACCACGGTGGAGAAGTCCCTTATAGCCTTCGCGCCTTACAACCCTCGGCGCGCCTCGGGCTCTAATCTTGGCGCTCTGGCTATAATCATGAACTTCTCCACCTTGGTATATAATATACTATTATTAAAATTCTGTTCAGTTTCAAAATGTAAATGTGACGTAAATCGTTCTCACGCAGATTTTTATTTGAGCAATATTTTTATTTATTTGTCGAATATTGTTCGCAGAATATACTTACAGGCTGTTTGATGAAAAACGCCTCAACCCATAACTTTTTTATTTATTACCCGATTTCAATGAACAAAAAAATCAAAGATATGGTTTTTCAAGCGCTACAAAACAGCCATTAAATATATTTTTTTTGGCGTTATCTTCAATAGCTAACGATAGTCAACTTTTTTTTTTAAATAGACACATGTAGTTTTGTAGGCATGGTCTGGTAAGGTTTTTTTTTATGAATCTAATGATGTATTGAAAGTTATCATTTGGTTCATAGCTAACTGAAAAAAAAATAAAACAATTTTTTGTGGTTCAGCTTATTATAACATTTTTAAGAGTGCCGTGAAAAACAATCGGAATACAAAGTACGATGAATGTCATCTAAACGTCAGCTTAGAAATTTTGATCTGCTTTTTTAAACTTTTTTTATTTACCTAAGTATAAAATAACACTGTCAGTCATGCAGGGTAGCAGTCATTTGACTATTATTTTATGTTCGAGTGTAATAAAAATCGTAATTAGTCAAAAACAAAAATAAAAAAAAAAAATAATAAAAATAATAATAATTATTATTATTCATGTTTTCCAAGAAAATTATATTAAAACTCTTCAAGATTGCACCTGAAAATTTTCAAACTCACACTTGACATTTGTTGCTATTTGTATTTCAATTGTTTTTCACGGCACACTCGAAAATTTCATAATAAGCTGAACCACAATAATTTTTTTTTTTTCAGTCAGCTATGGACCAAATGATAACTTTTAATACATCATTAGATTCAGAAAAAAATACTTTACCAGACTAAGCCTAAAAAACTACATGTGTCCATTTAAAAAAAAAAGTTGACTATCGGTAGCTACTGAAAATAACGCCAAAAAAAATTTTTTTTATGGCTGCTTCGTAGCGCATGAAAAACCATATCTTTGTTTTTTTTGTTCATTGAAATCGGATAATAAATTAAAAAGTTATGAGTTGAGGCGTTTTTTATCAAACAGCCTGTATACAGTGTGAACATAAAGTTTGGAACAAAATTCATAATAACATTATGTGATGTTTTTAGGAATTAATTAATTGACGATATTTAAAGACTTTACGGTATACTGGGTCGTAAATATCTGTTTATTTATCTCTGGTTCTACGTGTAAAGTCATGACGTCTCTTTTAAAACATTGGTTTTAAGTTTTAATACATTTTTAAAGCAGCTTTAACTTCTTTATTCTCAACGAAATATTTCAGTTGTGTATTTTAAAAGATTTATATTAGTATAGTACCACAGCAATATAAAGAACAACAGCGAAGATTCCCAACTATAGTTGATTTTTGGAGAGAGTTTGTTTGCGTTCTGTCTTATACGCAAAGAAAAACATTTATAGAGCAACGAGATGTTCCAGATATAGACGAATCGAGGTTAAAAATAACAGGCTCAGCTCTGTGTACCATTCATAGAGGTTTCTTCTTGGGTTTCTCTCTATCTAGGTCTTAAGATTTGGCTTCATACTGAATTTTAAATTAGGTATTATGTTATTTATGGTTGGTAAGAATAAACAAAAAAATTAAAGTTACAAAACTAAAAGACTGTCTCAGCAAAAACATGTCTAATGCCAATTTGAAAAGGACGATTTCTTGATTTTCGCGAAGAATTTGACAAAATTTTAAGAAAATTTATAACCACGGATGTAAACTGGATCATTTGGTTATTACTCGTCGACACAACCGATAGAAAAGAAGCCTCAAAGCAGTAGGAGCATGGCAACACTTCGTCTCTGCAAAGGGCTAAAACATCATCCACCGGAAAGATCATAGTTTCAGTTTTCCAGGATCCCAGAGAAATAGATTAAACCTCTACCATTTTGTGAGAATTTTTTAGGTCCGCTTGAAAGAAAAATTCTCACAAAGAGTCCACGATGACAAAATGGTTGTTTAACCACAATCGTAACGTAGACGTAGGCGGTTGTATACTTGGCCCAACCAACAAATATAGTAATAAAACCGCCCCCTAGTGCCCGCGTATTTTAAATAGCAGCTTCCAATTGGCTTATTCGAAATGTGCGAGGATTTTCGAAAGCCTGATGTTGATGTACATCCACAAAAATTACTGACGGCATCCGGCATCTCATTCGTTTTAACCTCGCTTCGGGAGTTTGACCACGTGTTTATGTTTGTTTGTTTTCCTTGGCATTTTTCGATTTGTATTACAAAATAGTTTTTTTTAAGACTTATAAGAATGATAAATGGCAAAGAACCTGCTTCATTGTGAAACAGGCTTCGGCGTATATCGGTCTACGCAACTAGGCCACATCCCCCTTTTTTTATTACTATATCTGTTGGTTGGGCCAAGTATAGTATCAGACAGAACGTTGTGGCAGCTCACTCGATCGGTAGACACATTCACGGGAAGAAGTTAATGAGAAGCACTAACAATTTTCTCCAAAATAGTCCACTAAGTTGTTCTGAATTTCCGAAATCAACAGTGCACTTATGAGACCTCTTAAGACGTGCAATGGTCTACCAGACGATTGAGAATATAAACCTGCTCTGCTAGCACATCAGACCAGCTTACAGCAGTTCATCACCCGAGTCATTACGCGCATCCTGAACAAGTTACTCTACTTGATTCTTTTCTCACTTCTCAATTATTGTCTTTGTTATTTAAATAAATTAGTATTTTGTTGCCCAATCATGTGGCATCCGTTCTTACAATCATACCCGTCACTGCCACATCCTCATCAACTCCGCTACGAACGCGGGAATATGGGTTCTTCGGGCTTTTTCCAGTTCCTTAAATGAAAAACTTCTCAGCTGAACCGATTTTTTTTTAATTGAGAAGTTACTGCAATTAGTGCGGAGTATTTTATTCACTTAGAAGAAACATCATCAGGAGAAATAGAAAAGTAAATTGTCACTTGGTTGGAATTATAGCTGCTTTTTTTTTGCAAAAGTTGTAAAGAAGGGATAATTTGCAACCGAATTGCTTTGCATCGACACAAGTCATTTTCTCAACGAAAATTATGATTTATCATTACATACTTTTGTTGAAAATTTATTAGCTTCTCATTTAAATTTGTTATCGACTTATTTGGTGTAATTTTTGCGTTTACAGCAGTTTTAAGATTTAGCATTATTCTCTCATTATTTACATGAGAAATTACAAAAACTGGAGAAACATTAGATAGCGGAGAAAAGTACTTGTTGCGCCACCTGAACATAACGATCTGAAATAAAACCACGGAAAAGAAGTTCTCTTTAAAAAGAGCCTCATTTGTAAATAACGAATAGAGCAATTACTTCAGGAACTCGGTTTTATTTTGATTTTATTTTATCATTAGCGTTTGTTTATGCGTTGTGAATGCAGTGCTCCATTCGCAAAGATTTATTCTTTTGCCTCTCATTCAAGCCGATTCAAATCATGACACTCGAATAGACACTACAGCTACAAAGAAATAGAACACAATAGTCTATTAACAACAATGGACCAATTAAACCAAATTACAAATTAACACAATTACACGAACGTATAGATCATTTTTTTACACACAATACCCGATCCTCGCTGTAAAACATTCATTCGCTTAAGTGGGTGTACAATAAGCAACATTCAGAAACAAATTTACAACCCATCATAAAACTAAAAATCCCAAGAAATACGAGATGAAGTTATTTAATGTTATTGTGACTACTTGTCCGCTTTATTTTCCCATTTGATGGCAAATATTGATTGTAATTGATGGTTTCAGATCGTATCCTCGACATCCACATCATTAATCAATGATCCAAGATGCAAACCAAGAACATAAATATAGAAAGGGCGCCCAACAACAACATAGATGGAGGCGGTACACGCATCAATATGCCCGAGGTAACCAAACAGCAGAAAAACATTTCCATAGGTATAATCGCAGCATGCTATGATACGAACGTTATGACTTACGACTATAGTAATGCTTGTGGACAGTTCAATAGCCAAGGTAATAATTCTTGTGGAGGCCATTGGCGTAGATAGCTGCTTTTAATGCCGGTCGTTCCGATTAAATTGTGATTCTTTTTGTGGAAAAACTAGTAGGCTTGAGAAACAACTTGCATCTGTCATGTGTCACTTTAAAGAATTTTATGAGCACAAGACGCCCAAGAATTACTTCTTTTGAATAAAATCTATGACTAAAAATATACCCTCTGTATAAATTATGCGACTTGAGGGCACGGAAGTTCTAATTTTGTAAATAGGAGATTATGCTCGCATATTTATTGCAGTTGGATGAGAAAAACTGTATACACAAGTGATACTTTGCATGATTAATTTACACAAACGTTGCCTTACAGCTATCGTTTTGCATAAATTTTCATCTTAACACGATTGCTTAAGAAAATTAATTTTTTGCGATTGCAAATTGCCATTTACATTGATTTTACATGTTAGAATGTAAGATTGTTACAAACCATGTTCATAAATAATTGTATTTTGATGTTGTTTGCTTTGTAAAGTAAGGCAATAAAAGACATTTATAATTGACATTTATAAAAAAGGAATCCGGAAATTAACAACAAAATATCATTTTGTAAGTAGCTATTTAAACAAAACAAGACAATCCAATGTTGATGAAAACTAGCATAGAAAAAATTTATACCAATGAAAACAACCTTCTTTTTCCTTAATAACAGTTTCGAAGCTCCTGAAGTTCTTAACTATTTTCATCTTTTGAACCACTTGAAACTTGATTTTATTTTATTTTTACTCTGAAACTTTCCTAATTAAAATTTTATAAAAAAAATCAAATTTGGAAATCGTCTTTGACAATTTAAAAAGAAGTGGTTCATGTTTTATAACTGGTTGGAATATAGTATAAACAGCTCTGCGGAGACCATTCATGGTCCGTAGAATTACTAAATTATAAACTTACATTTGAGGAAATGTTAAGGCAATACAAGAAGGTATTATGGTAATAGTAAGTACATAGTAAAATTTAAAATGATGAAAGGAAAAATATTTCATTAACGTTAAGTTGATTTATCAAGTAGACAAAAAGTAGTTGTGGAACTGCTGAGATAAAATAATTTTGAGGTTAAAAGATTAGGAGGTTAATTAATCATTAGGCAACCAAATGTGGAGGGTGTGATAAAGGAAAAACCTCTTATAAATTGTATCATAACCTTTTAAAAAAGTGTTCTACAGGCATGTTTAAAGAGAAAAAATATACTGACAATAAATAAATAGTATTGTTAATGATTAGAGTCTAGTTATTTTATTATAGTCGTTTTCAGTGACATCCGTGCTGTCACAATGACAGTATGTTGGCATTACTTGCTGTTTCAGTTTAGTAATTTTGAATTTCCTAACTTGGCAATTGAGCTTGACGCGGCAAATTGACAAATTATTACAAATTATTTTCTATAATTTCAAACAAATCAAACAAAATATGTTGTCTGATTTGAATTCCGAGGATGACTTAGTTTAACCATGTTTTACACCATGTTGAAGACTGAGTTTTATTATTTGTTGTTGATGTTTCACGAAATTGCAATTTTCCTTTACCATAACCTCAATTTCTTGTTTGACATTTTTTTAACTAGGATTTGCTTATACTCTGAATCCTGGTTATGAATTTGTGTGTACAATCTGCACCAACATATTAAAAATGATACTGACAGCACGGATGTCGTTGAAAACGACTTTATGTATTAGTAATGAGGCTATAAGTAAAATAATTGGAAACGAAATTGAAAGGTGAGTATAAGTAGTAGTGAGAAAGTGAATAAGTAGAAAACAGGACGAGAGGAAAACCAGAAGTTAAAACTGATTCCAAGAGAGAAAAATGGAGACGAGACCAAACGCATAATGGAAGAATTGAGGAATATGCAAATAAGCAAAATGAAATAAATAAACCCAAAGATGGTGCTGATTATGAGAATAAACAACGTAAAGTAGATGTTTAAATAAAAAAAAAGTTGCGACGAAATTTAGTTGGGCAGGCCAGAAAAATAAAATATTATCTAATTGAGTTTTAATTCAAAAATTCTCGTTAAATACCGTGTTTCAAAAAATTTGTGAATGCTGGCTCTGAAAACAAAAGATTTGAAAACGTATAGCTTAACTTGAATAATTCAGCCATAAATGTCATTATTACGGAAGTTAACATAAACGAACATCAAAAATGTTTTTGGTTTGAGAGCTCTTCTCAGATGAATGAATCGCCGCGCCGTTACTACATCTGACCGAGACGCCCGTTCCATAGATACGGTCCAATGACACTGTAATCACAAATTCAAAGTTAGGTTATGTGAGTCTGTGGTTGTGTGCAATAATGTACAGCTGTTCCACAAATTTCTGTTTTTCACACATTTCGCATAATTCTTGATCGTATTATTTTTAATAATATACGGTACATGCATTTAAATTATATTAGAAATATGTATTTATGTTTTCTGGTTTCTTTAAAGATTTGACACTTCCAATGTCGGCCACCTTGAAAATGATTTAAATAATTTTTCCGGTTTTCATGTTTTTTTTTGTTGAAATGTAGTTTATTCTAGCATGATGTTTTCTAATTGGTTTACAAATGGACTGGTTTATGCAAATTTCAACGTCATATGGTATTTCTTTATAAAAGAGTGTTAAAGTTACACTTTACAAATTAATTAGATGAGGAAATACACTTGCTGTGCGATAAAATTCCCCTATTTTTAAAGGAAATTGTCCAAACGACATAAACATTATTTGAGTGTTAGTCCCTGATTTATTGTCTCTGCCATTAGGAAAATACAAGTTGTTAGATTTGAAAAATTAAAATAGTTTCTTTTTTTCAACATACCCTTCAGGGACTTAAGAGTTACTATAAAAGTTGTCAACAGATGTTTATTGGCTCTTTACCAACAATGAGTTATTTATTTATGACACTGTAGTTGTAAATCTTGGTCATTTTTCGCTGTTAATGTTAAAATTGGAATAATTCAAAAACTAATAATTTTCTTTTGATGCGAATTTTATAAACGTGGTCTTTGAACTAATTGTGAATTATGAGCGTGTACGAAAAAAATTTTTTTTTGCTCAAAATCGATTTTTTAAATTTTATGCCTCTGAATGAAGTAATAAGGGAAAATTGATTGCACACATTGAAAGCCTTATATCACGGGAATGTAATCCTAAAGTTTTGTAATTTTTACTAATTTTTAATAGGGTTAATCGTGAGGGCGGTAAAACTTGACTCACTTGGTACATATGTACGTGTGTTCGGAAAGTTCGGAATACATTCAATAAAACTGTAAGTATTAATTTCTGAGAAAAATCCTCGAAGAGGTCAACTTTGTTTTTTAAAGTGCATTCATCAGTACCTACTTTACTTATGTCGACAGCTTTTCATCTCCTGATTATGACGTCATCAATATTTTTTTTAAATGACAACCCCGCCTTTTTTCTTCTTTTTCTGATAGGCCTTCGTACTAGCTAAACCACGAAAAAAAAAGATATCTTACATAACAATTTTTTTGAAAGCAAAAAAAATGTATTCAATTCGTTCGTGGGTAAATTGGGCTTTTTTGGCACTCGTGGACCTTTAAAACGCTCGTTTCAAAATGGGCTTTTTTTTGACACTCGTGGATCTTTAAAACGCTCGTTTCACTCGCCATTTAAACTGGCGCACTCATGCCTAAAAAAGCCCAATTTACACACGAACTCGTTAAATAAACTACTATTTTAAAGCAATGCAACTTAATTAAACCACAAGTAAAAATTTAATTTAAAATATTCAAATCATTATAAAGAATATCATAAAAACATTGTAAATATGCATAGATTTGCACAGCGTTTACAACTCAGTTATCTGCACCGACCGCATTTATTTTTCAAACAGATTTCGGACAGGCCCGATTTTTTGGTTTACACCAAGCGCATATTTCTGTTTAGACAATTTGATTAACTGAACAATTTGAGATGCTCAGACGGATTTGCGCAAATTATTTGAGTGTGTAAACCCAGCATTACCCACCCACCACATCATCTCAAACCCTAACCGCATTCAAGTCTCCTGATCAAGGACAAGCACTGCGGTTAAGAAATCTAGATAAATTACGTTTTGTCACCGAGCTGCGTGCACGATCAGATTAACCAACGGTCGAGTCGTTTAAATAATGAAGAATTAAACGATTAGCCATTTACCACGACCACCACCAGTGGCGTACGCCCCTTCTCCCTGTCTGCTCACTAGCAATTTATCACTAATCGTTCGGAATTTGTTGTTTCAGAAAACGGTACTAATGATACAGCGCGGCTGCCATAGCATCCAAAACGGTCTGCCTGAGGGCCTGCAGACCAATGCCGATGCAGACGGGGCCCCGCCGTTGCCCCCCAGAACGGCCATTATTTTCACCCCTTTGCCTGCTGTATCCAAACCGCAAGGTAAGACAACAAAAAAAAAACGATCTAATTATCTTACAGAGTGGCGCAGTCAAAATTATTGTGCGTGGCGTATTTTGTTCTTCAGAAACTTCTACATATTTGAAGCTAGTCCAATTTTTATCATTAAAATATTATTTTTATGAAGAGTGAGAGTGTAACAAGGTAAAATGGTAAAAAGGTAATGATAATGAAAATAATAGATAATACGGCAATTTGTCGTTGAAAGTACTGTCATCATTCGATCAGTGAAGTTAAGCAACTTGGAACATGGTCGTTGTTTGGATGGGTGTCTGCCGGGGAAACCGCATTTAATTGTAATTTCAATAGGTACATACTACATAGTTTTATTATTTGATCCCACTATTGTCTATAATCTGTAATATCGATGCGAAAATATTATAAAATTGTGCTTTCAAAGGAATTATCGTAACTCGATAGAAATAATAATAATAAATAAATCTGGCTTTGGTTTCACTCCCCCTTTTTCAATAATAAAAGTTATATAATTATCATTATTATTATCCATATGCTTCCTATCTATTTAGACAAGGGCGAATGTTCCTTATACTTTTTCTACTTTTAGTACCTATTCATTATTATTATTATTTATTAATGGATAAAGGGATCACACTATCAGTATCAATAAGTTTCAAACTAAGTTTCTTCTTGGTGGGTTGAAGGTTAAATAAGCTGAAACTATGCTCAGCTAGATGACTTACTTTGTACCACAAGGAATTTATTAGAGTTTCACTTTCGTGACCATAATTTAGACGTCGAAATTGGGCTGGTATCCGTTAATTATACACCACTAGCGGTGAAGTTTTAATTCTGTTAAAGTGGAACTCGTGGTAGTTGTTTGGGCCCACGGAACACGAAGAGAATGTGGCGTTGATTTAATGGAACATGTAAGGAAGCCTCGTTTTATGGCAGAAATAAAATGGAGATTTTAAAGCGATATAAAATAAAAAATTTGGGTGTTGCGGCCATTTAAATTATTAACTAATCTAATCTCTGAATTGATCTAATCTTTGACCTCCATTTTTGCGATTTAAGCTTGTTGATAACCTTCACTTCTTGCAATAATTTTTAAGTACCCTGACACGTAGGCCGTAACATTTCACTTTTAATGTTGTGTTTTTTTTTAATAAAGGAGTTTTCAAGATATTATGGCATTTAATTTTAACCAAAATAAGCTGATTCTGAGAAAAAAATACTAGACGTAACAAAGTTGTTGATAAAACATGTATCATACGTTTGTAGCTACAAACAGCTAATAAGTTTGCAAATTACATTAAAATTTAAACTCATTAGTTTAATCAATTTTGAGAAAAAATTAAGCACATATGGCAATTCCCGAAGTACTTACTTAAACAGCTTAAACAAGCTTTTAATGCCAATATATTTTAATCTAACATATTCGACAAAACTTATTATTTTTCGTATCCCACCTCCACCCGGCGGCACGGCAATTTTGCCGGAGTACATACACTATTATGGATAATACTATCAAATAATAGCGCAGTGCTTATCAACATAATTACCGGCGTCTCGCCTCCACATTTTGACTTTTTTGTGTTTTATGTTCTGTGTCAATGTTAAGGAATTTCCTCATGATATGACATGAGTATAATAATATACCTTTTTGAATTTCAACCACCAATGTGTTCTCTAAGTCCAAAATTTTTAAAAAGAGATTCCGGTTCTATTCCCGTTGCTGAAGTTATAAATGGTAAAATCGAAATTTTTTCTAAACACCAAAGATTTCTCATAGCAACGGAGAGTTCTAAATATTTATTAATTTTTGTATTATATGTCTGTGTTATATTGTGTGAATTTGGAACAGCTATATCTAAAAGATATGCTTGCTTTTGTTGTTTATTTAAAATAATAATGTCTGGTCTGTTATGCTGAATATGAATGTCAGTTAAAACTGTACGATCAAAATATAATTTGTAATTCTCATTTTCCTAACAACTTTCTGGTTTATAATATAATGTGGTTGTGTATCCTTTAATTTAATAAGTTGAATTTAACTGCTAAATTCATGTGTATAATTTTTGCGAATATATCATGACGTTTTTTATATTCGCTTTGAGCCAAAACGGTGCAAGAAGAAATGATGTGTTCAATGGTTTCCCCTTCAGTTCCGCAAATCCTACATTTATCAATGATCGATTGTAAACCGCATATGTGTTTTTTATAATTAATAACATAATTACATAACATTTTTGTTTTATAATACAAAAATTTCCGATAATATTGCGGAATCTGGAAAAGTGCCCCGAATGCTTACAGCGTTTCCACGTTGAATGGTAAGGGAAACCCTCTCGAAAAGGAATTTCTTTGATTTTGAATCGCCTGATTCCGCGATAAGTCGGTTTCTGATGACATTAATGAAATCGATGGCTTCTTTGCACCAAGGGCCTAAGGTTTCAAATGCTAAACCTTTAAACACGTAGTTTGACGAAATGATTGAACTATATTCGACAAAGCTTTTCTAAACATATTCTTAGACTCTTTTACGAGCATTTGGTAATTTTGTTCTTTTAAAATTCATTTAGGAGTCAACAGTTCAAAAGAAAAATTTTGGAAGTTACATTAGTAGATAATAGTATATGCATTATGATACAAGTGCATAAGGAAGTCTTTAAAACATTTACGACGAATTTAACGTCGCTAGTACTTTAAAGGTCCGATTTCGCACGCTTTTTAATTTCAAAAACAGAAATTGTTTCAGATAGGTATAATAAAAAAGTTTTAAAAATATTCTTAGATACATATGATAGAATATATCTACTCATTTAATTTATTGTGAAGATTTCGTCTATTAAAAAAATAGTGTATTTTTTAAAAATTTATAATTGTGAATTATTAAATAATGTTAAAAATATGAAAGGAAACTTTGGTGCAAGAAGATTTTATAATGAAATACGATAAATCAATTCATCATACGTGAACTAGATAAATAAAGTAGAATTAAAAATGCATACAACCTGGACCAGTCGATCCGGTAGAAAATTAAGTAGATGCTTCTAATTAATTCCTCATGTATGACTTTTTAATTAATCAGCATATCTAGTTTAATTAAAATAACTGTAAAGTTGCGATCAGATTTAAAACTTATTTACACCTACAATCGTCTCGTTTTTTTGTAATAAAAATTAATACGACAATCGGTAATGTCATTGTGGAATAATCTTGCTTCTTCGTAAGCTAATGAAATGCATTTATCTGCAGTCTCATTTCCATAAACCTCTTAAGCCTTATCAGGACGTAAAGAAATATGAAATATCTTAATTGACGCGATACCTTTACCGAAACCCATAAAAACCATCGACAAGCCACCGGAGAACCCAATTAACTCCGATGAAACTGCGCTCGTATTCCAGCCAAGCTTTTCGTCATCATCAGCTTCTTCCGATGTCGAAAACTCGTCTCCCAGTCGACGGTTGAAATCTCCACCCTAACCCAGTTCCTCCCCATCTAACGACCTTCCGCAACACCCCCTCCGCCGCCAATCTGAAAACAAAGGATAAACAAACAAGAACACGAAACACTTTCTTTCTTGGGTACCGCCTCGCGTACGAATTCCACGGAACCATCGCGGTACCAGTCGAAGCCGAGCCGAGCCGACCGCTACCGACGTCAAAGTCTAATCTGCTGCCACAACCTGTTGTGACGACGCCAGGTGCAAGAGACGGTCGTTTCCGGCGTTGTTCTTTTGTTTGTTCGGGAATATGGACACGTGACCGGGAGATTTTCGCGCTTTTCAAGTGTTCCGGTGCGGTTTTTCGGTGGGTGTTTGCTGAGGCCACCCGGAAAAACTGGAGCATAACTTCACGGGCACCGGTAAGTTGCGTAATGTTCAAATGTGGTCCCGGTAAAGGTTCGCGCACGATTTTTTTAATAGTACAGTAACCGTGTCCTACGAGAAGAATCTTATTAGCGAGTTGCGGAGATTTATGAGTCGTGTACCGTGAGGACTGATGAAGCGTGCGATAAAGGTACTTTAGTGGGTTTTATTTATTATATTTGCGGAATCTTACGGGAGCTGACGCCGCTTTATAGTTCACACGGTGTAATCGACTGTCGTTAAAGTCCTCTACGAACGTATCATAAGAGTTAGATGGTGAGGATAATTGTTTTCGTGAAGAGATGTATGCAAATGTAGTGTGTTACCAACACAGGAATATTTGTGATGTTATTTCAGGAATGGGAGTGGGGATTTTCAGTATCTGAATACGTTGAGAAAGTCCCGTGATGATAATACAATGAGAGGTCTCACACCCAACTATGTTGACAGATCTGGTGAGAAGCAGATAGATGTGAAAGATTTTACTTTCAGATGAGACAAACTGCGACTAACATATTTTAAATGCTTCAGCTAATAAGAAATATGAGAACATAATTACAGTATTTTAAGAACTCGAAGAAAGGCCCACCAAATATAATTTTCGTGTTATGTAACATACAGAGTAAAGAGTCTTTAAAAGATGATGTAATACATCAGTAAAATCTTAAAACAAGTTTCTTTATTATTTGTTAATTAACTAATAAATAATTGATTAATTGACTTGACAAGTTTATTTTGCTTAACACATTATAACTTACTTAATTTACTTGTTTCCACTTACTCGTGAACCAATTGAACTGTTGTAGATACATACACATTAAAATGACTCTGAAATTTTCCCCATTTTTTTATTTAATACGAAAATGTCATGGGTTTAGGGATGTAAAATACGAAATTAAACTGTTCTTGATGGATTTTTAACATTTAAATTAATTATCAGTTTCCCTGCACTAAAAAAATATCCATATATTGTACATTATTTCTTTTTTTATTCATGCTTTTGTACTTAATAAATACAATTTTATTTTTATCATATTCGAAAACATTAGTAGTTGAGAGAGTAGTAAAATGAATTCATTTTTTGACAAGCTAAGAGTAACCAAAAAAGAGTAGTCATAAATATTGTGTTTTTTAAAATTTCACCTCAAAGTAGGCGTTGAAGAGTCGATTGTGAACGCACTACGGATTACAGATCACGGATCAGTTGTTTAAAGCTAACCTCACTTTATTAAAAAAAAAAAAATCAGGTACCGACATTTTTTGTCAGATTATTGCACAGTGTGCATTTTAGAGAAATTTTATCGGGTTATTTTTTGTTTTCTCGTTTTGATTGGTCAATATTTGTCACGCAATTGGTTGCTAAACACATGAAGGAAATAATCAAGAAAAAAGAAAAAAAACCAGACAAGGGAAAAAAACTTCTGTAAACGTGTGGCGTAGCTTTAATCATACTAACAGCTAAAGTGAAGAGAGACTTTGCAAAAGTTGTTTATGGTCAATTCAGTCACGATTTTTTCGAAAATAGTATTTTCTCATAAATATTTTTTGTTCTCGTTTGAAAACAATTTTGTACAATAAAATTCACCTAAATGTCAAAATTGACAAACCGTACGTTTTCAGAAATGTTGTTTTCCATAGACATTCCTTGTCTCCTTTTTTATTGGTCATATTGTAGGTACCATAGCAAAAATTAATTCAATGTTCAGAGTAATTTGTTTAATGGAATCGCTTATTCCTTTAAAAAAAATCACAGGGGAACTTTAAATTGCAAATGAGATAAGCACAGCGATTTACTTTTTTGGCAAATTTGATTAATAGTATATTAAAATACAAGTTGCAGAAGGCATCTATTCAAGCACGAATTTGAAATTCCGCGTAGCGGCGAGTTGAGGAACAAATAAGTGCTTGAAACAGAAGATTGGCTTATTTCTACTTCTCTTGTAATGGCTCTTTGGTCAATATGCCGATTTTGTTCAACAATCTCCAACACCAGAATTTCGTTCTCAAAACTAGTCGCAGTTCTTACAAGCTAATTGTGACGCAATAGTATATTAAAATACAAGTTGCAGAAGGCATCTATCCAAGTACGAATTTGAAATTTGCTTGAAGGACCTTCTGCAATGAGTGTTTTATACAATTTTGCCGCTTTATACCATTTTAGAAATAAAAAAATTAAAATTTTAAAAGTAGGGAATTTAGTTGAACTTTTTGTTCATTGTTATATTTAATATATTTTGTTCTCTGCGATATTTATTTTTTGACGTATGTCAGTTGAGAGTTCAACTTTACCAACATCAATACATTAAATTTTACTAGTCTATTTTAACACGCCCGAACCTTTGCAAAACTTGCTACATCGTCGCGCATTTGTGCTGTTGAATATGGGTGTTTTAGCTATTAAAGGTTCTGTTACAAATCCGCTTCATCGGTAAACAAGACTATTCGCAAAAAATCAGGTTCACAAAACTCGTTTGGTTGCAGTGCTTGTACCCGGTGAACATGATAGGGGTGCAACGTGCAACCCTTGCTCAGTGCAGAGTGCGACATACCACAAACTGAGAAACCTGAAATTCACAAACTAACTGCCGGATACTTGTTGACGGGTTTTCTTCCACAGTCTCTAGAATTTAGGGTTCGAGGTCTAACACCCGTGGCGTCACTCTTGGACTCTCTCTCGGTCGAAAAGTACCATTTTACCGCAGACAACAGTCAGAAATGTTTGCGAATGCGGAATGCGGAAACTTTTCGCGATGCAAAGCTTGTGCCCTTAAGGCAACACCATCTGTACTTCCGTAGCAAAGTATCGGTCATTTCACTATTGGTACAATTTTCCATGATAATGAACTACTGTCGCACTGAACGCAACTAATCTGCACGCGGTACGAGCACCCGCGTAACAAAACTTTTTGCACCTTTCTTGCGTTGCACTCGATAACTTTTTATCTTACTGTTGGTCCTAACGTGATATCAGTGTCGTACTCAACTTTCGTGGTTGAACTTTACATGGCATTTGTGCCCTTATGCGGATCTATAGTGCAAAATTGAATGCATGTAATTCTCACAATTTGTCTGAAGATTCTAGGGTTTCAAGATTGTGACGCATTTCAAATTCACCTGTATACGAATTTTTCCCATCCGATGTAAGATTAAAAATGAAAAAGTAGTTTTCTAAAACATGATTTATTGACATTTTACCTGGCGTTTACTAATATTAAAATCATTGGTAGTCTGATGAATTTAAAGAATTCCTTGATACCCATGAAAATGTGTGTAGACCCATTGCAATTTTGAAGACAAAAGAACAAATGCTGCGATTTTGATTTTGAAATTATACTCGTAATTATCATTCGTAAAATTTACCTAGGAAATCATATTTGTTCTTTTTGTTATGATTTTTGTATCTTCTACTCTAGGTCATAAAAAAATTGTTTTCAATAAATTTCGCGTAATGCCTTCAAACAAATATCGTAGGTAACTGACACTAACAGTTTATTAAATTACTCGTAAGTCCCATGTTTTCAGAAATTTTGTGTTCCATAGCCACCCTTTATCTCTTTCTTTCTTGATCATGTTGCATTATGTTACAGTAATTTACTGACAAAGAACGTAACACAAAGTTACCTAAGAATATATTTGTTAAGTTACTACATATTAGGAATGATTTTATTACTGTTAGTGAAAATAGTTTTCTAATTAAGTATTGTTTAACATATCTTGACCTAATTGAAACAAATTTTGACAAGAAACGTTTGTTACGAATACCATGATGTACTAAAAATATTGTTTTTTGGTCTCCTTACACAATCATTCCAAATTTAATCAGCCATTATTTGCAAACAACAGTGTTCCCTTTAATTGGTTCTTCTTGTATCGTTCCCACTCTCCACCTACCGAGTCCGGTCCAGGTAAACCGATCACATCACCATACACCGTGCAAATTGACGAATTTCCTATTTGGTCTTAACAAATAGCAGCCACATAAGATATCCATCGACTAGAAGAGCGATGTTATGTCGTTTGGTTTCAAGAAAAATCGTTTCTCTGTTATACAGGAATGTAGAATCGTTACATTTCAAGTTTTTCGCATTTTTATAGTCTGACTATCGAGTTCTTCCACATCAATTTACTCTCTCCTCTTCGTTTTTTCGCCAGCGCTGTTTAAAAGTCCAGCGTTAATCTGATGTTGTGACGTTACGTCCGATTTATATTTCATCATTAACACGCTAATAAGTGGAAGTCTGAATTGCAACGCAATTGAGTTGTCTTGGCGGATATTTTCCACTAATTAAACAGAGAAAAAAACGGTTTGTTTAATCCGGCGCCATCAAAATCGATTTATACGCTTACATAACAAGAAAGAGAAAAAGTAATAACAAGAAAGAACCGGAATTTGCGGAGTAATTTTAATGTACTAACCTTAAATGTTTTGATGGAATCGGAACAAAATTCCGTTTGGTGTTTGGTGTTTAACATGTCGTGAATGAGATACTGTTAGTTTTTATTGGTCAAGTTGTTAACAGTCTTTGTAAAAATTTTACGGGATTGGATGCATATAATTTAATTTTATTTGCGAAAAATTCGATCTGGTAGGCGATTGCGGATGACCCATTTTGCAATGACTCATTCATTTTGGTATTATTATTTATTTAACTTTTTAAGGTTGCAATAGATTATTCCTTTGATACTTATTTTTTTATTGCAAAGCACGCTAAGTGCAGAATAATTAAATAATTACATTATAAAAGAATCCTAATGATATACAATTCTTGCATTCTGCTGTCCATTATATACAGGGTGAAATCGATATAAATCAAAATATTAAAATCCTAGGATCTCCAGACCATTTGTGAAAATCACGTGCATTTTGCGATACACCCCCGCATAAAGGCAGAAATGCCATGTAGATTTTAATCACAAAAGTTGAGTACGCCAGTCATATCACGTTAGGAAGAATAGTAAGATAAAGCAGTTATCGAGTGCAACCCAAAAAATGTGCAAAAAGTTTTTGGTTTTCATTCATTGTAGGTATTCTTACATGTTTTTGTGGTTCTCTATATTTAAAGTGTTTTTCGGCTATTTCATTCATTATCATTAGTAAGGTTTTGTGATTCTCTGTTTTTAAAGCGTTTTTGTTTAACCACATTTTCGGTTTATTCATTTATTGGAGACACTACGGTTTACATATGTATTATGATGCATTTCAACTTCACCCTGTATAATAAATAGTGTATGTACCAAGATATACTAACACTACGCCACCCTGTTATTAATTATAATTACTTAATCTTAAATGGTTTTCTGGGAATATTACACCGTAAATAAATAAAAAAAAAAACAAACGGGCGTTGTTTTTTTTTTAATAATTGTAAATTTCCCGAAGTTTATGAACCCACACTTTTCTAGATAATTTGTTGTTTCAGAATTCAGTCTTTAAGTTAATTATAATTCTATAAGGATACCAAGTTGTTTTTTATTTTACGCGAAAACAAAGAAACACTCGATCTCTTGCATCTTAATTACCTGTTCATAATAAACACTTGCACATCACTTGCACAAGTGTCCCGTAATTATTATTTTGACATTAGCTTCTCTCATAGAAATAATTGAGAAGTTCACATATGTAGGGAAACTGTTTTGTTTTAGAATGTAACTTATTTTTAAAAATATTTGTTTCAGACTCAAGCGGCATTTATTTTAATCAACTCTGTTAGTTGCCGATAAGCAAGAACTGGAACAGAGAAAAGAGCGTTAAATAAAAATCAGTGATAAAATAACTAACTTTCTCGAGAATAAAATTTTACTAACGGCAACATTGTGTATGTGTATTAAAGATGAGCATTATGTAAAAAGTTTCTTGAAGAACGTTATTTGTTATGTAATAACTACGAAAGTTTATTGTTGGCTCTATATTGAAAATAGAAAATGCCGCATTCGTTTCTCCGGAAATATCATAAAAACGGTTATGCTTTGAATGTAATAAATTAAATGACAGTTGTGATCCGTTGAATATTTCTTTTTCAGTTTATGACACTTCTCAATTACTTATATGGCTGGTTACTGACTTTCAGTTACTTATATGGCTGGTTACTGACTTATTGGTTGTTACGTACGGAAAGAGAGAGAGAGTTTGTCTGTAGACTGTAAATTTGATTTTGTTTCATTTAGAAAGAATTTCAGTAGAACTGAATAGATTTCAAAATCTATAGAATAGCAAACTTAGTAGCAACAACTGGTGATTAATATCTTCTTCTTCTTCTTATATTCTTTAAACTAATTAAAATTACGCGCTAAAACTAAATCAAACAAAAATGAAACAACTAAAAATTAACTATTTACAAAACCCAACAAATCGTACAAAATAGACTTGGAAAATCTTTTTCCTCGACAATGTTACTGCTTTATAAAATAAGTAGGCTGGAGAAATTGCATTTTTGTCAGTTTGACATTGAAAAAATGTGTCTTCCTTTTTTACAACGATAAATACCTCTATTGGGCGTTTTCTTTTGTAACACCGTTCGATTTAACAAGCGATCAAATAAATATGGCAAAATTAAACTATAGTAAATACGTTTTAGATGTGAATTGTCAAACTCAAGGTCGCTTACTTTAGTGAGAAATCTGTCATAAGTTCCAAATACCTTATAAGCGGGCCTAGTTACTTTTCATGGTAGCGCCAACTTAAGGACAAGTGCCCAATCCACATTAACGTTCCGACAATACATAATATTTTGTGTTTTTTTTTTCAGTTACAAAATTATTTTGTCGAATTGCACTTGATTTTTTTTTCTTCAGACAATTTTCTGTTTTAGCAACTCAAGTACTTGTTGCCAAGAAATTCAACAAGCTTTCGTTGAAAACAAAATTTTCGGATTAAAAAAGTTCTTGCTTAATTGCAGTTCAAAATAACTTCGTCTATAGTAAATCTTTCTGAGTTCTTATTCTTAGATGATGAAACATTAATAATAATCCGATTTTTATATTTTGTTTAGCTAATACTGGTGTGGCAAATTTTGTTTAACTAAACTGATATAACAATTAAAAAAACAACTTATCAACAATAACTGATCAAACTTCTATCCAAGAAGTTTTTTTTTGGAAGAGCTCATTTCCGAAAAAATTTTTTTAAATGGACGATTTAAATTATTTTATTAATAATAGTACAGGGTCATTATAAATGATTGTCCCATCGTAGGTGGCTGTGCGCTTTAGGTGCGCCGCTACGCCCACTAGTTGTTACAAACATTTATAATGACCCCGTATATTATGTTATTATGAGGAGCAAAAATGAAGTTATATGTGCTGCGGCTGGCTGTGCAGCCAAAGCACATAAAACCATTTTTTCTTCAAACGTCCGTAAATTATGACATTATCCTGCTGCATTGATAATGCTAAAGTGTCACTTCATTGTCATGGCATCTAACGAGCTGACGAGCGGCAGATAAAGTTATTATCTCCGCTGAGGGCGTCCGTGAAGTTATTATCTCCGCTGATGAGCGGCAGTAAAGTAAACTAGCTAAATCATTTGAAATTCCTACCTGGTTTCTTAACATGTCTTAAATAATTTGTTATGAAGGTTTAAAGAAAAAATAGTATATGTTATTCGGAGCAAAAATGCTTTTATGTGCTTTGGCTGGTTTGTCTGCCTCACTGCGTTCGGCAGCCAATCTACCAGCCGCAGCACATAAAACTTCATTTTTGCTCCTCATAACATAATATACTATTTGCTCCAAATAACATACGTATACTATTTTTTCTTCAAACCTTCATAACAAATTATTTAAGACATGTTAAGAAACCAGGTAGGAATTTCAAATGATTTAGCTAGTTTACTTTACAGCCTCTCATCAGCGGAGATAATAACTTCACGGACGCCCTCAGCGGAGATAATAACTTCACGGATGCTCCTCAGCGGAGATAATAACTTCACGGACGGTGGTCAGCTCGTTAGATGCCATGACAATGAAGTGACACTTTAGCATTATCAATGCAGCAGTGCAATGTCATATTTTATGGACGTTTGATGAAAAAAATGTCTAAACTACAATATAAAAATGTTGTTATCTTTCATAAGGAAATTTTTGAGAGAAAAAAAAAAGTTGGAAAAAATAAAACGACAAAAACAACTCAAAAAATGTGTTACTAAGTACCTAAAATTATGGAATTAAATGTTCGAATTGCCATCCCCCAGCTTGTTGACAATAAGCAAGTCTATGAAGAAATTCCTTCTGTTTTAGTTTTATCTAGCTTTATCCCCGCACCCAATCAAAATTAAAATTTCTATACGTTGTGTTTCTGTTAAATGAACCTTTTTCGAAAACGTTTTGTACAATACCATGACAATACCATTTGACTGTTTGATTTATCTAGTTGATTTTTTTACTTGTGTTTGTTCGTTATAAAATTTATTTTTTCATACTTCATTACTTTTTTCTCAAAAATTTCCTTATGTAAGATAACAAAATGTTTATACTGTCGTTTAGACAATTAAAAGGGCTATCAGAATCAAGAAAAAAAATAGGGGGTTTTCATATAAAAAAAAATATCGGTGACGTCATCACTGGAAAACAAATGACTTCTTGGAATTTTATTTGGTATAAAAATGTGTATTTTTATAAACTAAAATTGACCTGCCCAAAGATTTTTTTGAAAAAAAAATGTGTCTAATTTTTAATGAATTTATTCCATACTTTTGCCGCCCACTATATTTAATACATAAAATAGGTTTAAATTTGTTTCCTTGATGTATTTTGAATAAAAATTAAATAAAGCAAGAATTTTACGTGACAAAAAGAACTAAAAATCTGCAGAAAAATAAACTTTATCGTATCATTAACGATTGTGATCACTTTATGTTACACATTTATTGATAATTATGAAGTCTATAATATTCGAATAACTCAGCTTCCTTAGTTACTTATAATACGTTAGTTAGTCATAATAATACATTAGTTACGCGCTCATAATACGTTAGATACAAGGATACGATGAAGCTTGAAATATAATTCGAATATTATGGGATTTAAACAATACTCGGACGTCCTCGCTTATTATAAATCCCATAATCTTCTCGTTATATTAATAGCTATATTGTACTTATTATGTATAAACCATTCACTAATATATTCTCCTTGTATAATAATACAAAATGTATATAAAAGAACGTACATACCGGGTGTAGAATTGTGTTACGAGACAGCATTTTACATTGAAAAATAAGGAGATTCAATTATTTGCTCTCCAATTTTACGGCAAAATAGTTAAAATGAAAATTGGAGAGAATTAAAATTACTGTTTAATTTCAGTCTTAGTTTTTTTCTAACATCTTATGGTATTGAAAGAAAGGCAAGAACGGAGTTGCCTATACTAAGGACAGCATAACATTTTATCTGCCCCGCCCATTACATTTTCTTAGTTACGAATCAAATAGGTTGTTAAGACGATTTGATTTACACAGAAAAAAAAAGACATTCGAATTGTCTTAACGACATTTTATTTTTTAGAACCTAAAACAATAATTGTGGCAAATGTGATGAAACATTTTACAGATTGAATCTGGCTTTGATTCTTATTGGTCAATTTAGATTGGTGGAGCAGATAAAAAGTTATAACGGCAATACTATAGTACTACTTTTTGGTATTTTTGTGTTAACTCCTTTCTCGTCTTTCTTTCAGTACCACAAGATGTTAAAATAAAACTAAGATCGACAGTCATTTTAATTCCCTCTAACTTTCATCTTAACTATTTTGCCATAAAATTGTTAGGAGAGCAAATCATTTAAACTCACTATTTTTACATGTAAAATCCTATGTCTCGTAAAACAATTCTACACCCGGTATATCAAGAATCCTGTGTAATTGTGAGGCTCTATAATTTTATTGCGTCGAACTATGTCGAGCCGTTAAAGCCGTCAAATCAGATGTCAACAGTCAAATATCAAATTATTGTGATTTTCTTATATTATTCTATATTCTAAATACATACTTACAACAGACTTTATTAAAAACTTGTCATTAATGGACTCACATAACCTCTGTTTTTCTATTTGGTACCACAATGCCTACAGAATAGCAAAAATCAAATATATTCCACTTCCACAGCACTCTTGATATGCGTTCTTTTATAGACACTTTATATATTTCACAAGGATTTTTTTTTTATATTTAGGAAGATGTTTTTTTTTAGAAAAAACCTTTTAATGGATAATTGAGATTATTCAGGAAAGTACCATGAAAAGAAATCGCCAAGTTTTAAATTAGTATTTTAAGATAAAAATAGCACCTTCAATGTTATTATTAGTATCATTTGAAGCGCAATAATTTCATGTTTCTATTGATACCATTACCTTTGCTGTAAGTTTAATTGGCGAGCAGGAATCACCAAAAACGTTCAATACAATGTTAATTGTATTGTCAATATGACAGTATGTTGGCATCGCTTGCTGTTTCAGTTTAGTAATTTTGAATTTCTTAATTTGGCAATTTACCTTCACGCAGCAAATTGACAAATTCATATTATTATCTATCATTTCCGAATAATCAATGAAAATATCAAATTCCTACGATGCCCATGTTTTACACCATGTTGAAGATTGAGTTATTGTTTGTTATTGATGTTTCACGAAACATACATTTTCTTTTACCATAACCTCAGTTTCTTGTTGACATTTTAACTAGGATTTGCTTATACTCTGAATACTGGTTATGAATTTGTGTGTACAATCTGCTACAACATATTAAAAATGACACTGACAACACGGATGTCGTTGAAAACGACTATAGATATTTTCTGAAAATATTTAGATATTACACTAATTTAATTTTATTTTTCATACTTTCAAATAACAAAAGTACTTTTGTTTTTCGTGCCTGGTTACCTTACATAACAAGTATGTTAATATCCATTAGAGACATTAACTTTTGAACTTTTTAACACCGGGAAAACTCGTGTGAACCCTCTCTATGAAGGAATCATGCTTGGTTAACCCTCACAATTGTTAATTGCCTTTAGACTACACAAACCGAAATAACCCTTACTGGATACGGCAGGTCGGACCACAACAACCTTGTGACATTTCTATTTGGCTAAGTGATGTCACCTGGATTTATCGTCCAGCCTTGATCTGAATGAAACAAAAGCATCTGGTATTTTATGACCCGGAAACGAATTAATCACGTAATTGCACGAAAATGTATTGTTAGGAATGAGGGAATTGACAGTTAAGTGTCTCTCAGACACACCTTTTTCTTTAATGAAAATTATATTAATTAAATTTTATAGTGGCGAGGCGTAATGCAAGGATGTAGATAATATCAGGTTTAATTGCTACGTAAATTATGAATACGTGAAGCGAGTAATTGAAGCGTGTGATTTGAATGCGAGTATGTGACGTCAGAAGTTGTCATTGGCGCTAAATTCAAACTCTGTTTATTTTTATATGTTATACCTGAACAGTTTACTTGGTCTGCTAATTGAACTAAAAGTCGACACATATTAATGAACGGGTCATTAGAAAAATAGTGAAAGAATCTCTAAGAAAAATGAATTACGTTGGTGTGTTGACACCGAAAACAATAAAAACATAAATCTTGTTCAAGGCTGTAACTGTAAATGTATGACAATTTATAAAATTACGTCATTTGAAACATTGAACCTAACAGTAATCAATTATAATTTAATTCTGGTAATTCTGTGATAATTATTGGTTCTAGTCCGTTACAATGACTTGCAATAAAGATAATTTATAAAATGTGAAAGTGAAACAGAACAAATATAGTCGATCGGGTGCTGAAAAGAGCTTGACCGGTTCGATAGAGCAGCGTGAATAAATCTAGTTAAAGAATTTAACACTTTAATGACCTGATAATGTTCGTTTTAACTGTGAATTTAAATTATGGGATAAGAATTTTGAATTTCGCGGATCATTTGAATATTCAATTAATATAATTCGCTACTAATTAGCATTAAATGATGTTGTTTGTAATTTTGTCGCTAAATTACTTAATTTGTGTAATAAAGCCTATAAGAATATGTAGTGGTGACTGTATTCGGACAGGCAGTTGAAATTCAAATCTATTTTATTTTTTAAAGTGGTTCATATAAGAATGCAATTTAATTTCAGAGTTGACAGAAGAATATAATTTTTTTGATAAAACTGACCTGTTTCATTTATACCATTTTAACCTACAAGTGATCTCTTAGAAGAATCACTCTTTAATGGAAAGAAGCGCCATACAGCGTGGAAACTTTAACTGGAATAAAATTCATAATTTGGACACAGGCGATTTTTGTAAAAAATCCCGAAACAGGTCAATTATTGTCTAAATAAATTTAATTAATCAACTTAAGTACATAACATTTTTCTTTTACAATACAAAAATTTCCGATAATAATGCAGAATCTGGAAAAGTGCCCCGAATGCTTGCAGCATTTCCACGTTGAATGGCAAGAGAAAAGGAATTTCTGTGAATTTGAATCGCCTGATTCCGCAATAAGCCGGTTTCCGATGACATTAATGAAATCGATGGCTTCTTTGCACCAGGGGCCTAAGGTTTCACGGGCTAAACCTTTAAATATGTAATTTGATGAAATAATTGAACTATATTTGGTGTGTTTGTATGTTGTTAAAAAGGAATTGTCAATTGTTAATGGAATAAGTGTGATAATACGTCTTATTAAACGAATGTAATACATATACTACGGTGCGATCAATTAAAAAATAAATCGAGTCGGCGTGTTACCTATGGCAACCCATGCCATAGCATAGGCTCCAAAGCAAACTCGATTTATTTTTTAAATGATCGCTCGGTATTTTATTTGTGATCATTAGATAAAAGCAACTTTATTCATGTGAAAGCTCTACTCTAAATTGTCGTTTTATCCATCGACAAATTAAGACAGCTCTTATTGGTTCCCAGCCATGGATAAAATTGGCAGGATCTTTTATCCATCGGACTTGGACCAATCAAAATTATAAATTGCAATAACTGTAGCAACCTAACCAAATACAAGAACGTAACCATGGTAACAAAAGCAACATTAAAATTTAAAAAATTAAAAATATTTAAGAATTTGTTTTATTTATTTTTTTTGTATATTTGATCGTAGATAAAGTATAATATTATACTCGCAAGTAAAGGTTTTTATTCACTCAAATGATTACAGCACGCGCCTTCGGCTTGTGCTGCAACCTTCATTTTCGTAAAACCTTCTTTCTTTCCTCATGTAATAATATACTATTATCGACTTTGCTTTACTAATTCATATTAGACTAGGGACTTTTGCGTGGGTTGGTAACAGGCATTGACGATTTGTATTTAAATTTGAAAATAATCTAGTAGCCGTGAAACAAATTCAATAATATCAGTCATTCGTGTGCTAAATGTTTAAAATGTTATATTTATTTATTGTTAACCCTCCGCTCATGGAGTTATTAACAGTCAAACCTACATTTAATTAATATCAATAACACATAACCCATTAAGTAAAATAAATATTCCAGCACTAATTTTACTATACCGGGTGATTCAGATTGGTATTCGCGCCCCTATATCTTTTTTATTTTAAGAAAAAAATATAGCAAACCTTATATATTTGTAAATCGCTTGTGAAACTACAATAGATGATGTTGTCAAATCTTCTCTACGATGACAAATGTCAAAGTTAAGATAGTCAACTTTTTTTTTTAAATAGTACACTATACATTTCTTAGCTTATTCTTGTAAAGCCTTTTTTTCTACATTTGAATGTGTAAAAAAAGTTGACACTTACATCAGAAAAAAATCGAGAAAAATAATAAAATATGATTTAATTTATTCCAAAGCGTTATTTTCTAAAAAGAGCTAGTTAGCCAAATATTTGTAAATTCGCATTATGTTGGTTCCCTGCATGTCACTATTTACAAGACAACCACGTAGCCAAAAAATAAAATTATTTGACCTTGTTTGTTTCAAGCCTCGGGTGCGCCTCGGCCAGAAAACTGAGACTCGGACGAAATACCAAATCCATACTGAATTTACTATGCTAAATTCGCGTTATGTTGGTTCCCTGCATCTCACTATTTTAAGAATTACATAGCCAAAAAATAAAATTATTTGACCGTGAAATACCCGATCCATCCTGAATTTACTTTATTCGAATATTACAACTTACATAGTCAGCTATTCAAATATTCGAATAATTCGAATACGACTCATCATGTCATTCATGCACTATCAAAATTCAGCTACATATTTTCATCGCGTCTGCAATCAAAGCGGTATAGTCAGGAAGAATTTAGGTTTCGAAGCCAGATGTTATATCATAGTTATTTATTTAAATATAGGTTATAACATAGCTATTTATTTAAATGTAGGTACTTTAATAATTGACGCTATTAATGTCAAAATTCAATTGTCTCCATGGCTAACTAGCTCTTTTTAGAAAATAACACATATTTTATTTTTTTTCTCGATTTTTTCCTATTGCAAGTGTCAACTTTTTATTACACATTGAAATGTAGAAAAAAAAAGCCTTACAAGAATAGACCAAGAAATGTATAATGTACTATTTAAAAAAAAAGTTGACTGTCTTAACTTTGACATATGTCATCGTAGAGAAGATTTGACAACGTCATCTATTGTAGTTTCATAAGCGATTTACAAATATATATGGTTTCCTATACTTTTTTCTTAAAATAAAAAAGATATAGGGGCGCGAATACCAATCTGAATCACCCGGTATTGGTTATTGGTTTATTTATAATTTCATTTAAAAAAATGCAGAGTCTTTGCTGTTTATACATTTTGATGCTATTGCTAGAGTAATTTTTCGAACTTGAGTAAGTCAGAAAGTAACAAGGATTATCTTATCATTAATGTCATTTTTGATAACAATAATAATAATTTAAAAAATATTTGTCTAAGGCCAAATTCGAATTAGAATTTTTTGTTTGGTATTCAACGTATATTCGCGTAACATAAATATTAGGCGCCATTTTTTTTAATGCACCATATAAAGGTGTTTTTTTTTATTTGGCGTCGAAGTAGCCGTTGGAGAGTCGATTGAGAACGCACTACTCGTGTAAAAGCGTAAGATTTAAACAGCTGATCCGTGATCCGTAACCTGTATAGTGCGCTCACAATCGACAATTCAACGCCTACTTCGACGCCAAATTTAAAAAAACACCCCTTATACCAGATCAATTTGCTGATATTGAAATACAATGTGGAACAAAATGATCTTCATCTAGTTACCTTTGCATTACCCTTGTGCCGTTCTACGAAAAAAAAAGGAAGGCAATACCCCAACTTCAAAATTTACATCAAGATTCCAAATGTGATTTATTGCGAAGGGATGAGATCGGAAGTTCGTCTCAATAACGGAAGTGTTTTCTTGCATGATATACATTTTAATCGTTTGTTTAATTTAATTCAATAAATTGTAATAATTGTCAATTTGATTTATGACATTTATTGACAGAACTACAAGGCTACTTCAAAAAGAGAAGAGCGGTGCAAGAAAATTTACATGTAAAAAAATTCCAAAGCTAACTAGATGATAATCATTTTGTTCCACACTGTATTAAATATTTCGATGTTAAATTGAAATTTCACTGCAACTCTGTTTACACCTTTAAAGGTGCAAATCCACGATGAGATATTTTCATGCAATTTTGGTCTCATGATACAAAAATTTCACGAACAACTAAATTTCATTGTGGAAACACTCGTGAGAGACATGAAGCACTGAAACATAGCACGAGATATTGTCTCCTGCAAATTGTTCGTGAAATGTTTGTATCATGAGACTAAAATTGCATGAAAATATCTCATCGTGGATTTGCACCTTTAGAGTCGATATTGCTGAGAGCAACCATTAGTTCAAACGTCGTACCTATATGATACATGTGCATAAATCAAAATTTAATAGTCTATCCAAATCTGCATTTAAAAAAATATCGATGACGTTATTGCATAGAAACAGCAAGGGGTGGAAAAATGAAAATTATCTAAATTTGTTTGTTTTTAATATAATATAATAAAATTGAGTTCTTCGAGTTCATTTCGAAAAGCTCAACGAGAAAAAGTATCTACAAAAATAATAATTTGTCTTGTTCAACAACAATTGTTGCAGTAGATAAAGTTTGTTGCATTGTGGATAGACTTAAGAAATGGTGGCTATTTATCGGTTTACAAATTGCAGTAGCTCGTGTAAGATAAGACACGTGTTTGTGCCTACACGAAACCAATTTGCATGTTTATAGTGTATCTCGAACATTGCGATTCAGAACAATTTGCAGGACTATCTGGAATATCTTCACCGCCAGAATAGAAAGTTCGAAAACTCAATTCTGTCGTGATTCCCTGCCGTGTTGAAAGCATTTTACAGAGAATATTTTAGTAGCGAACAGGTTTTAAAATGAAAGCAATAAACGAAAAAGAAAGATAAAAAATGATTACGTTTGTTTGACAAGTTGTTTCTGGAACTTTTTTGTTTCTCAGCTTATTTTTTTTTTAATTTCAGCTAGTAGGTAAATTTGAAAGATTTGAAAGATTTTTCAGTAAACCACTTTTTTGTAATTTGTAAAAAATCTCTTTTGGTATCGTCTGGTAAATAATCCAATATCCAATAACAGTATTTCTTAGAATTTAAAGAAACTGGAATAAATATTAAAAAGAAACAAGTTTAGAACTCCTAAAAAAAATTAATAATATAATATAAAACCATCAACCACTTCAAACAAGGAGTTTTAATTTTTAATTATATAGAAAATGTTCAAGATTCATCATTTGCATGTGGATATTAACTGTCGACGGGAGACTTTAATGATAGGTCACATAAAATATAAGATAGCTGTTGAACCTAGCAATTTAATTTGGTCTTTCTGTTTGTTTATTTTTGTTAGGAATATAAAGAAAGAATAATACCTATAAGCTTGTTTATTGAAACATTTTTGACACAAGACTTCTTTTTTACTTTATATTTTGTAGGTATCACCTAAGATTTAGGATCAAGATTATGCACCAAAACATAACTAACTCTACTTTACAAATTTAACAATAGTTTCCATCATCTAATTTGTAGCTACATTGGAACTAACGTTTTGTTAAACTTGAAATTGCTTACCTAATTGTGTAAGAAATTCTTAACAATAAAAATCTGCATTCAACGATTTTATAAACTTTTTCTTTTAGGTATATTCTTTACTTTTTCGTGTTTTATTGAAACTTAAAGCTAGTGCAAAACGACCATCCGACTAAAACAGCCTTCGATTTAATTAACAATTATCGCATTTGCATGACTGACCAATCTGACAGACTTCATTACACAATTACTTAATAGTGCAATATTTCCCAGTGGCGGCACTTAGATCGGGTAACGAACCGTTTAAAAAATTTCTCGAGGTTCTAATTACACGTTACTCCACTTCAGACTAAAATAATGCAAATATGAGCGTAACGTACGGTTATGGTACGTGCTCTTGATTGTCGGTCAGTGCAACCCTGTTTCAATATGGCGTCGTAGATTCTTTCGGATCAATTAAAAACTTCTATGACATGAAACAGCTTACATAATTACGGTGTCTTTGTTAACAATTCAAGAGCATACGATAATACAAATGAACGGTTCTCATGTCGAACGAAGAAGGGAACAAACGGATCGCGTGTCCGTTCGCATTATCAGAAGATAATTGATTTTTTACGGTTAGCTCTCCACCTGTGTTATTGATAAATATCAAGACAAAGAAATTGAGCATAAATCAAGCTGAAATGAAAGCTAACCTGATTATAACGAGTCATATTAATAATGTGAACAGAAGTTGCATGGGAATGATTTTTTTATTGCGTTATGATAAAACGATTTCTCTTTGTTGCTTTGGAGTAAATTTTCACTTAAACACTCCAACTTTTATAGTTGAGATTTGTGATAATAATTGGTTCAAGTTGGTGAAGCTAACGACTGGAAAATTGTTTTAGGCCATTTATTATGCTTATACAGGGTTATTTATTATGTCCCATCGTAGTTGGGTTTGGTGGCGTAGTTGAATGTACCGCAAGCCTCATAACATGAGTCAAACTAATATCGCCGATAGGTGGCGATACCGGCGGTAGCTTTTACACGTCGGAGATCTGGCTACAATTCTGCCTCATGTTACGAGGCTGCCGCACATCCAAAATTTGTGTGGTTTTCAACGCCAACTGCGATGGGACAATCATTTATAATAACCCTGTAGTAGGAGGATACGATATTGGAAACTCATTAGGTGTAAAATAAGCCGATTGCCCCTTACAATTGTTTATGGCTTGTCCGTAAAGATGTCGTAAGTAATACATACCTTATTTCGGTCTGTTGGGCACGCTCCAACCGTTTGCAGCTTGATGGTCCGTACTCAAAATTTTATAATGTGTACCTGGAATTTTGACTCTTTCGATTAGAAATGGATTATTGGATTTTCCGGACCCTTCTAGGTATCTATCATGCGTTCATTTAAATGTATCCTCAAAGTTCGCGTTGAAGACTCGATTGTGAACGCATCACTCGTGTAAAAACGTAAGATTTAAACAGCTGATCCGTAATCCTTCAACGCCAACTTTGAGGATAAATTTAAATGAACGCACGATACCTAGGACCACTAATTAAAAATGACCCCCCAGTAAGATATGTTTTAATACCGCCCATTAATCAATCTTCAATAATTTGAGTAATTTATTGCAACCCACAGCAATAGGTTGTCCCAATCGTTCCAACCCTCATAAAAGTAAAGTACGACCAGAAATATAGTGCGAATATGGCTTAATTGCCCGATAGCTTTTCCCAGTTTTTACGACACTCAACCGCAACAAACTGTAAAATGGTTTACCTGTTAGACCCCTTACAAAGAACTTCATCTCCAGTAACCATTCTCAACATCTGATCGGGATTACTTTTATTGGAGTTTGCGGTAGGGCTGTTATAAAATACTCAAGTAGTCAAAGCCATATTCGCACTATATTTTTGGTGGTACTTTATTAGTACGTTATAAAGACCTGCATAAGTTGTTCCCAATAGGTACATGCTGTTTGGTACCACTATACATATTTAGATACACCCATGGCTGCTACTTACTGTTCTGGAATTTGTAAACATACTCCTTATATTTTACTTTATTGAGTTTCTCGTATTTAAAATGTAAACAACACTTTTGAATTGTGAAAATTAAATATTGTATTCGATTTCAACTAAAATTAGTATTTTATAACCAGAATAAGCAGAGACAAAAACTTTATTAATAACAATTTGTTCTTTCGTATGGTTTTTGTTTATCTACTTTCGAAAAACGCAGCATTAACCGAATGTTAGTGGATGAACTAGTTTCACATCTATAAATTGTAGCCGTAAATTACCAGTGGGTGGTACTAATATTAAGCAAAATTTGCATTTTTACGTTTTTGGCACACATAATTTCCGCTCTAAGCCCGTCCCTCGTTTGCTGCCTTCTGTTCGCCTCTGTTCCGGTGCTGCACCGACCGTCTCGTGAAAGTACCACGTAAAATACCGAAGAAGTTCCTTATCAAGCAAGCGCTGTTCGCTAACCGTAACAAGACAGCCAGAAAGAGGTCCGACTTCCCGCTTTTCTATGTTAATCTAAGATCACGGAGCCCCCTCTCTCGCCTTATGGTCGTACGCCAACTGAAACAATACAGCACTGCGTCAGTTCAGTGGCGGAGCAGTCGGTATAAAAATCGCGTGTCCTCCCGAGTAGTGGTTCGATCGGAAGATGTCACCATGTGATGGCAACGGGCCGCACCGTACGTCAAGTCAAGCAAGGAGAGAGGCTGAGGAGATCGCAGAATTCTCTAAATCCTCTGTCGGGTCCGGAAAGTGACATCGAACAGAATGAGGGGATCGCTAGGGTGGTCAAGACCAGTGAGTTCGGTAGGTGTGGCGGGGTTAGTAGTGTGGAAAGATTGACAAGGTGGTGATAATGCGAGAAAAGTTAAAAGAAGTGGGTGGTAACCTCTAGATATCAGGTATACTGTTGGAGAGTTTAACGCTAAGTCAGCGCACGAACTTTGTCAAACTGCTTAGGTACTCAACCCTATGTTTTTGCATACAAGACTTCAGCAAAAGCAAAGAGAACATCCAAGAGTTTTATTTTGTTGTTGAGTAAATATTAACAAAAAATTAGTTTTATTTTCTGAATTGTCACTGTGATTTTATTGGGATTTTGTTTGAGGCCGAACCCATCCTCTACGAATAACATGCAGATTTTTCAATGTTTTCCATTATCAACAATTCATTCCTACACCAGTTAGTTTTCTATTGGTGAGGCTTGCAGCATTTTCATTTATTGTATCAGCGTAGATCGTAGCACTGCACTGGTATTAAATGATGTGACAAACGATTCTCTCATTTCATCTCAGTAACTCGGCTATCGCTTCGATAAAAAATCCCATGCCTAATGCGGAAAAAAAAACATTTCCTAACTTATTGCACAAATACTCGTAGGTATTCTGTAGTATTACAGTCAATTAGTAATTGTATTCTTAAATTTCTGATATTTGAAAACAATACGAATGGTAAAGTTATTCTTCTCTTAAACATTTTGGTCCTGCATTTTAACTAGGTGAGCTCCAAATTTATTATTGCACTTTGTTTTTGTGGGATAATTTATTAAAAGAGTCCATTTAATTAGAATTTTTAATAAACCTGCAGCTAGATTATAGTACCACAATCTTTTTACGGACTTTCATTCATTGTTTTTTTGGCATCAATCACATTTTGATTAAGATCAAGCTTTTAATTCCACATTTTTGTATATTTTTTTAACTTTCATTCCCATCATTTACATTCTTATCTTTCACTAAACGTTTTTTTTCGCCGCATTTAAAAGGTGTATTAGTACCTACTTAACATAACTACGATTTACTTTACTTTATTTTTTCTATTGTCATGACATCCAAAACACACTGACAGTTTGAAAAGACAGAACAAAAAATATAATAGTCGTTTTTGAAAAATTCTCCGTACTCGCGTTACACAAGTCCTCTTCGCAGATTCTGCAATATTCTCCTCTACAGAATGAGCAGTATATTAAGCTTGAGTTCCTCTCTGTACACCTTGCGTCCCGAATTTCTCGCGTCAAGCAATCTTTCCGTATATCTGCATTAACAAAAGTTATTGAAAGGAATGAATGATTTAACGGGAATACTTACAATCTTCCTCCAGGTTAATTATAGTGAAGCATTCGTACGCTTTCTTTTTGCAAATAGTTGTATTCCAAGTATCTCGTCCACACTCTTCTTCGCCAAAGCATTTATAACACTCAAGGGTTAGGGCCAAGGGTACAAAAAATGCGACGATTAGCAATAGCCTGTGCTTCATGTGAATACTGAAAAAAATGTCATCAAACTGTCAGCTAAAAATGGTTCCTGTAGGAAATATAGATGGTGTTGTTGAATCAAAATTCATCGCCTACCGTAATCACAACGGCAGTTATAATCGTAATTGCCTCTCTCTTGTATTATGAAGATCAAATTGGAATAAATGCAAATCTGCGATGATAATTACTGTAAGAATGAAGAGAAACTAACAGTTATTGCCTTATTCCGATGTAATTTAATTACAAAATTCGATTCAATTAGTTTGCCAAGACCATTGTTATTGTTTCAGTTGAGGTGGAAGGTTATGGGCCCTACAAGCCAGTGCCACCCCCAAAACCTTTGCCCCAACAACCCATACAGTCACAACAACAAGGCTGTCTTACACCGCCTCCATACAGGATGCCCCCTTATCCTCTGTACAATGAACCGAGTATTCCAGGTGCGACAGGATTAGATACTCCGGTTGCAGCAGCAAGTCCGGCCACGCAGCAAGGACTCCACACGCATTCCAGTAAATTTCCGGTGAGTTTTTGATTATTTATGCTACCAAGGATATGTATAGAAGAAAAGAAGAAAGAAGTCTTAAGTTCCCTTGAGATTTTAGGGTTCTTTATTTTTTCTGATAGAACACTACCCCCTTCTTGTTTACTTACTTTTTTATTATACCTGCATCAGAATCGCCGTTTTAAGCACGCCTGAGCGTGCGAAAACAGGCGATTCAAGCACGCCGAGCTTTAAAGGTTGCTTAGGTAACAACAAATTCACCTACATTTTGAACAATGATAAATAAACATTTATAGAAAATTTATGATAGCAACGAAACAGCAACAATTGATCATTTCTATATCAACGATTAATGACACAGATTACTTCGAAAAAGGTATTTCAATTTACTTTCTTTATTATAATTTTCAGATTGTAGTCCAGGTATAATAAAAAATAGCGTATGATACACGTTTATAAGGGCCTTTAAAGCACTTGCGACGTTAAAAGCACTCCGCTACGCGTCGTGCTCTTAAACTCGTCGCGCGTGCTTTAAAGGCTTCCTTATAAACTTGTATCATAATATACTATTTTCATTCTTACTTAAATCTTGAGTGATTACACAAAATGTTCCAGGAAAAGGTGACACTCTTTATTTCCAATTTCCCATTAGCCATTTGGAGCCTGAACCAACATTATAACCTAAAAGTGGCTAAATCTGCCTCAGAATTGGTCCTGCTTCTGTTTGTTGTTATTTTTGCTAGAATTTTGATTTTATCCATCTAAAAAAACAAAATTAACTAAACCGTATAATTCTTAAATGAACAAAGAGATGCAAACCAAATTTTACATACATAGATACATTACGAGTATTAACACTTTTATAATATACGTTAGGATATAAGCATTTATACAAAATTATGAAATGTTTATTGCAAAATTGTATTATCCCCGTGAGCTTGCAACAAGATGAAATTAAAATGTTTTCATGTGCTACCTGATCTTAATCATTTTTATCCGAAAGCGTAAAAATTTCGATCATAATATCATTTTTCGTAATGGTCATGACGTAACAATACTAGAAAGAGTGTTGTTGCATTGTTCGGTTGTGAAAAATTACGGTACTTTAGCCACATACAAAGCGAACCACAAATAACGAATGGCAAGATCCAGCGTTAGTTTTCATTGTTATCACGACAAAACAATGAGAATATTCCCATGAGTAATTGAACTCTTGTCGCAGGTAATATATCAGAAATTTTTCAGACAGGGCTCTGGTAACTAAACGTTTCGGATGATATCATTCAGGCAGTAATTAAAAAGAAATCATCATCTTTATGTATTCTGTTCTACCTGAACTTTATGCGATTTTAATGTCGATTTTTCTCTGAATTAAGTGTATCAACTAACTAATGTAAAATGTGAATGAAAAAGTATGATGTTAAGACATATGAAGTAATTTTATTTCCTTGTACACAAATACATAGCCATTGATCAATTTTATTGAAATTTTTGCTGTACTGGGAGAACTAAATGATGACAATATGAAGAACTTAGGTGTGCTGGTCCTAGTTTTAAACTCTTTTTTTTTTTCTTAAAAATTATCAAATATTGGTATATTTTTTCTGGATTGAGACGATCTGTTTTTTTCCCACATTTCATTTCACAATAGTGTTGATAATGTCTTCAGTTCGTTGCCATACAAAATAATCGTCAAATGCGTAATTTTGAGCGAGAAAAAGTTGGTATGAGAAATGGTGAGATACACTTAGGGAAATCACTCATCGCTTAAATGGAAGTCTAGCAACAATAGCGAGATAATGATTTTGTTGGTCAAGAAGGGGTTCATGAGCGTCAGTCTGGATCTGGATGTCCTCCAAGGACCACGGGTCGAGAACATCATCGCCTAAGAGTTATAGCTCTAAGGGATTGATTTGCCAAAACAGGGCTATGGGTGTAGAATCTCGATATCATCATCGATGTAACATTTCCTGCCATTTTGGTTTTGAGCACATGATAGTCTAAAAAAAAAGTGAGGCGCCACCGTGAAAAACGACAGAATTTATAGTTTGCTCTTGGACGCTACACTGCTCTTATCCAGGGACTCATGGCTTGGTGGGTTACATGCCATGGCTGCAGCTCTCCTTGGGTTTTTTTTATTCCTGGTGATTTGATTTGAAAACTGCTCGCTGCTTTGTCAAGATTCTACGGTTGGTTGAAATTCCATATCTTCAACCTTCGCCTTCATTCTCCATACCAAGGGTGACTACGACATTCCTACAACATGCTAATGTAGTAGAGTTGCCGTGGCCTTCTCGTTTTCCAGATTTATCGCCAATTGTGTGGAACATAATTAGGGTTTGCTTGAAAAATTTTGCTGGCGACCCCAAAAGACTTCAAACAACTTCGACGACGGATTAGAATTAGAGTAACGTGGAATGAGATACGGCAGCCTGAGACAGATCATTTTATTGTGAAACGTGCATCAGGGACCGAGGCGAAGCCATTCATTAAAATAATATATTTTGTTAATGTTTGTTTTTTGTTTATCGAAAAACAATTCAGCTTTCTTGAAGATATCAATAAGATAGCTTCTAGATATTTCGTTGTTTATGGAAGCCAGTATATTTTATTAAATTAATAGCTAACTCATATCAATAAGAGAAACAAAGAATTAAATGATCGCAACTTGGACAAGTAAAAATGTCGCAGGGAGCTCGTTCTGAAGATTAAGTGCTACTCTGGAAGAAGCCAATCCTCTAAAACCATCTACTAAACCTTGATATCATTCTCTTCTTTGAAGATATGGAAAATTATAGATCTCAAATCACAACACTCTATTTCGGAGTCGAATTGAAAGGTTCACTATTCGCTATTCAGCGTATGGTGATTTTTCTTGTCTGAAATAATACAATAATTGAAACAACACATTATCTACTGTCTTTATTGTTGCCTATTTAGATTTATTCAGATTTTAACAATCCAACAAAGGATTAATTGCCGAAAAACATCATAATAATACATTTTTGTTTTCATTGAAATTGAAATATGTATGGTATGTTTTGAAAATGTAAGCAGCTTGAAAGGAATTTTATAAATACAAATGTAACTGATATTCAAAAAAGTTACGAATCTGATACTAAATGAAATTTCTTTTTACAACTAATCACTTTTTGTATTGTTTTTCTTGTTCTGTTAAGAGTTATTGAATTTTTGCTTAATTATTTTCTTTGATACCTCCTTTGTGTTTTATATTGCTTTTTAACAAACAGTCAATAATGAACACGTGGAAAACATTCTACAGCGTGACTTTGAAGGTTGTGCAGATATTTTAACCTGTGATCGAATCCCACAAAAGGTAACGATTGAGCCAATAATGCCTTATACAAATGTTGATATTTTTCGAGAAAAAGGGGCTAAAAGTTTTTCAAAAAAAGTTGAATTTTATGAAAAAATGGGTCAATAATAAATCAGTAGATTGTTTTAATTCCCATTTAATTCAAAATATAGTCACTTTGACAAGAACATCAATCTTAACTTTAATTTAAATCACAAGTGTCTTTCACGAACCTGGAGAAAACCGATATGGGTTTTGATCAATGGCGAAGCTCGTGGACATTCAGAGCTAGCACGGCAAAACTACGCCTTGAAGGATACTTCCCAATGGACGAACCTTTGTAAACGTTTTGCATCATCTACGGGCTTTCAGGCGTTTCGAAATGAATAAGCCTGATCTTGGCCGCCAACCAGAAGATCGCATTTTAGTTGCAGAAGATATTCCCCACGAAATCCAAGAGCCTCACTTCCAGCAGTCACTTTTCAATTAACGTCTGGGTTGGGTTGGGATCGTTGAAAATGTTTTACGTTTGAATGTAGACGGTTATCTTAAATTTTTAAAGTTTTGCCCGAATTACTCGAAGAAATTCCTCTTCTAGCAATTGGACGAAAAATGTGGCACCTTTGCGATGATGCACCGCTTTATTACATTCAAAATGCCGCTCAGGAAATTCGTGAAAACAGACTACAGAAGCATTATGAATCGAGTTCGACTTTCTTGGAGACGTCGTACTGGTCGTACTGAAGCATTGTAAACGATGGGAGGCATTTCGAGCAACTTCTTTTATGTTTCATTAATTTTATGCTTTTACTCACAATAACAGTATTTTCACTTTGTTTTTTAAGCCTTTTTTGATTTCTGAATAAATTTTATTACAAATTCATGATGAGACTCAAAAAAACTTAAACGATAAAAGTCAAACATAACCTCAAATTGACTTTTAGGTGCTCTAATTTTGTTCATTCATGTCGAATTTTTGGAATACATATTTGAGCTTTAAGCAGTTTAAATTGATTCGCAGAATAACAATATGCAATTATGCATGTCAAAATGACAATAGAAAATGGCGTTGCGGTTCCTAAAGGTTTATTTACACTTAACGTGTAAATAGAGACGGCTAAAATTTTTGGCCGCCATAGTACTGTACAGTCACGGTCACGGAATTTCGTCAGTCGTTGTCATTCAGCTGACATTAGCTGTAAAACAGGTTTTATATACATGATGTTTTTGAAAGTTTGAAAGGCTTACATTTTATAAAACATGATATACAAGGGTGTATTTTTAAAATGTGCCGAAATTTTACCTACGAGGTTGTAGGACAACGTAGAAAACTAAAAGCAATTAAAAAAAATTGTAGCTCAAAAAATAAATGTCATTTTATTTTTTGACATAGAATTGTTTAAATAGTTTTTCCGTGTTCTACATGCAGCCAGTAGTTCGTGATTAAAATATCTGCACAACTTTGAAAAGCACCATGTACAGGGTGACTGACGAAAAACCTTTGATGCTGTATCTTGCTTATTTTTTATCCGATTTGAATAAATGATACGTCAAATGAAATAATTTTGAAAACACTCCAATACCAACTTAACAAAAAAAAAATACTTGCGTCCAGTTTTTGACAGATGAACATCAGCTTCTTTTTTTCAAATAGCACTGTACATTTTTTTCATTTCAGTATTATAGAGATTTGTCTTCTGAATATAAAAATGCAAAGAATTGTACCCATTCATTAAACAAAAGTCGAGAAATTAAAGAGTAAATGTACAAAATTTAAAAATCAAGTGACCAAAATAAACAAGAGAGAAGTTTGTTCTAAATGCTCGAAATGATTAAGTAAGCTCTGAATATTCATTTGTCAAAACAGTTTGATAATAATAATAATAAAATAAATGCTGTGGAAGTAAATTTCCAAAGACTATTATTTATTGTTAACGTGTGGTGTGGCATTTTTGGAGATAGAATGGCCTATGGGGTCCCTTTTTTATTGATAGCAGTCTCGATCAAACAAAATATCATATTATTTATTATCAAACGAAATGAGCTACTTTCTGGATGAGATACCATTAGTAGTGTTGAATAGAGTCGTGTTTCATTAGGACGGCACCATACCACGTAATGCACGCGTGAATTTTGTATTTTTAAATCATTTAAATCATTTTGATGAACGATGAATGGGTGCTCATGGAGCTATTCGATGGCCCGCTACTTCCCCAGATTTGAATCCATTGGATTTTTTTATCTTCATTCGAAATTCTTTATATTCATTCAAAACTTTCGAGACAATGTTCATTTGACCCCACCAGGTACCCAAAAAGAGTTAAGAAAATGGATAGTGCCAGTATGTCAGGAAAAACCCCAAAATTTTTTACTGAATGCAAAGGTAGGTATTTCTAGAAGGTATCGACAGTGTCTGCAACAGCATTGAGGAAAATTGTGAGCAACTAGAATAGATTTTGTATAGTTTACAAATTTGATTACTTGATTTTTGATTTTCAATTTTTTTCAATTAAAATACATTTTTTGTTTTTTCTTTTAATGCACGAATATTCAGAAGAAGATTCTTTATAAGAACGAATACAAAAATATATAGAGTGTAATTTGAAAAACAAAAGTTGGGTATCGTCTGTCAAAAAATAGATGTCGAAAAAAATATCGAATAGGATAACAATGAAGTCCTTTTCGAACTATTTCATTTGATGTGCCATTTATTCAAATCGGATGAAAAATAAGTAAGATACAGCGTCAAAGGTTTTTCGTCAGTCACCCTGTATATAAAACCTGTTTTACAGCTAATGTCAGTTGAATGACAACGACTGACGAAATTCCGTGACCGTGACACAACTTTCAAAAACACCCTGTATTTCTAACCCCACTGGAATTTTTGACACGGATGTCAAAAACGTTACTGGTGTCATTTTGAATTTTATTATGCGTGACAGAATTTCTGTCACAAATATTTTGAATGTCAGTCATAATGACAATAATGCTTAGACTACACAAGTTTTTTGGAGTCGACAGTAAAATAACTGACGAGATTCAGTGGATGTAACTGTACTAACCCATTCAATATTTTTTTAATGTTTAAAGCACATGAGTATGAGGACCTCTATAAACTGTGTTACTTGAGAGAAGAGCTCTCTCCACTGTTATCATTTTGTTTTCATCTGATAATTCCTTACCAAAGTTATTTATTGTTATTATTATCTTTTCCCACCACTGACCTGGCATTCAGACTGAACTTCGTCATTACGGGTACTACGAATAGCAATAACGAACAATTTGAACACTTACTCGGGGACTCTTAAGAAGAAAGTGGAGGATTGTTAAAATCTGCTTCTTGCTTTATTTTAGTGTAAGAAAGTGTACTCAAAATATATTTATGAGTTATTGAGTGTATCGGTTTAAATGGGACATCACTTGTTCCATCCACTTCTAAGAGAACTCTAGAATACCTGGTACGTCAAGTTCCAAAGCGTACATTATTTTTGCAAAACAAACCTAGTTAACTAATTATTATTATTTTTATTTTTTAGTAACACGATATTGTTTCTTTTCGTCATAGATACACATTATGAAAAACAACTCGGATATTTCAATTTTTTTCGCCCTCCATATTGTTTACAACAAACTCATGAGAACCAAACTATAGCAACCATATTCCACGCAATCTTCCCTGCAAAATATTTTTAAGAAAGTTTTAAAGTACAGACACTAAAAAATAAAATATTGTATGCACCACGGGAGATATTAATGTTTTTCCCCTCGGTTGACTTATAAACCTCAGGGAAAAATCATGTTCATATCTCCCTTATTAACGCATAAATATCTATTATTGTTAATTCTACGGATAGTCTTGTTTACATGTTCAATGTTACCACACGAATTAAATTTGTTTTATTGGCAAAGTGCAGTCCCACACATTCGAGTTTGATTTTTTCGAAGGGAACTGTGCAACGTCCGGCCATTGTTCCAATAGCAAAAGATAATACTAGGCGTTAAGTCGTATGTAGGAACACACACAGTCATCACGACTAACATTTACGAGTTCGTTCACTCTCATCTGCTGCACGCTTCTTGAACGCTCACCAACGAATATCTCTTTATGAATAAAGCGACACGCTCGACTCGTCCAGAAGATTGTTAATTAGTCAGAAGAGGCTACCTGAACTGACACTTGTCCAACCATTTTAATCAACTAATCCTACTAGTGAATATAAATATGTGCCAATCAGGCAACAAACGGTAGCTGTGGATATCTGTTTTTGTCTTATGGAAAAATTTACGGAAAACAAATATTCTAGTACCAAATTACTTAGGCCCGGTTGTATAAAGCTTAGTTAACATCATGTCAGCTAATAACGCGTCAAGTCGGAAATCTGCCCATTTGATTCGCTGATTCAAATCCAATGTTAAATATCCCCCAATTAGATCGCTTGACATTATGTTAACTTTAACAACGAACTTGACATCGCTTTATACAACTGGGCCTTAGTATTTTTATGTTTTATATCAAATTTTTATTATACAGGCTGAAATTTGAAATACCTCAGAATATGAAAACCCAGGATCTTCAGATCAATTTTGAAAATCACGTGCTTTCAGTTCTGCGCTATAAAATGTATTCATTTTCTAAACGCATGAGGGATGGCCAGAATTGTTTGGCACATTTCAGGCAGTATAGTAAATTTGACAATATAAATTGTCATCAACTGTCAGGTATCAAGTAAAAATTTTCTTCAACACAATGCCGAAAGTTGTGTCTCAAGAAACCTAAGTGCAGCATCTTGAAATGAAGCAAGATAGGCCTGATTTGAGCTTTGATGATCTAGTAGCAAGGCTAACAGATATTTTTAATGTAACAGCCTTGAGAAATAAATTAGTAATTTTGTCTGTAGATTGGACGTCGTCTAATTAACGATGTTATTACAGAAAAACCAGGAAGCCTACAAGAAAGGATAATGCCGAAAAGTTAAAACTTTACTTTAAAATAATGCTCCTAAAAGTTGAGTACGCCACTGATATCACGTTAGGAAGAATAGTAAGATTAAAAAGTTATCGAATGCATCGACTTCATTTCGGTCTTCAATCTCTGGACTTGGCACAAAAGGACTCACTTCCACTTCTAATGATATCATCTATTATTCTCTTTTTCGTTGCTCGCACAAGAGACCACTTTTAATACACGTCATATTGGAAAAACGACGCAAACTGCAGTGACACTTCCAGAGACGCTCGTCTCTTGCACTTGCACGAGAAGACATTTTTCGCACATGAGCGCATTATTTGAGGTACAAGCGACGAAGGAGGGTGCTTCATTTGCGCGAATGTGCCGAATACGTCTTCGCACATCGAGGTTTGTACAATATTTTTTGAAACGAACATTAGCATTTTTAAATTTTTACCCAATAGTTTCCAATTTAGTGAATAGATGGCGCTTGTCCAAGTGTCAATCGAATTAATAGCGATTTATTTTCATTCTTTCGACATTTTCAACGTCCAAATTGGAGAAATGACGTTTTGTAAACCAGATTTTATTATCAAGTCAAATTATTTTCAGAATGCTCAAAACGGCCAATGCTTTTTGAATTATTTTGAAGCACTAGTGCGCGAAATCTACGTTCGCGGTTAACTGTTGCGTTTGCGAAATGTCATTTTGAAGTTAGTAAGTTCGAAAATAACTATTAAATTCATAAAGTAAAGTTTAACTTAGTTGCATCCCGAACGAGACGCTTCTGGAAGCTCTAAAGGTGCAAATCCACGATGAGATATTTTCATGCAATTTTGGTCTCATGATACAAAAATTTCACGAACAACTAAATTTCATTGTGGAAACACTCGTGAGAGACATGAAACACTGAAACATATAGCACAAGATATTGTCTCCTGCAAGTTGTTCGTGAAATTTTTGTATCATGAGACCAAAATTGCATGAAAATATCTCATCGTGGATTTGCACCTTAATGAATCGAAACATGAACAGCCACAAAAACGCTTTAAAAACCTTACTGGGAATGAAAACACTTCAAATACACAGAGCCGCAAAAACGTGTAAGAATACTATGAATGAAAACTTTTTGCAGCTTTTTTGAGTTGCACTAGATAACTTTTTAATCTTACCATTCTTCCTAACGTGATCTCAGTGGCGTATTCAACTTTTGTATTTGAACTGTACATGGCATTTCCACCCTCATGGGGATGTATGTATAGCGCAAAACTGAATGCACGTGATTTTCATAATTGGCCTGAAGATCTAAAGTTTTAATATTCTGATGTACAGTCGATGGACAAATAAAACTGGGACAAAAATGACAATCACATAAGTCAAAATTTATAAATTTGCATCGTTTAATTACGGCTTTACCACAAATAGGTTAACTTTGGTATGACATATTATATAGACACTGACAAATATATTGACAATTCAATAGTTTGATTTACATAGATTAAATTTTAAGTGTCCCAGTTTTATTTGGCCACCGACCGTACATATTTGGATTTTACCCTATATATCGCGCGTTCAAATGAAATCCTGGGCTGGGAAGGCGTTGGAAACCGTCAATTGTTGTGCTTTTTTAAAGCGTAGATTAATTGGAGCATGTTGACAGCTAACCTAAAATTTAGAGCCAAATTTTTTTCTTTTTTTTCTTTCCTTGCAATATTTTACTTCAAAAATAGAATAACGTAACGATTCCTATTCTCGAAGCAAATATCTAAGGGACCCTTTGCTGAAAACAAACATGTTCAATTATGTCCCGATTAAACATAAACAAATGTCATTCGTGTCAAACGGCGGGAAATTCAAACTTTACACTGTTCTAAACGGTTTAATTTTTCCAACGCCTACTCAGCCGAGGATTTCATTTGAACGCCAGATACATACGGTGAGTTTTTTTTAAGACTGGCCATAGGGTTTTACATGCTAATTTTTCAACCCCCTGTTAACTTTTGTTCCGATGAAAATATTCAAACCATTTTTGGAACAAAGTTGGAAGATCTTATAAACTATCGGATAGATTACAATTCAATATCCCAAACTGTCGAAAAAGTTGTAAAAAAATATTTTTAGCGCGCTGAAAGCATCCAAAATTGGAGATCGTCAGGTGCTGGTTGAGCCGACAATGGCGCTACTCTGGCGGTCGCTCGACGTACTATTATTTCGGCGCCCTAAAAAATATTTTTTTCACAACTTTTTCGACGGTTTGGGATATTAAATTGTAATCTATCCGATAATTTAAAAAATCTTCCAACTTTGTTCCAAAAATGGTTTGAATATTTTTATCGGAACAAAAGTTAACAGGGGATTGAAAAATTTGCATGTAAAACCCTATGGCCAGTCTTAAAAAAAACTCACTGTATACCCTTTTCAGACGAGACAAATTAAGTGTAATCGATCTTATGTAACTACATGTGACAGTGCGTTAGACGTTCACGAAGATCAACATGTAGAACATAGATATCAAAGTGCCTTGATTGATTTGATGATAAAATCTGAAAATTTCACCGCTTCAGAACCGATGGTGTGTGTAGATCTCATCGAGTTTTACGAAAGGTTTTGTAAAGTGGACAGTTTAACCTTAACTGCTAAAATCAGTGCTTTCAAAAAAGCTTCTCCGAAATACATCGATTTGGATATTCGTCTAACAAGGAGAGGTCGCCAGATGTGCGACGGCTTTTTGAAAAAAAAATCAGGGTAATTGCCCCGACTGCCCATATCACCACCCTGCGAAGGTTCGTAAATTTACGAGAAAAAAATGGAAAATTTTGACGCGTTTCCATAAACTTTCACCAAGTCCAAGCGTCTTTGTGGTATTGTATGATGTAAAAATTATTGTAAATGATATCCTCCTAATATACCTAAATAAATTATTTCAATAATCAACAGAATATAAATATTTATATTAGGTCTCTTCATTATAAATTAGACTTCACATTAAAGTTCACAAAGGTTATCTACCAAAATGGCTACGTTGTCAGTGTGTTGCTAACCGTCTGGCAGTGAATATGACAAGAATATTTACAAATAAGTACATAATCCTTTTATTCGTGATCACGTTTTTTGTACAGAGCAAGTGTGAGTGTAAGGACTCATATATAACAATATGTGACAGCATTGCAGATGTATACCAAAAGCGCTACACTGGCACATCGCCTGATTTATTGATCCAATCCGAATACTCAACACCGATGACTTGTTTAGAAATATCACGATTTTATTTCAATTTAGGAAAAGTAAGAAGCTTAACAATTGTCGGCAAAATCAACGGTTTTAAGAGAACCAGTTCTGCAGTATTTCCGGATGTGCTGAATCTAAAATATTTGAACTGGTACGGCAACAAACTTACAAAGTTGAAAGAATGGTTTTTTCCAACAGAACTAAACTTGAAAAAATTGTCTCTAGTTAACAACGAAATAGAACACATTCAGCAAGGAACGTTTCTTTACAGCGAAATTGAGGAAATCGATCTGTCCAATAATAGGATAAAAGTTATCAAAACAGATACTTTCAGTAACAATATCAAAGGTATCCTTATCAGAAACAATGAACTGAGCCACATCGAAGCAGGAACTTTTCGTCCAAAACTAAGATATCTCAGTTTGGATGGCAACCATGTAAGTAGAATACAAGACAATGTATTCGACAATTCGTCAGATCTTGAAGAAATTCATTTAAGCCACAATAGGTTGATAGCTATACCGAAGGTTAGCAACATACCGGCTCTCCAAGTCTTGGACGTTTCTTACAACAGGATAGAGACAGTCAACACCGATAAGCTTGCAGATTCCATTCGGGTAGTAGATCTCAGTCACAATATTATCCATGACGTTGAATTTCTAGCGAATCCTTTCCATTCGAAGAAGTACCCTATCAAAATTAATTTGAGCTTTAATCTCATAAGGCAAGTACATCATGAAGTTACCACCAATATTACTAAAACGAAGTCGCTAATAATACTGTCATTGTTTGGAAATCCCTGGTGGTGTTCAAGCTGGGCAACTTTCAGAAGTTTTATGGCAAAGGATATGCATATTTTACAATCTTATTGCGATTTTAATTACTTTGCCAATGGTATTGTACCATACTGTATATCCGAATCTGTGGACGATACTGATCAAGGAACGAAACAGTTTTTGAAGGCAGTTGAACAAAATGAACATTTGATTGACTGCAACTCTCCATCCGAAGATGTAGATTTTCGTTTCGAAAGTTGTAAACGTTGATTACACTATTCTTTAAAATGTACAGAGGTTGTGCTCTGAAAAAAATATATTTTACAAACTGACGCACGTCTCATTGTTCTTCACTTATCTCAACAGAAAAAAGTAAATGCTACATAATCAGTTTGGCTTAAAAACTATGTAATATCATTCCAGAAATCATATTTTGTTCTTCAACTGGCCACCCAAATTTTTCATCCGATTTATATTTGCTACCAATTTTCGTTTATTTTGTTTTTCAAGACTCTTCGTTCAAATTTTTGGTTATTTTAATATACAATTAATATGTTATATAATTAATTGCTAAACAACCTTGAAGATGTTGAGATTAACAATTAAAATTGTATGTAGGATATTACATTAGATTCCCATAGTGTCATCTATGTTATGAAACAGAGTGAATTTTATACTTTTCAAATTAAAATGTCCCACTTCTTGGTCCATTAACCGCCTAATCATAATTAATTCATAACCGTCAAGCTGTTGACAGATCGTAGTTTAATAAACCGTGTAGGCAGCTTAAGATTAATCGAGCTATTAAGGCGATAAGTCACCGACAATCCATTAATGGAGCAATTTCCTTCCAGATCGAGAGAGAGGTGATCTTGTCGAGTACCGACAAGAACTCTAAGATCCCTATCCTGCACGACTACAAGAAGAGGACCAAAGGCGCCATCGCCCCCGACGTCCCGCCCAAACAGATGGCCGCCTGGACGGCACAGGGCCAAACCCACCAGATTCTGAGCCCCGATCAGGTGCGTCTTATTGTTATTCATTTGATTGTTTGTGGAGGCGCTCTTTTGAAATTCACCACGGCCATAGATTTTAATTCGGTTTTTGTAAGACGGTCACGTTGGATTTCGAACACGCGATTGTGGCAAGGTTCTTCGTAACTACGGGCACATTGCCTCCTATATCGGTGGAATTTTAATTGTGGATTTTTGGTGGGGGTTTAGTTGTATAAATTATAAAAACAGAAATTTGTAGGCGTATGCTAGTACATTGCCTTCAATAAGTTATTTGATGCGAGCAATCTAAAACTTATTTATAAGCTTGAATTAGAACTGGATATATTTATACAGGGTGTCTCAGAACTCGCGGATCAAATTGAAATATTCCTTGATGGTAATGAAGGTAAAAAACGTTTAGAAAAATCTTCAGGATGCAACAGCTTTTTAGTTATGAATTAATCAAATTGACCAATAGAGCTCGATCTAATTTTCCCTTTATGAGAAAACTGAATACCTTCTCTCAATTGCCAAGCAACGTATAATTCGATGAATAATAAAATTATTTTCAATATTTATCTGGTCAACTTGTCGAAACAGACGTCAAAAGTGAGAGCTACTTTTGAAATAACCAAAAATGGGATAATTGCGCCAAAGGCAGGTGAACAATTGTATAGAATCTAAATCAGGGAACGCCAGAAGTTTCTTCTTCCGGCAATGAATGAAATATGGTTTGTTATGAGTGAAAATTTCCAGAGCAATTGTAACCTTGAGGGGTATGGGAAATTGACGGGAGGGATATGATGAATTGAACCTTTGTTGATGGAAGGTAAAATGGCGACGTAGCGTCAAGTGAGTGATATTACAACCTTAAAAATCTTAGTAAAAAGTGAAATATGCAGGGCCTGTGAAGTGAATCGGAATCACAAGAAATTTATCCTGACTCCTGTGCATACACTCTGGACTTTTAGGAACATTCTTGACATTGCAAAAAAAGCTGGAGTTACACGTAGGTTTTGAACAACAGATCAAGCATAGTAGCAGTTCTGAAATAAAGAAGACAAAACTGGATTGAACTAACCTATTTATTTTAGCATCATTATTAGTAAAAATTTAAGATCAATTTTTATAACTAAATGATGTAGAATGCAACAAATGAAATAAGAAACATGCAAAATAAAAAGACCACCTTTCATCTGAAGGAATAAACGAGCTCGTTTTATTAAATTTTCCCTTGCCAGTCTAAGCACATTAGAAATAACAGTAGCCAGTGTTTCGTGAATGTGGTCATTTAGTTCTTCTAATATACTTCTTCTACTGTCGTCATCAAAAGACTGAAGAACAGCATCTTCAGTCTCTGGCGTTCTAACTTCTCGCAGGTATCCACTAATTTCTTGTCAGGTAGGCACCAAGGACCCAGTGTCTCGAGCACGGTACACCAACCGTAGAAATACGTTATAATTTGGATATGGCAAACGTCGTGGAAAACGTATTGCATATTCCCTTGCACCCTCACGTGCATTGCGCCGGCACTCCATAAATTATGAGCATTTCGGCATACTCTGCAGCTGTATACGTACTTGATTTCAATACGAAGTTTGACAATTTCGAATCAAATTATAACTTGACGTTGTCAAAATCTTCACAGTTGCCCAAACATTTACTTGAAAATCCATACCATTCCTACTAGAATTATGTTGCTAGGCAATTCAAACCTTTGGTTAAATTTACGTGAAATTCAAATTAACAACGTCCTTCTGATTGGTCAACTTTAATTATTCATTACAAAAAATCGGTTATACCCTGTCCTTTTTTTTAAACGCTATTGCTTTCAGTTATCACCAAGGAAAACGCACTGTAAGTTTGATCCGCGAGTTCTGGGACACCTGTATGTAACGTTATCCGTGAAATCAAGCACTCTCTAGAAGAAAAATGTTCTTGAGGAGATTCTCAGTTGTTTACACTACTGTCGTCAGATGTAATACAAAGCTTCTTCTCACAAGATTAATTTTATTCCTATTAAGAGGACTATTAAAATTCGTGAGGGTATTAAAAACTCATTACATATAACGATAATAGTTATCTATTATTAACAGCACATTTTAGGCATTTCTAAATTAATTACATTTTTACTATCACTGTCACTGAAAAAGCTTCAGAAATCCACCCTTATGCAGGATTATTAACGCAAGATACGAGCCTGGCCAGGTAAAAATGCAACCCAAAATACATTTTACAAAGCATACATTATATTTTGGTATTTATAAAAGGTACATCTGTCATTGCATTTTTCATTCATCCTTAGGAGGTATTTGAAAATGTTTTCGAACGATGGCAGGACCGATATGATGCTACTGACTCATTACTTTTATGATTTTCTGTTAGAACTTGACGTTCATTACGCTGACGTTAAAAGCTATTTATGTTTTATATGCATTACGATCATGTAATAGGGATCTAGATAGCTTTATAAATCGTATTGGATGATTCAAAATGATTGTGGATAAATATGGCAACTATGTACGATAATTTATGTGGCAACTGTTGAGTAGGATAGAGCTGACATTTCTTTAACAGTTCATAGTCGTGCAATTTTGAAAATTGTCAAATCAATGTGCAATGGTATAAAAAAAATCAAATGCACGCTTATGAAATGTCATACAAATGTCAACTCTACCCCACCCACACAGTTGCCACATACATTTTCGTACATAGTTGCCATACTTATCCACAATCATTTTGAATCACCCAATATATTAAATAAGGGATAATTATGATACCGTGCGATCAACAATTATTTAGATGTAGTTGTAATTCTCTCGCCACAGCAGTAAACTATTTTTTCTAATTTAGAAAAACCAAAATAATAACACTTAAAGTAAGTAGCTATAACAACAGGATTGCGCGAAAATGATTTTATTTTTTCCACACATTTCATATGGTTCTAGATAAATATAACTGGAATGCACGTTCAGCATAACTACACTTTGATTAGCAGAGTTTGGTTTGCAGGATTTTATAAAATACTGCAGCTATTCCAAAGTGTAATTCACTAATTCTGCATGTGTCCATTCAGTTTCTCATGTGTATGTGGTGATAAAGTAAAGAACAACATTTATAATTGGCTTATTTAATGTTTTCAAGCAAAACGCTCAGACAGGTCAATTTTGTTTTTTAATTAACCACCTTATGTCATAAAAATTTTACTTATGACGTTATGTATTTTTGCACAATGACGTCATCGTTGTTTTTTTTTAATGACAACCCCCACTTTTTTCTTTTCTTTTTGATAGACCTCCCTACTACCTAACGATGAATAAAAAGAATTGTTACCTTACATAACAATTTTTTTGAGAAAACGACAAATTTTACTTCAAAAAATTTAATTTAATTTTTAACGTAAACTTGTTTTTAAATGGGGTTATTTAAAATCGAGGGTTATTTTAATAGACCAAATAATTTAGAACATTTAAGGCAGAGAATTCGCGTTGAAATGGAACAAATCAACCCTGACACTATTGAGCGCAGTGTACAATGTTTACGTTCGTGTCTTTGAATGTCAAATGGTTGGCGGGGAGCAATTTATTGTTAACCTTTGATGTTTATTTCTTCTTGTTTGAGCTCAGTTAAAACTTTTATAGTAACACTGGAAGAGTGGTTTTGATGAATTGCCACAACCCATACGTTTTATTCCCATTTTATTTTATTTTCATTTATTTTTCGAACAATTCAAATTTGACCCCTATTTCTTATACCGAGTGTCAACTACCAAACCTGGCCATAGGGGTTTAACATGAAAAACAGTTTTTGCATGATGTCTGGTACCTATTTCATTAAGAATTAAATTTAACATTTGTAAAATAGTCAAGTTATTATTCATTAGAAACATTTCTATTCGCTATAATAATAATAATAGTAACAAAATAAACAAAAACAAAATAAATGTAAAGTTACAAAATAAACACAATACTATTTAGTAAGTTATAATAGAATGAGATTCAAATAATTCTCCATTCTGGTTTAAACCATAACCCAGCCGATGATAAAATGCAGTTGTTACATTCTTAAGTTGTCTTTCTGTTACATTTCTGCATTCCGCGACGATGACCTCCCTGAGAGAATCAATATTTAGGTGTCGTGTTTTATAAATTTTGTTTTAAGACAGGCCCACGAGAAGAAGTCACATGGTGCAAGATCAGGAGATCTGGCCGGCCAGTTATAGTGGAACCAGAAATATAGTATTTTTATGAGGGATGGAGTACATTAACTTGAGAGGGTCAGTTATGGTAGGGCAATAAACTTCTGGCACTCGTCGCGCGACTGGGCTCTACTTACCTTTGTCTCCCATGGTCCATTTTCAGACGGCTCAAAAACATCTGTCATAGAAGATTTATAACTCTCTTCAAGTTGGTAATAAAAGTGACCCCAAAATTGTAAAAGAAATTATCGACCAGAGTCCATAAAAACACTATATTTCTGGTTCCACTATAGTTTATGGTACATGTACCATCACGACCAATCCAGCGATTTGGAAAGACTTGGTTTAAATGGGTTTTCACATTTATACCATAATGCGCAGGACAGCTGTCTTGCTGGAACCAAACCTCTTGATCTTCATGTGCAATTTCTTCAATTGCAGGGCCGACCCCATTTATCAAAATGTGTAAATATGTTTGTGAATTTAAATGTGTTCCTACTATCTCCAATTGCCCAATTATTTGATTATCACAAATTACAGCCTGAAAATTAATTTTCTGAGGGTATTGCGCTCTTGTAGTTAAATTTATCCGCGCATTTTCTTCAGACAAATATCGAGTGTTCTGGGTGTTTGGCTCATTGTTTAACGTAAATATACATTCGTCGGTAAAACAAATAGAAGGCAAAAAGTTTTCGTCTTGGTTTGCCCTTTCCTGCATTTCCTAGCAAAAGGTAATTCTACTTTCTACGTCTACATCAAAAATTGTACGGATGATAATTATGCGGGGTGATCAAGAAGGACTGTTTAAGTTGGTAACGCTGGATCGTATTTTAAATCGTATAACAGGAGTAACTTCCGGTTGTTGGTGGCTTGTCGTTGTTAATGCTATACCTATATCAGATATTTGTCAAATAAACCAACAAAACATATCCAGTTGCAGTGTTATAAATAACCGAATTAAAAAATTTTCTCAATTGTACTGCCAACTTAAACAGTCCTTCTTGATCACCCGGTAGTTGCTAATATGACATTAAACAAATATATACCATTCACGATGTTTTGGCATAAGGGGAGGCCATGGAAAAAGTGCATTTAAGTTGGCAGTAAAGCTGTCTGTTGTTTGAGGTTATAAACTGCGTCATTGTCTAGTGCATTGTTGTCAGTTTTACTAGTTTGCAATAGAACAATACTCGCACATTTTTAATCCAATTTAACAAAACAGGAAACTGACTTCAACAGACTACAGAATAGTAGAGGACCGAAAGACGAAGTGGCTCCTGTTAATTTATGTACCACTTAGATAACCCACAGTGTCTTAACCAACCAGTTAGTAACTTCTCAATGAATTTTTCATTTTAACCAAAACATTCCTAGAACTATAATCTGTTTCAAAATCAAAAATCCACCAACAGTGCATTCTACCTCGAAAATACATCCGACAACGTCGCCGACTTTTACTTTTAGTGTGTCTGCAAGTGTCAGAAAAAAGTGGGGTTTGAAAGAAAACTGTTGGACAGTCGTTTTGGTCGTAGTTCATCGTGTTTTTTATTCTCATTTTATTATTTCACTCAAAAAGTATGATACGGTAGCTAAAACCTTTTTGTACATAATAATTATTTTGTGTTTCGTAAATAAACTCAACAGTTTAATGCCAAATTTTGGCGGGAGGTTGAGGCAACCCAAAAAAATTTAACTTTTTCTGGGGATTTCTTTTTTTCTGCCAACATAATTCAACAGGTGGTGGATTTTTGATTTTGAAACAGATTATAGGTACTTTATTGTGATATTTACAAATTGTGTAATTCTGACAGCCGCAACTAATGTTTTTTGTTTTTATACAACGGCAACTAGATAAATTTTCCCAATTTAATGAATTTTTAATATTTGAACTTTAACACTGTTTTTCTCGATTTCTTTGAAATATTACATATTGAAAATTTTATACGGTTGGAAACGGAATAAAAAGTACATACTACCAAAATCATTAACGTCATAACATGAAAAACAAATGACATAAGAAACTGAAAATGGGCAGCAAATATTTACTGAAGTTAAAATCGCCATACCCCTTGCAGATTTTTTCCAAAAAATTAATATCAAGGGAATTACTGAATTTATGCGTTACTTAATTTCCACACTGTAAAACGTAGGCAGGACATTTTTAACCTAAATAATTGATACGTGGCACATGACTAGAATGATCTGAATTAAATGAAAGAAAAAATTGAATTATTCGTTTTAAGGATAATTTCGTTACAAATATTTTAAAATATGACACTCCTAATTGCAGAAATGCCCACGCTAGATTGAATTATATTATATGGTCTGCATACATTATGTATTAACAGCTTATAAACCCATGAAGTACTTTATGCAAAAACAATAATGCAAAAACAATATGTTTCTTCCTGTTATCCAACTGTAACTGTACAAATCCAAACTCACTAATTAGTCGATGATGTGGAAAACCCTGTCCCCAATAAACACTAGATTGGATGAAATTAACCAGGATCTCAATACTCTACCTTACCAACAGCAACTAACACCATCAAATGAAAATGAATAAGATTGTTCACAAAATGATCCACTGAATTTAATAATTCAAAAACAAATTTGTAAGCAAAATTTTATATTAACGTATTTTACAAAATATATAAATAAAAATGAACATTTCATAATGAAAGTAAGATGAACTACAATACTAGCACAAAACACACAAACGTAAATTAAACTTTCTTCACACATTGTTAATAATGTTAAATAATTAACATTACTACTGTATTATAAACAATGTGAATTATTAGGTAATCGAAATTATAATGTTCTTGGCGATAAGTTGCACTTAACATTCTTTTGGCTCTTCTTTACTTTATTTGTAAATTCTTCTAGGTCCAGTTTTGTAATATTTTTGAAAAATGGTTTAGTGCAATCATTTTCAGGCTGATCTATACAATAGGGCACTTGCCCATTACCAAAGAACTGAAAATCACATTCGTTCCTTCTTACTTTATTATCCACCATAAACTTCTCTAGATTTTCCCAACACCTACAGCTCCATGGATTACCATACAAAAAGACAATATGATCTCTGAAACTGTCACATCCGATGATCAGGTGGGTAAGTCTGTTGAAAGCGAGTGAAATTTGTAACGGAGGATGTCTTTTAGGAAAATTAAATTTTTCAAAAACCATGGAAGTGTAGATTTTGTTGTGACTCATATCCAATACTTCGAGACGAGAGAGGTTGTTAAAATCACTAGCAGTAAGAGTTATGAGTTCATTATGCGACACATCGATTATCACAATTTCTTTCAGAGGTTTTAATCCAGGCAAAGATTTGAGTGTATTGTGACTCATAGTTAGCTCTTGCAAATTCTGCAGATTATGGAAAACATTATAATTGAAAGTACTTAGCTTGTTATAATCCAAATTGAGAATCTCCAAACTGCTTGGAAAACTGAAAGATTCGATCCATTCCAGTCTGTTGTTCCTGATGATAATCTCTTTCGTGACATTCGACAGAAATTCCTCTGTGAAAACGTCTTTCTCAACTTTTTCTAGCTTATTGTCCGACAAGTCTATGGTGGTAATCTCACAGTTGTAGAAAGCTTCTTTGTGGATGTACTCGATGTTATTGTTAACCAAACTCAACTTACTCAACGTTACGGCGGCGAAGGTGCTCTCCCTGATGCGCTTGATGTCGTTTCCGTATAGCTTGAGATAGTTCAGCTTACTATGCTCAGGATCCGAATCAAAAGTGTTGGTTCTCAAGTCGTTGATCTGATGTAAGATCATCAAAGTTGTGAGTTTATCGAATCTGTCCAACTGAATCGTGTCATAATTTATTGTGCCAAGTTGTGAAGCGTTCGCAAATTCAGGTCCTACCACGAGTTCTGTCCATTTTTCTACACCGTGGCTGCTAAGGTCAGTTAAATCGTCACAAAATGTCATGTAAGATTGTCTGCACGCACACAGTATTTCAGTGTAAAACTGCGCGAATAGCAGGAAAATGAGTTTGTTGAGGATGAACATGTTGAGTCGGTGAAGTGGAGTCGTGTACTAATCAACAATGCGGGTCAAAGATGAGCAGACCTGTATTTCCACTTCCAGATAAAGTGAGTAAGGTAGGGAATTTTGTTTTCACATAAGTATTGAAATGCTTTCTAAACGAAACAAGACGCATGGCCGCCGGCACTAAATCGTTAAATGATTAAATACGTATTTATATTATACAGTGTGGTGATAAAGTAAGGAACAAAATTTATAATTGCGTTATTTAATGTTTTCAAGCAAAACGCTCGGACAGGTCAATTTTATTTTTTAATTAGCCACCTTATGTCGTCATTCATATTTTTGCACAATGACGCCATCTTTGGTTTTTTTCAATGACAACCCCCACTTTTTTCTTCTCTTTTTGATAGACCCTATAATGTATTCCAACTTTAAAAAAACGATGCTTGGCCATGACAATCTGACAGATTTCATCCTGTATATCTGAATAAAAGTTTGGTTAGGAATTTTGAAAATTTTGAAGGCACAGTGTTGCCATACTTATGTTCCGCTTTTTTACGAATCGATTGAAACTGTATTACGAGGGTCATCCAGAAAGTAAGGTTACAAGGGCTCCTGAGGCCGAGGGAAATTTTTTGTTTCGAAGTTGGCACACCTGGCATGTTGGGGGGATCCCAGTTGTCAGTTTGTTTGGTCCTGCGTGTTTGTCGGCCATTTTGTTCAGTCACAATAAATTTTTACGATGGAGAGGTCGTCGCGCGCTCCCGCCACCTCCTTGCACAGGAAGGAAAAGCTTTTCTGGATTCTATCGTGACGGGGGAATGAGACGTCGGTGTGTCACTACACCCCAGAATCCAAAAGACAATCCTTTAGTGGCGTCATTCATTTTCCCCAGCCACCAGAATGTTCAAGACGAACCACTCAGCCGGAAAAGTCATGTCATCTGTTTTTGGGACCGTTAGGGGTTCTTTTTGGCGGATTTTATGCCTAAAAATGCAGAGGCTTACTGCAATACCCTAAAAAAAACTCAGAAGAGCCATTCAGAACCGCAGAAAGGGAATGCTGACCCGGGGTGTCAGCCTCCTGCATGACAACGCCAGGCCCCATACCGCGCAGTTTCACAGGAGCTGGTACCCCGACTGCAGAAATGTCTCGATCTCGACGGCGATTACGTTGAAAAATAGTTTTTTCACTACTAGTCTCAGAAGGCGTCATTATTGACTCTCGAACCGACCCCAGAAGTAGAATTTCTCTCCCTTGGTTAATAATAATTTTCATTATTAACCAAGGTCAACAATGAACAGCCGTCACTTAGCAGCGAAAGATTTTCTTTGATTTTATTGGTTAACGTAGACAGACGATTTTCAATTTTCATAGCAACCGTTGAAAAATGAGAACTCGGATCGTCGCATCGGACAAACAAATTTAATTAATAATTATTATTAGAAAGGGTTTTAACGGATCTAGTAGTGAAAAAAATAATATATTCACCACGCTAGAGAAGACAATTTTAAGCCTCGCTTCTTTATTCCCCTCGAAGCTTCGCTTCTCGGGGAATAAACTACCTCGGCTTAAAAAAATGTCTTCTCTACCTTGGCGTATAATATACTATTTTTCGTATCCCACCTCCACCCGGCGGCACGGCAATTTTGCCGGAGTACATACACTATTACGGATATCACTATCAAGTAATAGTGCAGTGCTTATCAACATAATTACCGGCGTCTCGCCTCCGCATTTTGACTTTGTTGTGTATTATGTTCTGTGTCAATGTTAAGGAACTTCCTCACGATGTGACATGAGTATAATAATATACCTTTTTGAATTTCAACTACCAATGTGTTATCTAAATCCAGAATTTTTAAATTTTTAAAAAGAGCTCTAAATATTTATTAATTTTTGTGTTATATGTCTGTGTTATACTATGTGAATTTGGAACAGCTATATCTAAAAGATATGCTTGCTTTTGTTGTTTATTTAAAATTATAATGTCTGGTCTGTTATGTTTAATATGAATGTCAGTTAAAACTGTTCTATCAAAATATAACTTGTAACTGTCATTTTCCAAACAACTTTCTGGTGTATAACTATAATGTGGTTGTGTATTCTTTAATAAATTGAATTTAACAGCTAAATTCATGTGTATAATTTTAGCGAATATATCGTGACGTTTTTTATATTCGCTTTGAGCCAAAACGGTGCAAGAAGAAATTATGTGTTCAATTGTTTCCCCTTCAGTTCCGCAAATCCTACATTTATCAATTATCGATTGTAAACCGCATATGTGTTTTTTATAATTTCTTGTATTTATAACACGATCTTGTATTGCAAATATAAAACCCTCCGTCTCAGGGTGAATATTTGATTTCTTAAGCCATGCATGAGAGGCCTGAATATTAACTTCTGGTTGTTCCAGTTCTTTAAAGTATCTCCCATGTAAAGACTTCTGTTTTATATTTGCTATAGTGTCAGGTATATTTGGCTTAACAATATCTGAAATTATATTATCACTTAAATTTAAAGGTGTGTAGCCTTTATCGGCTGAAACCAAAGCATTGAAAAAGGTGTTATCACGAGCTCTATTGAGGAAATAATTTTTTAGTGAAGCAATTTGATTTTTTAGCAGTATTTCTAGATTTGAAAAACCCCTACCACCGTTTTCGCGTGGTAAATTAAATCTTTCAATAGCAGATTTAGGATGGTGTTTACTAAATTTGGTAAAAAGAACTCTAGTTTTAATGTTTATGTTCTGTAAATTAGTTTTGGACCATTTAATATATTAATATATTTGTCAAGTATTCTGTGAATTTCAATTGAATACAAGCATTTCTCGATCCTACATAAATGTTGTAACCTTACTTTCTGGATGACTCTCGTACAAGAGATTAATAGAGAACCCAGCATTTTTTATTAAAAATAGCAATTGAAAAAAAAAGACAAATAAAAATGTAAACATTTGGTGGAAGCTTTAGTCGTTGAATGAGTTTCAAGAACGCTTGCTTTAGTTTAACAAGCAGAAAACGGATAAGTTCTCCAAAATGGAATAACTTTTTTTAAAAGACATCTACACTTTAACCTCCTCCATTATTTCATCTTCAGAATTATCTTCACCATTAGATTCTGAATCATCTTCCAATGTTTAGCCCCGGAATAATTTCGTTCAGATCTCTTTTAAAAAATGGTTCCACTTTTCAGATTTTCCTCTTTTTGTAGTTCTAGTATCCTCCAGACCCTTTTTTGTAATTATGCAATATATAACAGATATTCCCACCTATAATAGTTATTTATGTATTAAGGGCATAATCAGGAGATTATGGCACGAGGGAATGTTTAAAGCCCGAGGAACGAGGGCTTTTAAATTCTCGAGGGCCATAATCGACAATTATGCCCGTGGTACATACAACGTTTTATTCTATTTTATAATTTCCAAAAGATTCAAACAAATATTTAGTATTCCTTAAAGGAAATGAATTAAAAGTTGTGTCCATGCAAATTTAGTTAGCTATTTTGTTAGCTATGTTGTTAGGGTTACTGTGTATATAATGTATGATTTTATTTAATCAAATAATGTTTGATACCATTGTTTGAATAATTAAACCAACCGTTGCTTGGCAGATTTTTGACAAATCCGGGCCATAAAGGCCAATTTATGCCCTCTTTTGGGGGCGTATAAAGACGATTATTGACCAAAATAGAATAAATTAATTATACAATTCAGGATTTCATCGAATACAAATTCATTGTTCTCACATTGAAGATATCCATCAATCTATTAATAATCGCATCATTACTTAGATCGGGCGTATCTCGTTTAAAATGTGTCTAGCCATTCAACACACTACGCTTTGTCTCGACAACCACAACTTTTGACATTATGTACTTGTAGTAAACCCTTTAAATTATTACTTTGTGTTGTCTAATTTAAAATAAATTGGAAAAACGTCAAAATGACATTTATTGATATAGATATTTATGCATTAAGGGAGATATGAATATCTCCCGCGGTGCATACAATATTTTATTTTTTAGTCTCTGCACTTAAAAGTTAAAATTTTATTTAAAATATTTAGCAGAGAAGATTGCGTGAATATGTGGTTGCTATAGTTTCGTTCTCATGAGTTTGTTGTCAACAATGTGGAAGGCGAAAAAATTTGACAAATCCCAAGGGAGATATGAGTTGTTTTTCACAATCTGTATCTATGACGAAAAGAAACAATATCGTGTTACTAAAAAATAAACTTTATTTACTTTTTGTTTTACTCGTAGAATCATCTTGCAACATAGCACTTCAAATTTAGTTACAAAAGATTTACACCCAAAATGAAATGAAATATAACTACTCCTTTCCTCAGTACTGCCAATTTAATAAAATTAAAGCATGGCAACCTATCGTTTTTTTAAAGATGGAATAGATTATACATAACAATTTTTTGTGGGGAGGGATAATTGTATTTGGAAAGCTGCTAATTTGTTATTGTTTTGAATTACTGTTTTATTTAGTTAGTTAGTTTTAGTTATTATATTATATTTTATTTTATTGAGTTAGTGGGAAATGTCGAAAATCGGATAATTTATAAACCTGTATAGGTATTAAATATACATACAACAAACATAACAATTTTTTTCAAAAAACTTAATTTAATTTTTAACGTAAACTTGTTTTTCAATGGGGTTAAAATCGAGGGTTTATTTTAATAGACCAAATAATTTAGAACATTTGCGGCAGGGAATTCGCCCTGAAATGGAACAAATCAGCCCTGACACTATTGAGCGCAGTGTACAATGTTTACACTCGTGTCGTTGAGTGCTAAATGGTTGGCTGGAGGCAATTTCAACATTAGCGTTAAATTTTATTGTTAACCTTAGATGTTTATTTGTTCTTGTTTGAGCTCAATTAAAATTTTTACAGTAAAAATTAGATTAAACTTTTTAAGTAAAATTTGTGATTTTCTCAAAAAAATTGTTATGTAATGATACCCAAGTCAAAGTAACGAATAGGAATGTGTGTGTTATCTTAAATATAAATGTTCACTTATCTAGTTGTGTATTCCACTAGTGGATAAAATGCTATTTAATACGGTTCATAAAAGTGGATAAAAGTCGTTTTAAAATGTGATTGTGGATAACAGTAGTTTACTTAACGAGTTTGTGTGTAAATTGGACCTTTTTTGGCATGAGTGAACCAGGTCTAATTTACACACGAACGAATTGAATACAAGGTTTTATTGTTCGACGCGCCCCTTAAAGGCTCCAAATCGCTTAAAATCTTTAAAATTAGCTTGACGTTTCGTTTTGACAAGTTGTGGCATTTATCAAAATCCGTTCACACAGGAGAAAATTCTCAAATTCTGACAAATACTATTATTTTTTTCGATAATAATTGATATTAACTACGATATTAACTTGGTAAATAACTTTTGTTGTATTTTGTAACACTTTATGAAGATTTGTTGCTGCTTTTGTCAAAAGATCAATTCTGCACTGGTTAGAATGAAAATTCGATCTACTAGTCTGAGCACGAGCGTTAGCGAGCCTGAGGAACCACGAGTAGATCGAATTTTCATTCTAACCGAGTAACAGGCTGTATTTTCTCCACGACCATGTAATAATTCTCCACGACCAGAAAGTTTGAATCAAAAACAATTAAATCTGAACAATTTTTGTTTATTTCAATTAAAACTTGTCACAAAACAATTAGGACGTCGCATTGATATCTGACGCTGACAGTTTTGAAATCCATGGCAATCTATGTATTTCGTTGAGAATAATTATGGAATATTCATTCAGGTACTTGTTATGGAATGAAAATACATGCAAAACACATAAGAAGCAAGTGTTTCAGAATAAATATTCCAATCTCAAGAGTGAGAATTTTGACTTTGACTTTCTGTTTTTAAAAATGAGTTCGAAATTATTACATTCACTAACGGTCGTGGAGAAATTATTATTCTTAAATAAATGTAAATACGATTTTATCCAAACATATTATATTAATAAAGTCATTAACTTTGATAGCGTCATTTTTTGATCAAGAAGCATTCAATGAGTCAGTCCAGTATGAAACAAAAACCAGTTTTAGTTACTGGCCCCGACTTTACTACATAATCACACTAATTGTGCTTTATTGAGGCCCGGTTGTATAAAGCTTAGTTAACATCGTGTCAGCTAACAACGCGTCGGAAATCCCCCTATTTGATTGGCTGATTCGAATAAAATGTTAAATATCCTCCAATCAGATCGCTTGACATTATGTTAACTTTAACAACGACTTGACATCGCTTTATAACGGGTAACTATTAAAATTTTCACTTGAAGTTGGCTTTGAACGAGTTTTTATTTTTTTTTTTTTACTTTAGACACGCAAGAACGAACGACAAATGTCAGTCAGTACATCAAATCATGCATTCGGGAAATGTCAAACTTGTCAGTGTCTAAGGTGCAACGGAAAACAAAGAATGATCCGTAGCCAACCCTAAGTGAAAATTTTAATAATCACCCGTTACAACCGGGCCTTAAAGAAATTCTTGTGTGAGGATAAGCAATCATACGCAGTAACATATGACCAAGTGGAAGATATTGATAAGTATATCACCAAAGATTCGACGGGTTTGGTAATTGGGTCAGAATTATTAAGTGATTTGCCTGGACATATTTCATTCATTCCCCCCGAAACAAAAATTTCTGATTTTCTGCAGAAACAATATACAGAGATGCGTCAGAATTCCACCGACAAACTTTCAGGGGTGATTCAATAAGCATAAAACTCTTAATACATATAGAGTCAAAAACGCTTAGTTTCCAAGATTAACAAACGCAATTAGGTGGAACTTACTGATGAAACGTACAAACATAAATATCTTTTTTGCGCGATTGTGCTCTATTTGCTTATTTACCACGTCTGTTTCCAAGACGGTAAGCTCTTTTTGCTCGTTGCTAACGATAAACTGGACGGTAAGTAATTTTTGGTGTTCTAGAACAGTAAGTAAATTTAATTCAAAATTAATCGATTATTATAATAATTTTTATGTAGCCAGAAGTTGAAGTGTGGGCACTTTCTGGAAACTCATAAAGCTCTTGTAGTCGGCTTTCTTTGCCGCTGCAATGAAATAGCATTAGCAAACTTGCCGCGACATTGACATTGTCAAAATTTTCATACCCCGCATTTTCCTTGTCTTCTTGATTACACATTGAGGTTGTTGGTTTCGAAAATTCTTGATTTATGTAGACAGAAGTTGAAGACAATGTGTTAACACTTTCTGGAAACTCACACGGCTCTTGTAGTCGGCCTTCCTTGCCACTGCAATGAAATAATATTAGCAGACTTGCCGCAACATTGGCATTGTCAAAATTTTCATACCCCGAATTTTCTTTGTCTTCCTGATTACACATCGAGGTCGTTGGTTTCGAAAATTCTTCATTTATGTAGACAGAAGTTGAAGACAAGATGTTAGCACTTTCTGGAAACTCACACGGCTCTTGTAATCGGCATTCCTTGTCGCTGCAATGAAATAATACTAGCGGACTTGCCGCTACATTTGTATTGTCAAAATTTTCATACCCCGTGTTTTCTTGTCTTCTTGATTACACATTGAGGTCGTCGGTTTAAAAAATTCTTTAGTTGTCACGCCATGAGGAATTTTTCTTGTAAATTGAATCTTGTTTTCGACACAATCTTCAATGTAGCTGATCTTCGAGGAAGCGAGTGACTCCTAGCCCTAGCGTTCTCTGAATTTCTCATAAATCAGGGCTGAACGCACCCCACATTCCAAGTTTCTTTTACAGTTTTCGGAATCACTAAGATCACTCATTTTACTGCTTCTTTTTCAACACGACTGGCGATATTTGCACACAAAAACTGCAATGGCGGTAACTGTTTGCAGATTGCCTTAGAAACGCGATACAAAAATCGACATTATGGCAACACGATGTGAAGGGAGTCGTATCGCATTGCATTCTAGTTAGGAATGTTTTGTAATAAATATTCAGTCGCGCAAAAAATCTCATAAGCATCACGAACGTTGACAATATACCGATCTCAGACAATATTTGGAGTCGTCGCTGCGCTACTCCTCCAAACAATTGTCTTCGATCGGTACATTGTCAATACCGTTGTTTATACTTAATGTACTATTTTTCACTACTAGTCTCAGAAGGCGTCATTATTGACTCTCGAACCGACCCCAGAAGTAATTTTTTTTTTTGTTCGACACTGTCAGAATTTGAGAATTTTCTTCTGTGTGAACTTGTCAAAACGAAACGTCATGCTAATTTTAAAAAATTTAAGCCTTTAAGAGGCTCGTAGAACAAA